>NW_027363441.1:0-600000 GCF_046119375.1 Phyllobates terribilis | reverse complement strand
AAATATTTGTATGTATATATTTAGCCCAAAATGTCTGAGTGTCCATATCCTTAGTACCAGCACAGCTGAGGATTTGGTATAATCAGGGGCGTACATAGGAATCATGGGGCCCCATAGCAGAAGTTCTAATTGGGCCCCCCCCAACAAAAAAATGTAAAAATGTGAATAATTGTCGGGGTCACAGAAGAGCAGATCTCACAACCTTCCAGCCTTTACATAGTAATTTTCCTCCTGCTGAAGTCCTAGATCCCTTTTTCATTGCCCATAAAGTGTGGTGCCAACAAAAGTGCCCCCCAAACACGGTATGATACCCCCATGGTGAATTCCTCCATATGCACAGTATAATGACCCTACTGTACCCCACCTCAACTCCCAGGGTAAAGTATGATGACACCAACACAGTATGATCCCCCAACTGTCCCACACCTCTCCATACTCCATAGAGTATAATGCACTCGCCATGGTCCTCCACACAGTATAAGACTCTCGCCATGGTCCTCCACACAGTATAAGGCACTCGCCATGGTCCTCCACGCAGTATAATACACTCCCCATGGTCCTCCACGCAGTATAATGCACAACTTCGTGGTCCTCCACGCAGAATAATGCACTCCCTCGTGGTCCTCCACGCAGTATAATGCACTCCCACGTGGTCCTCCACACAGTACAATGCACTCCCCGTGGTCCTCCACACAGTATAGTGCACTCCCCCATGGTCCTCCACACAGTACAATGCACTCCCCCATGGTCCTCCACACAGTATAAGACACTCGCCATGGCTCCTCACTCAGTATAATGCATTCCCCCATGGTCCTGTACGCAGTATAATGCAGCCCCCCATAGGGTAAAATGCAGCCCCAGTCCTCCAGTATTATGAGTACTCACTGATTTAAAAATAAATACATACTTACCGCTCCTCGTTCCCCGCTGCTTCAGTCTCTGCAGCTGATCACCTCAGCAGCTGCCAGCTCCACTGTCTGACACAGCGTGGCGCGTCATCATGCTGCTGCGTCAGACGCAGAGGAGGAATGATGGGAGAGGGGGTGTCACATGATGCTCCCTCCTCCAGGTTTTCGTGGGCCCCGGGCGAAAGAGTCTCAGTGGCCCCTTTAACACATCCAACCATTCATGATGCACAGATACAGCAGAGAAATTATAGATATAGATATAGTACAATGCCAAACATTTCACTGACTCCTTACATTTCATGAGTGATATCTACTGTAAATTCTACAATAGCTCAGAAACCGGTGAATCCTCACAGCGCACAGTGCAGACCGGACAGTATAGTCCTCCATACAGTGTTATGGCACCACTATGTCCTCCATACAATATTATGGGCACCACATAGTCCTCCATACAGTATTATGAGCCCCATATAATGCTCCATACAAAATGCTGGACCCCATATAATTCACCATAGAGAATACTGCCTGGTCCCCATGTAATGCCATATGCAGGCTGGACCCCATACAGAGGCCCCACAAGCCCGCTGCATCCCCCCCGGGGCCCCAACAAGCCTGCTGCATCCCCCTGGAGCCCCCACAAGCCTGCAGCACCCCCCCCCAGAGCTCCCACAAGCCTGCAGCATCCCCCCCAGAGCTCCCACAAGCCTGCAGCATCCCCCCTAGAGCCCCCACAAGCCCGCTGCATCCCCCCCGGGGCCCCAACAAGCCTGCTGCATCCCCCTGGAGCCCCCACAAGCCTGCAGCACCCCCCCCCAGAGCTCCCACAAGCCTGCAGCATCCCCCCCAGAGCTCCCACAAGCCTGCAGCATCCCCCCTAGAGCCCCCACAAGCCCGCAGCATCCCCCCAGAGCACCCACAAGCCAGCAGCATCCCCCCCCCAGAGCACCCGCAAGCCCACAGCATCCCTCCCAGGGCCCCACAAGCCCGCAGCATCCCCCCCAGGGTCCCACAAGTCCACTGCATCCCCCCCAGAGCACCCACAAGCCTGCAGTATCCCACCAAGGGCCCCCACAAGCCCACAGCATCCCCCCAGGGCCCCACAAGCCAACAGCATCCCCCCTAGGGCCCCCACAAGCCCACAGCATCCCCCCCAGGGCCCCACAAGCCCACACCATCCCCCTCAGAGCACCCGCAAACCCACAGCATCCCCCCCAGGGCCCCACAAGCCCACAGCATCCCCCCCAGGGCCTCACAAGCCCACAGCATTCCGCCCCCAGAGCCCCCACAAGCCCGCAGCATCCCCCCACCCCAGGGCCCCACAAGCTCGCAGCATCCCCCCCCCCAGGGCCCCCACAAGCCCGCAGCATCCCCCCCAGAGCCCTCATAAGCCCACAGCATTCCCTTAGGGCCCCCACAAGCACGCATTATCCCTGCATTATTCCCCAGAGCCCCCTAAGATCTCCACAAGCATTAATTAACCCCACCAGACTGCCCTCCAGCATTAACCCCCCCAAATCCCTCACTCGCAAGTATCAAGCCCCCTCACCCCAAAAACAACAAGAAGAAAAGACATCAGACCAGCAATTAATAGAACAATCTCCTGTTCCTCACCTTAGGATACTGACCTCCTCCTGCAGCTTCACCGGCAGCTCTGTCTCTGCATGAGACTCTGGCGTCTGGTGCTGAACTAGAACACGCCCCCGGAAATTACATCACACCTGGAAGGATCCCATACATTCTAGCGTCTAGGGCACGGGAAGAGGTAAGTATTGTGCCGGCCGGGGCCCTGAGCAGGCGGGGGGGCCCATGGCGCGCCGGGATGCCCGACGGCGAGTAAGCCCCCCGCCTGCTCAGGGCCCCGCCGCTTGCCTGTGTGCAGGAGAGGGACCCGATGCGGGGGTACACAGTGCAGGCGACTGCTATGGGGCCCCCCCAGCTCACGGGCCCCATAGCAGTCGCGTGGCCTGCCGCCATTGGCGGGTCGCCACTGGGTACAATGGTGTCTGGCCTGGACAATCCTCTGTAAGGGAAATCAAGTCCGAACTGATAGATTTTCCCTGCACTGATACATTGTACCAAACGGTCAGGACAGGAGGGGGATCGTCTAGACTGAATACCATTGTAATAAATGCTCCGCTGCTGTCAGGATTAGATTTTTTTCAGGTTCTGGATATTAACAAGAATGATTTTATTCTCAGACAACAAGCAGAGATCTTACAAATGGCAGAAAAGTGGAATAATCCTTCATTGCAGAGAGGAGAACTTTCCTCCTGTATCCGGCGGATCGTCCTGTGGCTGAGAACAGTCTTTGCGGAGCGATTCCTCCCTATGAGGGGAACGTCGGCGCGGTGGAGCTGCTGTATCAGCCACGGAGGGGAATGAAGAGCAAGAAAGATTTATCCCTCATCCTGGAGGATCCGGAACTGAAGACTGCGGAGATCAAAGCTGAAGGTGAAGCCACATGTGATCTGTATACATCGGCAGAGGGGTCGTCACATGAGGAAATCCCCCCATATCTATGGAGATGGCGATCTGTGGGGGCCGGACACAGAATGGGTGTGTGGTGTAACCAAAGAGAACACTAAGTCAGCACAGGAGCTGTGTACACAAAACGGAAGCATTCTGCAAAGTTACTTTATTCTCTTTATCCCCTTCCCGACATCCGCAGAATTTAAGTGTCGCAATTCCAATGAGTTGTGGATTTTTGGTTCAAGTTGCCCAACGGGACCAAAAAATAATGTGATAGAAAAGGATTAAAATTGAAATTTATATATATAAAAAAATCCTTTTAAATTTCCTCCCTCCATTTGTCAATACAAAGCAAGACTAAAAGATTATATATATATATTTATTTATTTAGTATTGACACACTGACAAAAAGTCCCGATCTATCAAATCATAAATATATTAACCCCTACAGCAAATGCCCAACAGCAAAGATAATCTAAACACCCACATTTTTTTTTCTTTTTGGGTAATTTTACCTCCCAAAAAATGCATCAAAAAGAGATGAAAAGTTTGTAGACGGCAGAGAATGGCATCAATAACCCCCGCAGGTCGGCGAGCAGAAAGCGAACCTCGCCCAGATTCATCAGCAGAAACATGGAACAGATGCAGGGTCTCACAAAATGGTGACACAATACCGGGTTATTTATTACTGTTTGGTGACACCATAATACGGCAATTCTGGCTTCTTAATTTATTTTTCCGCTATTTAACGTGCGGTTTAAATAATTTGGGCTTTGATAGGTCGGACTTTTACAGACACGACAATATAAAATGTTTCTTTTTTAATTTCTTTTTTTTTACCTCGGAAAATAGGGGTGATTTAACATTTTTGTTTATTTTTTTTCCTTTGTAAAACTTTTTTCTTTTTTTTCCATTTTTACTTTATTTTTTTATGTCCCCTTAGGGCACTTGAACCTGCAATCTCTTGACTGCTTATTCTATATACAGTAATCCTCTAGTAATGCAGTATACAGTTTATAAGATTAAGTTCAGACTGTGGATGAACTTCACAGGAGTACCAAGATGGCAGCCATGCAGGCCTTCACCATTCCCCTGACTGCCATTGTCATCCATTTCCTGGCGATAGCTCAATTTAAATGCCGCTGTTGGCTCAGGTGGCCACAGTCTACTCAAGTCGCTGCTGTCGGCTCAGGCCACCGCTGTTCTGGGCTGGCTGGCAAATTGCACACAGTAGCAACCCATCCTTATTGAGTTTTATCTATGGCTGATTCATAAAGTGAGTAAAGGTTACAAAGCTTTAAAAAGATAAAGCCGGTGTTATGATGTAATAGTTGAGGTCAAATGCCGACTAGATTCTCATCTTCTTCTATCAGTGGGCTACTCAGAGAGGTGTCTGAGACTCTAGTCAGCATGTGACCGGGCTCGGACTGGCCTGCTGGGGAATTCCCCGGTGGGCTCCACTGCAGGGCCAGCACTGACAAGAGAAGGAAGTCTCCTCCCACTCCTACCCTAGCACAGCTATGCACTTGTCTATATACTGTATGCTGTGTCGTGGGGGACTTGTCTATATACTGTATGCTGTGTGTGGGGGACTTGTCTATATACCGTATGCTGTGTGTGTGGGGGTGTGTGGTTTGACTTGTCTATATACTGTATGCTGTGTGTGTGTGGGGGGGACTTGTCTGTATACCGTGTGTGGGAGGTGGGGGACTTGTTTATATACTGTATGCTGTGTGGGGGACTTGTCTATATACCGTATGCTGTGTGTGGGGGACTTGTCTATACACTGTATGCTGTGTGTGGGGGACTTGTCTATATACCGTATGCTGTGTATGGGGGACTTGTCTATATACTGTATGCTGTGTGTGTGTGTGGGGGGGACTTGTCTGTATACCGTGTGTGGGAGGTGGGGGACTTGTCTATATACCGTATGCTGTGTGTGGGGGACTTGTCTATATACTGTATGCTGTGTATGGGGGACTTGTCTATATACTGTATGCTGTGTGTGGGGGACTTGTCTATATACCGTATGCTGTGTGTGTGGGGGACTTGTCTATATACTGTATGCTGTGTAGGGGACTTGTCTATATACCGTATGCTGTGTGTGGGTGACTTGTCTATATACCGTATGCTGTGTGGGGGACTTGTCTATATACCGCATGCTGTGTGGGGTATTTGTCTATATACTGTATGCTGTGTGGGGTATTTGTCTATATACTGTATGCTGTGTGGGGGGGACTTGTCTATATACCGTATGCTGTGTGTGGGGGACTTGTCTATATACCGTATGCTGTGTGTGTGGGGGACTTGTCTATATACTGTATGCTGTGTAGGGGACTTGTCTATATACTGTATGCTGTGTAGGGGACTTGTCTATATACTGTATGCTGTGTGGGGGGGACTTGTCTATATACCGTATGCTGTGTGTGGGGGACTTGTCTATATATTGTATGCTGTGTGGGGGGGACTTGTCTATATACCGTATGCTGTGTGTGGGGGACTTGTCTATATACCGTATGCTGTGTGTGGGGGACTTGTCTATATACCGTATGCTGTGTGGGGGGGACTTGTCTATATACTGTATGGTGTGTGTGGGGGACTTGTCTATATACCGTATGCTGTGTGTGTGGGGGACTTGTCTATATACCGTATGCTGTGTGTGGGTAACTTGTCTATATACCGTATGCTGTGTGTGGGTGACTTGTCTATATACTGTATGCTGTGTGTGGGGGACTTGTCTATATACTGTATGCTGTGTGTAGGGGACTTGTCTATATACTGTATGCTGTGTGTAGGGGACTTGTCTATATACCGTATGCTGTGTGTGGGGGACTTGTCTATATACCTTATGCTGTGTATGGGGGACTTGTCTGTATACCGTATGCTGTGTGTGGGGGACTTGTCTATATACCGTATGCTGTGTGTGGGGGACTTGTCTATATACCGTATGCTGTGTGTGGGGGACTTGTCTATATACCGTATGCTGTGTGTGGGGGACTTGTCTATATACTGTATGCTGTGTAGGGGACTTGTCTATATACCGTATGCTGTGTAGGGGACTTGTCTATATACCGTATGCTGTGTGTAGGGGACTTGTCTATATACCGTATGCTGTGTGGGGGACTTGTCTATATACCGTATGCTGTGTGGGGGACTTGTCTATATACTGTATGCTGTGTGTGGGGGACTTGTCTATATACTGTATGCTGTGTGTGGGGGACTTGTCTTTATACCGTATACTGTGTGTGGGGGACTTGTCTATATACTGTATGCTGTGTAGGGGACTTGTCTATATACCGTATGCTGTGTAGGGGACTTGTCTATATACCGTATGCTGTGTGTGGGGAACTTGTCTATATACTGTATGCTGTGTGTGGGGGACTTGTCTATATACCGTATGCTGTGTGGGGGGGACTTGTCTATATACCGTATGCTGTGTGGGGGGGACTTGTCTATATACCGTATGCTGTGTGTGGGGGACTTGTCTATATACCGTATGCTGTGTGGGGGACTTGTCTATATACTGTATGCTGTGTGTGGGGGACTTGTCTATATACTGTATGCTGTGTGTAGGGTACTTGTCTATATACTGTATGCTGTGTGGTGGGGGACTTGTCTATATACTGTATGCTGTGTGGTGGGGGACTTGTCTATATACCGTATGCTGTGTGTGGGGGACTTGTCTATATACCGTATGCTGTGTGGTGGGGGACTTGTCTATATACCGTATGCTGTATGTAGGGGACTTGTCTATATACGGTATGCTGTGTGTGGGGGACTTGTCTATATACCGTATGCTGTGTGTGGGGGACTTGTCTATATACCGTATGCTGTGTGTGGGGGACTTCTCTATATACCATATGCTGTGTGTGGGGGCCTTGTCTATATACTGTATGCTGTGTGGGGGGGACTTGTCTATATACTATATGCTGTGTGGGGGACTTGTCTATATACCGTATGCTGTGTGTGGGGGACTTGTCTATATACCGTATGCTGTGTGTGGGGGACTTGTCTATATACTGTATGCTGTGTGGGGGTCTTGTCTATATACCGTTTGCTGTGTGTGGGGGACTTGTCTATATACCGTATGCTGTGTGTGGGGGACTTGTCTATATACTGTATGCTGTGTGTGGGGGACTTGTCTATATACCGTATGCTGTGTGTGGGGGACTTGTCTATATACCGTATGCTGTGTGTGGGGGACTTGTCTATATACCGTATGCTGTGTGTGGGGGACTTGTCTATATACCGTATGCTGTGTGTGGGGGACTTGTCTATATACCGTATGCTGTGTGTGGGAGACTTGTCTATATACCGTATGCTGTGTGGGGGGGACTTGTCTATATACCGTATGCTGTGTGGGGGGGACTTGTCTATATACCGTATGCTGTGTGTGGGGGACTTGTCTATATACCGTATGCTGTGTGTGGGGGACTTGTCTATATACCGTATGCTGTGTGTGGGGGACTTGTCTATATACCGTATGCTGTGTGTGGGGGACTTGCCTATATACCGTATGCTGTGTGTGGGGGACTTGTCTATATACCGTATGCTGTGTGTGGGGGCCTTGTCTATATACGGTATGCTGTGTGTGGGGGCCTTGTCTATATACCGTATGCTGTGTGTGGGGGACTTGTCTATATACCGTATGCTGTGTGTGGGGGACTTGTCTATTTACCGTATGCTGTGTGTGGGGGCCTTGTCTATATACTGTATGCTGTGTGGGGGGGACTTGTCTATATACTGTATGCTGTGTGGGGGGGACTTGTCTATATACTGTATGCTGTGTGGGGTACTTGTCTATATACTGTATGCTGTGTGTGGGGGACTTGTCTATATACTGTATGCTGTGTGTGGGGGACTTGTCTATATACCGTATGCTGTGTGTGGGGGACTTGTCTATATACTGTATGCTGTGTGTGGGACTTGTCTACCGTATGCTGTGTGTGGGGGACTTGTCTATATACTGTATGCTGTGTGTGGGGGACTTGTCTATATACCGTATGCTGTGTGTGGGGGACTTGTCTATATACTGTATGCTGTGTGGGGGTCTTGTCTATATACCGTTTGCTGTGTGTGGGGGACTTGTCTATATACCGTATGCTGTGTGTGGGGGACTTGTCTATATACCGTATGCTGTGTGTGGGGGACTTGTCTATATACCGTATGCTGTGTGTGGGTGACTTGTCTATATACTCTATGCTATGTGGGGGGACTTGTCTATATACCGTATGCTGTGTGTGGGGGGGACTTGTCTATATACCTTATGCTGTGTATGGGGGACTTGTCTATATATGCTGTTTGTGGGGGTCTTGTCTATATACTGTATGCTGTGTGTGGGGGACTTGTCTATATACCGTATGCTGTGTGTGGGGGACTTGTCTATATACCGTATGCTGTGTGTGGGGGACTTGTCTATATACTGTATGCTGTGTGTGGGTGACTTGTCTATATACTGTATGCTGTGTGTGGGGGACTTGTCTATATACCGTATGCTGTGTGTGGGGGACTTGTCTATATACCGTATGCTGTGTGTGGGGGCCTTGTCTATATACTGTATGCTGTGTGGGGGGGACTTGTCTATATACTGTATGCTGTGTGGGGTACTTGTCTATATACTGTATGCTGTGTGTGGGGGACTGGTCTATATACCGTATGCTGTGTGTGGGGGACTTGTCTATATACCGTATGCTGTGTGTGGGGGACTTGTCTATATACCGTATGCTGTGTGTGGGACTTTTCTATATACCGTATGCTGTGTGTGGGGGACTTGTCTATATACTGTATGCTGTGTGTGGGGGACTTGTCTATATACCGTATGCTGTGTGTGGGGGACTTGTCTATATACCGTATGCTGTGTGTGGGGGACTTGTCTATATACTGTATGCTGTGTGTGGGGGACTTGTCTATATACCGTATGCTGTGTGTGGGGGACTTGTCTATATACTGTATGCTGTGTGGGGGTCTTGTCTATATACCGTTTGCTGTGTGTGGGGGACTTGTCTATATACCGTATGCTGTGTGTGGGGGACTTGTCTATATACCGTATGCTGTGTGTGGGGGACTTGTCTATATACCGTATGCTGTGTGTGGGTGACTTGTCTATATACTGTATGCTATGTGGGGGGGACTTGTCTATATACCGTATGCTGTGTGTGGGGGGGACTTGTCTATATACCTTATGCTGTGTATGGGGGACTTGTCTATATATGCTGTGTGTGGGGGTCTTGTCTATATACTGTATGCTGTGTGTGGGGGACTTGTCTATATACCGTATGCTGTGTGTGGGGGACTTGTCTATATACCGTATGCTGTGTGTGGGGGACTTGTCTATATACCGTATGCTGTGTGTGGGGGACTTGTCTATATACCGTATGCTGTGTGTGGGGGACTTGTCTATATACTGTATGCTGTGTGTGGGGGACTTGTCTATATACCGTATGCTGTGTGTGGGGGACTTGTCTATATACCGTATGCTGTGTGTGGGGGACTTGTCTATATACCGTATGCTGTGTGTGGGGGACTTGTCTATATACCGTATGCTGTGTGTGGGGGACTTGTCTATATACCGTATGCTGTGTGTGGGGGACTTGTCTATATACCGTTTGCTGTGTGTGGGGGACTTGTCTATATACCGTATACTGTGTGTGGGGGACTTGTCTATATACTGTATGCTGTGTAGGGGACTTGTCTATATACTGTATGCTGTGTGGGGGGGACTTGTCTATATACTGTATGCTGTGTGGGGGGGACTTGTCTATATACCGTATGCTGTGTGTGGGGGGCTTGTCTATATACTGTATGGTGTGTGTGGGGGACTTGTCTATATACTGTATGGTGTGTGTGGGGGACTTGTCTATATACTGTATGCTGTGTGGGGGGGACTTGTCTATATACCGTATGCTGTGTGGGGGGGACTTGTCTATATACGGTATGCTGTGTGTGGGGGACTTGTCTATATACCGTATTCTGTGTGTGGGGTACTTGTCTATATACCGTATGCTGTGTGTGGGTGACTTGTCTATATACTGTATGCTGTGTGGGGGGGACTTGTCTATATACCGTATGCTGTGTGGGGGGGACTTGTCTATATACGGTATGCTGTGTGTGGGGGACTTGTCTATATACCGTATTCTGTGTGTGGGGTTCTTGTCTATATACCGTATGCTGTGTGTGTGGGGGACTTGTCTATATACCGTATGCTGTGTGTGGGGGACTTGTCTATATACCGTATGCTGTGTGTGGGGGACTTGTCTATATACCGTATGCTGTGTGTGGGCGACTTGTCTATATACTGTATGCTGTGTGTGGGGTACTTGTCTATATACTGTATGCTGTGTGTGGGGGACTTGTCTATATACTGTATGCTGTGTGTGGGGGACTTTTCTATATACTGTATGCTGTGTAGGGGACTTGTCTATATACTGTATGCTGTGTGTGGGGGACTTGTCTATATACTGTATGCTGTGTGTGGGGTACTTGTCTATATACTGTATGCTGTGTGTGGGGGACTTGTCTATATATTGTATGCTGTGTGTGGGGGACTTGTCTATATACTGTAAGCTGTGTGTGGGGGGGACTTGTCTATATGCCGTATACTGTGTGTGGGGGACTTGTCTATATACTGTATGCTGTGTGTAGGGGACTTGTCTATATACCGTATGCTGTGTAGGGGACTTGTCTATATACCGTATGCTGTGTGTGGGGGACTTGTCTTTATAACGTTTGCTGTGTGTAGGGGACTTGTCTATATACTGTATGCTGTGTGTGGGGGACTTGTCTATATACTGTATGCTGTGTGTGGGGGACTTGTCTATATACTGTATGCTGTGTATGGGGGACTTGTCTATATACCGTATGCTGTGTGTGTGTGGGACTTGTCTATATACCGTATACTGTGTGTGGGGGACTTGTCTATATACTGTATGCTGTGTAGAGGACTTGTCTATATACCGTATGCTGTGTGGGGGGGACTTGTCTATATACTGTATGCTGTGTAGGGGACTTGTCTATATACCGTATGCTGTGTGTGGGGGACTTGTCTATATACTGTATGCTGTGTGTGGGGGACTTGTCTATATACCGTATGCTGTGTGTGGGGGGGACTTGTCTATATACCATATGCTGTGTGGGAGGGACTTGTCTATATACCGTATGCTGTGTGGGGTACTTGTCTATATACTGTATGCTGTGTGTGGGGGACTTGTCTATATACCGTATGCTGTGTGGGGGACTTGTCTATATACCGTATGCTCTGTGTGGGGGACTTGTCTATATACCGTATGCTGTGTGTGGGGGACTTGTCTATATACTGTATGCTGTGTGTGCTGGACTTGTCTATATACCGTATGCTGTGTGTGGGGGACTTGTCTATATACTGTATGCTGTGTGTGGGGGACTTGTCTATATACTGTATGCTGTGTGTGGGGGACTTGTCTATATACCGTATGCTGTGTATGGGGGACTTGTCTATATACCGTATGCTGTGTGTTGGGGACTTGTCTATATACCGTATGCTGTGTGTGGGGGACTTGTCTATATACCGTATGCTGTGTGTGCTGGACTTGTCTATATACCGTATGCTGTGTATGGGGGACTTGTTTATATACCGCATGCTGTGTGGGGGACTTGTCTATATACCGTATGCTGTGTGTGGGGGGGACATGTCTATATACCGTATGGTGTGTGAGGGACTTGTCTATATACCGTATGCTGTGTGGGGTACTTGTCTATATACCGTATGCTGTGTATGGGGGACTTGTCTATATACTGTATGCTGTGTATGGGGGACTTGTCTATATACCGTATGCTGTGTGGGGGGGACTTGTCTATATACCGTATGCTGTGTGTGGGGGACTTGTCTATATACTGTATGCTGTGTGTGGGGGACTTGTCTATATACCGTATGCTGTGTGTGGGGGCTTGTCTATATACTGTATGTTGTGTGTGGGGGACTTGTCTATATACTGTATGCTGTGTGTGGGGGACTTGTCTATATACCGTATGCTGTGTGTGGGGGACTTGTCTATATACCGTATGCTGTGTGTGGGGGACTTGTCTATATACCGTATGCTGTGTGTGGGGGACTTGTCTATATACCGTATGCTGTGTGTGGGGGACTTGTCTATATACCGTATGCTGTGTGGGGGGGACTTGTCTATATACTGTATGGTGTGTGTGGGGGACTTGTCTATATACCGTATGCTGTGTGTGGGTGACTTGTCTATATACTGTATGCTGTGTGTGGGGGACTTGTCTATATACCGTATGCTGTGTGTGGGTGACTTGTCTATATACTGTATGCTGTGTGAGGGGGACTTGTCTATATACCGTATGCTGTGTGTGGGGGACTTGTCTATATACCGTATGCTGTGTGTGGGGGACTTGTCTATATACCGTATGCTGTGTGTGGGGGACTTGTCTATATACCGTATGCTGTGTGTGGGGGACTTGTCTATATACCGTATACTGTGTGTGGGGGACTTGTCTATATACTGTATGCTGTGTAGGGGACTTGTCTATATACCGTATGCTGTGTAGGGGACTTGTCTATATACCGTATGCTGTGTGTAGGGGACTTGTCTATATACCGTATGCTGTGTGGGGGACTTGTCTATATACCGTATGCTGTGTGGGGGACTTGTCTATATACTGTATGCTGTGTGTGGGGGACTTGTCTATATACCGTATACTGTGTGTGGGGGACTTGTCTATATACTGTATGCTGTGTAGGGGACTTGTCTATATACCGTATGCTGTGTATTGGACTTGTCTATATACCGTATGCTGTGTGTGGGGACTTGTCTATATACTGTATGCTGTGTGTGGGGGACTTGTCTTTATACCGTATGCTGTGTGGTGCGGACTTGTCTATATACCGTATGCTGTGTGGGGGGGACTTGTCTATATACCGTATGCTGTGTGTGGGGGACTTGTCTATATACCGTATGCTGTGTGGGGGACTTGTCTATATACTGTATGCTGTGTGTGGGGGACTTGTCTATATACTGTATGCTGTGTGTGGGGGCCTTGTCTATATACTGTATGCTGTGTGGGGGGGACTTGTCTATATACTGTATGCTGTGTGGGGGACTTGTCTATATACTGTATGCTGTGTGTGGGGGACTGGTCTATATACCGTATGCTGTGTGGGGGACTTGTCTATATACCGTATGCTGTGTATGGGGGACTTGTCTATATACCGTATGCTGTGTATGGGGGACTTGTCTATATACCGTATGCTGTGTGTGGGGGACTTGTCTATATACCGTATGCTGTGTGTGGGACTTGTCTATATACCGTATGCTGTGTGTGGGGGACTTGTCTATATACTGTATGCTGTGTGTGGGGGACTTGTCTATATACCGTATGCTGTGTGTGGGGGACTTGTCTATATACTGTATGCTGTGTGTGGGACTTGTCTATATACCGTATGCTGTGTGTGGGGGACTTGTCTATATACTGTATGCTGTGTGTGGGGGACTTGTCTATATACCGTATGCTGTGTGTGGGGGACTTGTCTATATACTGTATGCTGTGTGGGGGTCTTGTCTATATACCGTTTGCTGTGTGTGGGGGACTTGTCTATATACCGTATGCTGTGTGTGGGGGACTTGTCTATATACCGTATGCTGTGTGTGGGGGACTTGTCTATATACCGTATGCTGTGTGTGGGTGACTTGTCTATATACTGTATGCTATGTGGGGGGGACTTGTCTATATACCGTATGCTGTGTGTGGGGGGGACTTGTCTATATACCTTATGCTGTGTATGGGGGACTTGTCTATATACCGTATGCTGTGTGTGGGGGTCTTGTCTATATACTGTATGCTGTGTGTGGGGGACTTGTCTATATACCGTATGCTGTGTGTGGGGGACTTGTCTATATACCGTATGCTGTGTGTGGGGGACTTGTCTATATACTGTATGCTGTGTGTGGGTGACTTGTCTATATACCGTATGCTGTGTGTGGGGGACTTGTCTATATACCGTATGCTGTGTGTGGGGGACTTGTCTATATACCGTATGCTGTGTGTGGGGGACTTGTCTATATACCGTATGCTGTGTGTGGGGGACTTGTCTATATACCGTATGCTGTGTGTGGGGGACTTGTCTATATACCGTATGCTGTGTGTGGGGGACTTGTCTATATACCGTATGCTGTGTGTGGGGGACTTGTCTATATACCGTATGCTGTGTGTGGGGGACTTGTCTATATACCGTATGCTGTGTGTGGGGGACTTGTCTATATACCGTATGCTGTGTGTGGGGGACTTGTCTATATACCGTATGCTGTGTGTGGGGGACTTGTCTATATACCGTATGCTGTGTGTGGGGGACTTGTCTATATACCGTATGCTGTGTGTGGGGGACTTGTCTATATACCGTATGCTGTGTGTGGGTGACTTGTCTATATACCGTATGCTGTGTGTGGGGGACTTGTCTATATACCGTATGCTGTGTGTGGGGGACTTGTCTATATACCGTATGCTGTGTGTGGGGGACTTGTCTATATACCGTATGCTGTGTGTGGGGGACTTGTCTATATACCGTATGCTGTGTGTGGGGGACTTGTCTATATACCGTATGCTGTGTGTGGGGGACTTGTCTATATACCGTATGCTGTGTGTGGGGGACTTGTCTATATACTGTATGCTGTGTGTGGGGGACTTGTCTATATACTGTATGCTGTGTGTGGGGTACTTGTCTATATACTGTATGCTGTGTGTGGGGGACTTGTCTATATACTGTATGCTGTGTAGGGGACTTGTCTATATACTGTATGCTGTGTGGGGGGGACTTGTCTATATACTGTATGCTGTGTGGGGGGGACTTGTCTATGTACCGTATGCTGTGTGTGGGGGACTTGTCTATATACTGTATGGTGTCTGTGGGGGACTTGTCTATATACTGTATGCTGTGTGGGGGGGACTTGTCTATATACCGTATGCTGTGTGGGGGGGACTTGTCTATATACGGTATGCTGTGTGTGGGGGACTTGTCTTTATACCATATTCTGTGTGTGGGGTTCTTGTCTATATACCGTATGCTGTGTGTGTGGGGGACTTGTCTATATACCGTATGCTGTGTGTGGGGGACTTGTCTATATACCGTATGCTGTGTGTGGGGGACTTGTCTATATACCGTATGCTGTGTGTGGGGGACTTGTCTATATACCGTATGCTGTGTGTGGGGGACTTGTCTATATACTGTATGCTGTGTGTGGGGGACTTTTCTATATACTGTATGCTGTGTAGGGGACTTGTCTATATACTGTATGCTGTGTGTGGGGGACTTGTCTATATACTGTATGCTGTGTGTGGGGTACTTGTCTGTATACTGTATGCTGTGTGTGGGGGACTTGTCTATATACTGTATGCTGTGTGTGGGGGACTTGTCTATATACTGTATGCTGTGTGTGGGGGACTTGTCTATATGCCGTATACTGTGTGTGGGGGACTTGTCTATATACTGTATGCTGTGTGTGGGGGACTTGTCTATATATTGTATGCTGTGTGTGGGGGACTTGTCTATATACTGTATGCTGTGTGTAGGGGACTTGTCTATATACCGTATGCTGTGTAGGGGACTTGTCTATATACCGTATGCTGTGTGTGGGGGACTTGTCTTTATACCGTATGCTGTGTGTAAGGGACTTGTCTATATACTGTATGCTGTGTGTGGGGGACTTGTCTATATACCGTATGCTGTGTGTGGGGGACTTGTCTATATACCGTATGCTGTGTGTGGGGGACTTGTCTATATACCGTATGCTGTGTGTGGGGGACTTGTCTATATACCGTATGCTGTGTGTGGGGGACTTGTCTATATACCGAATGCTGTGTGTGTGTGGGACTTGTCTATATACCGTATACTGTGTGTGGGGGACTTGTCTATATACTGTATGCTGTGTAGAGGACTTGTCTATATACCGTATGCTGTGTGGGGGGGACTTGTCTATATACCGTATACTGTGTGTGGGGGACTTGTCTATATACTGTATGCTGTGTAGGGGACTTGTCTATATACCGTATGCTGTGTAGGGGACTTGTCTATATACCGTATGCTGTGTGTAGGGGACTTGTCTATATACCGTATGCTGTGTGGGGGACTTGTCTATATACCGTATGCTGTGTGGGGGACTTGTCTATATACTGTATGCTGTGTGTGGGGGACTTGTCTATATACCGTATACTGTGTGTGGGGGACTTGTCTATATACTGTATGCTGTGTAGGGGACTTGTCTATATACCGTATGCTGTGTATTGGACTTGTCTATATACCGTATGCTGTGTGTGGGGAACTTGTCTATATACTGTATGCTGTGTGTGGGGGACTTGTCTATATACCGTATGCTGTGTGGTTCGGACTTGTCTATATACCGTATGCTGTGTGGGGGGGACTTGTCTATATACCGTATGCTGTGTGTGGGGGACTTGTCTATATACCGTATGCTGTGTGGGGGACTTGTCTATATACTGTATGCTGTGTGTGGGGGACTTGTCTATATACTGTATGCTGTGTGTAGGGTACTTGTCTATATACTGTATGCTGTGTGGTGGGGGACTTGTCTATATACTGTATGCTGTGTGGTGGGGGACTTGTCTATATACCGTATGCTGTGTGTGGGGGACTTGTCTATATACCGTATGCTGTGTGGTGGGGGACTTGTCTATATACCGTATGCTGTGTGTAGGGGACTTGTCTATATACCGTATGCTGTGTGGGGGACTTGTCTATATACTGTATGCTGTGTGTGGGGGACTTGTCTATATACTGTATGCTGTGTGTAGGGTACTTGTCTATATACTGTATGCTGTGTGGTGGGGGACTTGTCTATATACTGTATGGTGTGTGTGGGGGACTTGTCTATATACCGTATGCTGTGTGTGGGGGACTTGTCTATATACTGTATGCTGTGTGTGGGGTACTTGTCTATATACCGTATACTGTGTGTGGGGGACTTGTCTATATACTGTATGCTGTGTAGGGGACTTGTCTATATACCGTATGCTGTGTAGGGGACTTGTCTATATACCGTATGCTGTGTGTAGGGGACTTGTCTATATACCGTATGCTGTGTGGGGGACTTGTCTATATACTGTATGCTGTGTGTGGGGGACTTGTCTATATACTGTATGCTGTGTGTGGGGGACTTGTCTATATACCGTATGCTGTGTGTGGGGGACTTGTCTATATACCGTATGCTGTGTGTGGGGGACTTGTCTATATACTGTATGCTGTGTGTGGGGGACTTGTCTATATACTGTATGCTGTGTGTGGGGGACTTGTCTATATACCGTATGCTGTGTGGGGGACTTGTCTATATACCGTATGCTGTGTGGGGGGGGACTTGTCTATATACCGTATGCTGTGTGGGGGACTTCTCTATATACTGTATGCTGTGTGGGGGGGACTTGTCTATATACCGTATGCTGTGTGTGGGGGACTTGTCTATATACCGTATGCTGTGTGTGGGGGACTTGTCTATATACTGTTTGCTGTGTGGGGGGGACTTGTCTATATACTGTATGCTGTGTGGGGGGGACTTGTCTATATACCGTATGCTGTGTGGGGGGGACTTGTCTATATACCGTATGCTGTGTGGGGTACTTGTCTATATACTGTATGCTGTGTGTGGGGGACTTGTCTATATACCGTATGCTGTGTGTGGGGGACTTGTCTATATACCGTATGCTGTGTGTGGGGGACTTGTCTATATACCGTATGCTGTGTGTGGGGGACTTGTCTATATACCGTATGCTGTGTGTGGGGGACTTGTCTATATACCGTATGCTGTGTGTGGGAGACTTGTCTATATACCGTATGCTGTGTGGGGGGGACTTGTCTATATACCGTATGCTGTGTGTGGGGGACTTGTCTATATACTGTATGCTGTGTGTAGGGTACTTGTCTATATACTGTATGCTGTGTGGTGGGGGACTTGTCTATATACTGTATGCTGTGTGGTGGGGGACTTGTCTATATACCGTATGCTGTGTGTGGGGGACTTGTCTATATACCGTATGCTGTGTGGTGGGGGACTTGTCTATATACCGTATGCTGTGTGTAGGGGACTTGTCTATATACCGTATGCTGTGTGGGGGACTTGTCTATATACTGTATGCTGTGTGTGGGGGACTTGTCTATATACTGTATGCTGTGTGTAGGGTACTTGTCTATATACTGTATGCTGTGTGGTGGGGGACTTGTCTATATACTGTATGGTGTGTGTGGGGGACTTGTCTATATACCGTATGCTGTGTGTGGGGGACTTGTCTATATACTGTATGCTGTGTGTGGGGTACTTGTCTATATACCGTATACTGTGTGTGGGGGACTTGTCTATATACTGTATGCTGTGTAGGGGACTTGTCTATATACCGTATGCTGTGTAGGGGACTTGTCTATATACCGTATGCTGTGTGTAGGGGACTTGTCTATATACCGTATGCTGTGTGGGGGACTTGTCTATATACTGTATGCTGTGTGTGGGGGACTTGTCTATATACTGTATGCTGTGTGTGGGGGACTTGTCTATATACCGTATGCTGTGTGTGGGGGACTTGTCTATATACCGTATGCTGTGTGTGGGGGACTTGTCTATATACTGTATGCTGTGTGTGGGGGACTTGTCTATATACTGTATGCTGTGTGTGGGGGACTTGTCTATATACCGTATGCTGTGTGGGGGACTTGTCTATATACCGTATGCTGTGTGGGGGGGGACTTGTCTATATACCGTATGCTGTGTGGGGGACTTCTCTATATACTGTATGCTGTGTGGGGGGGACTTGTCTATATACCGTATGCTGTGTGTGGGGGACTTGTCTATATACCGTATGCTGTGTGTGGGGGACTTGTCTATATACTGTTTGCTGTGTGGGGGGGACTTGTCTATATACTGTATGCTGTGTGGGGGGGACTTGTCTATATACCGTATGCTGTGTGGGGGGGACTTGTCTATATACCGTATGCTGTGTGGGGTACTTGTCTATATACTGTATGCTGTGTGTGGGGGACTTGTCTATATACCGTATGCTGTGTGTGGGGGACTTGTCTATATACCGTATGCTGTGTGTGGGGGACTTGTCTATATACCGTATGCTGTGTGTGGGGGACTTGTCTATATACCGTATGCTATGTGTGGGGGACTTGTCTATATACCGTATGCTGTGTGTGGGAGACTTGTCTATATACCGTATGCTGTGTGGGGGGGACTTGTCTATATACCGTATGCTGTGTGTGGGGGACTTGTCTATATACCGTATGCTGTGTGTGGGGGACTTGTCTATATACCGTATGCTGTGTGTGGGGGACTTGCCTATATACCGTATGCTGTGTGTGGGGGACTTGCCTATATACCGTATGCTGTGTGTGGGGGACTTGTCTATATACCGTATGCTGTGTGTGGGGGACTTGTCTATATACCGTATGCTGTGTGTGGGGGACTTGTCTATATACCGTATGCTGTGTGTGGGGGACTTGTCTATATACCGTATGCTGTGTGTGGGGGACTTGTCTATATACCGTATGCTGTGTGTGGGAGACTTGTCTATATACCGTATGCTGTGTGTGGGGGACTTGCCTATATACCGTATGCTGTGTGTGGGGGACTTGTCTATATACCGTATGCTGTGTGTGGGGGACTTGTCTATATACCGTATGCTGTGTGTGGGGGACTTGCCTATATACCGTATGCTGTGTGTGGGGGACTTGCCTATATACCGTATGCTGTGTGTGGGGGACTTGTCTATATACTGTATGCTGTGTGTGGGGGACTTGTCTATATACTGTATGCTGTGTGTGGGGGCCTTGTCTATATACCGTATGCTGTGTGTGGGGGCCTTGTCTATATACCGTATGCTGTGTGTGGGGGACTTGTCTATATACCGTATGCTGTGTGTGGGGGCCTTGTCTATATACCGTATGCTGTGTGGGGGGGACTTGTCTATATACTGTATGCTGTGTGGGGGACTTGTCTATATACTGTATGCTGTGTGTGGGGGACTGGTCTATATACCGTATGCTGTGTATGGTGGACTTGTCTATATACCGTATGCTGTGTGTGGGGGACTTGTCTATATACCGTATGCTGTGTGTGGGGGACTTGTCTATATACCGTATGCTGTGTGGGGGACTTGTCTATATACCGTATGCTGTGTATGGGGGACTTGTCTATATACCGTATGCTGTGTATGGGGGACTTGTCTATATACCGTATGCTGTGTGTGGGGGACTTGTCTATATACCGTATGCTGTGTGTGGGACTTGTCTATATACCGTATGCTGTGTGTGGGGGACTTGTCTATATACTGTATGCTGTGTGTGGGGGACTTGTCTATATACCGTATGCTGTGTGTGGGGGACTTGTCTATATACTGTATGCTGTGTGTGGGACTTGTCTATATACCGTATGCTGTGTGTGGGGGACTTGTCTATATACTGTATGCTGTGTGTGGGGGACTTGTCTATATACTGTATGCTGTGTGTGGGGGACTTGTCTATATACTGTATGCTGTGTGTGGGGGACTTGTCTATATACTGTATGCTGTGTGTGGGGGACTTGTCTATATACCGTATGCTGTGTGTGGGGGACTTGTCTATATACCGTATGCTGTGTGTGGGGGACTTGTCTATATACTGTATGCTGTGTGGTGGGGGACTTGTCTATATACTGTATGCTGTGTGGTGGGGGACTTGTCTATATACCGTATGCTGTGTGTGGGGGACTTGTCTATATACCGTATGCTGTGTGGTGGGGGACTTGTCTATATACCGTATGCTGTGTGTAGGGGACTTGTCTATATACCGTATGCTGTGTGGGGGACTTGTCTATATACTGTATGCTGTGTGTGGGGGACTTGTCTATATACTGTATGCTGTGTGTAGGGTACTTGTCTATATACTGTATGCTGTGTGGTGGGGGACTTGTCTATATACTGTATGGTGTGTGTGGGGGACTTGTCTATATACCGTATGCTGTGTGTGGGGGACTTGTCTATATACTGTATGCTGTGTGTGGGGGACTTGTCTATATACCGTATACTGTGTGTGGGGGACTTGTCTATATACTGTATGCTGTGTAGGGGACTTGTCTATATACCGTATGCTGTGTAGGGGACTTGTCTATATACCGTATGCTGTGTGTAGGGGACTTGTCTATATACCGTATGCTGTGTGGGGGACTTGTCTATATACTGTATGCTGTGTGTGGGGGACTTGTCTATATACTGTATGCTGTGTGTGGGGGACTTGTCTATATACCGTATGCTGTGTGTGGGGGACTTGTCTATATACCGTATGCTGTGTGTGGGGGACTTGTCTATATACTGTATGCTGTGTGTGGGGGACTTGTCTATATACTGTATGCTGTGTGTGGGGGACTTGTCTATATACCGTATGCTGTGTGGGGGACTTGTCTATATACCGTATGCTGTGTGGGGGGGGACTTGTCTATATACCGTATGCTGTGTGGGGGACTTCTCTATATACTGTATGCTGTGTGGGGGGGACTTGTCTATATACCATATGCTGTGTGGGGGGGACTTGTCTATATACCGTATGCTGTGTGTGGGGGACTTGTCTATATACCGTATGCTGTGTGTGGGGGACTTGTCTATATACTGTTTGCTGTGTGGGGGGGACTTGTCTATATACTGTATGCTGTGTGGGGGGGACTTGTCTATATACCGTATGCTGTGTGGGGGGGACTTGTCTATATACCGTATGCTGTGTGGGGTACTTGTCTATATACTGTATGCTGTGTGTGGGGGACTTGTCTATATACCGTATGCTGTGTGTGGGAGACTTGTCTATATACCGTATGCTGTGTGGGGGGGACTTGTCTATATACCGTATGCTGTGTGGGGGGGACTTGTCTATATACCGTATGCTGTGTGTGGGGGACTTGTCTATATACCGTATGCTGTGTGTGGGGGACTTGTCTATATACCGTATGCTGTGTGTGGGGGACTTGTCTATATACCGTATGCTGTGTGTGGGGGACTTGCCTATATACCGTATGCTGTGTGTGGGGGACTTGTCTATATACCGTATGCTGTGTGTGGGGGCCTTGTCTATATACGGTATGCTGTGTGTGGGGGCCTTGTCTATATACCGTATGCTGT
This sequence comes from Phyllobates terribilis, assembly GCF_046119375.1. Taxonomy (NCBI): domain Eukaryota; kingdom Metazoa; phylum Chordata; class Amphibia; order Anura; family Dendrobatidae; genus Phyllobates; species Phyllobates terribilis. Next base: position 577,492 of record NW_027363441.1, on the reverse strand, counting down.
GTGTGGGGGCCTTGTCTATATACCGTATGCTGTGTGTGGGGGACTTGTCTATATACCGTATGCTGTGTGTGGGGGCCTTGTCTATATACTGTATGCTGTGTGGGGGGGACTTGTCTATATACTGTATGCTGTGTGGGGGACTTGTCTATATACTGTATGCTGTGTGTGGGGGACTGGTCTATATACCGTATGCTGTGTGTGGGGGACTTGTCTATATACCGTATGCTGTGTGTGGGGGACTTGTCTATATACCGTATGCTGTGTGTGGGGGACTTGTCTATATACCGTATGCTGTGTGTGGGGGACTTGTCTATATACCGTATGCTGTGTGTGGGGGACTTGTCTATATACCGTATGCTGTGTGGGGGACTTGTCTATATACCGTATGCTGTGTATGGGGGACTTGTCTATATACCGTATGCTGTGTATGGGGGACTTGTCTATATACCGTATGCTGTGTGTGGGGGACTTGTCTATATACCGTATGCTGTGTGTGGGACTTGTCTATATACCGTATGCTGTGTGTGGGGGACTTGTCTATATACTGTATGCTGTGTGTGGGGGACTTGTCTATATACCGTATGCTGTGTGTGGGGGACTTGTCTATATACTGTATGCTGTGTGTGGGACTTGTCTATATACCGTATGCTGTGTGTGGGGGACTTGTCTATATACTGTATGCTGTGTGTGGGGGACTTGTCTATATACTGTATGCTGTGTGTGGGGGACTTGTCTATATACTGTATGCTGTGTGGGGGTCTTGTCTATATACCGTTTGCTGTGTGTGGGGGACTTGTCTATATACTGTATGCTGTGTGTGGGGGACTTGTCTATATACCGTATGCTGTGTGGTTCGGACTTGTCTATATACCGTATGCTGTGTGGGGGGGACTTGTCTATATACCGTATGCTGTGTGTGGGGGACTTGTCTATATACCGTATGCTGTGTGGGGGACTTGTCTATATACTGTATGCTGTGTGTGGGGGACTTGTCTATATACTGTATGCTGTGTGTGGGGGACTTGTCTATATACTGTATGCTGTGTGTGGGGGACTTGTCTATATACCGTATGCTGTGTGGGGGTCTTGTCTATATACTGTATGCTGTGTGTGGGGGACTTGTCTATATACTGTATGCTGTGTGTGGGGGACTTGTCTATATACTGTATGCTGTGTGTGGGGGACTTGTCTATATACCGTATGCTGTGTGTGGGGGACTTGTCTATATACTGTATGCTGTGTGGTGGGGGACTTGTCTATATACTGTATGCTGTGTGGTGGGGGACTTGTCTATATACCGTATGCTGTGTGTGGGGGACTTGTCTATATACCGTATGCTGTGTGGTGGGGGACTTGTCTATATACCGTATGCTGTGTGTAGGGGACTTGTCTATATACCGTATGCTGTGTGGGGGACTTGTCTATATACTGTATGCTGTGTGTGGGGGACTTGTCTATATACTGTATGCTGTGTGTAGGGTACTTGTCTATATACTGTATGCTGTGTGGTGGGGGACTTGTCTATATACTGTATGGTGTGTGTGGGGGACTTGTCTATATACCGTATGCTGTGTGTGGGGGACTTGTCTATATACTGTATGCTGTGTGTGGGGGACTTGTCTATATACCGTATACTGTGTGTGGGGGACTTGTCTATATACTGTATGCTGTGTAGGGGACTTGTCTATATACCGTATGCTGTGTAGGGGACTTGTCTATATACCGTATGCTGTGTGTAGGGGACTTGTCTATATACCGTATGCTGTGTGGGGGACTTGTCTATATACTGTATGCTGTGTGTGGGGGACTTGTCTATATACTGTATGCTGTGTGTGGGGGACTTGTCTATATACCGTATGCTGTGTGTGGGGGACTTGTCTATATACCGTATGCTGTGTGTGGGGGACTTGTCTATATACTGTATGCTGTGTGTGGGGGACTTTTCTATATACTGTATGCTGTGTGTGGGGGACTTGTCTATATACCGTATGCTGTGTGGGGGACTTGTCTATATACCGTATGCTGTGTGGGGGGGGACTTGTCTATATACCGTATGCTGTGTGGGGGACTTCTCTATATACTGTATGCTGTGTGGGGGGGACTTGTCTATATACCGTATGCTGTGTGGGGGGGACTTGTCTATATACCGTATGCTGTGTGTGGGGGACTTGTCTATATACCGTATGCTGTGTGTGGGGGACTTGTCTATATACTGTTTGCTGTGTGGGGGGGACTTGTCTATATACTGTATGCTGTGTGGGGGGGACTTGTCTATATACCGTATGCTGTGTGGGGGGGACTTGTCTATATACCGTATGCTGTGTGGGGTACTTGTCTATATACTGTATGCTGTGTGTGGGGGACTTGTCTATATACCGTATGCTGTGTGTGGGAGACTTGTCTATATACCGTATGCTGTGTGGGGGGGACTTGTCTATATACCGTATGCTGTGTGGGGGGGACTTGTCTATATACCGTATGCTGTGTGTGGGGGACTTGTCTATATACCGTATGCTGTGTGGGGGGGACTTGTCTATATACCGTATGCTGTGTGGGGGGGACTTGTCTATATACGGTATGCTGTGTGTGGGGGCCTTGTCTATATACCGTATGCTGTGTGTGGGGGCCTTGTCTATATACCGTATGCTGTGTGTGGGGGACTTGTCTATATACCGTATGCTGTGTGTGGGGGCCTTGTCTATATACTGTATGCTGTGTGGGGGGGACTTGTCTATATACTGTATGCTGTGTGGGGGACTTGTCTATATACTGTATGCTGTGTGTGGGGGACTGGTCTATATACCGTATGCTGTGTGTGGGGGACTTGTCTATATACCGTATGCTGTGTGTGGGGGACTTGTCTATATACCGTATGCTGTGTGTGGGCGACTTGTCTATATACCGTATGCTGTGTGTGGGGGTCTTGTCTATATACCGTATGCTGTGTGGTGGGGGAGGGGGTGCTGGACTTGGTTCTCTTTGCTATATGTGGGGGAGGGAGCCCTGGATAAATATGCTATACATGGAGGAGGGGATCTTGGCTATATACTTTGTGTAGGGGAGCGGGGACCTGGCTATATACTTTGTGTGGGGGAGTGGGGACCTTGGCTATATACTTTGTGTGGGGGAGCGGGGACCTGGCTATATACTTTGTGTGGGGGAGCGGGGACCTGGCTATATACTTTGTGTGGGGGAGCGGAGACCTGGATAAATATGCTATACATGGAGGAGGGGACCTTGGCTATATACTTTGTGTGGGGGAGCGGGGACCTTGTCTATATACTTTGTGTAGGGGAGCGGGGACCTTGTCTATATACTTTGTGTAGGGGAGCGGGGACCTGGCTATATACTTTGTGTGGGGGAGCGGGGACCTGGCTATATACTTTGTGTGGGGGAGCGGGGACCTGGCTATATACTGTGTGTGGGGGAGCGGGGACCTGGCTATATACTTTGTGTGGGGGAGCGGGGACCTGGCTATATACTTTGTGTGGGGGAGCTGGGACCTTGCTATATACTGTGTGTGGGGGAGCGGGGACCTGGCTATATACTTTGTGTAGGGGAGCGGAGACCTGGCTATATACTGTGTGTGGGGGAGCGGGGACCTGGCTATATACTGTGTGTGGGGGAGCGGGGATCTTGGCTATATACTGTGTGTGGGGGAGCGGGGACCTGGCTATATACTTTGTGTGGGGGAGCGGGGGCCTGGCTATATACTGTGTGTGGGGGAGCGGGGACCTGGCTATATACTTTGTGTTGGGGAGCGGGGACCTTGGCTATATACTTTGTGTGGGGGAGCGGGGACCTGGCTATATACTGTGTGTAGGGGAGCGGGGACCTTGGCTATATACTGTGTGTGGGGGAGCGGGGACCTGGCTATATACTTTGTGTGGGGGAGCGGGGACCTGGCTATATACTTTGTGTGGGGGAGCGGGGACCTTGGCTATATACTGTGTGTGGGGGAGCGGGGACCTGGCTATATACTTTGTGTGGGGGAGCGGGGACCTGGCTATATACTTTGTGTGGGGGAGCGGGGATCTTGGCTATATACTTTGTGTGGGGGAGCGGGGACCTGGCTATATACTGTGTGTGGAGGAGCGGGGACCTTGGCTATATACTTTGTGTGGGGGAGCGGGGACCTGGCTATATACTTTGTGTGGGGGAGCGGGGATCTTGGCTATATACTGTGTGTGGGGGAGCGGGGACCTGGCTATATACTGTGTGTGGGGGAGCGGGGACCTTGGCTATATACTGTGTGTGGGGGAGCGGGGACCTGGCTATATACTTTGTGTGGGGGAGCGGGGACCTGGCTATATACTGTGTGTGGGGGAGCGGGGATCTTGGCTATATACTTTGTGTGGGGGAGCGGGGACCTGGCTATATACTTTGTGTGGGGGAGCGGGGACCTGGCTATATACTGTGTGTGGGGGAGCGGGGACCTGGCTATATGTGGTAGGTGTGGGGCAGTTGATGTTACGGGGGCAGCTTTATTGTGAATGTATATGTAGTGGGTACAATGTGGAGGACTCTTTATAGATCACAGACATCATATGTGCTGATCAGGAGCCTTTCTGTGAATGCTATGTGTCAGGTCAGAGCTGCACTATTGCTAGATGATCTTGTGGGTGAACGTCTCATTCAGACGTCTGTTTTTTTTACATCCATGTTATTGACAGACATAATACGCACCTTTATCATCTATGGGGCAGCTCACATATCCATATATATATATTTTTTTATTTGCATATAGTAACAAACATTGATACAATTCAGATCGATCCCTTTGATGAAAATCAGTTTTGTTTTTTTTGCTTTTTTTTTAATGTACCAGAAAACTACAGATGTCTGAATGAGGCCTGAAGATCTGTTCAAATGTGGCAGATTGTTCCTGGAGGATTTCCATAGAAAATCAGAGCAAATTAGCAAAAATCCACAAGAAAATCCACAACAGCAAATTTGCACTCCATGATTTTGGTGCAGATCTTTCTGGTAATTCACTGTGGAAAACAGCAGCGTGTAAAATAAAAAGAAATAAACTTGCTGGGAGTTGTAGTCCCTCACCACATACTGCAGTGTTATCATGACGCAGTGATGGTTTAGTTACATGACCGGTGCCTGCGCTGTCACTTGCTGGGAGTTGTAGTCCCTCACCACATACTGCAGTGCTATTATGACGCAGTGATGGTTTAGTTACATGACCGGTGCCTGCGCTGTCACTTGCTGGGAATTGTAGTCCCTCAGCACATACTGCAATTCTATTATGGCGCATTGATGGTTTAGTTACATGATCGGTGCCTGCGCTGTCACTTGCTGGTAGTTGTAGTCCCTCAGCACATACTGCAGTGCTATTATGATGCAGTGATGGTTTAGTTACATGATCGGTGCCTGTGCTGTCACTTGCTGGGAGTTGTAGTCCCTCACCACATACTGCAGTGCTATTATGACGCAGTGATGGTTTAGTTACATGACCGGTGCCTGCGCTGTCACTTGCTGGGAATTGTAGTCCCTCAGCACATACTGCAATGCTATTATGGCGCATTGATGGTTTAGTTACATGATCGGTGCCTGCGCTGTCACTTGCTGGTAGTTGTAGTCCCTCAGCACATACTGCAGTGCTATTATGATGCAGTGATGGTTTAGTTACATGATCGGAGCCTGCGCTGTGACTTGCTGGGAGTTGTAGTCCCTCACCACATACTGCAGTGCTATTATGACGCAGTGATGGTTTAGTTACATGATCGGTGCCTGCGCTGTCACTTGCTGGGAATTGTAGTCCCTCAGCACATACTGCAATGCTATTATGGCGCATTGATGGTTTAGTTACATGATCGGTGCCTGCGCTGTCACTTGCTGGTAGTTGTAGTCCCTCAGCACATACTGCAGTGCTATTATGATGCAGTGATGGTTTAGTTACATGATCGGAGCCTGCGCTGTCACTTGCTGGGAGTTGTAGTCCCTCACCACATACTGCAGTGCTATTATGATGCAGTGATGGTTTAGTTACATGATCGGTGCCTGCGCTGTCACTTGCTGGGAGTTGTAGTCCCTCACCACATACTGCAGTGCTATTATGACGCAGTGATGGTTTAGTTACATGATCGGTGCCTGCGCTGTCACTTGCTGGGAGTTGTAGTCCCTCACCACACACTGCAATGCTATTATGATGCAGTGATGATTTAGTTACATGATCGGTGCCTGTGCTGTCACTTGCTGGGAGTTGTAGTCCCTCACCACATACTGCAGTGCTATTATGATGCAGTGATGGTTTAGTTACATGATCGGTGCCTGCGCTGTCACTTGCTGAGAGTTGTAGTCCCTCACCACATACTGCAGTGCTATTATGATGCAGTGATGGTTTAGTTACATGATCGGTGCCTGTGCTGTCACTTGCTGGGAGTTGTAGTCCCTCACCACATACTGCAGTGCTATTATGACGCAGTGATGGTTTAGTTATATGATCGGTGCCTGCGCTGTCACTTGCTGGGAGTAGTAGTCCCTCACCACATACCGCTGTGCTATTATGACTCAGTGATGGTGAATTGTGTATCTAATCCTATCCTGTGTGATACTGTCTGCTGAGCCGTGTATCTAATCCCGCCCTGTGCGATACTGTCTGCTGAGCTGTATCTCTAATCCTCTTCTGTGTGATACTATCTGCTGAGCCGTGTATCTAATCCCGCCCTGTGCGATACTGTCTGCTGAGCTGTATCTCTAATCCTCTCCTGTGTGATACTGTCTGCTGAGCTGTGTATCCAATCCTGTCCTGTGCGATACTGTCTGCTGAGCTGTGCATCTAATCCTATCCTGTGTGATACTGTCTGCTGAGCAGTGTATCTAATCATCTCCTGTGTGATACTGTCTACTGAGCTGTGTATCTAATCCTCTCCTGTGTGATACTGTCTGCTGAGCTGTGTATCTAATCCTACCCTGTGTGATACTGTCTGCTGAGCTGTATCTCTAATCCTACCCTGTGTGATACTGTCTGCTGAGCCGTGTATCTAATCCTCTCCTGTGTGATACTGTCTGCTGAGCAGTGTATCTAATCCTATCCTGTGTGATACTATCTGCTGAGCCATGTATCTAATCCTCTCCTGTGTGATACTGTCTGCTGAGCTGTGTATCTAATACTCTCCTGTGTGATACTGTCTGCTGAGCAGTGTATCTAATCTTATCCTGTGTGATACTGTCTGCTGAGCTGTGTATCTAATCCCCTCCTGTATGATACTGTCTGCTGAGCTGTGTATCTAATCCCCTCCTGTGTGATGCTGTCTGCTGAGCCGTGTATCTAATCCTACCCTGTGTGATACTGTCTGCTGAGCTGTATCTCTAATACTACCCTGTGTGATACTGTCTGCTGAGCCGTGTATCTAATCCTCTCCTGTGTGATACTGTCTACTGAGCTGTGTATCTAATCCTCTCCTGTGTGATACTGTCTGCTGAGCTGTATCTCTAATCCTACCCTGTGTGATACTGTCTGCTGAGCCGTGTATCTAATCCTCTCCTGTGTGATACCGTCTGCTGAGCAGTGTATCTAATCCTCTCCTGTGGGATACTGTCTGCTGAGGTGTGTATCTAATCCTCTCCTGTGTAATACTGTCTGCTGAGCCGTGTATCTAATCCTCTCCGGTGTAATACTGTGAGTTGAGCTGTGTATCTAATCCTCTCCTGTGTGATACTGTGTGCTGAGCTGTGTATCTAATCCTCTCCTGTGTAATACTGTGTGTTGAGCTGTGTATCTAATACTCTCCTGTGTGATACTGTCTGCTGAGCTGTGTATCTAATACTCTCCTGTGTGATACTGTCTGCTGAGCAGTGTATCTAATCCTCTCCTGTGTGATACTGTCTGCTGAGCTGTGTATCTAATCCTCTCCTGTGTGATTCTGTCTGCTGAGTCATGTATCTAATCCTATGCTGTGTGATACCGTCTGCTGAGCTGTGTATCTAATCCTATGCTGTGTATCTAATCCTCTCCTGTGTATCTAATCCTCTCCTGTGTGATACTGTCTGCTGAGCTGTGTATCTAATCCTCTCCTGTGTGATACTGTCTGCTGAGCTATGCATCTAATCCACTCCTGTGTGATACTATCTGCTGAGCTGTGTATCTAATCCCCTCCTGTGTGATACTGTCTGCTGAGCCGTGTATCTAACCCTATGCTGTGTGATACTGTCTGCTGAGCCATGTATCTAATCCCCTCCTGTGTGATACTGTCTGCTGAGCAGTGTCTCTAATCCCCTGCTGTGTGATACTGTCCGCTGAGCCGTGTATCTAACCCTATGCTGTGTGATACTGTCTGCTGAGCTATGTATCTAATCCTATGCTGTGTATCTAATCCTCTCCTGTGTGATAATGTCTGCTGAGCCATGTATCTAATCCTCTCCTGTGTGATACTGTCTGCTGAGCAGTGTATCTAATCCTATCCTGTGTGATACTGTCTGCTGAGCTGTGTATCTAATCCTCTCCTGTGTGATACTGTCTGCTGAGCCGTGTATCTAATCCTCTCCTGTGTGATACTGGTGTGCTGAGCTGTATCTCTAATCCTACCCTGTGTGATACCATCTGCTGAGCTGTATCTCTAATCCTGTCCTGTGTGATACCGTCTGCTGAGCTATGCATCTAATCCTGTCCTGTGTGATACCGTCTGCTGAGCTATGTATCTAATCCTTTCCTGTGTGATACTGTCTGCTGAGCTGTATCTCTAATCCTACCCTGTGTGATACTGTCTGCGGAGCCATGTATCTAATCCTCTCCTGTGCAATACTGTCTGCTGAGCTGTGTATCTAATCCTCTCCTGTGTGATACTGTCTGCTGAGCTGTATCTCTAATCCTACCCTGTGTGATACTGTCTGCTGAGCAGTGTATCTAATCCTCTCCTGTGCGATACTGTCTGCTGAGCTGTGTATCTAATCCTCTCCTGTGTGATACTGTCTGCTGAGCAGTGTATCTAATCTTATACTGTGTGATACTGTCTCCTGAGCTGTGTATCTAATCTCCTCCTGTGTGATACTGTCTGCTGAGCTGTGTATCTAATCCTCTCCTGTGTGATACTGTCTGCTGAGCTGTGTATCTAATCCTATTGTCGTCACTGAATTTTGGGTCTTCTATCCTTTGGATTACGAGCTCGGAGAGAATGAAGACACAGGACAGGATGTTTGTGTCTAAACATACTCTAAAAACTTTATTACAAAACACAGGGCTGATATACACCCTAAAAGGCAGGAAACGGATTTGCCATATATGGTTCGATTATACAGTTTAGCTGAACAAGTGAAAAAAAGCTAGTTTCTGTATGCTTTAAAATATTTAATTAGACTTATCTAGTTAGCAAGGTCATTTCATCTTTCTGCAAGAACACATTATTGCTACAAGAAGAAACATCTGGCCAGGGAGTATACTTTATCTTCTCCCAAGGACACGCTATTGATACAAGAAGGAACATTCATAGCTGTTGTTTTCACCTAAAATAACTGTCAGACTTATATAGCATAGATGGGGCCTTTAAACTTGAGGGACTCCATCTTCTGCTATAACATTCCATCCTTTTGTTCCTTCATTTATCAATACGAATTTCTATGTTTTCTTTTAGTACAACGCTGAATACACATTAAAAAAAGCTTAAAAACCAAATAAACCGCAAGACACATTAGCAAAACCTGTAAAATCACTTGTACTATACCAGCCAACCACCCACCAATACCTTTAAACCAATTTGTGGGATTTAGAAAGGAAAATCTCTGTGTGGAATTATTGGCCCAAGTATCTGAACAGTTCACCCAAAAGTTTATCTCTTCCAATGAGACCGGGACAGCGAGAAAGGGTATGCTAGTGGACGTCACAGGGGCATGTGTACATATCCAACAATTAGCAATGGTCTGGTTTTGCTCCTTTAGTCCATCGATTAGAGCAAGATGGTGTCTAATGAATCTATTGTCATCTCCATCCATGGTGCCTAACGTAGTCCATGCACCTGTGGTTGTAAGTATGCAGGTAAGTATAAATGTCATCATTCTTTGTCCGCTGGTTCTCCTAGTATCTTTTTGCAATGGGACGCGTGGATCCAGGTCTCTTTTCCCTCTAGCTTAACGGCTGTACTTGTGGTCAGCAGAACTTGAAAGGGTCCGTCAAACCGTGGATCTAGGCTTTTCCTCACGTGTCTTTTTATAACCACCCAGTCTCCAGGTTGCAGCATATGGCTGCTAGAGTCTTGATCTGGATCTGGAAGAGAACTGAAGACATTATCATGTACTTGCTTAATCTTTTTGTGTAAAGCCCTCACATAGGAACTTAGCACATGGTTGTTCATTTCTAATGCTTGCGGATAGAAACACCCTAGGCTGGGTACGTTGCCAAACAATATCTCATATGGAGAGAGTCCAGTCTTTCTATTAGGCGTGTATCTTACTGAAAACAGAGCAAGTGGTAAACAGTCCGGCCATGGTTTTCCTGTCTCAGCCATGGCTTTCTGAATTTTTAATTTCAATGTCCCATTCAGTCTTTCCACTTTACCACTACTTTGTGGGTGATATGGGGTGTGGAATGCTTGTTGAATTCCTAGAGCTGACATGACTTCATTCATTATTTCACCCGTGAAGTGTGTACCTCTGTCACTCTCAATTACCCCTGGTACCCCATACCTGCAGACCACCTCCGCAAGCAGTTTCTTTGCGGTTGCCGCAGCCGTGGCTTTGGCAATCGGGAAAGCCTCTGGCCATCCTGAGAACAAATCAATACAGACCAACACATATTCCCATGATCCTGACTTTGGCAGCTGAATATAATCAATTTGCAGTCTCTGGAATGGATAGAGGGGCCGGGGGGTGTGTTTGGGTGGTGTTTTAACTACTCTACCCTGATTATGTGTAGCACATATCATGCACCCTTGTACCAGGTTTTCAATACAGGTGGAGAATCCTGGTGCCACCCAATGTTTCTGCATCACACCCGTTTTAGATTGGTGTGTCGGCCCATGTAGTATCTGGGCAGCTGCTGGGTACAGTGCCCTTGGAAGGCATCGTCGTATCCCTTTCCCCCATACCCCATTTGCTTCATTCAGGCATGCACCTTCCTTTAACCACTTATCAACCTCCTCCTTTTGAGCCTGAGCCTGCATTTGGGATAAGATGTCCTCCGACACAAAGGGGTTTTTAGGGGCACTTAACTGACGTACTGTTGACCCTTGTTGCGGCTTACAGGCTGCTGTTTTTGCCGCTGCATCTGCCATCGCATTTCCTCTGCTTACCTGGTCGGTGCGTCTGGTATGTGCTCTTACCTTTATGACAGCTACTTGTTTAGGTAGTTGTAGCGCATCAATTAACTGCTGGACCGCATCAGCATTCTTAATGGGGTGTCCTGCTGCCGTCAGGAAACCTCTTGACTTCCATATTGGACCAAAATCATGCGATATACCGAATGCGTACCTAGAATCTGTGTAAATGTTAACAATACTGGTCTGTGCCACTTGAGACTGGGTCTGTGCCACTTGATTGGCGACAGGCGAATGTAGTGCCAATATTCAAAAAGGGAGCGAAAAGTGACGCCGGAAACTATCGGCCGGTGAGTCTGACGTCTGTTGTGGGCAAAATTTTTGAAAGCTTCATTAAAGAGGCAATTACGGAGCATCTTGATGCTAATAATCTTTTAATCCCGAACCAACATGGATTCATGAGGAATTGCTCCTGCCAAACAAACCTGATTGACTTCTACGAGGAGGTTAGCTCTCGAGTAGATCAGGGGGAACCAGTGGATGTCGTGTATCTCGACTTCTCAAAAGCGTTCGATAGCGTGCCACATAATAGGTTGGTATACAAAATGAGAATGATGGGGCTGGGGGAAAATGTCTGCAAGTGGGTAGCTAACTGGCTAAAGGATAGAAGGCAGAGGGTGGTTATAAATGGAATATACTCAGATTGGGTAAGCGTCACTAGTGGGGTACCACAGGGGTCTGTACTAGGCCCAATGTTATTTAATATCTTTATTAACGACATAGTCAACGGGATAAATAGTAAAATATCAATATTTGCAGATGACACAAAGTTATGTAAAACAATTAATACAAAAGAGGACAGTGCAGACCTACAGAGGGATTTGGATAAGCTGGGTAGGTGGAGCATTAAATGGCAAATGAGGTTTAACGAGGAGAAATGTAAGGTCATACATATGGGAAGGAAAAATGGAAGTCACCAGTACTCACTGAATGGGAAATCATTGGGGAATTCAGAGATGGAGAAGGACTTGGGCATCTTGATTGAAAGCAAACTAAATTGGAGTGCCCAAAGTCAGGCGGCTGCTGTAAGGGCAAACAGGGTAATGGGATGTATCAGAAGAGGTATAGCTGCAAAGGATGAGAACATTGTTTTTCCACTGTACAAAGCACTGGTCAGACCACACTTGGAATACTGTGCTCAGTTATGGGCCCCAATATATAGAAAGGATATAAATGAGCTTGAAAAGGTACAAAGGAGGGCAACAAAATTAATAAAGGGAATGGAGGGACTGCAATACCCAGAGAGGTTGGCAAAACTAGGACTATTCAGCCTGGAAAAGAGAAGGTTGAGGGGGGACATAATAAATGTGTACAAATATGTTAGGGGACAGTATAGAGATCTTGCCCGGGATTTGTTCAAAAGGAGGGATATTACGGTAACAAGAGGGCACTCACTAAGACTGGAAGAGAAAAGGTTTCAGCACCAGCATAGGAAGGGGTTCTTTACGGTAAGAGCAGTGAGAATATGGAATTCACTGAGTGAGGAAACGGTAATGTCGGATTCACTACACCAGTTCAAGTGGGGACTGGATGCATTTCTAGATACCAGGCAGATTTCAGCATATACTTAAAAATAGAATAAAATAGTAGGTTGATACAGGGATTTATTCTGACTGCTGGTTTCAGAGTCGGGAGGGAATTTTTCCTCAGGTGAAGATTGGCCAAATCATTTGGGGTTTTTGCCCTCCTCTGGATCAACTTTAGCAATTACAGAACTAACAGGTTGAACTTGATGGACACAAGTCTTTATTCGGCTTTACAAACTATGTTACTATGTTACTATGTGCTGCTGAGAGGTGAGCGGGTTGCACTTGATTCAATATAGTGTAGACATCATGAGGTGTTAGAACGGTGAGCGGGTGGTCAAGAACAATGTCTGCGGATTTATGGAGTAATAGTCCAACAGCATGCAGAGCACGTACGCAGGATGGTGCACCTCTGGCTACCGCATCCAATCTGCCACTAAAGTAGGCAACAGGTCTCTGATTATCACCGTGTGTTTGAGTAAAAACTCCTGCTGCATGTCCAGCTTGTTCATGAAGGTACAGAGTAAATGGGAGCTCATAATTAGGGGTACCCAAAGCTGGAGCGGCCAAAATACGGTTCTTGAGAGAATAAAAACAGTCTATTGCCTCTGATGTTAGTACAAAAGGTGTTGGAGTAAGACAGTCATAGAGGGGCTGCATTAAAACAGAGATGGCATGAATCCACTGTCTGCAATAGGAAACAAGTCCAAGAAAAGTTCTGAGGGCTGCAACATTAATGGGGACGGTGAATGCCTGTACTGCTTGTTTACGTGCATTTGTTAAATGACGAGCTCCTGGTGTAATGCAATGTCCCAAAAAGCTGACTGAAGATTTACAAATCTGAAGCTTATCTTTCGATGCCTTGCAGCCAGCGTGATAGAGAAACAACATAAGCGATATAGTTGCACTATGACATTGTTTCCTGGAGGGGGCACAAATGAGCAGGTCATCGACATATTGCAAAACAACGATATGTGGTTCAGACCATCCCTCCAGTATTTCCTGCAGACTTGCAGTGTACATTGTGGGTGAATTCTGGGCACCCTGTGGCAACACTGTCCATGTATATTGACTGCCCTGGAACGTGAAAGCAAACAAGTACTGGCAGTCAGGATGTAATGGTACACTGAAAAATGCATTTGCCAAATCAACCACTGAAAAGCAAAGAGAGTTAGAAGGTATCTGTGACAGAAGAGTATGCGGGTTGGGCACAACTGGTGTTAGAAGTTCTGTGGCTTTGTTAACCAACCGGAGGTCATGGACCATTCTATATGCGGCTGGTTGTCCTGGCACGCTCTTTTTCTTTACTGGGAACAGGGGAGTGTTGCAAGGGGACTGGGTTTTTTACTAGGACTCCCCTCTGTAGTAATTTTTGGACCTGCTGGACTATGGCATTCTCCTGAGCCGAGCTAAGGGGATACTGCCTCAGTTGAGGCAAGATGGCTCCTGGTTTTAATTTCACCATTACTGGTTGAACTCTTAACCTACCAACATCTGTTTTGTCTGAGGCCCAAAAATCATGTGGTACAGCATGCTCCAATATCGGGGGAAACTCATTTGTCTCTTCTATGCTGGCAATATCTAGTGACATAATTTTGCAAAGGGTACTTGGTTTTAAACCTGGGGTCATGGTGACAGTGCCATCGGGATGATACTCAATATGTGCTTGTAATTGGGACAACACATCATTTCCCAAAAGGTTACATTGGCCTTGGGGCGATACCATGAGCTGGCTATGTACAGTAGCTCCTTGAATTTGCAGGGGAATTCTTTTAGTGACAGGAAGCAGGACAGACGGGGAATTGAAGGGGGTGGCAATGACAAGATGTGAAAAATCAGTGTCAGTATATGGCCAATCACCTTGCGTAATTACTGAATTGTCGGCCCCCGTATCTACTTGGAAATCGATTTCATGTCCCCCCTGGTAGGTTCACCTGCACTATACAACTGGGAGTTGGGGGTAAGGAGATGAGGGGGTTCATGTGCAAGCTACCCTCATCCTATAGGGGCGTTGTTTGGTCGGCTGGAGGACCCGTACTCTGAGCATTTGGATACGGGTTGGTCCTACAGTTCTTTCTAAAATGTCCTGGCTTTTTACATCCGTAACACAGTTTCTGTCCTCCTCCTTCAGTCCGTCCTCTGCCTCTGTTGTTTCTGGGGGTCGTCTCTACTATATGTATTCTGGCAGCTCTTTTTGCCTGCGCTATGTCATGCTGTGCCCCCTGAGCGATTCTAGCTAAATCTTCTGCCTTCACTGATCTCCAGTCCGGTCTACTTGCTTTTACCTTCTCTGCAATCTCTTTCTTTAGTCCATTCATGAAAGCACTTGCTAATACCCTCTCACTAGTCTTATTCCCGGGGTTGAACCCCATTTCTGACCAGGTTTTCTTTAGTGCATAGAAATAATCCTTAGGATCTTCCTCCTTTCCCTGCACTCTATCTTCTAGTGTAACTTGCTTTTCTGCTTGCCTGTCTTGACATGCTTTTACCAACGCTGCTGCGAATAGGACTCCAGCTGCTGCATCATTAGATTCTGCATCTACGGGTCCGGTCCTATTGGCATACTGTTTTTTTGTCTCATCTATCAACCTATCATAGCGGGCTTCATCTGCCAATTTTCCCTTAATTACCCCCTGCAGATCTATTCTAGTGGCATGGTACGTATCCTGTATGGTGGTGATCATTCTAGCGAAACCCATAGGGGACTGGGATGGGTCTGGCAGCTGGGAGATCAGTGCCAACTGCTCTGAAGGACTCCATGGTCTATACATTAACATTGTACGAGCTTCCTGACCTGGAACCACTGCATCCCCCCCTGCTGTTGCTGCTGCTGCTGCTCCCAGTGCTCCTGGCATAACTACCGTCCTCATTGGGAATAGACTAGTTGGGTGGGGTCTCGGTCCTCCACATGCCACACAGATGTCTACTGTCAAGGGGTTCTGCTGTCCACATCTGGGGCAAACCCAACATTTAGGTTCTTGAGAATTCTGGTACTGGGGTGGGGGTGACGTCGGGAGCGGACAGGGAGGAAAATCTGTCATTCCAGTTTTTGTCAGTCTGTAACGTCCGTCTCCTAATTCTTCAATCTTTCCTTCAAAATAAGCGCATGCATTCATCCATACATCCACTGTCTTCAACAGACCCTTATCTTTCAACCATCCATGATAGGAGTTAAAGAAGGATTTCCATTTCTCTCCATTCATCTCTCCATTCTCATTCATTCCCGCTTTACACAATATTTTGTCAATTCCAATCAGTGCCTGTTTCCCTTCTCTGCGTACCACTAAGTCTTTGGCTATAATGCCTTCCTTGGCATTTTGGTTCCCCATTTTTTTCGGTTCTCCTCACCTAGAAGAGACTCCTCAGTCACTTAGACAATGGTCACTTAGACAATGGGCCACAAAGGTTTCTGAACCATTCCACTTCTAGCCTCTCTAGGACTTATACGCCAACCAGAAAAACAGACCAAAAACATCAATCCCGGGACACATCCACAACACAATCATCGGATCCATACTTTCATTCTTAAATTCTCTAAAGGATAGAAGGCAGGACTGTCAATTTATCTGAGGGATTCTACTGGTTCAAAGGGACCTGAGCCAGACAACAATCTGTTGAATTACCTGGGGAGCCGACCGCTCGGGGGTGAGGGAGTCTCTTCTATGCAGTGATATAATTAGGTAGAATATAACAGTTATTCTTACCTCAGCGCTGTATATATCACCAACAGAGAGCTTCACTCGTCCCACGTCTTTGACCGGTCGAGCACCCTTGGGTAGATTAACTCAAGGTCCCTGTTCGGGCGCCAGCTGTCGTCACTGAATTTTGGGTCTTCTATCCTTTGGATTACGAGCTCGGAGAGAATGAAGACACAGGACAGGATGTTTGTGTCTAAACATACTCTAAAAACTTTATTACAAAACACAGGGCTAATATACACCCTAAAAGGCAGGAAACGGATTTGCCATATATGGTTCGATTATACAGTTTAGCTGAACAAGCGAAAAAAAGCTAGTTTCTGTATGCTTTAAAATATTTAATTAGACTTATCTAGTTAGCAAGGTCATTTCATCTTTCTGCAAGAACACATTATTGCTACAAGAAGAAACATCTGGCCAGGGAGTATACTTTATCTTCTCCCAATGATACAAGAAGGAACATTCATAGCTGTTGTTTTCACCTAAAATAACTGTCAGACTTATATAGCATAGATGGGGCCTTTAAACTTGAGGGACTCCATCTTCTGCTATAACACTATCCTGTGTGATACTGTCTATTGAGCTGTGTATCTAATCCTATCCTGTGTGATACCATCTGCTGAGCTGTGTATCTAATCCCATCCTGTGTGATACTGTCTGATGAGCTGTGTATCTAATCCTATGCTGTGTGATACTGTCTGCTGAGCTGTGTATCTAATTCTATGCTGTGTGATACTGTCTGCTGAGCCGTGTATCTAATCCTCTCCTATGTGATACTGTCTGATGAACTGTGTATCTAATCCTCTCCTGTGTTCTACTGTCTGCTGAGCTGTGTATCTAATCCTATGCTGTGTGATACTGTCTGCTAAGCTGTGTATCTAATCCTATGCTGTGTGATGCTGTCTGCTGAGCTGTGTATCTAATCCTTTCCTATGTGATACTGTCTGATGAACTGTGTATCTAATCCTCTCCTGTGTGATACTGTCTGCTGAGCTGTGTATCTAATCCACTCCTTTTTGATACTGTCTGCTGAGCTGTGTATCTAATCCTATGCTGTGTGATACTGTCTGCTGAGCTGTGTATCTAATCCTATGCTGTGTGATACTGTCTGCTGAGCCGTGTATCTAATCCTCTCCTATGTGATACTGTCTGATGAACTGTGTATCTAATCCTCTCCTGTGTTCTACTGTCTGCTGAGCTGTGTATCTAATCCTATGCTGTGTGATACTGTCTGCTGAGCTGTGTATCTAATCCTATGCTGTGTGATACTGTCTGCTGAGCCGTGTATCTAATCCTCTCCTATGTGATACTGTCTGATGAACTGTGTATATAATCCTCTCCTGTGTGATACTGTCTGCTGAGCTGTGTATCTAATCCACTCCTTTGTGATACTGTCTGCTGAGCTGTGTATCTAATCCTATCCGGTGTGATACTGTCTGCTGAGCAGTGTATCTAATCCTATGCTGTGTGATACTGTCTGCTGAGCTGTGTATCTAATCCTCTCCTGTGTGATAGTGTCTGATGAACTGTGTATCTAATCCTCTCCTGTGTGATACTCTCTGCTGAGCTGTGTATCTAATCCTCTCCTACGAGAGTCCCTATCCACATTCTACAAGTACTCAACAACAGGCCCAGCCGATCTAACCTTCCCGTCGCACCTGAGAAGGAAGATTAATTTCAATCATCAAATTTCTTTCTATGTTTTATGTTTTTATCATATTAGCCTGGTGCATTTTTAAAGAAATTTGTACACTAATCCTGGTGATACATATCACCCTTTTAAAACTTTTTTTTTTTCCCACCCCCATATATTTTATATTTTATATCTTAATAAAAGCTTCAAGCAAATTAAGTTATCCACCTCTGGTTTTCTTTCTCCAAACCCACTACCATTAGCGCGAATTTACACAATTATCTTAACCCTAGAACAAAAGATCCTCTAAAGCTAGACATCATGCTGCGATCCAAAGAAATTCAGGACCAAATGAGAAGCAAAGTAATTGAGATCTATCAGTCTGGAAAAAGGTCTAAAGCCATTTCTAAAGATTTGGGACTCCAGCGAACCACAGTGGGAGTCATTATCCACAATAGGCGAAAATATGGAACAATGGTGAACTTTCCTAGGCGTGGCCGGCTGATCAAAATTACCCCAAGAGCGCAGCAACGACTCATCCAAGAGGTCAGAAAAGACCCCCCAAACAACATCCAGAGAACTGCAGGTCTCACTTGCCTCAGTTAAGGACAGTGTTCATGACTCCACCATAAGAAAGAGACTGGGCAAAAATGACACGCATAGCAGAGTTCCAAGACAAAAACCACTGCTGAGCAATAAGAACAAAGGCTCATCTCAGTTTTGGCAGAAAACATCTTGATGATCGCCAAGACTTTTGGGAGAATACTCTGTAGACTGACAAGACAAAAGTTGAACTTTTTGGAAGGTGTATGTCCCATTACATCTGGCGTAGAAGTAACACTGCATTTCAAAAAAGGAACATCATACCAACAGTAAAATATGGTGGCGGTAGCGTGATGGTCTGGGACTGTTATGCTGCTTCAGGACCTGGAAGACTTGCTGTGGTAAATGGAACCATGAATTCTGCTGGTTAACCAAAAAATCCTGAAAGAGAATGTCCGGCCATCTGTTCATGACCTCAAGCTGAAGTGCACTTGAGTTATGCAGCAGGACAATGATCCAAAACACACTATTAAGTCCACCTCTGAATGGCTTAAGGAAAACAAAATTAAGACTTTGCAGTGGCTTAGTCAAAGTCCTGACCTTAAGAAAGCGGTTCATGCTCGGAAACCCTCCAATGTGGCTAAATTACAACAATTTTGCAAAGATGAGTGGGCAAAAATTCCTCCAGAGTGTTGTAAAAGACTCATTGCCAATTATCCCAAACACTTGATTGTAGTTGTTGTTGCTGAGGGTGTTTCAAACAGTTATTAGGTTTAGAGGGCAATCACTTTTTCACACAGGGCCCTGTAGGTTTGGATTTCTTTTTCCCTTAATAATTAGGGTCTTCATTTAAAAACTGCATTTTGTGGTTACTTGTGTTATCTTTGTCTAATATTAAAATTTGTTTTGAGATCTGAAATATTTAAGTGTGACAAACATGCAAAAGAATGAGAAATCAGGAAGGGGCAAACAACTTTTCACACATACACATATACATATATATATATATTCATCCCACAATGTCACATTCATGGTAGAAGAGAGGGATTGGTAAGATGGGACAACCATTACAAACCAGCCACCTGATCAGACGTTATTGAACACCTTTCCAGAAGCTTTAATCAATCTTATCTACTGTTATTTTCTGAAGAGAGGAAACAAATGTCCAAAAAATATAAAAATTAAAGTTAAGAAAAAAAAAAAATAATAATAATAGTCTCACCTCCACTATGAGCATTTTTTGCTCTTCTAATAATCCAAGCTTTCCTAATTGTTCTTCTATTTGCTCCTGCGTCTTCATATTCCTCTCCAGCACAAATGATGCATGCTGGGGCTGTAAGAGCTGTAATAGAAGCCTAGAAGAACCATCAGAGGTCAGGCCCATCTGGTTACAGAAAGAACACAGATACACGCTGTATAAGACAATGGGATGGAAACAAGATTTTAAAAGGAGTTATCTAACACTTTTATACTCCACTGGATAGGTCATTAATATAAGATAGGTGGGGGTCCAACCATCGGCCCCCCGATGATCAGCTGTCATCACCTCTGGCAAGATGCAGGCAATGTTCAAAGTGGAACAAAACCGCTCCGTACACTGCGGCCGCTGCCGGGTGCAGACCAGCTATTGAGGAGTACCGGAGGTGATCTGCAGCACCAGGCAGTGGCCACTGGGGTGCGCTCTGCTCACAAGTTACATCCGGCCGTTGCCAGAGCTATAAACAGCTTATTGGTGGGGAGCCAAGAGTCGGACCTACAACGATCTGATATAGACCACCTATTTTATGCATAAATCATCTGCATTAAAGTATTAGAGAACGTCTTTAAGAGCCCTGCATTTTCAGAGCCAAACTTCAGTCAACATCTAATAACCAATTCCAAGGTCTTTCTTAGGACTCGTTCACACGAATGTATTTTCAGTAGGAAAGTTGTCTGTGGAACAAATGGACGGCACTCAGACCAATGGGATTCAATGGGAAAGTGCAGAGGAGTCATTTTTCTTTTTTGTCACTGATCGAATCTGTGTGTGAGCAAAAAATAAAGAAAGAAAATGGCAGCATGTCCTCGTTTCATCCGTCAGACAAGATTCACCCATTCAAGTCTATGGGTACAGAAAAAAATCTGCTTTATACAGATACATTGCAATCCTGTAGCCCTGGAAACTGTAAATGGTTAAAAAGCCAGATTAGATCTGGACTGCACATGGACGACAAGTGAGAAAAGAATTCTCCCACTTTTCTGGATGAAACTCTGAATGATATTTTATCTGCTTGTGTGAACCGGCCCTTAGAGGTCTCGACAAGACGGAGGAGCTGATCCAGAGCGTCCAGGGAAAGCTAGCAGTCCAGGTAATGGCGGATACGGAGGCAACCATCCACATCGTGCTCCATGCCCTTCTAATCTGACCTCCGTGACAGTGATACTCAGTGTAAAGCCTGAGCTCAGGAGATGTGGGCTCGGACCCTGTTCAGACACACTGGAACTGATCAATCTCCATTCAACATTATGAACGTAAACCTGGAGCACTGGCCCCACTCAAATATATTGTATTATGGTCAAATCATTCCCTTTAGGAGCTGAGTGCTGTGTAATAGAGGAGGATAAGGCCCCCCGTATACAGCAATCTATTCTCTGATAGGCGAGAGGGAAGAGACGTCATCTCCTCCTTTCTGATAATGTCCCCTGTATCCTGCAGACAGTGATTGTGCCATCCCAGCAGGTGGCACTAGAGCCGCTCCCCGCTCTTAGGCTATGTGCCCATGTAAAACCGTCTGCCATGCAAAGCAATGTGAATTGGGATGTGCTGTGCACATGATGCGCTAATTAGCGCGCCGAATCCGCATTGCGTTGCAGAACGCAGCATGACCATTTCTACCGCGATTACGCGGCCATTGAAAAGCAGCAAACCCGCAGGTATATGTGGATTTACTGCATTTCAATTAAATTCAATGGCCGAGAATTTGCAGCGTAATCGGGGTGCGTGTGGCACCCAGGATGAAGAAGAGACTACAACTCCTCTTCATCCCGGCTACCAAGCGGTGAAAAAAAGAAATAAATAAGTTAAAAATAAAAAAAACCTGTATACTCCCCTCTCCGGTCTGCTCCCGGCGGCGTCCTCTCTCCTCGGCGTCCAGCGGTGTACTGGCAGGACCTGCGGTGACGTCATCTAGTCAGCTGATGGTCACGCGACCGCTGATGTCAGAGGTCAGGTGATGGTCGCGTGACCATCAGCTGACTAAATGACGTCACCGCAGGTCCTGCCAGTATACCGCGGGACGCTGAAGAGAGAGAACGCCGCCGGGAGGAGACTGGAGAGGTGAGTATACAGGGTTTATTTTATTTTTAACTTTTTAATTCTTTTTTTTACTATAGATGCAGCATTTAAAGCATCTAAGTTGGTCACACAATATAAATCCATGCCGGTTGCCGGTTGCATGGATTTATATTGTGTGACCAACTTGTCAAGCACTTTCCAGGTGATGCTCAAAATCACTTGGAAAAGTGCTTGAAAAAACGCTGAAAAAATGCTGAAAAAACACTTCTCTCTGGCAGAAAAAATGCATGTAAATCTGCTACGTGTGCACATAGCCTTAGCGTGTATGTGCTGTACTTATCATTCAGGACTGTGCAAAGACCTGCCTGTGACCAAAAGAACAACAAGGCTGTGTGCACACGCTGCAGATTTGGTGCGTTTTTCAATGGAACAGGCTGCCACGAGAGGTGGTGAATTCTCCTTCAATGGAAGTCTTCAAACAGAGGCTGGACAGACATTTGTCTGAGATGGTTTAGTGAATCCTGCATTGAGCAGGGGTTGGACACTAGGACCCTGGAGGTTCCTCCAATTCTAATGTTCTAGGATTCTATGTATAAACACCAGCTGCAATCTTCCATGGAGAAGTAACTGTGGTTTCAGGAGAACTTGCAGCAGAAGGTCTGTGCCTTCCGCTAGCTCCTCCCCCTTCCACTAGCTCCTCCCCCTTCCTTCTGTAAAGAGTATTAATAGCACTAACTGTCATCTATCTCACTAATAGGAAAGTTTGTCTTCACTGAATACAGATTTTACAGATGTTACCGCGAATTGAGACTGAAAGATCAATCCAGCAGGAAAAAGAAGACTTCTCTGATAAGATTATAAAATTACTTATTTTCATGTGTAATATTAATTTACAAAACAAAAATTAAAACAACGGTTATTCTTTAACTAATAAAGCACTTAGGACACGGATTCATTAAGACTGGCCATATTCAAGCTGCTCTTGATGAGGGAGCGTGCTGGAGTCAGACGGTCCAGATTCATTAAGTGGAGCATGAATTATGCACTTCTGACAAGTGGTGTGTGCACCTTGCCACAAATCTTACTCCAGTCACGGACTGGAGTAAGATTTCTGGTGTAAGGGAAGCCACAGTTCGCTATGAATTAGACAAGCTGTGGTGCCACACTTCCATCCTGCCCCAACTCTGCCCATTTTGGTGAAGCTGGGCAAAACTGACGTGAAAACACCAAACGTCACAACATTTTTGATCAACTCAATAATGTACGAGGTATATGAAGCGGAGCCGCGCGAGGACAAGGTGTGCGGAGCTGCGCGTGTACGAGGTGTGTGGAGCGGAGCCGCGCATGTACGAGGTGAGTGGAGCGGAGCTGCGCGTGTACGAGGTGTGTGGAGCGGAGCTGCGCGTGTACGAGGTGTGTGGAGCGGAGCCGCGCGTGTACTAGGTGTACGGAGCGGAGCCGCGCGTGTACGAGGTGTATGGAGCGGAGCCGCTCGTGTACTAGATGTGCGGAGCGGAGCCGCGGGTGTACGAGGTGTACAGAGCAGAGCCGCGCATGTATGAGGTATGCGGAGCGGAGTCGAGCGTGTACGAGGTGTGCGGAACCACGCGTATATGAGGTGTGCGGAGCAGAGCCACACGTGTACGAGGTGTGCGGAGCGGAGCCGCGCGTGTACGAGGTGTGCAGAGCAGAGCAGCGCATGTACGACGTGTAAGGAGCGGAGACGCGCGTGTACGAGGTGTGCAGAGCAGAGCCGTGAATGTACGAGGTGTACGGAGCGAAGCCGCACGTGTCCGAGGTGTGCGGAGCGGAGTGGAGCTGCACGTGTACAATGTGTACGGAGCGAGGCCGCACAAGTACGAGGTGTACGGAGCGAAACTGCGCAAGTACGAGGTGTACGGCGCGGAGCCGCGTGTGTACGACGTGTACGGAGCAGAGCCGCGCGTGCACGAGGTGTGCGGAGTGGAGCCGCACGTGTACAATGTGTACGGAGCGAGGCCGCGCAAGTACGAGGTGTACGGAGCGAAACTGCGCAAGTACGAGGTGTACGGCGCGGAGCCGCGTGTGTACGACGTGTACGGAGCAGAGCCGCGCGTGCACGAGGTGTGTGGAGAGGGGCCGCACGTGTACGAGTTTTACGGAATGGAGACGCGCATGTACGAGTTGTACGGAGCGGAGCCGAGCGTGTATGATGTGTGCGAAACGGAGCCGCGCGTGTACGAGGTGTATGGAGCAGAGCGGCGCATTTACGAGTGTGCGGAGCGGATCCGCGCTTGTACAAGGTATACTGAGCGGAGCTGTGCGTGTACGAGGTGTGCAGAGCGGAGGCGCGCGTGTATGAGGTGTATAGAGCGGAACTGTGCGTGTACGAATTGTGCGGAGCGGAGCCGCGCGTGTACAAAGTGTACAGAGAAAAGCCGCGCGTGTACGAGCTGTACAGAGCGGGCCGAACGTGTACGAGGTGTACGGAGCAGAGCAGCGCGTGTACAAGTGTGCGGAGCGGAGCCGCGCGTGTAAGAGTGTGCGGAGCCGAGCATGTATGAGGTGTGCAGAGCGGAGCCGCGCGTGTACTAGGTGTGTGGAGCAGAGACACGCGTGTACAAGGTGTGCAGAGTGGAGCTGCGCGTGTACGAGGTGTGCGGAGCGGAGCCGCGCGTGTACGAGGTGTATGGAGCGGAGACACGCGTGTACAAGGTGTGCAGAGCAGAGCCGTACGTGTACGAGGTGTGTGGAGCAGAGCCGCGCGTGTACGAGGTGTGTGGAGCAGAGCCGCGCGTGTAAGAGGTGTGCGGAGCGGAGCCGTGCGTGTACAAGGTGTGCGGAGCAGAGCCGCACATGTACGAGTGTGCGGAGGGGAGCCAATGGTGTACAAAGTGTGCGGAGTGGAGCGGATCCACACGTGTACAAAGTGTACGGAGCGGAGCCGCGCGTGTATGAGCTGTACAGAGCGGAGCCGTGCATGTACGAGGTGTGCAGAGCGGAGCTGCACATGTACAAAGTGTATGGAGCGGAACCATGCGTGTACAAGGTGTACGGAGCAGAGCCAATCGTGTATGAGTTGTACGGAGCGGAGCCGCATGTGTACGAGGTGTGTGGAGCGGATCCGCGCGTGTACAAAGTGTACAGAGAAAAGCCGCGCGTGTACGAGCTGTACGGAGCGGGCCGCACGTGTACGAGGTGTACGGAGCAGAGCAGCGCATGTACGAGTGTGCGGAGCGGATCCACGCGTGTACAGGGTGTACGGAGCGGAGCTTAACGTGTACGAGGTGTGCAGAGCGGAGCCGTGCGTGTACGGGGTATGTGGAGCAGAGCCGCGCAAGTACAAGGTGTGGAGAGGAGACACGCGTGTACGAGGTGTGTGGAGTACAGCCGCGCGTGTACGAAGTGTGCGGAGCGGAGTCGCGCGTGTACGAGGTGTGCAGAGCAGAGCCGCACATGTACGAGTGTGCGGAGCGGAGCCAATCGTGTACGAGGTGTGCGGAGCGGATCCGCGCGTGTACAAAGTGTATGGAGGGAGCCGCGCGTGTATGAGCTGTACGGAGCGGAGCCGTGCATGTACGAGTTGTGCAGAGCAGAGCTGCGCGTGTACAAAGTGTATGGAGCGGAGCCGCGCGTGTACGAGGTGTGCGGAGCGGATCCGCGAGTGTACAAAGTGTACGGAGCGGAGCCGCGCGTGGACGAGCTGTACGGAGCGGAGCCGCACGTGTACGAGCTGTACAGAGCGGAGCCGTGCATGTACAAGGTGTGCAGAGCGCAGACATGCGTGTACGAGGTGTGCGGAGCGGACCCACGCGTGTACGAGGTTTGCGGAGCAGAGCCGCAAGTGTACGAGTGTGCGGAGCTTAGCCGCTCGTGTACAAGGTGTACGGAGCAGAGCCGCGCGTGTATGTGGTGTGTGGAGCGGATCCGTGTGTGTACAAGGTGTACGGAGTGGAGCCGCGCGTGTAGGAGCTGTACGGAGCGGAGCCGCGCGTGTTGAGCTGTACGGAGCGGAGCCGCGCGTGTTGAGCTGTACGGAGCGGAGCCGCGCGTGTACGAGCTGTACGGAGCGGAGCCGTGCATGTACGATGTGCAGAACGGAGCTGCGCGTGTACAAAGTGTATGGAGCGGAACCGTGCGTGTACGAGATGTGCGGAGCAGAGCTGCACATGTACGAGTGTGCGGAGTCACGCGTGTACGAGGTGTGCAAAGCGGAGTTGCGCGTGTACAAGGTGTGCGGAGCGGAGCCGCGCATGTACAAGGTGTGCGGAGCGGAGCCGCGAATGTACGAGGTGTGTGGAGCGGAGCCGTGTGTGTATGAGGTGTACACAGCAGAGCAGCGCGTGTACGAGTGTGTGGAGCGGATCCGCGAATGTACGAGCGGAGCTGCGCGTGTACGAAATGTGCAGAGCGGAGCCGCGCATGTACGAGGTGTGTGGAGCGGAGACACGCATGTACGAGGTGTGTGGAGCTGAGCCGCACGTGTACGAGGTGTGCGGAGCGGAGCCGCGCGTGTACGAGTTGTGGAGCGGAGCCGCGCGTGTACGAGTTGTGGAGCACAGCCGTGCGTGTACGAGGTGTGCAGAGTGGAGACAAGCGTGTATGAGGTGTGTGGAGCAGATCCGCACGTGTACAAGGTGTACGGAGCGGAGCCGCGCATGTACGAGCTGTACGGAGCGAGCCACGCGTGTTGAGCTGTACGGAGCGGAGCCGCGCGTGTACGAGCTGTACGGAGCGGAGCCGTGCATGTACGATGTGCAGAACGGAGCTGCGCGTGTACAAAGTGTACGGAGCGGAGCCACGCGTGTACGAGCTGTACGGAGCGGAACCTTGCATGTACGAGGTGTGCGGAGCAGAGCTGCGCTTGTACGAGGTGTGCGGAGCGGAGCCACGCGTGTACGAGGTGTACAGAGCAGAGCAGCGCGTGTACGAGTGCGGAGCGGAGTCGCGCGTGTATGAGGTGTACGGAGCAGAGCCACGCGTGTACGCGGTGTACGGAGGGGTATTGCGCGTCTATGAGGTGTACGGAGCAGAGCCGCTCGTGTACGAGGTGTATAGAGCGGAGCCGCGCTTCTACGAGTTGTACGGAGTTGAGCCGCACATGTACAAGGCGTACAGAGCAGCGTCGCGTGTGTACGATGTGTGCGGAGCAGAGCCACCCATGTACGAGGTGTACAGAGCAGAGCAGCATGTGTACGAGTGTGCAGAGCTGGAGAGGAGCCGCGCGTGTACGAGATGTACGGAGCGAAGCAACGTGTGTACGAGGTGTACGAAGCGGAGCCACATGTGTACTAGGTGTACGGAGCAGAGACGCGCATGTACAAGGTGTGCGGAGCGGAGCCGCATGTGTACGAGGTGTACAGAGCAGAGCAGTGAGTGTACGAGTGTGCGGAGCAGATCCGCGCTTGTACTAGGTGTACGGCGCGGAGCCGCACGTGTACTAGCTGTACGGAGCATAGCTGTGCATGTACGAGGTGTACGGAGCAGAGCCGCACGTGTACGAGTGTGCAGAGCGGAGCCGCGCGTGTACGAGGTGTACAGAGCAGAGCAGCGTGTGTACGAGTTTGCGGAGCGGATCCGCACGTGTACAAGGTGTACGGAGCGGAGCCGCGCATGTACAAGCTGTACGGAGCGGAGCCGCACGTGTACGAGCTGTACGGATCAGAGCAGTGCGTGTACGAGGTGTACGGATCAGAGCTGCGCGTGTACGAGTGTGCGGAGCGGAGCCGCACGTGTATGAGGTGTACGGAGCGGAGCCGCGAGTTTACGAGGTGTACAGAGCGGAGCCACGCATTTACGAGGTTTACAGAGCGGAGCTGCGTGTGTACGAGGTGTGCGGAGCCGCACGTGTACGACATTTAAGGAGTGGAGCCATGCGTGTACGAGCTGTAGGGAGAGGAGCCGTGCGTGTACGAGGTGTGCAGAGCGGAGCTCAGCGTGTATGAGGTTGTGGAGCAGAAACACACGTGTACGAGGTGTGCGGAGCGGAGCCGCGCGTGGACGAGGTGTGCGGAGCGGAGCCGTGCGTGTGCGAGGTGTACGGAGCGGAGCCACGAGTGTATGAGGTGTACGTAGCGGAGCCGCACGTGTACTACGTGTAAGGAGCATAGTCGCGCGTGTACGAAGTGTGCAGAGCGGAGCCGCGCATGTACGAGGTGTACAGAGCAGATCCGCGCGTGTACGAGCTGCACGGAGCGGAGCCGAGCGTGTACGAGTTGTACGGAGCGGAGTCGCACATGTACGAGTGTTTGAAGCGAAGCTGCGTGTGTAAGAGGTGTACACAGTGGAGCCGAGTGTGTACGAGGTGTACGGAGCTGAGTCGCGCTTGTACGAGTGTGCGGAGCAGAGTCGCGCGTGTACGAAGTGTATGGAGCAGAGTCGCGCGTGTACGAGTGTGCGAAACGGAGCTGCGTGTGTACGAGGTGTACAGAGTGGAGCCGAGTGTGTACGAGGTGTACGGAGCTGAGTCGCGCTTGTATGATGTGTGCAGAGCATAGCCGCGCGTGTGCGAGGTGTACAGAGCAGCGCGTGTACGAGTGGGCAGAGCTGGAGCGGAGCCGCACGTGTACGAGATGTACGGAGCGAAGCCACGCGTTTACGAGGTGTACGGAGAGGAGCCACGCGTGTACGAGGTGTACAGAGCGGAGCCGCGCGTGTATGACCTGCACGGAGCGGAGCCGAGCGTGTACGGAGCTGAGTTGCGCGTGTACGAGTGTACAGAGTGGAGCCGAGTGTGTACAAGGTGTACGGAGCGGAGTCGTGCTTGTATGATGTGTGCGGAGCGGAGCCACGCGTGTACGAGGTGTATGGAGCAGAGCTGCGCAATTACGAGTCTGCGGAGCGGAGCCGCGCGTGTACGAGGTGTGCGGAGTGGAGCCACGCGTGTACGAGGTGTACAGAGCAGAGCAGCGCGTGTCCGAGTGTGCGGAGCAGAGTCGGACATGTACGAGGTGTACGGAGCGGAGCCACGCGTGTAGGAGGTGTACGGAGCGGAGCCGCGTGTGTACTAGGTGTACAGAGTGGTGCCGCGCATGTACGATTTGTACGAAGCTGAGCCGCGTGTGTACAAGACGTACAGAGCAGCGTCGTGTGTGTACGATGTGTGCGGAGCAGAGACGCGCGTGTACGAGTATGCGGAGCGGAGCCGCCCATGTACGAGAGGTGCAGAGCGGAGCCGCGCGTGTACGAGATGTGCAGAGCGGAGCCGCGCGTGTACGAAGTGTACAGAGCAGAGCAGCGCGTGTACGAGTGTGTGGAGCTGGAGCGGAACCTCGCGTGTACGAGATGTATGGAGCGGAGACACGCGTGTATGAGGTGTGCGGAGTGGATCCACGAGTGTACAAGGAGTATGGAGCGGAGCAGCGAGTGTATGAGCTGTACGAAGCAGAGCCGTGCGTGTACGAGGTGTGCAGAGCGGAGGCGCGCGTGTATGAGGTGTATGGAGCGGAGCTGTGCGTGTACGAGGTGTGCGGAGCCGCACATGTACGAGTGTGTGGAGGCCAGCGTGTATGAGGTGTGCAGAGCGGAGCCGCGCGTGTACGAGTGTGCGGAGTGGAGCTGCGCGTCTACGAGGTGTACGGAGCGGAGCCGCGCGTGTACTAGGTGTGCGGAGCAGAGCCCCGCGTGTATGAGGTGTATGGAGCGGAGCCGCTCGTGTACTAGGTGTGCGGAGCGGAGCCGCGGGTGTACGAGGTGTACAGAGCAGAGCCGCGCATGTATGAGGTATGCGGAGCGGAGTCGAGCGTGTACGAGGTGTGCGGAACCACGCATATACGAGGTGTGCGGAGCAGAGCCACACGTGTACGAGGTGTGCGGAACGGAGGCGCGCGTGTACGAGGTGTGCAGAGCAGAGCAGCGCATGTACGACGTGTAAGGAGCGGAGACGCGCGTGTACGAGGTGTGCGGAGCAGAGTCGTGCGTTTACGAGGTGTACGGAGCGGAGCCGCACGTGTCCGAGGTGTGCGGAGCGGAGTGGAGCCGCACGTGTACAATGTGTACGGAGCGAGGCCGCGCAAGTACGAGGTGTACGGAGCGAAACTGCGCAAGTACGAGGTGTACGGCGCGGAGCCGCGTGTGTACGACGTGTACGGAGCAGAGCCGCGCGTGCACGAGGTGTGCGGAGAGGGGCCGCGCGTGTACGAGTTTTACAGAATGGAGACGCGCATGTACGATTTGTACGGAGCGGAGCCGAGCGTGTATGATGTGTGCGAAACGGAGCCGCGCGTGTACGAGGTGTATGGAGCAGAGCTGCGCATTTACGAGTGTGCGGATCCGCGCTTGTACAAGGTATACTGAGCGGAGCTGTGCGTGTACGAGGTGTGCAGAGCGGAGGCGCGCGTGTATGAGGTGTATAGAGCGGAACTGTGCGTGTACGAGTTGTGCGGAGCAGAGCCGCGCGTGTACAAAGTGTACAGAGAAAAGCCGGGGGTGTACGAGCTGTACGGAGCGGGCCGAACGTGTACGAGGTGTACGGAGCAGAGCAGCGCGTGTACAAGTGTGCGGAGCAGAGCCGCGCGTGTAAGAGTGTGCGGAGCCGAGCATGTATGAGGTGTGCAGAGCGGAGCCGCGCGTGTACTAGGTGTGTGGAGCGGAGACACGCGTGTACAAGGTGTGCAGAGTGGAGCTGCGCGTGTACGAGGTGTGCGGAGCGGAGCCGCGCATGTACGAGGTGTATGGAGCGGAGACACGCGTGTACAAGGTGTGTGGAGCAGAGCCGCGCGTGTACGAGGTGTGTGGAGCAGAGCCGCGCGTGTAAGAGGTGTGCCGAGCGGAGCCGCGCGTGTACAAGGTGTGCGGAGCAGAGCCGCACATGTACGAGTGTGCGGAGGGGAGCCAATGGTGTACAAAGTGTGCGAAGTGGAGCGGATCCACACGTGTACAAAGTGTACGGAGCGGAGCCGCGCGTGTATGAGCTGTACAGAGCGGAGCCGTGCATGTACGAGGTGTGCAGAGCGGAGCTGCACGTGTACAAAGTGTATGGAGCGGAACCATGCGTGTACAAAGTGTACGGAGCAGAGCCAATCGTGTATGAGTTGTATGGAGCGGAGCCGCATGTGTACGAGGTGTGCGGAGCGGATCCGCGCGTGTACAAAGTGTACAGAGAAAAGCCGCGCGTGTACGAGCTGTACGGAGCGGGCCGCACGTGTACGAGGTGTACGGAGCAGAGCAGCGCATGTACGAGTGTGCGGAGCGGATCCATGCGTGTACAGGGTGTACGGAGCGGAGCTTAGCGTGTACGAGGTGTGCAGAGCGGAGCCGTGCGTGTACGGGGTATGTGGAGCAGAGCCGCGCAAGTACAAGGTGTGGAGAGGAGACACGCGTGTACGAGGTGTGTGGAGTACAGCCGCGCGTGTACGAAGTGTGCGGAGCGGAGTCGCGCGTGTACGAGGTGTGCAGAGCAGAGCCGCACATGTACGAGTGTGCGGAGCGGAGCCAATCGTGTACGAGGTGTGCGGAGCGGATCCGCGCGTGTACAAAGTGTATGGAGCGGAACCGCGCGTGTATAAGCTGTACGGAGCGGAGCCGTGCATGTACGAGGTGTGCAGAGCAGAGCTGCGCGTGTACAAAGTGTATGGAGCGGAGCCGCGCGTGTACGAGGTGTGCGGAGCGGATCCGCGCGTGTACAAAGTGTATGGAGCGGAACCGCGCGTGTATGAGCTGTACGGAGCCGAGCCGTGCATGTACGAGGTGTGCAGAGCAGAGCTGCGCGTGTACAAAGTGTATGGAGCGGAGCCGCGCGTGTACGAGGTGTGCGGAGCGGATCCGCGAGTGTACAAAGTGTACGGAGCGGAGCCGCGCGTGTGCGAGCTGTACGGAGCGGAGCCGCGCGTGGACGAGCTGTACGGAGCGGAGCCGCATGTGTACGAGCTGTACAGAGCGGAGCCGTGCATGTACAAGGTGTGCAGAGCGCAGACATGCGTGTACGAGGTGTGCGGAGCGGAAACACGCGTGTACGAGGTTTGCGGAGCAGAGCCGCAAGTGTACGAGTGTGCGGAGCTTAGCCGCTCGTGTACA
The DNA here is from genome assembly GCF_046119375.1 of Phyllobates terribilis. NCBI lineage: Eukaryota > Metazoa > Chordata > Amphibia > Anura > Dendrobatidae > Phyllobates > Phyllobates terribilis. The sequence goes on along the minus strand of NW_027363441.1, from coordinate 545,567 downwards.
AGGTGTACGGAGTGGAGCCGCGCGTGTAGGAGCTGTACGGAGCGGAGCCGCGCGTGTTGAGCTGTACGGAGCGGAGCCGCGCGTGTACGAGCTGTACGGAGCGGAGCCGTGCATGTATGATGTGCAGAACGGAGCTGCGCGTGTACAAAGTGTATGGAGCGGAACCGTGCGTGTACGAGATGTGCGGAGCAGAGCTGCGCATGTACGAGTGTGCGGAGTCACGCGTGTACGAGGTGTGCAAAGCGGAGTTGCGCGTGTACAAGGTGTGCGGAGCGGAGCCGCGCATGTACAAGGTGTGCGGAGCGGAGCCGCGAATGTACGAGGTGTGTGGAGCGGAGCCGTGTGTGTATGAGGTGTACACAGCAGAGCAGCGCGTGTACGAGTGTGTGGAGCGGATCCGCGCATGTACGAGTGTGCGCAGCGGAGCTGCGCGTGTACGAAATGTGCAGAGCGGAGCCGCGCATGTACGAGGTGTGTGGAGCGGAGACACGCATGTACGAGGTGTGTGGAGCTGAGCCGCACGTGTACGAGGTGAGCGGAGCTGCGCGTGTACGAGTTGTGGAGCGGAGCCGCGCGTGTACGAGTTGTGGAGCACAGCCGTGCGTGTACGAGGTGTGCAGAGTGGAGACAAGCGTGTATGAGGTGTGTGGAGCAGATCCGCACGTGTACAAGGTGTACGGAGCGGAGCCGCGCATGTACGAGCTGTACGGAGCGAGCCACGCGTGTTGAGCTGTACGGAGCGGAGCCGCGCGTGTACGAGCTGTACGGAGCGGAGCCGTGCATGTACGATGTGCAGAACGGAGCTGCGCGTGTACAAAGTGTACGGAGCGGAGCCACGCGTGTACGAGCTGTACGGAGCGGAACCTTGCATGTACGAGGTGTGCGGAGCAGAGCTGCGCTTGTACGAGGTGTGCGGAGCGGAGCCACGCGTGTACGAGGTGTACAGAGCAGAGCCACGCGTGTACGCGGTGTACGGAGGGGTATTGCGCGTCTATGAGGTGTACGGAGCAGAGCCGCGCGTGTACGAGGTGTATAGAGCGGAACCGCGCTTCTACGAGTTGTACGGAGTTGAGCCGCACATGTACAAGGCGTACAGAGCAGCGTCGCGTGTGTACGATGTGTGCGGAGCAGAGCCACCCATGTACGAGGTGTACAGAGCAGAGCAGCATGTGTACGAGTGTGCAGAGCTGGAGAGGAGCCGCGCGTGTACGAGATGTACGGAGCGAAGCAATGCGTGTACGAGGTGTACGGAGCGGAGCCACATGTGTACTAGGTGTACGGAGCAGAGCCGCGCATGTACAAGGTGTGCGGAGCGGAGCCGCATGTGTACGAGGTGTACAGAGCAGAGCAGTGAGTGTACGAGTGTGCGGAGCAGATCCGCGCTTGTACTAGGTGTACGGCGCGGAGCCGCACGTGTACTAGATGTACGGAGCATAGCTGTGCATGTACGAGGTGTACGGAGCAGAGCCGCACGTGTACGAGTGTGCAGAGCGGAGCCGCGCGTGTACGAGGTGTACAGAACAGAGCAGCGTGTGTACGAGTTTGCGGAGCGGATCTGCACGTGTACAAGGTGTACGGAGCGGAGCCGCGCATGTGCAAGCTGTACGGAGCGGAGCCGCACGTGTACGAGCTGTACGGAGCGGAGCCCCGCGTGTATGAGGTGTACGGAGCGGAGCCGCGCATGTGCAAGCTGTACGGAGCGGAGCCGCACGTGTACGAGCTGTACGGAGCGGAGCCCCGCGTGTATGAGGTGTACGGATCAGAGCAGTGCGTGTACGAGGTGTACGGATCAGAGCTGCGCGTGTACGAGTGTGCGGAGCGGAGCCGCACGTGTATGAGGTGTACGGAGCGGAGCCGCGAGTTTACGAGGTGTACGGAGCGGAGCCACGCATTTACGAGGTTTACAGAGCGGAGCTGCGTGTGTACGAGGTGTGCGGAGCCGCACGTGTACGACATTTAAGGAGTGGAGCCGTGCGTGTACGAGCTGTAGGGAGAGGAGCCGTGCGTGTACGAGGTGTGCAGAGCGGAGCTCAGCGTGTATGAGGTTGTGGAGCAGAAACACACGTGTACGAGGTGTGCGGAGCGGAGCCGCGCGTGGACGAGGTGTGCGGAGCGGAGCCGTGCGTGTGCGAGGTGTACGGAGCGGAGCCACGAGTGTATGAGGTGTACGTAGCGGAGCCGCACGTGTACTACGTGTAAGGAGCATAGTCGCGCGTGTGCAGAGCGGAGCCGCGCATGTACGAGGTGTACAGAGCAGATCCGCGCGTGTACGAGCTGCACGGAGCGGAGCCGAGCGTGTACGAGTTGTACGGAGCGGAGTCGCACATGTACGAGTGTTTGAAGCGGAGCTGCGTGTGTAAGAGGTGTACACAGTGCAGCCGAGTGTGTACGAGGTGTACGGAGCTGAGTCGCGCTTGTACGAGTGTGCGGAGCAGAGTCGCACGTGTACGAAGTGTATGGAGCAGAGTCGCGCGTGTACGAGTGTGCGAAACGGAGCTGCGTGTGTACGAGGTGTACAGAGTGGAGCCGAGTGTGTACGAGGTGTACGGAGCTGAGTCGCGCTTGTATGATGTGTGCAGAGCATAGCCGCGCGTGTGCGAGGTGTACAGAGCAGCGCGTGTACGAGTGTGCAGAGCTGGAGCGGAGCCGCACGTGTACGAGATGTACGGAGCGAAGCCACGCGTTTACGAGGTGTACGGAGAGGAGCCACGCGTGTACGAGGTGTACAGAGCGGAGCCGCGCGTGTATGACCTGCACGGAGCGGAGCCGAGCGTGTACGGAGCTGAGTTGCGCGTGTACGAGTGTACAGAGTGGAGCCGAGTGTGTACAAGGTGTACGGAGCGGAGTCGTGCTTGTATGATGTGTGCGGAGCGGAGCCACGCGTGTACGAGGTGTATGGAGCAGAGCTGCGCAATTACGAGTCTGCGGAGCGGAGCCGCGATTGTACGAGGTGTGCGGAGTGGAGCCACGCGTGTACGAGGTGTACAGAGCAGAGCAGCGCGTGTCCGAGTGTGCGGAGCAGAGTCGGACGTGTACGAGGTGTACGGAGCGGAGCCACGCGTGTAGGAGGTGTATGGAGCGGAGCCGCGTGTGTACTAGGTGTACAGAGTGGTGCCGCGCATGTACGATTTGTACGAAGCTGAGCCGCACGTGTACAAGACGTACGGAGCAGCGTCGTGTGTGTACGATGTGTGCGGAGCAGAGACGCGCATGTACGAGGTGTATGGAGCAGAGCTGCGCAATTACGAGTCTGCGGAGCGGAGCCGCGCGTGTACGAGGTGTGCGGAGCGGAGCCACGAGTGTACGAGGTATACAGAGCAGAGCAGCGCGTGTCCGAGTGTGCAGAGCAGAGTTGGACGTGTACGAGGTGTACGGAGCGGAGCCACGTGTGTAGGAGGTGTACGGAGCGGAGCCGCGTGTGTACTAGGTGTACAGAGTGGTGCCGCGCATGTACGATTTGTACGAAGCTGAGCCGCGCGTGTACAAGACGTACGGAGCAGCGTCGTGTGTGTACGATGTGTGCGGAGCAGAGACGCGCGTGTACGAGTATGCGGAGCGGAGCCGCCCATGTACGAGATGTGCAGAGCGGAGCCGCGCGTGTACGAGATGTGCAGAGCGGAGCCGCGCGTGTACGAAGTGTACAGAGCAGAGCAGCGCGTGTACGAGTGTGCGGAGCTGGAGCGGAACCTCGCGTGTACGAGATGTATGGAGCGGAGACACGCGTGTATGAGGTGTGCGGAGTGGATCCACGCGTGTACAAGGAGTATGGAGCGGAGCAGCGAGTGTATGAGCTGTACGGAGCAGAGCCGTGCGTGTACGAGGTGTGCAGAGCGGAGGCGCGCGTGTATGAGGTGTATGGAGCGGAGCTGTGCGTGTACAAGGTGTGCGGAGCCGCACATGTACGAGTGTGTGGAGGCCAGCGTGTATGAGGTGTGCAGAGCGGAGCCGCGCGTGTACGAGTGTGCGGAGTGGAGCTGCGCGTCTACGAGGTGTGCGGAGTGGAGCCGCACGTGTACGAGGTGTGTGGAGCGGAGACACGCTTGTACGAGGTGTGTGGAGCGGAGACACGCGTGTACGAGGTCTGTGGAGCAGAGCCAATCGTGTACGAGGTGTACGGAGCGGAGCCGCGCGTGTACGAGGTGTGCAGAGTGGAGCGGATCCGCGCGTCTACAAAGTGTACGGAGCGGAGCTGCGCGTGTACGAGCTGTACGGAGCGGAGCCGCGCGTGTACGAGCTGTACGGACCAGAGCCGCACGTGTACAAGCTGTACAGAGCGTAGCCGTGCATGTACGAGGTGTGCAGAGCGGAGCCGCGCGTGTACGAGGTGTGCTGAGCAGAGCCACGCGTGTACGAGGTGTGCGGAGCAGAGCCGCACGTGTACGAGTGTGTGGAGCTTAGCCGCTCGTGTACGAGGTGTACGGAGCGGAGCCGCGCATGTACGAGGTGTATGGAGCGGAGCCGCGCGTGTAGGAGCTGTAAGGAGCGGAGCCGCGCGTGTACGAACTGTACGGAGCGGAGCCGTGCGTATACGACGTGTGCAGAGCGGAGCTGCGCGTGTACAAAGTGTATGGAGCGGAACCGTGCGTGTACGAGGTGTGCGGAGCAGAGCTGCGCGTGTACGAGTGTGCGATGCCGCAAGTGTACAAGGTGTGCAAAGCAGAGCCGCACGTGTATGAGGTGTGTGGAGCGGAGCCGTGCATGTACAAGGTGTGCGGAGCGGAGCCGCGCGTGTACGAGGTGTGTGGAGCGGAGCCGTGCGTGTTCGAGGTGTACAGAGCAGAGCACTGCGTGTACGAGTGTGCGCAGCGGAGCCGCACGTGTACGAAATGTGCAGAGCAGAGCAGCGCTTGTACGAGGTGTGTGGAGCGGAGACACGAGTGTACGAGGTGTGTGGAGCTGAGCCGCGCGTGTACGAGTTGTGTGGAGCACAGCCGCGCATGTATGAGGTGCGCGGAGCGGAGCGGATCCGCACGTGTACAAGGTGTACGGAGCAGAGCCGCGCGTGTACGAGCTGTACGGAGCGGAACCGTGCGTGTACGAGGTGTGCAGAGCGGAGCCGCACGTGTACGAGGTGTGTGGAGCAGAGACATGCATGTACGAGGTGTACAGAGCAGATCCGCGCGTGTACGAGCTGCACGGAGCGGAGCCGAGCGTGTACGAGTTGTACGGAGCGGAGTCGCGCATGTACGAGTGTTTGAAGCGGAGCTGCGTGTGTAAGAGGTGTACACAGTGGAGTCGAGTGTCTACGAGGTGTACGGAGCTGAGTTGCGCTTGTACGAGTGTGCGGAGCAGAGTCGCGCGTGTACGAAGTGTATGGAGCAGAGTCGCGCGTGTACGAGTGTGCGAAACGGAGCTGCGTGTGTACGAGGTGTACAGAGTGGAGCCGAGTGTGTACGAGGTGTACGGAGCTGAGTCGCGCTTGTATGATTTGTGCAGAGCATAGCCGCGCGTGTGCGAGGTGTACAGAGCAGCGCGTGTACGAGTGTGCAGAGCTGGAGCGGAGCCGCACGTGTACGAGATGTACGGAGCCAAGCCACGCGTTTACGAGGTGTACGGAGAGGAGCCACGCGTGTACGAGGTGTACAGAGCGGAGCCGCGCGTGTACGACCTGCACGGAGCGGAGCCGAGCGTGTACGGAGCTGAGTTGCGCGTGTACGAGTGTACAGAGTGGAGCCGAGTGTGTACAAGGTGTACGGAGCGGAGTCGTGCTTGTATGATGTGTGCGGAGCGGAGCCACGCGTGTACGAGGTGTATGGAGCAGAGCTGCGCAATTACGAGTCTGCTGAGCGGAGCCGCGCGTGTACGAGGTGTGCGGAGCGGAGCCACGCGTGTACGAGGTATACAGAGCAGAGCAGCGCGTGTCCGAGTGTGCAGAGCAGAGTCGGACGTGTACGAGGTGTACGGAGCGGAGCCACGCGTGTAGGAGGTGTATGGAGCGGAGCCGCGTGTGTACTAGGTGTACAGAGTGGTGCCGCGCATGTACGATTTGTACGAAGCTGAGCCGCGCGTGTACAAGACGTACGGAGCAGCGTCGTGTGTGTACGATGTGTGCGGAGCAGAGACGCGCGTGTACGAGTATGCGGAGCGGAGCCGCCCGTGTACGAGATGTGCAGAGCGGAGCCGCGCGTGTACGAGATGTGCAGAGCGGAGCCGCGCGTGTACGAAGTGTACAGAGCAGAGCAGCGCGTGTACGAGTGTGCGGAGCTGGAGCGGAACCTCGTGTGTACGAGATGTTTGGAGCGGAGACACGCGTGTATGAGGTGTGTGGAGTGGATCCACGCGTGTACAAGGAGTATGGAGCGGAGCAGCGAGTGTATGAGCTGTACGGAGCAGAGCCGTGCGTGTACGAGGTGTGCATAGCGGAGGCGCGCGTGTATGAAGTGTATGGAGCGGAGCTGTGCGTGTACGAGGTGTGCGGAGCCGCACATGTACGAGTGTGTGGAGGCCAGCGTGTATGAGGTGTGCAGAGCGGAGCCGCGCGTGTACGAGTGTGCGGAGTGGAGCTGCGCGTGTACGAGGTGTGCGGAGTGGAGCCGCGCGTGTACGAGGTGTGTGGAGTGGAGACACGCTTGTACGAGGTGTGTGGAGCGGAGACACGCGTGTATGAGGTCTGTGGAGCAGAGCCAATCGTGTATGAGGTGTACGCAGAGGAGACAATCGTGTACGAGGTGTACGGAGCGGAGCCGCGCGTGTACGAGGTGTGCAGAGTGGAGCGGATCCGCGCGTCTACAAAGTGTACGGAGCGGAGCTGCGCGTGTACGAGCTGTACGGAGCGGAGCCGCGCGTGTACGAGCTGTACGGACCAGAGCCGCACGTGTACAAGCTGTACAGAGCGGAGCCGTGCATGTACGAGGTGTGCAGAGCGGAGCCGCGCGTGTACGAGGTGTGCTGAGCGGAGCCACGCGTGTACGAGGTGTGCGGAGCAGAGCCGCACGTGTACAAGTGTGTGGAGCTTAGCCGCTCGTGTACGAGGTGTACGGAGCGGAGCCGCGCATGTACGAGGTGTATGGAGCGGAGACACGCGTGTATGAGGTGTGCGGAGCGGATCCATGCGTGTACAAGGTGTACGAAGTGGAGCCGCGCGTGTAGGAGCTGTAAGGAGCGGAGCCGCGCGTGTACGAACTGTACGGAGCGGAGCCGTGCGTATACGACGTGTGCAGAGCGGAGCTGCGCGTGTACAAAGTGTATGGAGCGGAACCGTGCGTGTACGAGGTGTGCGGAGCAGAGCTGCGCGTGTACGAGTGTGCGGTGCCGCACGTGTACAAGGTGTGCAAAGCAGAGCCGCACGTGTATGAGGTGTGTGGAGCGGAGCCGCGAGTGTACGTGGTGTGTGGAGCGGAGACACGCGTGTACGAGGTGTGTGGAGCGGAGCCGTGCGTGTACAAGGTGTGCGGAGTGGAGCCGCGCGTGTACGAGGTGTGTGGAGCGGAGCCGTGCGTGTTCGAGGTGTACAGAGCAGAGCACTGCGTGTACGAGTGTGCGGAATGGATCCGCGCGTGTACGAGTGTGCGCAGCGGAGCCGCACGTGTACGAAATGTGCAGAGCAGAACAGCGCGTGTACGAGGTGTGTGGAGCTGAGCCGCGCGTGTACGAGGTGTGTGGAGCGGAGCCGCGCGTGTACAAGGTGTATGGAGCGGAGCCGCGCGTGTACGAGCTGTACGGAGAGGAGCCGCGCGTGTACAAGCTGTACGGAGCGGAACCGTGCGTGTACGAGGTGTGCAGAGTGGAGCCGCACGTGTACGAGGTGTGTGGAGCAGAGACACGCATGTACGAGGTGTGTGGAGCAGAGCTGCACGTGTACGAGGTGTGTGGAGCGGAGTCAAGCGTGTACGATGTGTGTGGAGCGGAGACACGCGTGTATGAGGTGTGTGGAGCTGAGCCGCGCGTGTACGAGGTGTACGGAGCGGAGCCGAGCGTGTATGAGGTGTACGGAGCAGAGCCGCACGTGTACAAGGCGTGCGGAGCCGCGCGTGTACAAGGTGTGCGGAGCAGAGCCGCGCGTGTACGAGGTGTGTGGAGCGGAGCCGTGCGTGTTCGAGGTGCACAGAGCAGAGCACTGCGTGTACGAGTGTGCGGAGCGGATCCGCGCGTGTCCGAGTGTGCGCAGAGCAGCCGCGTGTGTACGAAATGTGCAGAGCAAAGCAGCGCATGCACGAGGTGTGTGGAGCTGAAGACACGCGTGTATGAGGTGCGCGGAGCGGATTCGCACGTGTACAAGGTGTACGGAGCGGAGCCGCGCGTGTGCAAGGTGTAAGGAGCAGAGCCATACGTGTACGAGCTGTACGGAGCGGAGCCGCGCGTGTACGAGGTGTACGGAGCGGAGCCACGCTTGTACGAGGTTTACGGAGCGGAGCCGCGCGTGTTCGAGGTGTACAAAGCGGAGCCACGCGTGTAGGAGGTGTATGGAGCAGAGTCTCCAGTGTACGAGTGTGCGGAGCGGAGCCGCGTGTGTATGAGATGTAAGGAGCAGAGCCGCGCATGTACGAGTGTGCGGAGCGGAGCCGCGAGTGTACGAGGTGTACAGAGCAGAGTCGCACGTGTATGAGGGGTACGGAGCAGAGCTGCGCATGTACGAGGTGTACGGAGCAGAGCCGCGCATGTACGAGTGTGCGGAGCGGAGCCACGCGTGTACGAGTGTGCGGAGCGGAGCCGCGAGTGTACGAGGTGTACGGAGCAGAGACGCGCGTGTACGAGGTGTACGGAGCAGAGCCGCGCGTATACGAGTGTGCGGAGCGGAGCCGCGCGTGTACGAGTGTGCGGAGCCGCGCGTGTACGAGTGTGCGGAGCGGAGCCGCGTGTGTACGAGATGTAAGGTGCAGAGCTGCGCGTGTATGAGTGTGCGGAGCGGAGCCGCGAGTGTACGAGGTGTTCGGAGCAGTCACGCGTGTATGAGGTGTACGGTGCAGAGCCGCGCGTGTACGAGGTGTACGGAGCAGAGCCGCGCGTGTACGAGTGTGCGAAGCGGAGCCGCCCATGTACGAGTGTGCGGAGCGGAGCCACGCGTGTACGAGGTGTACAGAGCAGAGCTGCACGTGTACGAGGTGTACAGAGCAGAGCAGCGAGTGTACGACGTGTAAGGAGCGGACCCACGCGTGTACGAGGTGTATGGAGCGGAGCCGCCCGTGTATGAGGTGTGCAGAGCGGAGCCGCGCATGTACGAGGTGTGCAGAGCAGAGCCGCACGTGTACGCGGTGTACAGAGCAGAGCAGCGAGTGTACGACGTGTAAGGAGCGGAGCCACGCGTGTACGAGGTGTATGGAGCGGAGCCGCACGTGTATGAGGTGTGCAGAGCGGAGCCGCGCATGTACGAGGTGTGCAGAGCAGAGCCATACGTGTACGAGGTGTACAGAGCAGAGCAGCGCATGTACGACGTGTAAGGAGCGGAGCCACGCGTGTACGAGATGGAGCGAAACCGTGCGTGTATGAGGTGTGCGGAGCAGAGTCGCGCATTTACAAGGTGAGCAGAGCAGCGCGTGTACGAGGTGTACGGAGCGGAACCGCACGTCTACGATGTGTGTGGAGCGGAGTGGAGCCGCACGTGTACAAGGTGTACGGAGAGACGCCGCCAAGTACGAGGTGTACGGAGTAAAACTGCGCAAGTACGAGGTGTACGGAGCGTAGACGTGCGTGTACAAGGTGTGCAGAGCAGAGCAGCGCATGTACGAGTGTTCAGAGTGGAGTGGAGCCGCGCATGTACGAGGTGTACGGAGTGGAGCCACGCTTGTATGAAGAGTACGGACCGGAGCCACGCGTTTACGAAGTGTACGGAGCAGAGCCGCGCGTGTTCGAGGTGTACAGAGCGGAGCCGCGCGTGTACGAGTGTGCGGAGCGGAGTCGCGTGTGTACGAGATGTAAGAGCAGAGCCGCGCGTGTACGAGTTTGCGGAGCGGAGCCGCGAGTGTACGAGGTGTACGGAGCAGAGTCACGCGTGTACAAAGCAGAGCTGCACGTGTACGAGGTGTACGAAGCAGAGCCGCGCGTGTATGAGTGTGTGGAGCGGAGACGCCTGTGTACGAGGTGTACCGAGCGGAGCCGCACGTTTACGAGGTGTCTCTGCATACAGCTGAATTTTACCACCACAAAAGGACTAGGTGGACTCTGGCTAGCAACAGAAAAAAAATTATATTTTTTTTACTGTGCATACAAATCAATTTCACCCCCAAAAAATGATAAGGTGGGCTACTATAGCTTGCGCTATCACACTGGCAAATTATAAAAATATATTTTTGTGTTCTGCACTCAGCTCTGTATAACAGCTGAATTTCAATCCCACAAAATGAAAAGGTGTGCTAGTCTTTATTAAAGCCATAAAAATTAAATAAAAAGTTGAATAAAATGTAACACTAAAGCCAAGTTCACACAACATGAAGACTGCATTTTTTTATGTCCGCACCATACAACAAAATAACAATCTTATTATTGTGTGTTTGCTGAGTTTCTTTTGAGTTTTCCCCCTTAAAATGTGTTTTGGTGAAGCTGTGAATCTACATTTTTAATACTACAGAAAAACTTAGATTTTTGAGCTTAAAAATGTTTTTTTTTTTTACAGGCTCCACAGAGGCTTATATATATATATAATAAAATGCATGAAATCCGCACAGTTCAGCAGCGTCTTTAGACTCACTGCAGGCGTAGATTTCATTAAATCACATCCACTGCACTTGCACATTTAGGCCGTGTTCAGATGTAGCATAAGTGCTGTGTTTTTTCAGCTGCTTTTTTGGAACAGTCATTTTGCAGCATTTAAATGGCCAAGAAAAGTGGATGTGATTTCATGAAAACGGCTCTGTGGTCTAAAGACGCTGCTGATCTGTACGGTTATGGTTTATTTTACGTCTAGAGGCTTCTATGTGGAGCCTAAAAAGAGAGAAAACGCAGGTAAAAAGACTGCAGGTACCTTAAGAGCAGAATCAAAGCCATTCTGTATTATAACAAAAAATGAACAATGCGGCTTCACATCTGCACCAAAAAACATCAAATAAGGGGGAAAAGGCATAAAAAATGCAGCAAGTACGCAATAATCAGAGAAGATTGTTATTGTGTAGTTTGGTGTGGACATCTGCAGAAAACAAAAAAAAATACAGTATTTATTCAACATGTGAACACGGCCTTGCAGACACAAAAAAGCCAATGTCAAATAGTGAAGCTACATAAATATGAGAAAGTGGAATGGACAGAAAATAAATCCATAGATCCTAAGTGAAAGAAGCACGACGCACAGATGACATCATGCCAGCTTCATCAAAAGTCACGCCGGATGAGGTAAGGTTAGTAGTGACGCATGAGCGTGTTCTCTTAACCCTCTCACAGAGCATGCTCAGGTGCTGCCTGAGTATTTTTGGCATCTATGCTCGAGCCGCCGCGGCTGCATGTGTCGCGGCTGTTAGACAGCTGTGACACATGCAGGGATTGCATGTTTGTTAGGCAATCCCTGCATGTGTCACAGCTGTCTAACAGCCCCAGCGGCCCGGGCATAGATACCGAGCACGCCGAAAATACTCGGGCAGCAACCGAGCGTGCACGGTGAAAGGGTAAACCGAGCACGCTCGTGCAACACTATAGGTAAGAGATTCGTGGCCTCCTATCCAGCGTCCCAAGAATTGATCCTCTCAGCTCTAGTTCCAACTGTCCCGGATACGGTGAACAGCCCCGTATAAATAAACTAGCTACTGTGAGCGAAATACGCTCTCTTCTATGCCTTCCGAACTCCAAATTAATAAGATTTGTTTTACGAGCGCTCGGGAAATCAATACAGCACAGCCTTGTATGGTGTACTAGAAAAGACTTCTGCTTTATTAGCACATGTGGCACTTTAAATAGGGTCAGAGACAAAGGAAGAGTTCCCTCTGACCTATGAACCAATAGTAACCTTAAGGGAGTGAATAGTAATGTGAAACCTCACTGCCCATCAGTGTTACCTGATGACCATTACATAAGAGTGAAAACAAAATGGATACCACAGACAAACAAGATTGATTCTTTTCTCTCACACTACTGAATCCGTTCTACACCCGGGTGGCGAGCATCTTTATTGGTATATGGTCTCCCATGCTGGTATGTGCTGCCCCCCTCCTGGTATTTGTGCTGCCCCCATCATCCTATACTGGGATGCATGGCACCTCTCACCCCCCAATCCTGGTATGCGTGGCCCCCCTCATCCCCCAATGCTGGTATGTGTGGCCCCCTCATCCCCCAATCCTGGTATGCATGGTACCCCTCATCCCCCAATCCTGGTATGCGTGGCCCCCCTCATTGCCCAATGCTGGTATGCGTGGCACCCCTCATCCCCAATCCTGGTATGCATGGCACCCCTCATCCCCCAATCCTGGTATGCATGGCACCCCTCATCCCCCAATCCTGGTATGTATGGCATCCCTTATCCTCTAATCCTGGTATGCATAGGGCCCCTCATCCCCCAATCCTGGTATGGATGGGGCCCCTCACCCCCCAATCCTGGTATGTATGGGCCCCTTACCCCCCAATCCTGGTATGTATGGCATCCCTCATCCCCCAATCCTGGTATGCATGGCGTCCCTCATCCCCCAATCCTGGTATGCATGGCGTCCCTCATCCCCCAATCCTGGTATGCATGGCGTCCCTCATCCCCCAATCCTGGTATGCATGGCGTCCCTCACCCCCCAATCCTGGTATGCATGGCGTCCCTCACCCCCCAATCCTGGTATGTGTGGCCCCCTCATCTCTTTCACGCTGCACACACATACAAAAAAATAAACACTTATACTCACCTTTCTTCCCTGTGCTCCAGCGCTGCTGTGTCCTGCTCTGCCGGGGGAGGAGTGCGGCGCCGGAGTACGTGCGTGCCCATACCGCGCTGTCCGGCACCACTTTGCTGAAGAGACACTGCAAATGTGTCTTCAGTAAAATGGCGCTGGATAGCGCTATGCGCATGCGCCGATCCGACGCCTCACTCCTGCCCCGGTCTCCGGCGAAGAGAGAGGCGCCGCGACAACGCTCCTCCCGGTCAGGTAAATATATAAGTATGCATTCAGTGTCTAAGCATACCGCGATCTCCGGCGCCATACACTGCTCTTACCTGTAACGGCTCCATGCGTTCTTCTGTCTAGAGCCAGACTGCGCGTCGCACATGCGCAGTCTATCGAGGCTTCAGACAGAGGGACGCTTAGCCGATTATATTATAGATATAATTATAACACTGTTTATCAATGTACTATATTTTGTTGCTGTGGTGCTCTTTCAGTCATATTTTGATTTATTTTTTTATCTGCAGCATGTGGTCTGAAGAGCGGCAGGCACTATCTAATACCGTCCTCCCGTGTGGTCTGAAGAGCGGCAGGCACTATCTAGTACCGTCCTCCCGTGTGGTCTGAGGCACGGCAGGCACAATCTAGTACCGTCCTCCCGTGTGGTCTGAGGCACGGCAGGCACAATCTAGTACCGTCCTCCCGTGCGGTCTGAAGCACGGCAGGCACAATCTAGTAGTCCTCCCGTGTGGTCTGAAGCACGGCAGGCACAATCTAGTACAGTCCTCTCATGTGGTCTGAGGCACGGCAGGCACAATCTAGTACCGTCCTCCCGTGTGGTCTGAGGCACGGCAGGCACAATCTAGTACAGTCCTCCTGTGTGGTCTGAAGAGCGGCAGGCACTATCTAGTACCGTCCTCCCGTGCGGTCTGAAGAGCGGCAGGCACTATCTAGTACCGTCCTCCCGTGTGCTCTGAGGCACGGCAGGCACAATCTAGTACCGTCCTCCCGTGCGGTCTGAAGCACGGCAGGCACAATCTAGTAGTCCTCCCGTGTGGTCTGAAGCACGGCAGGCACAATCTAGTACAGTCCTCCAGTGCGGTCTGAAGAGCGGCAGGCACTATCTAGTACCGTCCTCCCGTGCGGTCTGAGGCACGGCAGGCACTATCTAGTACCGTCCTCTCATGTGGTCTGAGGCACGGCAGGCACAATCTAGTAGTCCTCCCGTGTGGTCTGAAGCACGGCAGGCACAATCTAGTACAGTCCTCTCATGTGGTCTGAGGCACGGCAGGCACAATCTAGTACCGTCCTCCCGTGTGGTCTGAGGCACGGCAGGCACAATCTAGTACAGTCCTCCTGTGTGGTCTGAAGAGCGGCAGGCACTATCTAGTACCGTCCTCCCGTGCGGTCTGAAGAGCGGCAGGCACTATCTAGTACCGTCCTCCCGTGTGCTCTGAGGCACGGCAGGCACAATCTAGTACCGTCCTCCCGTGCGGTCTGAAGCACGGCAGGCACAATCTAGTAGTCCTCCCGTGTGGTCTGAAGCACGGCAGGCACAATCTAGTACAGTCCTCCAGTGCGGTCTGAAGAGCGGCAGGCACTATCTAGTACCGTCCTCCCGTGCGGTCTGAGGCACGGCAGGCACTATCTAGTACCGTCCTCTCATGTGGTCTGAGGCACGGCAGGCACAATCTAGTACAGTCCTCCCGTGTGGTCTGAGGCACGGCAGGCACTATCTAGTACCGTCCTCCCGTGTGCTCTGAGGCACGGCAGGCACAATCTAGTACAGTCCTCCTGTGTGGTCTGAAGAGCGGCAGGCACTATCTAGTACCGTCCTCCCGTGTGGTCTGAAGCACGGCAGGCACAATCTAGTACCGTCCTCTCGTGTGGTCTGAGGCACGGCAGGCACAATCTAGTACCGTCCTACCGTGCGGTCTGAAGAACGGCAGGCACAATCTAGTACCGTCCTCTCGTGTGGTCTGGGGCACGGCAGGCACAATCTAGTACAGTCCTCCCGTGTGGTCTGAAGAACGGCAGGCACAATCTAGTACCGTCCTCCCGTGTGGTCTGAAGAACGGCAGGCACTATCTAGTACCGTCCTCTCGTGTGGTCTGAAGAACGGCAGGCACAATCTAGTACCGTCCGACTTCTTTACAGCACTCTAGGGCATACAGGTGGTGGTCGTACTTTATATGGGGAAAAACAGGTGACAGGTTCCCTTAAGGCTGTGTGCCCACGATGCATTTTTTAAGCAAAAACGCTGCAGAAACGCTTAAAAAACGCATGGTAGAAGGCCTGCCATGTTCCCCAATGATAATCCGCATGTGCTGTGCACATGCTGCGGAAATTTCCTCTGCGGATCATCATTGCGGAAAAAAACACAGCACTACCAATTATTTTGCGGAAGTGCTGCATTTTCGCCGCCATTGACTTGCATTAGATCGCATGGATTACGCATCACTGTATATGTAGATGCGCATTCCATGCGTTCTAGTGTGCGGATGGTACCCAGGTATAGAGGAGAGAAGACTCCTCCGGACCTGGGTACCATAGAAAACTGTAAAGAAAAAAAAAAGAATAAAATAAAAAATAAATATATACTTACCTTCTGGCGGCCCCCCGCTGCACTCCTCCTCTCATGCCGGCAGTTCGCGATGTACTGAAGGACCTGTGCTGACATTATAGTCATGTGACAGCTCACGCGACGCTGACGTCGGCAGGTCCTTCAGTGTATCGCTGCTGGCAAGGGAGAACGGAGGGAAAGCAGGACACCGGGGGCCATCAGAGGGTAAGTATATATTTATTTTTTTAACATTCTTTCGGTCACACTATATAAATCCTTGCCGGTTGCATGGATTTATATAGTGTGACCAAGTTGTCAAACACTTTCCAAGTGATGCTAAAATCGCTTGGAAAGCGCTTGACAACCCGCATGCGGAAATGCAAGTGAAGAACGCTTCACTTCCGCTTGTCCCTGGCAGCAAAACGCATGTACAATCCGCATGCATAATCCGCATGTACAATCCGCATGCACAATCCGCATTGTGATGCAGCAGGCATCCCTTTAATGGTTCAGTGTGTGTTTTGACGGACCACGTACCTCCCTCAGCTGACTGGTCACATGACTGTGACATCACACAGGTCCTTTTGCACAACAGAAGGTCTGGACATGTGACTGTGAGATAAGCGCAGGTCCTGTGGCTGTTTCTATAGGATATAAAAACCCTGGTAATTTGAGACAGAAGTATGCAGGGGTGCAAGGGGTGTGATAGGCCTGAGGCCTGAGGCCTGTTACCTGTGTGTGTGGCACCGTGTGAGGCCTGATGAAGCTTGGTGGACTCCTGGAGGGTGAAGCCTGGATCCTTGTGTGTGTAAGTGATGCCAGTAAGCCTTGGAGAGCCAGAGGTTTTGGAGGATAAGTGTCCTGGAGGGCAGAGCCTGGATCTGTGTGTGTGAGAGATGCCAGTGGCCTTGGACGGGATAAGGGCTGGAGACCACGTGTGGTAAGCTGTAGAGCCACAGTGGTGGCGGAACCAAATGGACTGAAGCAGCTAAAACCTGACAAAGGTAATACACTTTGTTATATGGACATTGCTATAGTATTACCTTGCTGAAGGCTGTATCTGAAGCCAAGTGGGCCTGTCTGCCACTTGAGCTCGTGGACATTATATGTGTGAACTGCGGTTTATGAAGTATAATAAACTGCTGAAGTGTGAAAACCGGAAAGACATTGCTGGTGTGCATTAATTGACGCGCTGCAGCAAGTATTCCCCAGGATGATGACTAGCGCTGCCTTACAGCATGCACAATCCGCATGGACAATCCGCATGGACAATCCGCATGCGTTTTTTCTGCCAGGGAGTTGCAGAAACTCACAGGATAAAATCCTGAGCATTTCTGCATCGTGGGCACACAGCCTAAAGCAGGTTTTCATCTATGCAGCTTGTACAAGTGAACTTCATTGTTTGAAAAGTGGGTTACCTGTCTAAGCCATGTTATTATAGTACCTTTTATATGGTTTACACAGGTGCATCATGGGCTTTTCCTGCCCTATGAGTAAAATGAAAGGCTAAAATACAATGTGGAAGCTTAATCAGAGAAATGTTTTATTTACATTCAGAACAGGTTTAAAAGAAACAAAATAACCATTACCACAGAAATCTCATGTAGAAATATTATAGAAATAACATTTTACCATTATGTATAGAAATAATTCTAATTTAATAAAAGTGCATTTATGGGAGGATTGTGGGTAAGGTCTTTGGCTTTGCCCCGACCCCTCGGCCTGCCTCCGGTGTCTGATGTCTCAGCGTCCTGGAACTGAGATCATGATGCTGCTTTGGATAGCAAATCAATAGCCTTGAAAAACCCAGGAATAAGGGAAGGGGGTCTTTAGGGAAATTGGTCTCGAAAACAAGGCAGCGTGGAAAAATCTATTTTGTGGCTGTAGTCAACAACATCTCAGACCCAAGCGTTGTTGACTACTGAGAGCCTCTCATCCCGGAACCAAAGGAGACGGCCGCCCACCCCGAGAAACATCCCAGGTGGGAATCTTCTAGATCCGGGCCTGGCAGACCAGCGCTGGTGGGTTCGTTGATGCCAGTAGGGGGCTAGCCTAAAGGAAGGTCTCTTCTTTTCCTGGTGGGCCGGAGTGTTGTCCTTTTGGTTGCTTTTCTACACTGAAAATTTCCGAAAGGACCATAACTGGACTGTGCGTCTCTTGGGAGGAGGGCATTTGGCCCTCTGTTGCAGAAACAAAATACTCTTACCCCCCATGGCATTAGAGATCATCTTATCTAGCTATTCGAAAAGGCAGGAGCCCTGGAAGGTGAGGCTGGTGGACTTTTTGGAAGCTGAATACAAGTTCCATGATTTCAGCTATGAGGCCATGGGGATGGTGATGTTGCCGGCTGCCAGGGCTGAATAGGGGGCTGCAGGGGGGCGGGCACACTCTCCTTATGGGGTCTCTGGGGGGATATAATGTTTGCAGGGGGCCATTTGCTGGGACGCCCCCCCCCCACAAGCGTGCATCATCCCCCCCCCCCCCACAAGCGTGCATCATCCGTCCCCCCCCCACAAGCGTGCATCGTCCGTCCCCCCCCCACAAGCGTGCATCGTCCGCCCCCCCCCACAAGCGTGCATCGTCCGCCCCCCCCCACAAGCGTGCATCGTCCGCCCCCCCCCACAAGCGTGCATCGTCCGCCCCCCCCACAAGCGTGCATCGTCCGCCCCCCCCCCACAAGCGTGCATCGTCCGCCCCCCCCCACAAGCGTGCATCGTCCGCCCCCCCCACAAGCGTGCATCGTCCGCCCCCCCCACAAGCGTGCATCGTCCGCCCCCCACAAGCGTGCATCGTCCGCCCCCCCACAAGCGTGCATCGTCCGCCCCCCCACAAGCGTGCATCGTCCGCCCCCCCACAAGCGTGCATCGTCCGCCCCCCCACAAGCGTGCATCGTCCGCCCCCCCACAAGCGTGCATCGTCCGCCCCCCCACAAGCGTGCATCGTCCGCCCCCCCACAAGCGTGCATCGTCCGCCCCCCCACAAGCGTGCATCGTCCGCCCCCCCACAAGCGTGCATCGTCCGCCCCCCCCACAAGCGTGCATCGTCCGCCCCCCCACAAGCGTGCATCGTCCGCCCCCCCACAAGCGTGCATCGTCCGCCCCCCCACAAGCGTGCATCGTCCGCCCCCCCACAAGCGTGCATCGTCCGCCCCCCCACAAGCGTGCATCGTCCGCCCCCCCACAAGCGTGCATCGTCCGCCCCCCCACAAGCGTGCATCGTCCGCCCCCCCCACAAGCGTGCATCGTCCGCCCCCCCCACAAGCGTGCATCGTCCGCCCCCCCCACAAGCGTGCATCGTCTGCCCCCCCCACAAGCGTGCATCGTCTGCCCCCCCCACAAGCGTGCATCGTCTGCCCCCCCCACAAGCGTGCATCGTCTGCCCCCCCCACAAGCGTGCATCGTCTGCCCCCCCCACAAGCGTGCATCGTCTGCCTCCCCACAAGCGTGCATCGTCTGCCTCCCCACAAGCGTGCATCGTCTGCCTCCCCACAAGCGTGCATCGTCTGCCTCCCCACAAGCGTGCATCGTCTGCCTCCCCACAAGCGTGCATCGTCTGCCTCCCCACAAGCGTGCATCATCTGCCTCCCCACAAGCGTGCATCATCTGCCTCCCCACAAGCGTGCATCATCTGCCTCCCCACAAGCGTGCATCATCTGCCTCCCCACAAGCGTGCATCATCTGCCTCCCCACAAGCGTGCATCATCTGCCTCCCCACAAGCGTGCATCATCTGCCTCCCCACAAGCGTGCATCATCTGCCTCCCCACAAGCGTGCATCATCTGCCTCCCCACAAGCGTGCATCATCTGCCTCCCCACAAGCGTGCATCATCTGCCTCCCCACAAGCGTGCATCATCTGCCTCCCCACAAGCGTGCATCATCCGCCCCCCCACAAGCGTGCATCATCAAGCCCGCAGCATCCCCCCCAGAATACCTCCAGAGCCCGCAGCATGCCCTCAGTATCCCCACAGAGCACCCAGAGCCCGCAGCATGCACCCAGAGCCCCCACAAGCCTGCAGCATCCCTCCAGAGCAACCACCAGCCCGCAGCATGCCCCCACCAGAGCCATAGACATGCCACCACAGCCTGCAGCATCCCCACAGAGCCCCCACATGCGTGCATCATCAGCCCCCCCCAGCGTCCCCACAAACCCGCAGCATTCCTCCAGAGCCACCACCAGCCCACACAGCCCCCAACAGAGCAATAGACATGCCACCACAGCCCGCAGCATGCCCCCAGCATCCCCACCAGCCCGCAGCATCCCTCCAGAGCCACCACCAGCCCGTAGCATGCCCATAGAGCCCCCACCATGCCCTCAGCATCCCCACCAGCCCGCAGCATCCCCCCAGAGCCACCACCAGCCCGCAGCATCCCCCCAGAGCCACCACGAGCCCGCAGCATCCCTCCAGAGCCCCCACCAGCCCGCAGCATGCCTAGACAGCCCCCACTAGAGCAATAGACATGCCACCACAGCCCGCAGCATGCCCCCAGCATCCCCACCAGCCCGCAGCATCCCCCCCAGAGCCACCACCAGCCCGCAGCATCCCCCCAGAGCCCCCACCAGCCCGCAGCATGCCCCCACAAGCCCGCAGCATTCCTCCAGAGCCACCACCAGCCCGTAGCATGCCCACGGAGCTCCCAGAGCCCCCACACGCGTGCATCATCCCCCCCCCCAGAGCCCCCACAAGCATGCATCATCCGCCCCCCCCAAGCGTGCATCATCCGCCCCGCCCCCAAGCGTGCATCATCCGCCCCGCCCCCAAGCGTGCATCATCCGCCCCGCCCCCAAGCGTGCATCATCCGCCCCCCCCACAAGCGTGCATCATCCGTCCCCCCCCACAAGCGTGCATCATCCGTCCCCCCCCACAAGCGTGCATCATCCGTCCCCCCCCACAAGCGTGCATCATCCGCCCCCCCCCACAAGCGTGCATCATCCGCCCCCCCCCACAAGCGTGCATCATCCGCCCCCCCCACAAGCGTACATCATCCGCCCCCCCACAAGCGTGCATCATCCGCCCCCCCCACAAGCGTGCATCACCAAGCCCGCAGCATCCCCCCCAGAATACCTCCAGAGCCCGCAGCATGCCCTCAGCATCCCCACAGAGCACTCAGAGCCCGCAGCATGCACCCAGAGCCCCCACAAGCCTGCAGCTTCCCTCCAGAGCAACCACCAGCCCGCAGCATGCCCCCACCAGAGCCATAGACATGCCACCACAGCCCGCAGCATCCCCCCAGAGCCCCCACACGCGTGCATCATCCCCCCCAGAGCCCCCACAAGCGTGCATCATCCGCCCCCCCCCCACAAGCGTGCATCATCCGCCCCCCCCACAAGCGTGCATCATCCGCCCCCCCCCACAAGCGTGCATCATCCGCCCCCCCCACAAGCGTGCATCACCAAGCCCGCAGCATCCCCCCCCCAGAATACCTCCAGAGCCCGCAGCATCCCCACAGAGCCCGCAGCATGCACCCAGGGCCCCCACAAGCCTGCAGCATCCCTCCAGAGCAACCACCAGCCCGCAGCATGCCCCCACCAGAGCCATAGACATGCCACCACAGCCCGCAGCATCCCCACAGAGCCCCCACACGCGTGCATCATCCGACCCCCCCCCCCCCCCAGAGCCCCCACACGGGTGCATCATCCCCCCCCCCGCAGATTACCTCCAGAGCCCGCAACATGCTCCCACAGAACCCGCACCAGCCCCATAGAGCACCCACGAGCCCGCAGCATGCCCCCAGAGCCACAAGCCCACAGCATGCCCCCACCATCCCCCACAGACCCGCAGCATCCCCCCAGAGCCACCATGAGCCCGCAGCATCCCTCCAGAGCCCCCACCAGCCAGCAGCATGCCCCCAGCATCCCTCCAAAGCCCCCACAAGCCCGCAGCATCCCTCCAGAGCCACCACCAGCCCGCAGCATGCCCACAGAGCCCCCACCAGAGCCATAGACATGCCACCACAGCCCGTAGCATCCCCACAGAGCTCCCAGAGCCCCCACACGCGTGCATCATCAGCCCCCACCAGCCCACAGCATGCCCCCACCATCCCCCACAGACCCGCAGCATCCCCCCCGAGGCACCACCAGCCCGCAGCATCCCTCCAGAGCCCCCACCAGCCAGCATGCCCCCAGCATCCCTCCAGAGCCCCCACAAGCCCGCAGCATCCCTCCAGAGCCACCACCAGCCCGCAGCATGCCCACACAGCCCCCACCAGAGCAATAGACATGCCACCACAGCCCGCTGCATCCCTCCAGAGCCACCATGAGCCCGCAGCATCCCTCCAGAGCCACCATGAGCCCGCAGCATCCCTCCAGAGCCCCCACCAGCCAGCAGCATGCCCCCAGCATCCCCACAGAGCCCCCACAAGCAAGCAGCATCCCTCCAGAGCCACCACCAGCTCGTAGCATGCCCACAGAGTCCCCACCAGAGCCGGCAGCATCCCCACAGAGCTCCCAGAGCCCCCACACGCGTGCATCATCATCAATCATCATCATCCCAGACCACCCAAAGCCCACAGCACCCCCCCAGAGCCCAGCACTGACCTCCTCCTGAAGCTTCACCGTATCACTTTCTGCATGAAACTATGGCGTCTGGTGCTAAACTAGAACACGCCCATAATGCAGTCAGGACACGCCCACGGAAACGACGTCATACCTGGAAGGAGCCCATACATTCTAGCGTTTACCAGGGAGGAGGCTGCAGAGCGAGTGGTGGGTGGTGAGGCTGCTGAGTATTGGGGAGACATGGCGGATGACTGCGCACCCCACACTGAGCTCCTGGGGGGCAGTCTCAGTCCGGGGGGGGGGCACCCTGGCTTCCTGTGGATGTGGTTAGTCCCCTGCACTATAGAGAGCGGCACATAGACTGCTGTAGAGCAGCAATGGTCGGTGACGGGTCAGAGCCGGTGATTACAGGGAGCCGCAGCCTCTCACCTGTCAGCAGTTGGACTATAAACCAGGTTTCCAGTCACTGACAGTATGGCTGGAGCTGCGCCCATTATGCACTGTTAGAACTTGGCGATGTCTGCCATGTTTGGAGGTTCCTGGATTCTGTATTTTTCTGCACAGGGTTTGTCCATGAGAAAAAGGAACACAGAGCGCCAGTCCTGGCCACAGGTTGTGTCTGGTACTACAGCTCCGGTCTAGTGACGTGACAGGTGCTGAGCTGTAATGCCACACACAGCCTGTGCCCAGGGGTGGCGCTGTAATCCAACAGCTCTGGCTTTCTACTCTGGGACAACTTCTGTAAGGCTGAATTCACACATCTGTGCTCCACGGAGCGAGCTCAGACCTGACAACCGCTGGGTCACCAGTGCTGATCTGTGATTACCTCCTAGGAATGGATGAGGCACTGATCAGGTCCGGAGAGCCGGGCCGGGTCCTCGGATCCCACCACGGAGGTGTGAATTCCTCCTTAAGTTAATATCTTAGTGTTAGAGTTCTCCTTTAGAATTTGTGTTCACATGAGAGTAATTTATTATAGTTTATTGTGTAACTTTCGAAAAACGTATCGATTACTAATCCTGAGTTACAGCCAGTGATAGTCTAGAGCTGCGTTCAGAGATCTGCAGGCTTCTGAGCTGAAATCTCCCAGCAGTCCTTGCTGAGATCACTATTGTTAGCGTTGCAATGTTAAGGCAGGTCCAGATAGCAGTGTTTTCGGTCGGAGTGCGATCTGACAAAACATTGAATCGCACTGTGACTAGTGTTTGTCCAAGAAGAAAAATCGGACATGTGCACGGCCCGATAGACAGTCTGTCCGAGGACAAAAATCACTATGCTTGAGTTTCATCTAATATTCGGATCACGCTCGGCCATACAAGTTAATGAGTTCTTGGAAAAGATCGCACTGCACTCAGATGACATCTGAGTGCAGTCCCATTTTTCACAGATTGACGTAACGAAGAAGATGGAGAATTTTTTTTGACCTATGTCTTGTATCTTGTTTTGTGTCACTTTATGTACAGTTCTGGCCAAAAGTCTTGTGACTGATAGAAATTTTGGTGTTCACTTCAGTGTTTTTAGATCTTTTAGTCAGATGTTTCTGTGGTTACTGTAGTACAATTATCAGCATTTTATAAGTTTTACACTTTTATTGACAAATACATCAAGTTTATGGAAAGATTCAATATTCACAGTGTTGACCCTTATTTTTCAAGACTCGTTCCCTTCGCCTTGGCTGCTGGATATCGGCTGCTGGGCCAAATCCTGACTGACGACGGACAATTTTTGTCTAATCAGTGCTAGGAGCTCACTACATACATTTCTGTTTGTCCACCCGCTTTTTGAGGAGTGACCACAATCGAATTGAGATCTGGAGAGTTTACTGGCCATGAACCCAAAATGTCAGTTACCCAGACACTTGGTTGTCACTTTTGCCTTGTGACATATTCTCCGTCATGCTGGTATATGCATTGTTAATCACCAAAATGCTCCTGCTGTGTTCTTAGGTATAATTGTGAGTGAGCCCACTCCCTTTTGATGATGGATAACTCCACACATGACTCGTCTCGGGGTGCTTTACTGTTGGCATAACACAGGACTCAAAGTAGCGCTCAGCTTTTCTTCTCCGGACATTCATTCTTCCATATGTCCCTAACAGTTTGAAGGGGGCCTTCATCAGGGAAATAACTTTACCCCAGTCCTCTGTAATCCAATCACTGTAGTTTACTGCATTTTATAATCCTGTTCTTAATCTTTTTCATGGAGAAAAGTCGTTTCTTTGCTGCCCTACTTGACACCAGCACAGCCTCCAAAATCCTTCTCCTCACGGTGTGTACAGATGCACTGACTCCTGCCTGCTGCCATTCTTGAGCAAGCTCTGCACAGATGTTGAACCAATTCCATAGCTGAATCCTATGTAGGAGGTGATACAGGGACTTGCTGGACTTTCTTCGGAGTCCTGAATTCTTCACAGCAAATTAACCTCCCCCTATTAAGTTATTATTTATTATAGTGCCATTTATTACATGGAGCTTTACATGTGAAAAGGGATATACATAGCAAAAAACAAGTACAATAATCTTGAACAAAAACGAATCACCGACTGGTACAGGAGGAGCGAGGACCCTGCCCGCGAGGGCTTACAGTCTACAATGAATGGGTGAGGATACAGTAGGTGAGGGTAGAGCTGGTCGTGCAGTGGTATGATGGAGCGGTGGTTACTGCAGATTGTAGGCTTGTTAGAAGAGGTGGGTCTTCAGCTTCCTTTTGAAGGTTTCCACGGTTGGCAACAGTCTGATATATTGGGGTAGCGAGTTCTAGAGTAGGGGGATGCATGGGAGAAATCTTGCGTGCGATTGTGGGAAGAGGAGATAAGAGAGGAGTAGAGAAGGAGATCTTGTGATGATTGGAGGTTGCGTGCAGGTAAGTACCGGGACACTAAGTCACGGTTATATGGAGGAGACAGGTTGTGGATGGCTTGGTATGTCATGGTTAGGGTTTTCAACTGGAGTCTCTGGATAATGGGGAGCCAGCGAAGGGATTGACAGAGGGGAGAGGCCAGGGAATAGCGGGGGTGACAGGTGGATTAGTCGGGCAGCAGAGTACAGTTATCTGACAGGAGAAAACAAACTCCTTTGCCATGCTTGCCGATGGGGTGTGGGAAAGGTGGAATCCAACGTATGAAAGTGCAGCTGGAGACGCCATGTCAGAGGGGGTGAGTCAGGTACCATTGATGCCAAGGAAGGAAAGTTTGTTAGTAATGAAAAGGTCATGGATGTAGGAAAGTTTGTTGCAGATGGAGAGAGCGTTCCATAGAGCTCCTGTTAGTGGGATTGGGGAAGCGGGGGATGGGCAATGGGTATAGGGTTAGAAAGGTTGTGGAAATTTGATAGATTGTGGATGAGAGGTAGAAGTGACTGTGGGGATGTGGTGAGGAGGGCCATGATTTGGAGAGATATCGCCAGCAGTGAGGAGCAGCAGGAGAGAGCGTGAGGTGGCTGTCTGTGTTTGGAGACAGAGGATTGTATGTTGAGGAACAGATCTGAGGAGGAGGTGAGATGGAGGGAGAGATGACCAGTTCATTACTAGGTGTAGGGATGAGAAGGGTTAGTAGAACGTGTAGGACTATAGGGGTGAGAGTGAAAACAAAGAGAAACATTTTTTACTCTGGCTGTGCAGTTACCTTCAGTTATCTTCTGGTTCAATTCTGGTCTAACTCAGTGCAACACAATGTAAGGTGGCTGCCAGACAGGTCGTGGACGGGAGGTATGTGTCCCCGAAGTACCAAACTTCGGTGATGTAGGACATGGAGAAGCAGGCTCCAGAACACATAGTGCTGGGAGGGAGTTAATGGGCCCGGATTAAAGGGCCGGGTTTCAAGAGCAGCTGAAAGAGTTGGGGGGAAACAGCTGCTCACTCACCTCCAGTCCAGGTCTTGGAAGGCCTGATTTAAGACAGCTGCGCCTGTCTCAGTGGTGCTGTGTGTTGTGCAAGGTGAGCAAACCTTGCATGTGCTGCTCAGTCTGCTGGAGGCAGAGAAAAGCACTAGATTTAAACGGCTGATGCCGTGCTGTATGGACTGGTTATTTTTAGTTTTGTTCTGTTATAGCAGTGTTTCCCAAACCTCATCCTTACGGACCCCCATAGGTCATGTTTTCAGAATCTCTTTAGTATTACACAGGTGAGAGAATTCCTGATGCCTTGATGATACTTCAATCACCTGTGTAATACTAAGGAGATCCTGAAAATATGACCTGTGGGGTCTGTGAGGATGGGGTTTGGGAAACACTGCGTTATACCTTTTGTGTATCTATTGTATGGTGGCAGAAGGTGCCAAGCCCCCCCTGCTTTGGGCAGAGGGGGGGGGGTGTAAGGTTGCTGCCGGACAGGTCGTGGACGGGAGGTATGTGTCCCCGAAGTGCCAAGCTTTGGTGATGTAGGACCCGGAGAAGCAGGCTCCAGCACACATAGTGTAGGGAGTTAGTGGGCCCGGATTGAAGGGCCGAGTTTTACGAGCAGCTGAAAGAGCTGTTATGTTTTGTTTTCCTGGTTGGTTTATGGACATTTAATAAACCACCAGTTTGTTTTGAAACCTGCGGACTGCATTCCTGTGTGAACCTGCGCCTACCCAAGAGCTGATCCGTCACAGCACGTATATGATGCACCGCAGACTAAATTCTTAATGATCCGATAAATGGTTGATCTAGGGGCAATCTTACAAGCAGCAATGGCCTTGCCTGCAAAGCAATGATGACTGCACATGTTTCCTTGAAGGTAATCAGAAGACCATGATTTGAAGCACCAGCCTGCTCTTGTAATTCAGTAAGCATGACTGTGGAAATGGGGGTTTTGTGGTTAAGTAATTTCCTTGGGAAAAAATTAATATGCATTTTTTTTTTTTTTTTAACAATTCATCTGATCATTCTTCATAACAATCTACAGTTAATGCAAATTGACACTATAAAAACTGAAGCAGCAAACTTTATGAAAGCCAGAATGTGTTTCAGTCTCCAAACTTGACGACTGTGTATTATTGTGTTACCTCTTTTGTATATTATTGTCACCTCTTATCTTGTGTGTCGCTTCTCTTTTCAGTTTGTTAGCCACATGCTGCCAGGCGAGAGCTTGTGGGCACAATCATGCGGCTGGTGATTCTTGATGACTATGCCCTGGCCAGCGAACAGGCAGCAAAATAAGTAATCGCATCGCCCAGTTCAATCCTGGACCTGACAATTACTTCACACTTGGGCTACCCACAGGTAATGTGCCTTTTATCTATCTTTATCCAGTTTTCCACGAGTTGGTTCAAGCATTTTAGTTGTGGATTGAACTATTTTTGCACATGTGAATTACGAGAAGTCCTCAGGAGTAAGTCAGATGTGTACGGCAAAGCTTCATAGAGGAGGGAGACTCCAAGTTCACCGCTGAACATCTGCTCTCTCCATGTTTCGTTGCGATCTACCAGTGTCTCCGTAAGATTTGGCCATTCTCTACTGTTATATGCAAGAGTGTGCCAATTTTCCAAAGGAACAAGGAGATTGAGTAGCTCAACAGCCTCTTGCCACTGATCGGCAAACAAATTTGGAGAAAATAATTGGACAAAGCCTGAAGGACGCGGTAATGCAGGGCTGTGTTCTGGGGGATCGATGAAGACCTAAGAAGTATGATCTGTGCTGAACAGTATGGATGGTAATCCAAAGCCTCCATAACCAAGCTTGGCGTGGAAGGTACTCGGGAAATAGGAGTGTGAGTTGGGGATCTCCCAGTGGTAATACAGTTGGAATCACTGCCTTATTAATACAACGGGGAACTGTTTTGATTTCAATTAACATTAAAGGGGTTGTCCGTACCCTACACTGATTTAATCCTAAATCTCTATTTAATTTAATAATCTACCGTATTTTTCGGACTATAAGACGCACTTTTTTTCCTCCAAAATTTTGGAGGAAAATGGGGGGTGCGTTTTTTAGTGTGTGTGTGTGTGTGTGTGTGTATATGTATGTATCCCCCTCCTGGTATTTGTGCTGCCCCCGCCATCCTATCCCGGTATGCGTGGCTCCCCTCATCCCCAATCCCGGTATGCGTGGCTCCCCTCATCCCCAATCCCGGTATGCGTGGCTCCCCTCATCCCCAATCCCATTATGCGTGGCTCCCCTCATCCCCAATCCCGGAATGCGTGGCTTCCCTAATCCCCCCCCCACTATACACACATCCCCAAAAAAATAAACAGTTATACTCACCTTTCTTCTCTGTACTCCAGCTCTGCAGCGTCCTGTTCTGCCGGAGGCCGGGGGAGGAGTGCGGCGACAGAGCACAGCGCCGACCGGCGCCAATTTGCTGAAGACACACTGTAAATGTGTCTTCATAAAAATGGCGCCGGATAGCGCTATGCGCACGCGCCGATCCAACGTCTCACTCTGCCCCCGGTCTCCGCTGAAGAGAGGCGCCACGGCAACGCTCTTCCCGGTCAGGTAAGTATGGCGCCGGAGATCGCAGTGTGCGTTCAGTGCCTACACACAACCGCGATCTCTGACGCCATACACCTCTTACCTGTAACGGCTGGATGCGGTCTTCTGTCTGGAGCCAGACTGCGCGTCATGCATGCGCAGTCTATCGAGGCTTTGGACAGAGACCCGCATCCCCGGTTATATTATAGATTGTGGGGTGTGAGGGGAGTGGTAGCTGTGGAGGAGCGGGGCACAGGAGGCAGCGGTGCAGCCTACACTGTCCCTGCTGCTAAAGAAAATGAATATTCACTGCTCCTTAATAGCAGCACACAGTGTAGCCGCGCTGCGGCTCCTGCTGCTGCCGGAATCGCCTGTGCCCGCTGTTAAAGGGCATGAATATTCAACCTCTCTCCACGCTCATGGGCGTGGGGAGGGGGTGAATATTCATGCCTTTTAATAAGCGGGCACACGCTATAGCCCGGCAGGAGCCGCAGCGCGGCCAAGCTGTGTGCCGGCTATGAAGGAGAGAAGTCACTGCTCCCCGCGCACACAGACCCGGCGTGGGGAGCAGTGACTTCCGGCAGCTGATCTCTCCATGTGAGCCGCGCATGGCAGTGACGTGCGGCTCACATGGAGAGAGAAGAAAGGTGAGTATAAGTGTTTATTTTTTTTTTTTTTATGTGCAGCCTGATGGGGATTAGGGGGACCATGCATATTAGGGTATGGATGAGGGGGCCATACAAAACAGGATAAAGATGAGGGGGCCATACATACCAGGATGGGGATGAGGGGTGCCGTGCGTACCTGGACGGGGATGATGGCCGCCGTGCGTACCTGGACGGGGATGATGGCCACGTATAAAAGGAAGGGGGTTGGGCATATATACCAGGATAGGGGATATTGTCAGAATTGGGTATTACCCCTATACCAGAAGACCCCCTCCCCCTTAAAAGTGCATCATGAACAATTTTTTGCTTAATTTTTATTTTTTTTTTCCCTCCTCTAAAACCTAGGTGCGTCTTATGGTCCGGTGCGTCTTATAGTCCGAAAAATACGGTAATTGCTTTTCTAATATACTTTAATTAAAAGTTAATCTAAATTTATCTAACTGGGGTGTGTTTGTATGTGTGTATTCATTTGTTTTTTTTTTACCAACTTCCTGTTTGATAACATTTAGTTTGAAAATCCCCAGTGCATCCTGGGATATGAAGACGGACGTGATCAGGGAGCAGAGGCTGCGGTCCCTGCTGCTGCCTCTTTCCCCACCCTGAATGAAGCGTCATCAGTGATGCCTGTTTCAGGGGATGGGCTAGTCCCTGCTACTCTGCGCATGTGTCAATTCTAACTCAGTTCCTCAGCAGGATCTTGTCACTGTGCAATATTCTTTTTAATGCGCAGCGTCAGGGATTCCTCAGAGACGACACCGGGGAGATCACGCAATATCTCACCCTGCCATCACTGTCATGGATTTCGTCTGGAATCGCGAGCACACGATCCAGATTACTCGACAGTTCAGCAGTTTTTGGGGATTGCGAATCTCAAGAGTGCTACCTCCCGGAAGCTAAAATACAATAAATGAGGGGCCAGGTGAAGAAAGCCATAGCAAATTCGGTCATGTCCCTTGGAGGTGCAATGTACCTGTTGGGTACCCTGATATCGTGGGTTCTGTGAGCACAATACCATTCCAGGGTTTTACAGTGGGATCTGATACATAATGAAGTTTCTCTTAAGGGCACTTGGAAGGGACGATGTCCTTATCACCCCGGTCAGTAAAATCTTTATAGAGGTTGGGCTCATCCTGCCACCAATCTCGAGGGGTTCCCTGGGTACTTGGGGTCGCTAGCACAATTACCACAGATGCGAGTCCCAGAGGGTGGGGAGCCCAGGGGACCTGGTCAGATATCGAAAAGGGTCTCTCCTCCAATGCAAAAGAACTTGTCGGTCCGAGCTCTACTGTGCCTGTTAGGGGTGAAGTTCGGGTCCTAGGAGGCATCGTCTATGCAGCCTGCACAGCAGATCACAGCCCGGGCACCACGTCTCCGGGTAAATCTCCACCTTTTGAGTTACTTCTTGTGCAGCAGCCCCATGCAAGTTGCTCCGCTCTCCTCGGCCAGCTCCTGCTGAAGACTGAGCTCCTCTGCCCAATCTAGGAGCTCAATAGCCCTGATCACGTCAGTGGTAGCCCAGCACTGCTGGATCAGATTTACAAATGGCAAACTAATCAGCCCTAGGCATTTCTAATATGTGCAGAGCAGGCGACATAAGTCTGACCGGTGTCCTCATAGACCTTTCCTCAGCCGGGGTCTAATAGGAGCAGTAAGATGGCCGTCATGGGGTCCATTGTTAGATCTCGGCTGCCATAGAAACTCATCAGCACCATGATCGCGCCTCCCTCTCCTGTCTAAAGTGCCTAAATGCTGTGGAAGCCCCCTACTGTGTCATACAGTGGATTAAGCTGCCAGGATCCGGGTTGGCTCCACTGTCGGTGGCTGGAGCAGGACTGTGTTATACAGCCACACTTCTGCCGCCGATCTTGTAAGAACCCTGACAGGACCTGCCTGATGATAATGTGTCCTATAGAGCGGGTCTTGGTACCAGACTGCCCTGTACATATTCACCACTAGCTGGGAACCAGTTACTTACAAGGTCTAGTTTCGGATGTGTTTCCAGGATCTGTAGTTATCAGCATTTTATCCTTTAGGCCGAGTTATAATATCACTGTAACACTCTCGCCCTGTACCTGTATCCCTGCACTGTGTGCTGCACAAAATTATATAACAAAGTGTGTGTGTGTACACAGATATCTATCTCCTGAATGGAATTACTGCTAGATCTCCTATACATAGAAATATGAGGTTCTTAGCGCACATTTTGAGCAAATTGTGCGAGCCCATCTGCCAACGTCAAGGCGACCTCTTCAGATGGGTCCCTACACTAACACTACACTAACTTAGTAACTGGGACTAGTTTTTTGTATTATTATTACCACCATTTTTACTACTTATTATTATTTCAATAATGCAATTAATTGTAACTGTTATAACACTAATTAAAAAAATTTAATTAATTTTTTTTTATTATACTTGTGATTCTAATAATGGTATTACTAAAATCCCTTTGCCTAAAGCTGTTGATCCAGAAGTAGGCAAAAACCCCAGGACACCTAACGCCAATATGTTTCCTAGGGGAAAAAAATCCTTCTTGACCTATGGAAAAGGCGATCAGTCCTAGGACCCTGGATCAAACCTAATAATATTATTACAAGTTATATAATATTACGCTAATTATTGTACTACTGGAGTTATTTTAATTTGTTTTTATAAATCTAAATATTTGAGATGGTTATTATTAACATTGTGCTATGTTATTACAGTATTATTCTTCTTTCCTATCACTACTAATACTGCCCTATACCTACAGTGTTGATCCAGAAGAAGGCAAAAAACCCAGGACACCTTCAGCCAATTTGTGTTACAGGGGAAAAAGTCCTTCTTGACCCCGAGAAAAGACGATCAGTCCTAGAACCCTGGATCAAACCTAATTATGTTACTAGTTATGTAATTACTATTGCTGTACTAAATGTACTTCTACAGTTTTTAATATAATTTTTTTTATATATTTTGTCTTATGTCCTGCTTTCTTATTAAAGCACTACTCTAATTTTTCTATAACTATTTAATATTACAGTATTGATTGAACTACGTCTATAATTATTTTTATTTACTCTTTGTTCTTTCTATAGATATAACTAGTTTATATTTATTATTAATAATAATAACCTGCTATCTTATTACGGTATTATTCTTCTTTCCTATTACTACTAATACTACCCTATACCTACAGTGTTGATCCAAAAGAAGGCAAAAACCTCAGGACACCTTCAGTCAATTTGTGTCACAGCGGAAAAATTCCTTCTTGACCCCGAGAAAAGGCGATCAGTCCTAGAACCCTGGATCACACTGTTATTCTACCTACTACTATTACTACTGTTATTTTATTACTTTCTTACTATTATCACTAGTAGTATTACTCAAATTACACTAATACTGATATACTACCTCTAGATTACTACTATCCTGCTATTATTACTTTGGTGGATTTCTACTTACCAGCCGGTATTGCCGTATGATGATATCGGCAGAGAGGTCCCAGCAGGATGGTCCACATGGTGTTCCTCTTTCCTCTCAAATACCTTTTGATGTAATGGCAGATGTTGTTCTGCTTCTTCCTTTATGTTGTAGGATCGATTCTTCTGTCCTCTTCTGTCCTCTTCTGTCCTCTTCTGTCCTCTTCTGTCCTCTTCTGTCCTCTTCTGTCCTCTTCTGTCCTCTTCTGTCCTCTTCTGTCCTCTTCTGTCCTCTTCTGTCCTCTTCTGTCCTCTTCTGTCCTCTTCTGTCCTCTTCTGTCCTCTTCTGTCCTCTTCTGTCCTCTTCTGTCCTCTTCTGTCCTCTTCTGTCCTCTTCTGTCCTCTTCTGTCCTCTTCTGTCCTCTTCTGTCCTCTTCTGTCCTCTTCTGTCCTCTTCTGTCCTCTTCTGTCCTCTTCTGTCCTCTTCTGTCCTCTTCTGTCCTCTTCTGTCCTCTTCTGTCCTCTTCTGTCCTCTTCTGTCCTCTTCTGTCCTCTTCTGTCCTCTTCTGTCCTCTTCTGTCCTCTTCTGTCCTCTTCTGTCCTCTTCTGTCCTCTTCTGTCCTCTTCTGTCCTCTTCTGTCCTCTTCTGTCCTCTTCTGTCCTCTTCTGTCCTCTTCTGTCCTCTTCTGTCCTCTTCTGTCCTCTTCTGTCCTCTTCTGTCCTCTTCTGTCCTCTTCTGTCCTCTTCTGTCCTCTTCTGTCCTCTTCTGTCCTCTTCTGTCCTCTTCTGTCCTCTTCTGTCCTCTTCTGTCCTCTTCTGTCCTCTTCTGTCCTCTTCTGTCCTCTTCTGTCCTCTTCTGTCCTCTTCTGTCCTCTTCTGTCCTCTTCTGTCCTCTTCTGTCCTCTTCTGTCCTCTTCTGTCCTCTTCTGTCCTCTTCTGTCCTCTTCTGTCCTCTTCTGTCCTCTTCTGTCCTCTTCTGTCCTCTTCTGTCCTCTTCTGTCCTCTTCTGTCCTCTTCTGTCCTCTTCTGTCCTCTTCTGTCCTCTTCTGTCCTCTTCTGTCCTCTTCTGTCCTCTTCTGTCCTCTTCTGTCCTCTTCTGTCCTCTTCTGTCCTCTTCTGTCCTCTTCTGTCCTCTTCTGTCCTCTTCTGTCCTCTTCTGTCCTCTTCTGTCCTCTTCTGTCCTCTTCTGTCCTCTTCTGTCCTCTTCTGTCCTCTTCTGTCCTCTTCTGTCCTCTTCTGTCCTCTTCTGTCCTCTTCTGTCCTCTTCTGTCCTCTTCTGTCCTCTTCTGTCCTCTTCTGTCCTCTTCTGTCCTCTTCTGTCCTCTTCTGTCCTCTTCTGTCCTCTTCTGTCCTCTTCTGTCCTCTTCTGTCCTCTTCTGTCCTCTTCTGTCCTCTTCTGTCCTCTTCTGTCCTCTTCTGTCCTCTTCTGTCCTCTTCTGTCCTCTTCTGTCCTCTTCTGTCCTCTTCTGTCCTCTTCTGTCCTCTTCTGTCCTCTTCTGTCCTCTTCTGTCCTCTTCTGTCCTCTTCTGTCCTCTTCTGTCCTCTTCTGTCCTCTTCTGTCCTCTTCTGTCCTCTTCTGTCCTCTTCTGTCCTCTTCTGTCCTCTTCTGTCCTCTTCTGTCCTCTTCTGTCCTCTTCTGTCCTCTTCTGTCCTCTTCTGTCCTCTTCTGTCCTCTTCTGTCCTCTTCTGTCCTCTTCTGTCCTCTTCTGTCCTCTTCTGTCCTCTTCTGTCCTCTTCTGTCCTCTTCTGTCCTCTTCTGTCCTCTTCTGTCCTCTTCTGTCCTCTTCTGTCCTCTTCTGTCCTCTTCTGTCCTCTTCTGTCCTCTTCTGTCCTCTTCTGTCCTCTTCTGTCCTCTTCTGTCCTCTTCTGTCCTCTTCTGTCCTCTTCTGTCCTCTTCTGTCCTCTTCTGTCCTCTTCTGTCCTCTTCTGTCCTCTTCTGTCCTCTTCTGTCCTCTTCTGTCCTCTTCTGTCCTCTTCTGTCCTCTTCTGTCCTCTTCTGTCCTCTTCTGTCCTCTTCTGTCCTCTTCTGTCCTCTTCTGTCCTCTTCTGTCCTCTTCTGTCCTCTTCTGTCCTCTTCTGTCCTCTTCTGTCCTCTTCTGTCCTCTTCTGTCCTCTTCTGTCCTCTTCTGTCCTCTTCTGTCCTCTTCTGTCCTCTTCTGTCCTCTTCTGTCCTCTTCTGTCCTCTTCTGTCCTCTTCTGTCCTCTTCTGTCCTCTTCTGTCCTCTTCTGTCCTCTTCTGTCCTCTTCTGTCCTCTTCTGTCCTCTTCTGTCCTCTTCTGTCCTCTTCTGTCCTCTTCTGTCCTCTTCTGTCCTCTTCTGTCCTCTTCTGTCCTCTTCTGTCCTCTTCTGTCCTCTTCTGTCCTCTTCTGTCCTCTTCTGTCCTCTTCTGTCCTCTTCTGTCCTCTTCTGTCCTCTTCTGTCCTCTTCTGTCCTCTTCTGTCCTCTTCTGTCCTCTTCTGTCCTCTTCTGTCCTCTTCTGTCCTCTTCTGTCCTCTTCTGTCCTCTTCTGTCCTCTTCTGTCCTCTTCTGTCCTCTTCTGTCCTCTTCTGTCCTCTTCTGTCCTCTTCTGTCCTCTTCTGTCCTCTTCTGTCCTCTTCTGTCCTCTTCTGTCCTCTTCTGTCCTCTTCTGTCCTCTTCTGTCCTCTTCTGTCCTCTTCTGTCCTCTTCTGTCCTCTTCTGTCCTCTTCTGTCCTCTTCTGTCCT
The DNA here is from genome assembly GCF_046119375.1 of Phyllobates terribilis. NCBI lineage: Eukaryota > Metazoa > Chordata > Amphibia > Anura > Dendrobatidae > Phyllobates > Phyllobates terribilis. Next base: position 510,632 of record NW_027363441.1, on the reverse strand, counting down.
CTTCTGTCCTCTTCTGTCCTCTTCTGTCCTCTTCTGTCCTCTTCTGTCCTCTTCTGTCCTCTTCTGTCCTCTTCTGTCCTCTTCTGTCCTCTTCTGTCCTCTTCTGTCCTCTTCTGTCCTCTTCTGTCCTCTTCTGTCCTCTTCTGTCCTCTTCTGTCCTCTTCTGTCCTCTTCTGTCCTCTTCTGTCCTCTTCTGTCCTCTTCTCAGGAAACGCAACCCTCAACTGACAGAGCGCCATTACTGACCTCATCCCGCTAAGTAAAAGTGTTTTTCCTGTTTTACACAGAATGCAGACTACCGTGCAGCAACCTATACTCCCGAGGGGCCGCAGCAAACTGGAGTGAATAATGTCCCCCTCTTCCTTTGGATTACGCTTATGCCGTGTTCTCACTGGTGCTATTGGCTTCCATTGGAGATTTAAGCTTTTTGGTATTTTTGATGCTGTATAGTTAGTCACAGTTACCTGAGACGTAAATAGCAGTAAAGCTGCAGTAATTTTTTTATGTACACTGCTCAAAACATAAAGGGAACACTTAAACAACAGAATATAACTCCAAGTAAATCAAACTTCTCTGAAATCAAACTGTCCACTTAGGAAGCAACACTGATTGACGATCAATTTCACATGCTGTTGTGCAAATGGAATAGACAATAGATGGAAATTATTGGCAATTATCAAGACACCCTCAATAAAGGAGTGGTTCTGCAGGTGGGGACCACAGGCCACATCTCAGTACCAATGCTTTCTGGCTGATGCTTTGGTCACTTTTGAATGTTGGTTGTGCTTTCACACTCGTGATAGCATGAGACGGACTCTACAATCCACAGAAGATGCTCAGGTAGTGCAGCTCATCCAAGATGGCTCATCAGTGAGAGCTGTGGCAACGAGGTTTGCTGTGTCTGTCAGCGTAGTGTTCAGAGGCTGGAGACGCTACCAGGAGACAGGCCAGTACACCAGGAGACATGGAGGGGGCCGTAGGAGGGCAACAACCCAGCAGCAGGACCGCTACCTCCGCCTTTGTGCAAGGAGGAACAGGAGGAGCACTGCCAGAGCCCTGCAAAATGACCTCCAGCAGGCCACAAATGATCCTCCTTAAGACTGTCAGAAGGAGCTCACTGATAGATTCTCAGTTAGCTAATTTTGCAGCCAGGAATAGACAGTGCAGCACAGATGCTACAGAAGGCAACATTTTTAATGAAACTCAATTACAGAAATCAATTTTAGCCCCAAATACTTGCATTAAAGTAAAAAAAACAAATGACCCCAAATCTGGACAACCGCTTTAACTCCTTACCAATATCTGCCGTGCGTGTATGGTATAAGTCAGTAGCGGGTGTATGGAGCAGAGTCAGCTCGCCCCGTACATGGCAGATAATGGCTGTGACAAACAACCAGGACCTGCCTCTAAGAGCTGCGAGTGGAGCGAAGATCTGCCCACCGCTGTTAACCTGTTCAGTGCTGCTGTCAATCTCTAACAGCAGCATTAACAGCGCGCCGGCATTGGGACGCATCGTTCCATGTGCCCACCGGCGCTCCTGTGACGCGATCACAGGGCGCAGATGGACTGCTATGACATCCGGGGGTCTGCTGAAGCCTCCGTGCCTGTCATCATAAAGCTTCATTTGGGCTGTAAAGAAGACCGTGATTTTGCTATATGGAGCATTACTGTGGTATCGCTGTATATAGCACAAGCAATCAGATAATGTATACAAATGCAGTGAAAATTAAAAAAAATAAAAAAAGTTTAAAATATTAAAACCCCACACGTTCAGCTCACCTCCCACTAAAAATAAAGATAATAAAAATATACACATTTGTGGTATGGTCTCTTTCAGAGAAATACAATCTATCCAAATATAAAAAACAAACGATCAGTGAACACAGAAAAAAATTCAAAAAGACAAAATTACATTTTTTTCGTTCGCCACAATACTACAGAAAATCCTGTAAGAAGCGATGACCATGTCATATGTGTCCCAAAATGTTATCAATAAAGTCCTCTTGCCCTTCAAAAAATAAGCCCCCACACAGCTCCATCAACCCGAAAAATGAAAATGTTACGGGTCTCAGAAAAAATGGTGACACCATCAAAAATAAGTTTTTTTCTTTTGCCAAAATTATTGGAGAAGTTTGGTCTTGCTGTAATCACACTGAGGAGTAGGATCCTATCACCAGGTCATTTTTACCACACTATGTACGCCGTTAAAACCCTTCCCAGAAAAACAGTGTCAGGCTTTTTTTTTCCTCGCACTTTTACTGCACTTGGTCTTTTTTTCCCGTTTTCTAGTACTATGTGGTAAATGAATGGTGTGATTTATAAGTACCGCTCGTCCTGCAAAATAACAAGACCTCACACTATGTGGACAGACATGAAAAAGTTATAGCCCTTGGAAAAAGCGAAGGAAAAAACAGAAAAAAAACATCAATTGGTTCTGTTGGGAAGGGGTAAAGCTGAAGAAACGCATGTAACAGCAGAATATGGAGGAAGGTGAGATATCACCGGCTGGTGGATACTACCTGCTCCATCGCTGGCAGAGTAACCCATCCCCATGGTGGCCGCTGAGATCTTCTCTTGTAGAAACGTATCCAAAATCTATAAAACATGGGGAACAGTCAGCAGAGGGTTTGGTGATTGGCTCATATTGGCGATATACCCAGGGGCATTACTGGGCACAGGGAAGATTGGGAATGAATAGGATTGGCTGTTAGATATGTGATCTCTTCAATTAAAGGGGATGTCTAGTTGGAACAAGTTCTCACTGATCTCTGGATAGGTGAGTTTGGCCGCTATGACCCAATCAGCAGAACAGCATTTATAGATAGAAGTGAGCGAAGTGCAAATGTTCAACCGCCGGTCCGTTCATTCTCTATGGGGGGCGCTGTACTCAGCTTTCTCCTGCATAGAGAATGAATGGAGCGGTGGTCCGGGGAGGTACTAGCAGGGATTAGTTGGGTTCCCAGCAGATCTAGAAGTTGTCACTTATCATGTGTTGGGGAATAATGACTTCTCCTCTGATAAATGTGCTGATTCCTGTCAGTTGTGGTCGCTGAGTGCGTGTGATGGGATGTGGCTCCGTCCGTTATATTATATCACGTCTTATACCTATAATCTCGCTGATCGCAGGTGTCTGTCTTCACACTCAGATGAGATGGAACAAACTGACCATATAGGACTTTTTTTTTTTTTTTTCTTCTAATTCAAACCGAGCAATCCTATTGGCTGAGTATGAATGCAGTTACCATGGTGACAGAAGTAGCAGCAGATTTAAAGGGACAAGATACTAATATTGTACTAAAGTGTATTTTATTATATACTTCACATAACTGACTGGGTACACCTTGGTGCTGGTGGGATGGCTTTTTTTTTTTTTAATCAAACAACATGTTTACTAAGTACCCTATATTATATATATTTCCTATTGCTTTTTACTTACTTATAGCAGGGTATATGTTCATATTGTTTCTATCCTAAGTTTGTTGATTTTCTAATAGATGGTGGCAAACTTCTTCCTCGCCTTTGAAGTACAGCTTTCAATTATTCCTATCGTAAACCAGGTAAAAAGCTTCGAGCTGAGCGCGATCAGACTCCTTCAGTCCCGCAGCAGGTAAATCTGTGACCATCGCCGGCACTCCTGCTGTTCCTAGTACCGATCCCTCTGAGCGGCTGTGCAGTAATGAAGGCAGGATTCACCCCAAACTTGCTCGTCTTTTTTTTCGATTTCCAGTTCTGGTAATTAGTGATACACATGTGTATATCCAGTGGTCAACTCAAAACCTATGTATGGAAAATCAATTGTTTGCTGTATGCATCTCATTTGTAGGATGCACACTATTCATTTCAATATGGAGCGGAGTAGGAGGAGACTTTCATTACTGTTCCCTTTACTTCCTCCCTGCTGATAGGAAATGCCATGCTGTTTGCTTGTGTCCTGTGATTACAGCAGCCTGCAACAGTTTTCAGCGTGCACTCCCCGGCTCAGGCATCAAGCAGTAAATGATAACATTAAAACGCTGCTACCCCTTTGTTAGTCACTTTTTTATCTTCTTCCCCTTCTACGAATGCTATAGTCCGTTATTCTAGAACTGCTCTGAAAATGGTTCTCTCTGGAGTGTTGGGATTTGGGTTTAGGGTGGGTTATGGGAATTGAAGTTCAGATACTTTGTTCATATTTTTACTATGGAATTACTATGTCATGTATGTTATTTGAAAGATGGAATATTTGTAGCTGGAGTTTTTCAATAAAAATTATTTGATTAAAAATAAATATGAAATTAAAATTCCTCTGTCCTTGAGAAAGCATAGGATTTTACTAAGAGGTAAATTGCACGTTCCTTGTTTTCCAGGCGCTTTACATTTTTGCTAGTTTTGTACGATTACACAATCCCTTTTATAGGCCAGTGCCAGTTGTACATCTCTCCCTAAACTCTTGTTCACACTATATTTTAAGCCAGTTTTCTTATATGGTTTCTAGATGTTGTCCAGCTTTGATAAATAATTAGTATTTATACTAATTCTTTTAGATAGACTTGAAGAATGCAGATCCGGAAAGGGTGGAGAAACAAATTGAGAAGATGTTTGACGTTCCCGCTAGTGACTGTATCCGGGTACGATGCGCTCCAGATCAAAATCATTCCTGTAGGCAAATTTAACTCCGCTGTCTGTACCTTGTCTTTTTATTTTTTTCTACAAAATGTGGCTGGAAAAGGGGCAATGTAGCGAGGAATTGACATCAATTTTTGGTGTTAAAAAAAAAACTTTTGTGACGCATCATTTTTGCGCAGAAATGTGCAGCTTCCTATTTTACAGCACTCTTGCAACTTTTAGAAATTGGGCTTGGTAAGCCACACAGGTCTAAGAACGACCCATTGGGGTTTCAGGTGTTAAAAAAATGATCATATGAAAGATTTTGTGATCTGCGGTTACATGATTGTAATAACAACATTAAAGCCCCATTCAGATGTACAGGTTTTATCCGTGAGAAACTGAGCAGAACGATATATAGGTTTGTGGGAGAAGATTCAGTATAAATTGTAATTTATTCATTAGATTTGAGAGTCTTCAGTGGTTGATACCTTTAATGGCTAACTGAAAAGATGGTAACAAATTGCAAGCTTTCCAGACTACTCCGGCTTCTTCATCAGGCAGACCTGAGACCTGAGTAGTCTGGAAAGCTTGCAATTTGTTACCTTTTAATGGCTAACGGAAAAGATGGTATCAACCACTGAGGACTCTCAAATCTAAATACTCTTCTATCTACTGGCTAATACGGTACAAAGATAGATGTTTTTCCTGTATCAATTTATTCAGTGGAATCCTGCTGTTTGTACAGATGAGTCCAGTGGGCGGTCCTACTAGTGATTGACAGCTATCTTTGCCTGCATGGTCATACAGGGAACTGTCAATCACTTAGTAGGACCGCCCACTGGACTAGTGTACATACGGCAGGACTTTTCACTGCATAAAATGCCAGTTTTGCTGACTCTCTTCCCACAGATATGTCTATCAGTCTGATCAACTTCTCTGCTCTACAACACCCCCTACAGATCTTATACCATTTCAACATGACAGGTTCCTTTAATCACCTGCAGATGACATAAGTAGCCATGTTCTGTGTGGCTTACGGAGGGGCTTGATTGCTTGTCAGCTTCAAACAGGTTTCATTTCTTCTGATTCGTTGTAGCCGAGTTCTAAACTGTATTAAGAAATTCATTTCTCTGTTTATTTCTATTAGATGTCGGGGAAGCTTGGAACAAATGTGGAAAGTGTTCTTCAAGAAGTTGTCAGGAGGCTTCCACCGTGAGTACGGACTAATGCGGCTCTATCCATCTTCTGTTTATTAAAGGGAACCTGTCACCCTGGAAAATGCTATGTACCTGCAGGTATAGGGTTAATCTGCAGATAAATATTGTTACAATGCTGCCCGGCCGCCTTATTGATAGTCCAGGTACCGGGAGAAAATTTACTTCTTTCCTCCCTGCAGCCGCCGGCCTTCACTCATCGTTGTGCACGGAGCGGCTACAGTCTTGGATCACAGCACCGCTCGCTATATCAGGGGCGACGGCTGTAAACCCGGCCTGGATTTTGATTGACAGCTTGCTCTGCACAGATGCGCTGCAGAACCACTTAGAATCTGAGTGAAGGAGTAGTATGTTCACAGATAGAGAATATGGCTCATCCACGTGCAGATCTGCTCCACGTCCGATTACATATTTGTGGGAGAAACCCTAGTGGCAGCCTCATATTTCTGACATGGATCCTCTAGCACTATTTGTGAAACTGCGGCTCCCAGCATAACTTGATGAGAGACCGTCAGTCTGCTGGGACCTGTAGTTTCACTACAGCAGGAGTGTCACAAGCTGCGGACCTCCGCTCACTCCAGCACTGGTCGGCATTTTCAGCACGTGAATGTACGCTATGCTTTCTAGAGACACAAGGGTGTAGATCATTTTATCAAACCCTTGACTGTAAGTTTGCTGAACCCTAAGTGGATTATATTGTTCCCACAGTTTCAGTTTTGGACCATTTAAGGGGAATTTAAAGGGTTCTGGCCACTGATTTTCCTTAAAGGGGATCAGTATCCCTGTATGTCTTTGTATATACTTGATAAAGACCTATAACAGGTCGAAACGTTATGTGATGGCGGAATAAACTTTGTCTTTTGGAATTCATCACTCTGGACTGAACGCTGTTACTTACCTTTATCCCCCTTAACAGGATGTCTTATTTTTGTGTTTTAGTCCCAAGATTGAAAAGGGCAGCCCTCTTAAAGCCCTGCTGTTTGACTCAACGTTTGATCACTACAGAGGCGTCGTAGCAGCATCGCCCTGTGTGGAGGTGACGTGTGTAAAGGCAATAAAATCGTGTCTGCCCACTCTGGCAAGTGCTATGAAGTCAATGAGGTTGGCATACTGACCCCAGAGGAAGTGCCAGCCGAAAAACTAAGTTTTTTTTAAATAATTTAATTAGCCTTTCCCTCTGTTTTCACCAATCAGCCCTCTGTATTGATGATCAGATCAAAGATGTAGACAGGGATTGTCTCACGCTGCATCTCCTTCCTGATTGTATCACTGAGAAGACAGAAGCTGCCCCATCCCATTCTCCAAGAAATGCAGAACCCAATGCATCTGCTGTCTGTGATCCGCTTATTGTCAGAGGACATCATTAGGGACTGCATTTTCTCATTGCTTAAGAAATTGTTGGGGGATCCTGCTAATCCGGTTGCATGGATTTATATAGTGTGACTAAGTTGTCAAGCACTTTTCCATGTGATGCTAAAATCTTTTGGAAAGCGCTTGACCACCCGCATGCGAAATCGCATGTGCAAAACGCGTGACAAACGCTTGTCCCTGGCTGAAAAAAACGCATATAAAATCCACATGCCAGGGAGATACAGAAACGTTCAGGAAAAAACCGGAGCATTTCTGCATCGTGGGCACATAGCCTTAGGGGGCCGCTGTGCAGGCAAAGACAGCATCCCCCTCTTTCTGAGAATCAGTGGGCTTGAAGGGGTACGGCTCCCCATCAGTTATAAAGCCATGTCATGTCATCAATCATATGAGTGTTATGTGGCAATGGCATTGTCTTGACAGCCAAGGATCCTACTGAAGGCCTCCATGTCTTCCATGATTGTACAACTATGAAGCCCGTCCCATAACTGGGATTAATATCAGATTGGTCATTTTACTCTACACTGTAGCGGTAAAGCCATTGGATGTTTTCGGTGACCTGAGCCTGCAAAGTTAAATTCTCCCGTTACATAATTTTTGGCTTCACCACATCTGTTCGTGTTAAAACTAAAAAAAATATCTTCTAGAAATCCTATCGAGTGGATGATGGAATGAAAAAGAAAAAAAAAGATGAAGCGGCAGAATCTCTGGAGTTTATTTTGTTCACTTTGCCTCACCAAGAAAAGTAATAAAAAGATCAGAAAACATTTATAAAAACTACAGCTCTAACTGCAAAAAAAGCCCAGATACAACGAATCTACTGGAAAAAAAGCCCAGATACAACGAATCTACTGGGAAAAAAGCCCAGATACAACGAATCTACTGGGAAAAAAGCCCAGATACAACGAATCTACTGGGAAAAAAGCCCAGATACAACGAATCTACTGGGAAAAAAAGCCCAGATACAACGAATCTACTGGGAAAAAAGCCCAGATACAACGAATCTACTGGAAAAAAAAGCCCAGATACAACGAATCTACTGGAAAAAAAAGCCCAGATACAACGAATCTACTGGGAAAAAAAGCCCAGATACAACGAATCTACTGAAAAAAAAGCCCAGATACAACGAATCTACTGGGAAAAAAAGCCCAGATACAACGAATCTACTGGAAAAAAGCCCAGATACAACGAATCTACTGGGAAAAAAGCCCAGATACAACGAATCTACTGGAAAAAAAGCCCAGATACAACGAATCTACTGGAAAAAAAAGCCCAGATACAACGAATCTACTGGGAAAAAAGCCCAGATACAACGAATCTACTGGAAAAAAGCCCAGATACAACGAATCTACTGGGAAAAAAAGCCCAGATACAACGAATCTACTGGGAAAAAAAGCCCAGATACAACGAATCTACTGGAAAAAAAGCCCAGATACAACGAATCTACTGGGAAAAAAGCCCAGATACAACGAATCTACTGGAAAAAAAGCCCAGATACAACGAATCTACTGGGAAAAAAGCCCAGATACAACGAATCTACTGGAAAAAAGCCCAGATACAACGAATCTACTGGAAAAAAAGCCCAGATACAACGAATCTACTGGGAAAAAAAGCCCAGATACAACGAATCTACTGGGAAAAAAAGCCCAGATACAACGAATCTACTGGAAAAAAGCCCAGATACAACGAATCTACTGGAAAAAAAGCCCAGATACAACGAATCTACTGGGAAAAAAGCCCAGATACAACGAATCTACTGGAAAAAAGCCCAGATACAACGAATCTACTGGAAAAAAAGCCCAGATACAACGAATCTACTGGAAAAAAAGCCCAGATACAACGAATCTACTGGAAAAAAAGCCCAGATACAACGAATCTACTGGAAAAAAAGCCCAGATACAACGAATCTACTGGGAAAAAAGCCCAGATACAACGAATCTACTGGGAAAAAAGCCCAGATACAACGAATCTACTGGGAAAAAAGCCCAGATACAACGAATCTACTGGGAAAAAAGCCCAGATACAACGAATCTACTGGGAAAAAAGCCCAGATACAACGAATCTACTGGGAAAAAAGCCCAGATACAACGAATCTACTGGGAAAAAAGCCCAGATACAACGAATCTACTGGAAAAAAGCCCAGATACAACGAATCTACTGGAAAAAAAGCCCAGATACAACGAATCTACTGGGAAAAAAGCCCAGATACAACTAATCTACTGGGAAAAAAGCCCAGATACAACGAATCTACTGGGAAAAAAGCCCAGATACAACGAATCTACTGGAAAAAAAGCCCAGATACAACGAATCTACTGGAAAAAAAGCCCAGATACAACGAATCTACTGGGAAAAAAAGTTTTATAGCTTTTAGAAGGCAAGGATAAAAAACAAATTGTAAAAGTGAAGATTATCCCACATGCACTTTGTCACCCAAGGATCTGCATAAACTGCAGCCGGCCCATCTCAGCACCACTTCTTTTGTTTGTGCTTTTTCCTTATTGCTTTCTGTGTCTTTTTAAAAGGGTTTTTCCATCATTTTTTTAAAGTAATTTTTTCCGATATCCAAAGCATTTAAAATTGTGTACGACCCTGTGCCGGATATAATAGAGCGACATTTTAGCACACTAGGAATATTCTTATAGTGCCACTAGATGGCGCTCTAATCCTGCATGCAGTACTGATGCTCCTGTCGGTGCTGCTTTCTATGAATATACATGTGTGTTTGATGCCCAGGAGAGAGCAGAGCTGAAAGGGGATTCTGTTATTAAAGCAAATAAAATGCCAATATTGTGTTATGGAAAGTTACAAATCTGTTATGGCCGTATGATGGTTCTCAGCTGGTTACAGTGCGATTAGCAGAGCTCTCTGATGTGGTATTTAGTCTCTGGGAAGTTATAACATATATGTTGATAGATCCAAAATAGTTTTACATCCAAAATTCAGTGCTGACTAATGTCACAGCATTTCTGACTTAAATGAATGTAACTAGATGAAACACTATTTTTGCTGCATGCAGCCACCACCAGGGGGAGCTGTTGACATGTGATTATGTACAGCTAGTATTGGACCCAACCGCAGCAGTAGAAGTCTGTCTCCAGTGAGCGCCCTCTAGTGCCAGCTGTATATAGCTGTAGTGAACTCATGCAGTGCTGGGTCTCAGAGCCGTTGCTACCTTCTTTTATGGTAGATTTGTACCTGATATTCAATGTAGAATTTGATGAATCTGCACTAATTGTGAATATATATTGCTCTCATTGCTTCTAAGATATGCTGGGCAAGTAGGTTATCTAATCGCTGGGATGAAGGACGCACAGGAAGCACAAATAGGAGACACTCTGCATTTACTGAAGCAGCCAGTGGCTCTGCCTGGCTTTAAGCCTGCGAAACCCATGGTGTTTGCAGGTGAGTTGAACCCTAATACAAATTAAATGGTCGCTGTACTTGATCTAATTCGATAGATAATGTGCAAAATCCCTTTATAAAGTTCAATTAAGTTGGAGTTACTTTTCAGGGGTTAGATAACCTAAAAGTGTCGGCCGGTAGGGTCTCCCTTTTGTCTAAGTGTAATTTGTCTCTAGCAGCAGAAACCCCCCTATATGGATTACCGGAAGTGGGGCTTGGCCTTTGTCTCTTTGTTCCTGCCTGTCAAACTGTATATGCAGGCTTAACAGAGATGCAGCCTTTCAGTTAATTGCAGGCATCTCATTAAGCAATGGCGGAAGCAATACGTGCTGAGTAATGAGAGAAGGGATGTCCCGGGACCTATAGTGCTGACAGAATGCTGATAATGAGGAATCGTCCACTTCAAAAGAGTGGATGGCAAGTTACAGAGCATGTGTATTGGTACTGTTCCAGGACATACTGTTTTATCTACAGTCCATTTAGAATCAAAACTCTGTTCTACATAATATTGTACATGGAACAGAGTATTATGCCAATGTAACTGCAACACGCATCGAAGTCAAAATCTCGGCAGAATTACACCTATAGCCCCCTCAGACTATGCAAAACACCAATTGAGCTTTAACAACTTCAGCTCAAGTGCTCAAAAACTGTGTAACGGGGTCGGAAAGCTATTGTACAGTATACAGTATATATTTTATTAGCGTAATATTAAAACCTGTATTACAAGAGCACTTAGTTCAAGATTCAGCCTCCAGATGGCGTGACATCAGAGATTAGACACATCTGCAAGAGCGTCCTCAACAATGAATATATAGTCAATCACAGGGACTAGACGTGTAATGTATCAGTACAACAGTATAACGAGTGTTGTGTAGAGATGAGCGAACCCGAACTGTAAAGTTTGGGGTTCATACCGGACACCTAGTGTCCAATGCTGAACTCCGAACACTGACAAGTCCGTTTTAAGAGTGAGAGACCTCCTAGCCCTTACTACGACCATTTTACAGCATCAAAGTTTGTGTCTCCATTGTCTTCTATGGGGTTCGGGTTCAAGTTCTGGTACCCGAACCAAACTTTGGACTAAAGTTTGGTCGAAACCGAACATCCACGGGGTTCGCTCATCCCTAGTGTAGTGTAAATTCTACATATTTTGCGCCTGAGTACCAGTAATGAGGAGATCCTTACCCATTATGTGCCTGCCACTCTCCTAAACACGCGTTTCACTTTTTTAGCTTCTTCAGAGGGACACAGAGTTAACCAAACACTGCCCCCCGGGCACCAGATGTAACCCACTGTATCAATTCCTTTAAGGCTAAAGTTACAGCTATAGAATAGATTGACCTTGGCAATTCAAGTGCTTTCTTGTGGGAAGTATGTGCACCTCCCGATCATTTCAGTGGAGAGCGACCATTCCCAGCCACCTCTATTGAGAATCCATGACAGGCACAGGCGCTGTACCCTCGCCTGTCACACTTTAGTAATCCTACTAATTCCTTGTAACAGCCAGGAACGCCTCCACGATTGGATTAGGAACGGTGATCACAGAGTAGATAAATGCCAGAGAACCTTTATTCTGCAGCCGCATCTTTCATCCCATTAGACTCGGCCTATTTTACAGAAGCCGAGATAATTGAGGAGAGATGTAAGGAAGGAACCTCACGATCCTCCAGGACTAGTCAGCTCAGAGCCGTGACATGTGGACAAGGTTTTTCTACATTGTGGGGAATTTAGGGAGCGCTGCAGCAAGGGGGTTGGTAATGACACGCCACCGTGACACATAATGCATGGACTGTCTCCTCTCATTTGTTCTTTGAAGCTTGTTTTCCTCGTGAGTGATGCTCGGCGCATGAGAAAAGCCCAAACAATTAACATCAAATGGGTTTTCTGCGATTTGTAAAATCCTGTGCCCCGCTGATCCCCCGCTGCGGCTCCCCATAGGTGGATTATAATGAGGGCAATCCGGGCTACCGCCCGGGGCCTCGGGTCTCTATGACCGGATTGCCCTCATTATATGTGCAGCCCCGCGGCACATACCGGCAGACAGTGGCAGGGGGGGCCCCGGACCACTCCCCCAGCAGCGGTGCACAGCCGCTGCTTCTTCTTTGGACGGGCCAGCACTGCAGCAGTTAACTTCCCTCTGCTGGCCCGGCCGCGTCACTGCTAGGAGACACGGCCCTGTGCGCGGCCGTGTCTCCTAGCTGTGACGTCACGCAGTGCGTGCCCGGCCTGCACTGCTACTTACCACCGGATAGGAGCAGGAGCCAGGAGGACTGGAGCCAAGCCGGGGGATGGTGTGTGTGTGTGTGTGTGTGTGTGTGTCTGTCTGTGTGTGTGTGAGTGTGAGTCTGTCTGTGTGTATGTATGTATGTGTGTGCAGGCAGATATCATTGTGTGATGTCTGTTTATATGTATTTTTGTGTTTCAAATGTGTTTATGCGTGTATGTATATGTCTGTATATGTTTGTGTGTGTGCGTGACTGCGTGCGGCCTCCTGCTGAGTATAGATGGCGATGTGTGGCCTCCTGCTGTCTCTGGGGGGGGGCGCCGTGCGGCCTCCCGCTGTGTATAGGTGGCTCCGTGCTGCCTCACGCTGTGTATAGATGGCTACGTGCGGCCTCCCGCTGTGTATAGATGGCACCGTGCGGCCTCCCGCTGTGTATAGATGGCACCGTGCGGCCTCCCGCTGTGTATAGATGGCTACGTGCGGCCTCCCGCTGTGTATAGATGGCTACATGCGGCTTCCTGCCGTGTATAGATGGCTCCGTGCTGCCTCCCGCTGTGTATAGATGGCTACGTGCGGCCTCCCGCTGTGTATAGATGGCTACATGCGGCTTCCTGCCGTGTATAGATGGCTCCGTGCTGCCTCACGCTGTGTATAGATGGCTCCGTGCGGCCTCACGCTGTGTATAGGTGGCTCCGTGCGGCCTCCCGCTGTGTATAGATGGCTCCGTGCTGCCTCACGCTGTGTATAGATGGCTCCGTGCGGCCTCCCGCTGTGTATAGATGGCACCGTGCGGCCTCCCGCTGTGTATAGATGGCACCGTGCGGCCTCCCGCTGTGTATAGATGGCACCGTGCGGCCTCCCGCTGTGTATAGATGGCACCGTGCGGCCTCCTGCTGTGTATAGATGCCAGCGTGCGGTCTCCTGCTGTGTATAGATGGCACCGTGTGGCCTCCTGCTGTGTATAGATGGCACCGTGCGGCTCCCTGCTGTGTATAGATAGCTACGTGCGGCCTCCCGCTGTGTATAGATGGCTACATGCAGCCTCCCGTTGTGTATAGATGGCTACGTGCGGCCTCCCGCTGTGTATAGATGGCTACGTGCGGCCTCCTGCCGTGTATAGATGGCTACGTGTGGCCTCCTGCTGTGTATAGATGGCTACGTGCGGCCTCCTGCTGTGTATAGATGGCTACGTGCGGCCTCCCGCTGTGTATAGATGGCGCAGTGCGGCCTCCTGCTGTGTATAGATGGTTACGTGTGCTCAATATTGAGTCATAAAATTACCTGCCAGGGACATGCGGATGTGAAGCGTTCTTCACATGCATTTCCGCATGCGGGTTGACAAGCGCTTTCCAAGCGATTTTAGCATCACTTGGAAAGTACTTGACAACTTGGTCACACTATATAAATCCATGCAACCGGCATGGATTTATATAGTGTGACCATAAAAGAATGGTAAAAAATAAATATATACTTACCTTCTGATGGCCTGTCGACGTCAGCGGTCGCGTGACCCGTCACATGACTAAATGACGTCACGGCAGGTCCTTTTCAGACCATCGCGAGCTGCCGGCAAGCCAGGACGCATCGGATAAAGACACCGGGGGCCATCAGAAGGTAAGTATAATATTTATTTTTTATTTTATTCTTTTTTTACAGGTTCTATGGTACCCGGGTCCGGAGGAGAGTCTCCTTTTCTCCAAACCCAGGTACCATCCGCACATTGAAACGCATGGAATCTGCATGTACAGATGCAGTGATGCGGATTCCATGTGTTCCAATGCAAGTCAATGGCGGCGAAAGCGCCACGCTTCCGCAAAATAATTGTTATTGCTGCGGATTTTTCCGCAATGATAATCCGCAGCGGAAATTTACACAGCATGTGAACAGCACATGCGGATTATCATTGGGGAACATGGCCGACCTTCTACCAAGCGTTTTTTAAGCGTTTCTGCAGCGGAATTGCCGCTGCGGAAAAGCTTAAAAAACGCGTAGTGGGCACAGCATAAAAAAAATTATTATAATTAATATTGTGCCAAATTAATTTCACGTGAACTATCACATGATCTATCACAGGGGATCATGTGACATGTCATACATACAGGTATGTGTGCATGTGTGTGTGTGTGTGGGGGGGGGGAAGGGGCCGCGCCTTCTAAACTGCCCGGGGCACTTGCTACTCTTAATCCACCCCTGTGGCTCCCCCACACCCACCACCATGCGGCCATACAATAATATAGTATTCGGACTATAAGACGCACCCCCCACTTTCCTCCAAAATTTTGGAGGAAAAAAGTGCATCTTATAGTCCGAAATATACGGTTATTATTAAGAATAGGAGATTTATTTTTTTTTTTAAATGTAGGTACGATTCAATTATTCCCAAGATCTCGCCCCATGGATGGATCCTTTGTATTTGCAATTGGTGGAGGAAGGGCATTGCTAACAATAGGAATTCCAGAGAATGGAGGACTTAACTACAACTCCCAGTATGTCCTTAGCAATGGTAAGGAGATACTGGGAGTTGTTACCAGTCATCATCAGACTGTGGACCGTATAGGAACCAATGTACTGATTAGATGCAAAAAAAAGTAACTTACATTTTGGGATATATATTACATGATTTAGGTCCTATAATTTTGAGCAGATTAGTGCGAATCTGAGACCCTGATCACTCAGAAGATCTCTTAGAAGTGAAGAGGTGAGGAGACATGACTATGACTTTCTGCTGCATTTGCTCTGCTCAGTGTACTCTCCTATCTACTGAGCTGCGCTCTTCTAGGAGGTCTTTTAAGCAAAGGAACAAAAGATTGGGGTCCCCACAAATCTGCTCAGAATTAATGACCCTAAATCACATTAAAAACGTCCCAAAAGTTGATTTACTCTTTAAGGTTAATTTACTTACACACACACACACTGTATACGCCGTACGCACCACACACACACACACACACACACACACACACACACACACACTGTATACTCCGTACGCACCACACACACTGTATACGCCGTACATACCACACACACACTGTATACGCCGTACACGCCACACACACTGTATACGCTGTACATACCACATACACAGTATACGCCGTACACGCCACACACACACTGTATACGCTGTACATACCACATACACTGTATACGGCGTACGCACCACACACACACACACACTGTATACTCCATACGCAACACACACACACACACACTGAATACGGCATACGCACCACATACACTGTATACGCCGTACGCACCACACACACACACTGTATACGGCGTACGCACCACACACACACTGTATACGCCGTACGCACCACACACACACACACTGTATACGCCGTACATACCACATGCACTGTATACGCCGTACACACCACACACACTGTATACGCTGTACATACCACATACACTGTATACGCCGTACACACCACACACACACACACACTGTATACGCCGTACACACCACATACACTGTATACGCCGTACACACCACACACACACACACTGTATACGCCGTATGCAACACACACACACACACACACACACACTGTATATGCTGTACATACCACATACACTGTATACGCTGTACGCACCACCACACACACTGTATACGCCGTACACACCACACACACACTGTATACGCCGTACACACCACACACACTGTATACGCCGTACACACCACATACACTGTATATGCCGTACACACCACATACACTGTATACGCCGTACATACCACATACACTGTATACGCCGTACGCACCACACACACACACACACACACACACTGTATACGCTGTACATACCACATACACTGTATATGCCGTATGCACCACCACACACACTGTATACGCCGTACACACCACACACACACACACTGTATACGCTGTACATACCACATACAGTGTATACACCATATGCACCACCACATACACTGTATACGCCGTACACACCACACACACACTGTATATGACGCGCCCCCTGGGCCAGTGCTGTTTGGGATACCCGGAGCCGGATCAGATGGGGGTTGTAGTCTCCGAGTGGCGGCGACCCGGTCCGTGCCCAGGGTGTCAAACTCAGTGTGCGGCAGTCTTTACAGATGTTGTTAGATGTTCTTAGTGTCGACTACGCCACCCGTTGATTTGCGGTCAAAAGGCCGCCGCTGCAGAAGGGTCCGCTGAGGCTGGTGGTGTGTGTGCAGCTGTGGTAGTATAACCCCCAACGGGAGGGGTATAGCCTCAGGGGGTCAGATGTAGAGGATGGTGGTTGTGAAGGTGCAGTAGAGTTTAGTAAGAAGACTCAGAGTCGGGCTGTGCAGTTCAGGGGTTTTACTTACTGATGTTCTTTTGGTCACTCTGGCCTTGAGTGACCACCCGAGCCGTGCTGCGTCCACCAGGTCCTGGACTCGGCCAACCCCCAAGCAATTCTGGAGCGTGGTCCTGAGCTCTTTTCTGACTTTCCCTTCTACTGGCCGTTCCCACCAGGGATCCACTTATGTCCGGCTCCCTCGGGCCTCTTGTTGGTTGTCCCTCTTCTGGGTTCCCTGACCCTATGCTTGGTGTGCCTTTCTAGTGGATTTGGTGAGGGTCGTGGCAGATCCTGACCACGACCTCCGGTTCCTGGCTAAGGTGTGCTTTGGCCTCTGCCAGCTTGGGATCCGGTACCCTTGTTCGCCAACCCTTCACCCTTTTGTCTGTATTCTGGGATCTTGGGGTTCTTTCTTCTTTCCTCTCTGGGCCTTCCTTTCTCCTCTCTCTCTCTCTCAGACTTGGCCTTGGAGCTGGGCCCAGCCGGAACCACAGCTCCCTGTCAGCCCTTCTGGCTGAGCTTCTCTGCTCTGCTCCTCTGGCTCTACAAAAGACCCTGTTCTAAGATGGTGCCCACCTTATATACTCCCTCTATGTGTGAGCTCAGGTGACCAGCACCCAATGAGCTCCTAGCCTTACCCAGACTGCTCCCCCTATCTGCCCCTACACTACTGGGATGTTCCACCCCCCTCCCACTCCAGCCAGGGACAGACGCTGTCGTACCTGCACATATCTCTGGTGGGAGTACAGTAGTTCTGTCCCCCGGAAATGGGATGTATGTAGTGTATGCAGCCTACTGAGCTCAGTTCCACACTCCATCCTTACCCGGGAGTGGAATACCACACCTCTGGCTTGAGGTGTAATACCCCTGTAGCAGCCGAGTCCTCAGGGTGCTACATTCCCCCCTGGTAAATCACAGCACGTCCTCGGGCTGTAAAAGAATAAAAACATCCACAAACATACAATTCTTTTCATAAAACATAAACATATAAAACATATAAAAACATCATATATATTATCAACAGCATATTAAACTTTTTCATATAAATATTCTTGTTCCTCCGGCCACGGTGCAACTTGTGACCGGGTAAAGTGCGACAGTCTCTTGTAGTTTCCTATAAAACCAGTAGGGGGCGCCTTAGAAAGCGCAACTATATACAGGGGAAATGTGGCCGCTCTCAGTCCTCGGCCAGGTATTAGGAAAGGATGACCGCTCTCAGTCCTCGGTCAGTGGGAATAGGGACATACGGGTACAGTTCACACTTGTCCCAACGGGGAACATATTTAAATCAGCAACAGTTCTTATATCCCGACGGGTAACTATGTACAGTTTCACGATACCGTACTCTAATGACGGCGTCCTCCTGCTCCTCCTTGCAAGTAGGCTTCAGACCCGTCCGGGTCCTCTTGCTCCTCCTCACACCGCAGCTCCTCCTCCGTCAGCCGGTGTACATGGAGAGCGTAGGGTCCTTTGGCACACTTGTGCCGGGTGAATGTGACCTCATCCCCAACGTATAGGTCACGACCTCTGTGTCCCTCCGGCAGATGGCTTTCTACGTCTCTGCGGGTGACAAAGACGTCGCCGGGGGTGTGATGATCCCTGATGAAACCCCAACCGTGCTGCAGTTGGAATTTAATCACAGTCCCGGTGGCACGGGGACCGTGTGCTGCACGGGGGTTCCTCCTGGTCCGGCTCTTCTGCTCTGCGCTTTGTATTTGCAGCCGCTGCTCACGGACCCGCCTCTCTCTCCGTTCTCGCTCGAAGACCTCTAGCTGCTGGCGGCAGCACTCCGCACGTTCAGCTGCGGCCGCCCGAGTTTCCTGGGTGAACCCCATGAGGTCTCCTCCAGTGGGGTCCCACTCAAACTGTGCCTCCTCCAGCGGGGGCGGGGTCCTCTTGACGAGCTTCGGAGCCGGAATCAGGGGCTCGCACAGGGGCCTTGCTTTTTGGAGTTCCAGTTGATAATACTCCGGTGGCCATATAAAGGGCTGCCCATCCGGGCAAGTGTGCTGGGCAAATAAGTCTTCACCCAGGTGCGGCACTCTAGATGTTGAGGGCGCAGTGGTGGTAGCGGCGCCCGGGTTTACCAGGCCTTGCGACCAGGCTTGGGGCACCCTAAAGGTAAAGGGCACCGTAAGGACGGCGGCGCCCGGGGTTACTCGGCCCTGCGACCAGGCCGGTGGCTCGGTGGAGGTAGAAGGCGCTGTTGGCTCTGCAGCGCCCGGGGGCACTCGACCTTGCGACCAGGCCGATGGTGTTTCCTGCTTGGCCGCGCTCAGGGTTGGGGCGCGTGACGTCACAGAGGTCGCGGCCGCGGCTTCTGCTTGAGGCCTAGTCTGGAGCGGTGACGGTGCAACGACGGGCACGGCAGGGGGAATTTCGGGCTCTGCGACGGGTAGCTGGGGCAGGCTCACGGTTTCTCGGCTCGGGGTAGTGACGTCCCCTTTACCTGCCTCCGTCTCTTCAGCTCCTTCCTCGGCGTCGTCTCCGGCCTTGATTCCTCCTGCACCATCCTCAGAGGCGGTCTGACTCCTCGTCTCGGGTGGCGTGCTCCGCTGGCGGGTTCCAGCCTGCTGGGCCATCTCTCTGCTCCACTCCGTCAGCGTTTCTCGCTGCACCTGGGCCATCCTCCGTGCGAGGCGCTCCAGCGCGGTCTGTGCACACTCCCGGTCTCGGGGGAGCTGTGCCAGTATCTCCACCAGGCCTAGTGGGGTGGTCGCTTGCAGCAGGCTCCTGACCACAGGGTCGGTGCTGCCTGACTCTCCCTCCATCTCCGGGTGCGACTTCTCTGGACTCCTCTCCAGACTCCTCATCTCCGGGTGCGCTCTCTCCAGACTCCTCCAGGCTGCACCCATCTTCTCTCTTTTGTTCTGTCCCCGCCCACATTGAGGATGGTCCCGGGACAACTTGGTGATTGTCAGTTCCAGGGGCAGTTCCCTCACGCTGATGGACACTTCTATCATCACAGTCTCTGTTGGTGGGGGAGGTTTCCGCTTTTGGCGCCATTCTTCGACCTGGCCCACGATGGGAGGTGGCCTCTTGCCACCCTCTGGCACGCCCATAATGGCGTCCGCTCTTCCAAGGCGGGAAATCTTCTTCTGATGGCGGGAAACGTCTCCCAGTGGCGGGAAACTCCGTGGATGGCGGGAAAAAGCTGCAAATGGCGGGCAACCAGCGGGAAACGACCTGTGATGGGGTCCGATGGCGGGGACCCTCTAGAACCGGCGGGAGACTTCTTTTTGAGGTAAAGGTGAACTTTTCTTCAGGCACGCAGTACCCGGTTGTTGCGGGCACGTTATCCTGCCGACTACGCCAATGTTGACGCGCCCCCTGGGCCAGTGCTGTTTGGGATACCCGGAGCCGGATCAGATGGGGGTTGTAGTCTCCGAGTGGCGGCGACCCGGTCCGTGCCCAGGGTGTCAAACTCAGTGTGCGGCAGTCTTTACAGATGTTGTTAGATGTTCTTAGTGTCGACTACGCCACCCGTTGATTTGCGGTCAAAAGGCCGCCGCTGCAGAAGGGTCCGCTGAGGCTGGTGGTGTGTGTGCAGCTGTGGTAGTATAACCCCCAACGGGAGGGGTATAGCCTCAGGGGGTCAGATGTAGAGGATGGTGGTTGTGAAGGTGCAGTAGAGTTTAGTAAGAAGACTCAGAGTCGGGCTGTGCAGTTCAGGGGTTTTGGCCTCTGCCAGCTTGGGATCCGGTACCCTTGTTCGCTAACCCTTCACCCTTTTGTCTGTATTCTGGGATCTTGGGGTTCTTTCTTCTTTCCTCTCTGGGCCTTCCTTTCTCCTCTCTCTCTCTCTCAGACTTGGCCTTGGAGCTGGGCCCAGCCGGAACCACAGCTCCCTGTCAGCCCTTCTGGCTGAGCTTCTCTGCTCTGCTCCTCTGGCTCTACAAAAGACCCTGCTCTAAGATGGTGCCCACCTTATATACTCCCTCTATGTGTGAGCTCAGGTGACCAGCACCCAATGAGCTCCTAGCCTTACCCAGACTGCTCCCCCTATCTGCCCCTACACTACTGGGATGTTCCACCCCCCTCCCACTCCAGCCAGGGACAGACGCTGTCGTACCTGCACATATCTCTGGTGGGAGTACAGTAGTTCTGTCCCCCGGAAATTGGATGTATGTAGTGTATGCAGCCTACTGAGCTCAGTTCCACACTCCATCCTTACCCGGGAGTGGAATACCACACCTCTGGCTTGAGGTGTAATACCCCTGTAGCAGCCGAGTCCTCAGGGTGCTACATATACGCCGTACGCACCACCACACACACGCAGTCTGTATACATCGTATGCACCACACACACGCACTCTGTATACACCGTACGCACCACACACACTGTATACGCCGTACGCACCACACATCCACTGTATACGCCATACTCACCACACACACTCTGTATACGCCGTACACACCACACACACACACACACTGTATACGCCGTACGCACCACCACACACACAAGCACTCTGTATACACCGTACGCACCACACTCACGCACTCTGTATACACCATACACACCACACACACACTGTATATGCCGTACACAGTGGCGTACTGCCAATGGCGGCAGACCAGGCGACTGCTATGGGGCCCGTGAGCCGAGGGGGCCCCATAGCAGTCCAGGGGTGGATATACCGCGACCGGTGCAGCTGCGCCGGGTCCCCACCATGCAGCTGCACAAAGGGGCCCACAAGGTGCAGCTGCTCCCTGCACGCGGCGGTCAGGGAGTGATCCCTACAGCTCCGCTGCTGTCAGGAGGAGAATAGCAGCGGAGCTGGAGGGTTCATCCTCTACTTCCTCCCTGACCCAGGCGCGCGCAGCTTGATGACGTCATCATGCAGCGCGCGCCTGGGTCAGGAAGAAAGCTGCCGGCAACCAGGAGGATGCTGCTGCAGGGGAGCGAGCTGAGGTAAGTTTTTTTTTTTTTTACTGAAATGCTGGGGAGGGGATGGGGCTGGGAAGAGCAATAATGGGGCGGATAGAGCTGGGGAGAGCAATGATGGGGATGGTGGGAGAGAGCAATGATGGGGGTGCTGGGAGAGAGCAATGATGGGGGTGCTGGGAGAGAGCAATGATGGGGGTGCTGGGACAGAGCAATGATGGGGGGCTGGGAGAGAGCAATGATGGAGGTGCTGGGACAGAGTAATGATGGGGGTGCTGAGAGGAAATGATGGGGGTGCTGGGAGAGAGCAATGATGGGAGTGCTGGGAGAAGCAATGATGGAGGTGCTGGGACAGAGCAATGATGGGGGGCTGGGACAGCGCAATGATGGAGGTGCTGGGACAGCGCAATGATGGGGGTGCTGGACAGAGCAATGATGGGGGTTGGGAGAGAGCAATGATGGGGGTGGTGGGACAGAGCAATGATGCAGGTGCTAAGAGAGAGAGCAATGATGGGGGTGCTGGGAGAGAGCAATGATGGGGGTGCTGGGAGAGAGCAATGGTGGGGGTGCTGGGAGAGAGCAATGGTGGGGGTGCTGGGACAGAGCAATGGTGGGGGGCTGGGAGAGAGAAATGATGTGGGGCTGGGAGAGAGCAATGATGGAGGTGCTGGGACAGAGAAATGATGGGGGTGCTGGGAGAGAGCAATGATGGGAGTGCTGGGAGAAGCAATGATGGAGGTGCTGGGACAGAGCAATGATGGGGGGTTGGGAGAGAGCAATGATGGGGGGCTGGGACAGAGCAATGATGGAGATGCTGGGACAGAGCAATGATGGGGGGCTGGGACAGAGCAATGATGGAGGTGCTGAGACAGCGCAATGATGGGGGTGCTGGACAGAGCAATGATGGGGGTTGGGAGAGAGCAATGATGGGGGTGGTGGGACAGAGCAATGATGCAGGTGCTAAGAGAGAGAGCAATGATGGGGGTGCTGGGAGAGAGCAAAGATGGGGGTGCTGGGAGAGAGCAACGATGAGGGTGCTGGGACAGCAATGACGTGGGTGCTGGGAGAGAGCAATGATGGGGTGCTGGGAGAGAGCAATGATGGGGGTGCTGGGAGAGAGCAATGATGGGGGTGCTGGGAGAGAGCAATGGTGGGGGTGCTGGGACAGAGCAATGGTGGGGGGCTGGGAGAGAGCAATGGTGGGGGGCTGGGAGAGAGCAATGGTGGGGGGCTGGGAGAGAGCAATGATGTGAGGCTGGGAGAGAGCAATGATGGAGGTGCTGGGACAGAGAAATGATGGGGGTGCTGGGAGAGAGCAATGATGGGAGTGCTGGGAGAAGCAATGATGGAGGTGCTGGGACAGAGCAATGATGGAGGTGCTGAGACAGCGCAATGATGGGGGTGCTGGACAGAGCAATGATGGGGGTTGGAAGAGAGCAATGATGGGGGTGGTGGGACAGAGCAATGATGCAGGTGCTAAGAGAGAGAGCAATGATTGGGGTGCTGGGGGAGAGCAAAGATGGGGGTGCTGGGAGAGAGCAACGATGAGGGTCCTGGGACAGAGCAATGACGTGGGTGCTGGGACAGAGCAATGATGGGGGTGCTGGGAGAGAGTAATGATGGGGGTGCTGGGAGAGAGTAATGATGGGGGTGCTGGGAGAGAGCAATGACAAGGGTGCTGGGAGAGAGCAATGATGGGGGTGCTGGGAGAGAGCAATTATGGGGGTTTCACTTTGCTTGTACTGTGAAGCCTTGTATGTTTTCCGTGTGCACATAGCCTTACAGTTAATTGGGGAGAGTCACAGAGACTGAATAATTTATATTATTGGCCTGTGCAGATTATAGTTAATGGGGGGCACAGTGCTGCTTATCACTTTATATTTTGATTACTAGGTGGTTAATAGTATATTAATGGGGGGGTTACATATCTGTATTCGAGGACGCAGAGCGGGGGAGACACATGTATACATACAATATGTGACCTTGTTATTTTCTAGGCTGGAGATCATCGTGACAAGACGAGACGTGGCTGGGAGATGTCGACATGAAGGTCTGACCAGATGGAGAAGAAGCAGCAGAAACCGACTCTGATCAGATGTGACGACAGCGGTAAGTGCCTGGATGTAAATATTATTCTGTATCTGCACTGTGTGACTTGGAGTGATAATGTTATCTGTAAAATCCCTTAGGCTGCATTCTCACATTTGTGTGAAATGTCCGTGTGCTGCCAGATCTTTTTATCGGATGGTCCACGGACTCGTACAGTTTTATAGATCCATTCACACATCCATGAAAATCACGGATCTGAGAATGAGATCTAAGAGGGTCAGAGAATGTCCTGTTCTGATCCGATATTGAATAGGACATGCTCAATGCAGGGCAGCACACCGACACTGCACACAGATGCAGGAATGTAGCCTTATTATGTATAGGACAGTCCCTTAGTATATAGTGTACTCACTTACTATGTATAGCGCCATCCTTAGTTATATAGTTTCCTCTTTTATTATGTATAACACCCTCCCTTATTATGTACCATCCTCTCTAGCGGCTCACAGTTGGGGGATCATACTATGTTGGGGTCAGCATACTTTACCCTGGGAGTTGAGGTGGGGTACAGTAGGGTCATTATACTGTGCATGTGGAGGAATTCACCATGGGGGTATTATACTGTGTTTGGGGGGCCCTTTTATTGGCATCACACTTTATGGGGCAATGAAAGAGATCTAGGACGTCAGCAGGAGGAAAATTACTATGTAAAGATGGAAAGTTGTGAGATCTGATCTTTGGTGACCCCGACAATTATTTAATTATTTTTTTTGGGGGGGGGGGCAATTAGAGCTTCTGCTATGGGGCCCCATGATTCCTATGTATGCCCCTGGCCGTACATACCACATACACTGTATACGCCGTATACACCACCACACACACACACTGTATACGCCGTATGCACCACACACACACACACACACACTGTATACGCCGTACGCACCACCACACACACGCACTCTGTATACACCCTGCGCACCACACACACACACACACACACACACTGTATATGCCGTAAGCACCACACACACACTATATACGCCGTATTCACCACACATACCCTGTATACGCCGTATGCAACACCACACACACTGTATACGCCATACGCACCCCCCCCACACACACTGTATACACCGTACGCACCCCCCCACACACACTGTATACGCTGTATGCACCACCACACACGCTCTGTATACGCCGTACGCACCACCACACACACTCTGTATACGCTGTACGCACCACACACACAATGTATATGGCGTATGCACCACACACATTGTATACACCGTACACACCACACACACACACACTGTATACGCCATACGCACCACACACACTGTATACGCCGTACGCACCACACACTGTATACGCCGTACGCACCACACACTGTATACGCCGTACGCACCACACACACACTGTATACGCCATACGCACAACACACACACTGTATACGCCGTATGCAACACACACTGTATACGCCGCACGCACCACACACACACTGTATACGCCATACGCACAACACACACACTGTATAAGCTGCACACACCACACACACAGTATACGCCGTATGCACAACACACACACTGTATATGCCGTACGCACCACCACACACACACACACTCTGTATACGCTATATGCACCACCACACACACACACACACACACACGCTCTGTATACGCCGTACGCACCACCACACACACACACACACTCTGTATACGCCGTACGCACCACACACACGGTATACGCCGTACGCAGCCTCTTGCGTGGTACCACCAGCGGAACACTGTCGCAAACACGCCGCCGCCGGGATCAGCCGAATGATTCACTGACTGCCGCCATCTTTGTACAGGAGGAGCGCATGCACAGATTTAATGTGACCGCCGCTATCTGCCTGCACAAAGATGGCGGCGATCTGATTTACTGCGTGGGGAGACAGCTCAAACGAGAGAACACATGAGGGAAGAAGACAGCACAGGGGTGGAGAGAGAGAGCAGACAAGGGGGAGAGCACATGGGGTACACAGGTCAAAGAAGAGATCACATAAGAGGAGAAGACAGCAGATGGGGAGAGAGAAAGTGCACAGGGGGAGAGAGACAGAGCACAGGGGGGAGACAGCTCAAACGGGACAGCACATGAAGGGAGAACACAGCACAGGAAGGAGAGAGACCGCAGACAAGGGGGAGAGCACATGGGGTAGACAGGTCAAAGAAGAGATCACATAAGAGGAGAAGACAGCAGATGGGAGAGAGAGAAAGTGCACAGGGGGAGAGAGACAGAGCACAGGGGGGAGACAGCTCAAACGGGACAGCACATGAAGGGAGAACACAGCACAGGAAGGAGAGAGACCGCAGACAAGGGGGAGAGCACATGGGGTACACAGGTCAAAGAAGAGAGCACATGAGAGGAGAAGACAGCAGATGGGGGAGAGAGAAAGTGCACAGAGGGAGAGAGACAGAGCACAGGGGGGAGACAGCTCAAACGGGACAGCACATGAGGGGAGAACACAGCACATGAAGGAGAGAGACAGCAGACAAGGGGGAGAGCACATGGGGTAGACAGGTCAAAGAAGAGAGCCCAGACGGGAGAAGACAGCAGATGGGGGAGAGAGAAAGTGCACGGAGGGGAAAGAGACAGAGCACAGGGGGGAGACAGCTCAAACGGGACAGCACATGAAGGGAGAACACAGCACAGGAAGGAGAGAGACCGCAGACAAGGGGGAGAGCACATGGGGTAGACAGGTCAAAGAAGAGAGCACATGAGAGGAGAAGACAGCAGATGGGGGAGAGAGAAAGTGCACAGGGGGAGAGAGACAGAGCACAGGGGGGAGACAGCTCAAACGGGACAGCACATGAGGGGAGAACACAGCACAGGAAGGAGAGAGACAGCAGACAAGGGGGAGAGCACATGGGGTAGACAGGTCAAAGAAGAGATCACAGACGGGAGAAGTCAGCACATGGGGGAAAGAGAGAGTGGATAGGTGGGTGAGCACATGGGGGGGAGAGATTCTCAGCGCTGCAAAGCCTGCCCCCATCGTGACATTACTGACCTCCCGATGCGATAGCATCGGGCCTCCATCTAGTATATACAGTACAGACCAAAAGTTTGGACACACCTTCTCATTTAAAGATTTTTCTGTATTTTCATGACTATGAAAATTGTACATTCACACTGAAGGCATCAAAACTATGAATTAACACATGTGGAATTATATACTTAACAAAAAAGTGTGAAACAACTGAAAATATGTCTTATATTCTAGGTTCTTCAAAGTAGCCACCTTTTGCTTTGATGACTGCTTTGCACACTCCAGGCATTCTCTTGATGAGCTTCAAGAGGTAGTCACCGGAAATGGTCTTCCAACAATCTTGACGGAGTTCCCAGAGATGCTTAGCACTTGTTGGCCCTTTTGCCTTCACTCTGCGGTCCAGCTCACCCCAAACCATCTCGATTGGGTTCAGGTCTGGTGACTGTGGAGGCCAGGTCATCTGGCGTAGCACCCCATCACTCTCCTTCTTGGTCAAATAGCCCTTACACAGCCTGGAGGTGTGTTTGGGGTCATTGTCCTGTTGAAAAATAAATGATGGTCCAACTAAACGCAAACCGGATGGAATAGCATGCCGCTGCAAGATGCTGTGGTAGCCATGCTGGTTCACTATGCCTTCAATTATGAATAAATCCCCAACAGTGTCACCAGCAAAGCACCCCCACACCATCACACCTCCTCCTCCATGCTTCACGGTGGGAACCAGGCATGTAGAGTCCATCCGTTCACCTTTTCTGCGTCGCAGAAAGACACGGTGGTTGGAACCAAAGATCTCAAATTTGGACTCATCAGACCAAAGCACAGATTTCCACTGGTCTAATGTCCATTCATTGTGTTCTTTAGCCCAAACAAGTCTCTTCTGCTTGTTGCCTGTCCTTAGCAGTGGTTTTCTAGCAGCTATTTTACCATGAAGGCCTGCTGCACAAAGTCTCCTCTTAACAGTTGTTGAAGAGATGTGTCTGCTGCTAGAACTCTGTGTGGCATTGACCTGGTCTCTAATCTGAGCTGCTGTTAACCTGCGATTTCTGAGGCTGGTGACTCAGATAAACTTATCCTCAGAAGCAGAGGTGACTCTTGGTCTTCCTTTCCTGGGGCGGTCCTCATGTGAGCCCGGTTCTTTGTAGCGCTTGATGGTTTTTGCAACTGTACTTGGGGACACTTTCAAAGTTTTCCCAATTTTTCGCACTGGCTGACCTTCATTACTTAAAGTAATGATGGCCACTCGTTTTTCTTTACTTAGCTGCTTTTTTCTTGCCATAATACAAATTCTAACAGTCTATTCAGTAGGACTATCAGCTGTGTATCCACCAGGCTTCTGCACAACACAACTGATGTTCCCAACTCCATTTATAAGGCAAGAAATCCCACTTATTAAACCTGACAGGGCACACCTGTGAAGTGAAAACCATTTCCGGTGACTACCTCTTGAAGCTCATCAAGAGAATGCCAAGAGTGTGCATAGCGGTCATCAAAGCAAAAGGTGGCTACTATGAAGAACCTAGAATATAAGACATATTTTCAGTTGTTTCACACATTTTTGTTAAGTATATAATTCCACATGGGTTAATTCATAGTTTTGATGCCTTCAGTGTGAATGTACAATTTTCATAGTCATGAAAATACAGAAAAATCTTTAAATGAGAAGGTATGTCCAAACTTTTGGTCTGTACTGTATATATATTACATATTCTACAAGCAGGGCTTGTGGATTGTCCATTATTATAATATACAACATATAAAGTGCAGTGCAGGAGGGGAAGGCGAAGGACATGACTAATCCCCCCAAATATTAATGATAGTGTGTAAAATAATCACAGGCTGCAATTACCCACAATGTTTTTTAGTTTTGTTTTTTTAAACAATTAATATCAACTTTTTCTTGTGGTTGTAAATGTGAAATAACAGTGAGAGCCATGATGACATCACAATGCACATGACATCATAGACATGACAGCTGGAGTAGAATGTATGAAGCTCTGCACCAGAGCCATCTTGTGTCACTAGGATCTGACAGCTGGAAGGGGACGAGTCCAGGTAGGGGGCACATTACTTTTAAGCTTTGGTATACTTATAGCGTATCCACCGGATTTATCATGGATCGCCAGAAACGCTCTGTAATAAGACATTTTCAGGACCACCCCTTACCTAAATGAGGAGTCACTGATGATCTGCTGATATGAACAAGTATGGCAGCTAAACCCCCAGCAATGAGCTGCTATATTGCTGGGGAAGCAGCGTTTTCCATGCCCCCTATAGCAGGAGGATGACAATGTGATGATACATATTTGTTGGGGGTCTTCCAGCTCTTTGCACTGGCTCCCCACTATGGAAGACTACAATGGAGCTCGCCCCCTATGTCACCCCTATGCTCTAGTAAGGCATGTAGATAGGGGGGCTCAAGTTGGGACATCTTTATGCGGCTCCATTTTTGGATCGTTTTGCCATTGACGTGGTAGAATTACAGCACTTTGTAACAGAAATTTAGTAGCGTATGCCATCATTCTCTGTTGTCAGCTCTTTTGTTCCTGTTGAATTCGGGGGTACATTGGAGTTGTAGGTTACTGGGGTCAGGAATGGCAGGATGGGGTCCTGGGTGTTATTTTAGTACATAGAGCAGTAGGTAATATAGATAAAATAAAAGGCTCCTTTTAAATGTGCCTCATAGAATTATAAAATGAGGTCGGGGTTTTGTCTTTTTATTGAATTAATTTTTTGTTGATGTTGTAAACTGGATCCATAAAAAGCAGTGAGAGTTTTAATGACATCACCGGGCGCGTGACGTCATCGACATCCCATGACATCACAGATGAAATAGAATGTGCACATTTCTAAACCGGAATCATTTTATGTCTTTAACCCCGGACAGCTTGAAGGAGACTGGTCCAGGTAAGCGTCTCTTCACACAATCTTGGGGTCCTGTTTACACATTATGTAGCTGGGGGTGTTTGTGGTGAAGTTCAGCACTGCACCATTTTGCCCCCCAAAAAATCAGAGCCAACACGTCTGTGTCATGTGCTTATTGCTGTGATTGTCAAGGTGATGCCTTTAGGGATGGCTGACACTGCTGAGTAGCCGGCATATAACTCGGATGAGTATAGCACTCACTCCAATGTTATACTATGGGGCAGTGCCAACTAGTGTTTATTTTCTCATGCCAAGTCGGCATGAGAAAAAAATTGCTGCATGCTGCAATTGGCAGAGTATATCAGACGATGCGCCCATACAAGTCTATGGATACGTGAAAAACATCGGACTGCACTCAGATGTCATCTGAGTGCAGTCCAATATACGCCGGCTGACTCACACAATTGAGAAGATGGAGAAATTAAATGCTCCATCTTGTCCACACCTGTGATCCGAATCTCGCATGCGAGAGAATTGGATCACAAACACAATATTGTTGATATTTTCCATTGAAGTAAGGCCCCCCTAAGGCGAAGGTCTGGACAGTAAGAAACCCTTCCAGTGTCAATGACCACCTAATGGTTCAAAAATATCTACCCCACTTTTTGCTATAAAGTGTAGATTGAGCATCCCAGAATGCCAAAGGGGATCCAGAAACCAGAATATTTAATACCTTATTTCAATCAGACTTCACCAATCTTTTTTTTTTTTGGTTTGTCCCACAGGGCGGAACGTTAAGTCGTCTGAAGAAACGCAGTGAGAAGGCATTCGTCTTGACTAGCGGAGAGGTTACTCCTTTGCTACAGGAGTCTGACAGGTAAGTGGACATTTTATCTCATCCATCAATTCCTCCCCTTGTAGATTTATTGCAGAATTGCCGTTTTAATCACCCAAAAAGCGCATTGACCGGATATTTAACCAACTCACCACTTAGTTCAATCTAGCAATTTTAGGACTTCAATCCTGAAATACTTATTGGGTATAATGGCTCCACCGACTTAATTTCTAATATGTCCATTTTCCAACTTCAACCAAGAGGATATGCTGGTCTTGGAATATTTTCACTAGAACCGGTATAACTACGTCCATCATGCTCCTCCAGTTAGGAGGATAGACTGGGACATTGATGGTTTATCAGCCCCACACTGGCGAATCCAGATCCAACTTCCATTAGGAGGGCAGACTGGTATACGGTGGGGAAAAGAAGTATTTAATACACTGCCGATTTTGCAAGTTTTCCCACCTACAATGAATGTAGAGGTCTGTAATTTTTATCGTAGGTCACTTCACCTGTGAGAGACCGAGTTTAAAAATAAAATCCAGAAAAATCACATTGTATGATTAACATTACATGATTCATTTGCATTTTATTGCATGAAATAAGTATTTGATACAATAGAAAAATAGAACTTAATATTTGGTACAGAAACCTTTGTTTGCAATTACAGAGGTCAGACGTTTCCTGTAGTTCTTGACCAGGTTTGCACATAATAAAGCAGGGATTTTGTCCCTCTCCTCCATACGGATCTTCTCCAGATCTTTCAAGTTTCGGGGCTGTTGCTGGGCAATATTGAGTTTCAGCTCCCTCCAAAGCTTTTCTACTGGGATCAGGTCTGGAGACTGGCTAGACCACTACAGGACCTTGAAATGCTTCTTATCGAGCCACGCCTTAGGTTGCCCTGGCTGTGTGTTTCGGATCATTGTCATGCTGGAAGACCCAACCACAACCCATCTTCAACGTGCTTACTGAGGGAAGGAAGATACATGACCCCATCCATCCTCCCTTCAATACATTGCAGTCGTCCTGTCCCCTTTGCAAAAAAAAGCACCTCCGAAGTATGAGGTTTCCCCCGCCATGCTTCATGGTTGGGAGAGTGTTCTTGGGGTTGTACTCATCCTTCTTCTTCCTCCAATCAAGGTGAGTGGAGTGGACACCAAAAGTTCTATTTTGATCTCATCTGACCACATGACCTTCTCCCATGCCTCCTCTGGATCATCCAGATGGTTATTGGCAACTTCAAACAGGCCTGGATATGTGCTGGGGTGAGCACTGGACCTTGTGTGCCCTGCAGGATTTTAATCCATGATAGCGTAGTGTGTAACTAATGGTAATGTTTGAGACTGTGGTGCCAGCTCTATTTAGGTCATTGACCAGGTCCTCCCATGTAGTTCTGGGCTGATTCCTGACGTTTCTCAGAATCATCCTTACCCCACGAGGCGAGATCTTGCATGGAGCCCCAGACCGAGGAAGACTTAGTCATCTTGTGTTTCTTCCATTTTCTAATAATTGCGCCAACAGTTGTTGGCGTCTCGTGAAGCTGCTTGCTTATTGTCCTGTAGCCCATCCCAGCCTTGTGTCTTTTATACAGGTAATAAGTTCAAACAAGTGCAATTAATACAGGTAATGAGTGCAGAGTAGGAGGGCTTCTTAAAGAAAAACTAACAAGTGTGTGAGAGCCAGAATTCTTGCTGGTTGGTAGGTGATCAAATACTTATTTCATGCAATAAAATGCAATTTAATTATTTAAAAATCATATAATGTGATTTTCTGATTTTTAGATTTGGTCTCTCACAGATGAAGTGACCTACGATAAAAATGACAGACCTCTACGCTCTTTGTAGGTAGGAAAACTTGCAAAATCGGCAGTGTATCAAATACTTATTTTCTCCACTGTAGTGCTGTCCAACATGACACCATCAAGCTCATCTTACCACTCCATACCAGGAGGGTAGATTGGGGCATTAACAGTTTAATCACTTTGTGTCCACAAGGCCATCTCTTCCAACTAGGAGCCTTAACTGGACTTACAGTGGTTTTATTCAGCTTATTGCAGCCATGTCCAGCTTGCACCTCCAACAAGGAGAGTAAACTGAAATGTAGATGTTTATCAACTTAAATGCTGAGCAGTCCATCCTATGACACCGGACCAGGAGGAGCAGCTGGACTTACACTGGTTTTGCTCAGCTCAGCCATACCCAACTTACAAATCCAACTTAAAGGATAACCTGGAAACTAAATGGTTAACCAACTTAAACGCCAACCAGTCCAATTTATGACTCCAGACCCCGAATATTAATTGAACTTACAATGATTTCATGTGTCTTATGACCAGTGGCGTAACTAGAGTCTGAATATATATATCCCGAATATGTCCCCCATTCTGCCGCTGTTCTTTATTGTATAAAAAAAATCTAAGCCATTATACTCACCAGGGGTGTACATTCAAGTCATGGGGCTCCAGAGCTTAAGTATAACGCACTTCCCATAGTCCTTCATATAGTAGAATGCATCCCATAGTCCTCCATATAGTATAATGCATCCCATTCTCCTCTATATAATATACTGTACAGCCCATAGTCGTCCATAAAGTATAATGCACAGCTCCTAGTCATACATGTAGTATAATGCACCCCATAGTTTTCAATAAAGTATAAAGCACCTCCACAGTCATACATAGTAGTATAATGCACCACATCATAATATATAGCAGTATAATTCACCCCCATAGTCATATATGGTAATATAATGTACCTCCATAGTCATATAAAGTAGTGTAATGCACCCCATAGTCATATATAGTAGTATAATGCACCTCCATAGTCATATATAGCAGTATAATGCACCCCCATCGTCATATATAGCAGTATAATGCACCTCATCGTCATATATAGCAGTATAATGCAAGCCATAGTCCTATATAGCAGTATAATGCACCCCCAGTCATATATAGTAGTATAATGCACCTCCATAGTCATATATAGCAGTATAATGCACCCCCATCGTCATATATAGCAGTATAATGCACCTCATCGTCATATATAGCAGTATAATGCAAGCCATAGTCCTATATAGCAGTATAATGCACCCCCAGTCATATATAGTAGTATAATGCACCCCATAGACATGTACAGTAGTATAATTCACCCCCATAGTCATATATGGTAATATAATGTACCTCCATAGTCATATAAAGTAGTGTAATGCACCCCATAGTCATATATAGTAGTATAATGCACCTCCATAGTCATATATAGCAGTATAATGCACCCCCATCGTCATATATAGCAGTATAATGCACCCCATCGTCATATATAGCAGTATAATGCAAGCCATAGTCCTATATAGCAGTATAATGCACCCCCAGTCATATATAGTAGTATAATGCACCCCATAGACATGTACAGTAGTATAATGCATCCTCATAGTCATATATAGTAGTATAATACACTTCATAGTCATCCATAGAAGTATAATGCACCCCCATCGTCACATAAAGCAGTATAATGCACTCCATAGTCATATAAGGCAGTATAATGTACCCCCATATAGTTTATATAGTAGTATAATGCACCCCATAGTCATATATAGCAGTATATTGCACCTCCTGGTCATATATAGTTGTATAATGTACCCCCATAGTCATATATAATAGTATACTGCACCCCCATAGTCATATACACTAGTATAAAGCATCCCATAGTCATATACAGTAGTATAAAGCACCCCATAGTCATATATAGTAGTATAAAGCACCCCATAGTCATATATAGTAGTATAAAGCACCCCATAGTCATTTATAGTAGTATAATGTACCCCCATAGTCATATATAGTAGTATAACGCACCCCACTGTCATATCAGTATAATGCACCCCCATAGTCATATATAGTAGTATAATGCACCCACATAGTCATATATAGTAGTATAATACACCTTCATAGTCATATACAGAAGTATAATGCACCCCTATAGTCATCCGTAGTAGTATAATACAACCCCAATAGTCATCCGTAGTAGTATAATACAACCCCCATAGTCATATATAGTAGTGTAATGCACCTCCATAGTCATAAATAGTAGTATAATGCACCACCATAGTCATAAATAGTAGTAAAATGCACCCTATAGTCATATATAGCACTATATTGCACTTCAGTCATATATAGTAGTATAATGTACCCCCATAGTCATATATAGCAGTATAATGTACATCATAGTCATATATAGCAGTATAATGCACCCTTATAGCCATATATAGTAGTATAGTATACCCCATATTCATATATAGTAGTATAATGTACCCCATAGTCATATAGCAGTATAATGCACCCCGTAGTCATATATAGTAGTATAAAGCACCTCATAGTCATATATAGTGTTACGGGTCCGGGGGGTAGAACCTCTGTGCTATGGTGCAAGGAGGGACCCAGAGGGGCGTAACTAAGTATCAACCCGGACCGACCCTGGTCGTACGGCAGTTAACGACTCCGTGACCAGGGAGGGACCGAGCCGAGGGACCAGGTGCTACTCTGGGGATGACCTTGTAAGGGAGCAGGTGACCTTCACGGTACAGATGGCAGGGACTGACCGGAATAGCAGGTAGGCACAGCAGGCAGGCTGGCGAGCAGGAGTCTCTAGGTGGGCTGGCAGGTGGTCACGGCAAGTGACGGCAGGAGTCTCTAGGTGGTCACGGCAAGTGACGGCAGGAGTCTCTAGGTGGACTGGCAAGTGGTCACGGCAAGTGACGGCAGGAGCCTCCAGGAAGGCACGGCAGGTAACAGGCAGGTCACAGGCAAGTGCTCCCAGGTGAGCAGGCTGACAGGCACGGCAGGTACCAGGCAGGCAACAGGCAAGTGCTCCCAGGTGAGCGGGCTGGCAGGCACGGCAGGTAACAGGCTGGTGGGCAAGACTGGTAGTCAGGCTAGCAGCGGGACCTGAGGGCTGAAGCAGAAGTCAGAAACACTGTGCAACAACTTTTGCTCGGGCACCTCCATTTTGGAGGAGGTGCCTTATATATGGGAGGACCCTCGGCTATTGGCCGAGGACTCCTTAGGACGGCGCACGCGGCCCCTTTAAGAGGGAGGGAGCGAGCGCGCCCTAAGCACAGTGCCCGGGGAGCTGCGCGCGCCGGCAACAGGAAGAGGAGCGCTGGTGAACACAGAGCGGGGAGCGAGGAGGTGAATGGGACGGCGTCTCTGCCTAGCAGGGGGCAGAGACGCCGATGCTACATATAGTAGTATGGCAACTTATTTAAAATAAATATTTAAATACTCTACCCACCTTCCCTTCACTCCCGCTCCGCAAGTCCTGTTGTGAAGCAGGCAGCTGACTTCGGCCTGTGACGGGAGTGCATGACGTTACTGCGATGCGCCCCGTCATGTGCTGGCCTATGATTGGCCAACAGAATGCATTGTCGCTAAAGGACCCAATGGGTATGTCCACAGCAATACACTTCAACTGGATGTGCGTAGGAGGACACACATCTAATTAAAGGTTCTGCTGGTGTCGGCGGGCCCCTGATCCTCCGGGCCTTTGTGACTTGCTGCGACCGCAGTCGTTACTCCCCTACTAATCACAACCATGACCAACTTCAACTAGAAGGATAACTGGGACATAAATATTTTGCTAAGTAAAATGTCGACCAGTCCATTCTGAGACTCCCGACATCAGACTTAAAATAGCTTCATTCTGTTTAAAGCAACCATTTACACCTCCTACCAACAAGAGGCCAAACTGGGACATGGATAGCATATTGAACAGGTCTGCCTTTAACATCTAAGTATGAGGGATGGACTGGAAATTTGTTGGCCTCACCAGCTACCCTCAGGACTGTACTTTATTAAGGCACCTCCTTGTTGTTTGATAGGATCAGCCGTTATCACCCGGAAGTCATTCTTACCAATATCAGCAGAATTGCTAGTTAATGAAGCATTGAGACAGTAAAGAAAACAAGCCTGCAAACCACAATCGGCTGACATACCACTGAAAGTAGCCCGGGGCGGGCGGGCCCCACAGTCCGGACCCGGGGCGGGCGGGCCCCACAGTCCGGACCCGGGGCGGGCGGGCCCCACAGTCCGGACCCGAGGCTAGATCCGGGACAGGCGGCCTAACAATCCAGACACAGGGCGGACGGGCCCCACAGTCCAGGCTCGGGGAGGACGGGCCCCACATTCCAGGCTCGGGTTGGACGGGCCCCACAGTCCAGGCTCGGGGCGGACGGGCCCCACAGTCCAGGCTCGGGGCGGACGGGCCCCTCGGTCCAGGCTCGGGGAGGACGGGTCCCTCGGTCCAGGCTCGGGGAGGACGGGTCCCACGGTCCAGGCTCGGGGAGGACGGGCCGCACGGTCCAGGCTCGGGTGAACAGGCCCCAAAGTCCAGGATCGGGGCGGACGGGGGGCCCCACAGTCCGGAGTCGGGGCGGGTGGGGGGCCCCACAGTCCGGACCCGGGGCAGGCGTGGGTCCCCACTGTCCAGACCTGGAGCTAGACCCGAGGTAGGCGGCCGCAAAGGCCAGACACGGGGCCGATGGGCCCCACAGTCAGGACACGGGGCTGGCTGGCCCCACAGTCAGGACACGGAGTGGGCGGGGGGCCCCACAGTCAGGACACGGGGTGGGCAGGGGGCCCCACAGTCCGGATGCGGGGCTAGTCCCGGGGCAGGCAGCCCCACAGTCCTGGCTCGGGGCTAGACCCGGGGCCAGCCGGCCCCACAGTCCAGACCCGGGGCGGGCGGGGGGCCCCACAGTCCAGGCTCGGGCGGACGGGCCCCACAGTCCAGGCTCGGGGTGGATAGGCCCCACAGTTCACGCTCGGGCCCCACAGTCCACGCTCGGGGCGGACGGGCCCCACAGTCCAGGCTCAGGGCGGACGGGCCCCACCGTCCAGTCCCGGGGCAGACAGGCTCCCCTTTCCCACTCGGGGCGGGCATGTCCCACAGTCCAGGCTCGGGGCGGGCATGCCCCACAGTCCAGACACAGGGCTAGTCCTGGGGCAGGTGGCCCCACAGTCCAGACCTGGGGCTAGACCCGGGGCAGGCGGCCCCAAGTACGGACACGGGGCGGATGGGCCCCACAGTCTGGACTCGGGGCGGGCGAGCCCCACAGTCAGAACACGGGGCGGGCGAGCCCCACAGTCAGAACACGGGGCGGGCGGGCCCCACAGTCAGGACACGGGGTGGACGGGCCCCACAGTCCGGACACGGGGCGGACGGGCCCCACAGTCCGGACACGGGGCGGACGGGCCCCACAGTCCGGACACGGGGCGGACGGGCCCCACAGTCCGGACACGGGGCGGACGGGCCCCACAATCCGGACACGGGGCGGACGGGCCCCACAGTCCAGGCTCTGGGCGGACGGGCCTCACAGTCCGGACACGGGGCTAGTCCCGGGGCAGGCGGCCCCAAAGTCTGGACACGGGGCGGGCGAGCCCCACAGTCAGGACACGGGGCGGGCGGGACCCACAGTCAGGACACAGGGCGGACGGGCCCCACAGTCAGGACACAGGGCGGGCCCCACAGTCAGGACACGGGGCGGGCGAGCCCCACAGTCAGGACACGGGGCGGGCGGGACCCACAGTCAGGACACGGGGCGGGCGGGCCCCACAGTCAGGACACGGGGCGGGCGGGCCCCACAGTCAGGACACGGGGTGGGCGGGCCCCACAGTCAGGACACGGGGCGGGCGGGCCCCACAGTCAGGACATGGGGCGGGCCCCACAGTCAGGACATGGGGCGGGCGGGCCCCACAGTCAGGACATGGGGCGGGCGGGCCCCACAGTCAGGACACGGGGCGGGCGGGCCCCACAGTCCAGACCTGGGGCTAGACTCGGGGCAGGCGGCCCATAGTCCAGACACGGGGTGGGCGGGCCCCACAGTCCGGACACGGGGCGGGCATACCCCATAGTCCAGACCTGGGGCTAGACCCGGGGCTGGCGGCCCCACAGTCCAGACCTGAGGCTAGACCCGGGGCAGGCGGTCCCATATTCTAGACACGGGGTGGACGGGCCTCACAGACCTGACATGGGGCGGACATGCCCCACAGTCCAGACCTGGGGCTAGACAAGGGGCAGGCGACCCACAGTCCGGACACGGGGTGGACGGGCCCCACAGTCCGGACACGGGGTGGACGGGCCCCACAGTCCGGACACGGGGTGGACGGGCCCCACAGTCCGGACACGGGGCGGACGGGCCCCACAGTCCGGACACGGGGCGGACAGGCCCCACAGTCCGGACACGGGGCGGACGGGCCCCACAGTCCGGACACGGGGCGGACGGGCCCCACAGTCCGGACACGGGGCGGACGGGCCCCACAGTCCAGGCTCGGGGCGGACGGGCCTCACAGTCCAGACACGGGGCTAGTCCCGGGGCAGGCGGCCCCAAAGTCCGGACACGGGGCGGATGAGCCCCACAGTCTGGACACGGGGCGGGCGGGACCCACAGTCAGGACACAGGGCGGACGGGCCCCACAGTCAGGACATGGGGCGGGCCCCACAGTCAGGACATGGGGCGGGCGGGCCCCACAGTCAGGACATGGGGCGGGCGGGCTCCACAGTCAGGACATGGGGCGGGCGGGCTGCACAGTCCGGACACGGGGCTAGTCCCGGGGCAGGCGGCCCCAAAGTCCGGACACGGGGCGGGCGAGCCCCACAGTCAGGACACGGGGCGGGCGGGACCCACAGTCAGGACACAGGGCGGACGGGCCCCACAGTCAGGACATGGGGCGGGCCCCACAGTCAGGACATGGGGCGGGCGGGCCCCACAGTCAGGACATGGGGCGGGCGGGCTCCACAGTCAGGACATGGGGCGGGCGGGCTGCACAGTCAGGACATGGGGCGGGCGGGCCCCACAGTCCAGACCTGGGGCTAGACCCGGGGCAGGCGGCCCATAGTCCAGACACTGGGTGGACGGGCCCCACAGTCCGGACACGGGGCGGGCATACCCCATAGTCCAGACCTGGGGCTAGACCCGGGGCTGGCGGCCCCACAGTCCAGACCTGAGGCTAGACCCGGGGCAGGCGGTCCCATATTCTAGACACGGGGTGGACGGGCCTCACAGACCTGACATGGGGCGGACATGCCCCACAGTCCAGACCTGGGGCTAGACCCGGGGCAGGCGACCCACAGTCCGGACACGGGGTGGACGGGCCCCACAGTCCGGACACGGGGCGGACAGGCCCCACAGTCCGGACACGGGGCGGACGGGCCCCACAGTCCGGACACGGGGCGGACGGGCCCCACAGTCCGGACACGGGGCGGACGGGCCCCACAGTCCGGACACGGGGCGGACGGGCCCCACAATCCGGACACAGGCCGGACGGGCCCCACAGTCCAGGCTCGGGGCGGACGGGCCTCACAGTCCGGACACGGGGCTAGTCCCGGGGCAGGCGGCCCCAAAGGCCGGACACGGGGCGGGTGAGCCCCACAGTCAGGACACGGGGCGGGCGGGACCCACAGTCAGGACACGGGGCGGACGGGCCCCACAGTCAGGACATGGGGCGGGCGAGCCCCAAAGTCAGGACACGGGGCGGGCGGGACCCACAGTCAGGACACGGGGCGGGCGGGCCCCACAGTCAGGACACGGGGCGGGCGGGCCCCACAGTCAGGACATGGGGGGGGCGGGCCCCACAGTCAGGACATGGGGCGGGCGGGCCCCACAGTCAGGACATGGGGCGGGCGGGCCCCACAGTCAGGACATGGGGCGGGCGGGCCGCACAGTCAGGACATGGGGCGGGCGGGCCCCACAGTCAGGACACGGGGCGGGCGTGCCCCACAGTCAGGACACGGGGCGGGCGGGCTCCACAGTCAGGACACGGGGCGGGCGGGCTCCACAGTCAGGACACGGGGCGGGCGGGCCCCGGGCGGGCCCCGCCCACGCCCACAGTACAGACCTGGGGCTAGACCCGGGGCAGGCGGCCCATAGTCCAGACACGGGGTGGACGGGCCCCACAGTCCGGACACGGGGCGGGCATGCCCCATAGTCCAGACCTGGGGCTAGACCCGAGGCAGGCGGCCCCACAGTCCAGACCTGAGGCTAGACCCGGGGCAGGCGGTCCCATATTCTAGACACGGGGTGGACGGGCCTCACAGACCTGACATGGGGCGGACATGCCCCACAGTCCAGACCTGGGGCTAGACCCGGGGCAGGCGACCCACAGTCCGGACACGGGGTGGACGGGCCCCACAGTCCGGACACGGGGTGGACGGGCCCCACTGTCCGGACACGGGGTGGACGGTGCCAACAGTCCGGACACGGGGTGGACGGGCCCCACAGTCCGGACACGGGGTGGACGGGCCCCACTGTCCGGACACGGGGTGGACGGGCCCAACAGTCCGGACACGGGGTGGACGGGCCCCACAGTCCGGACACAGGGTGGACGGGCCCCACAGTCCGGACACGGGGTGGACGGGCCCCACAGTCCGGACACGGGGCGGACGGGCCCCACAGTCCGGACACGGGGCGGACGGGCCCCACAGTCCGGACACGGGGCGGACGGGCCCCACAGTCCGGACACGGGGCGGACGGGCCCGACAGTCCGGACACGGGGCGGACGGGCCCCACAGTCCAGGCTCGGGGCGGACGGGCCTCACAGTCCGGACACGGGGCTAGTCCCGGGGCAGGCGGCCCCAAAGTCCGGACACGGGGCGGATGAGCCCCACAGTCTGGACACGGGGCGGGCGAGCCCCACAGTCAGGACACGGGGCGGGCGGGACCCACAGTCAGGACACAGGGCGGACGGGCCCCACAGTCAGGACACAGGGCGGGCCCCACAGTCAGGACACGGGGCGGGCGAGCCCCACAGTCAGGACACGGGGCGGGCGGGACCCACAGTCAGGACACGGGGCGGGCGGGCCCCACAGTCAGGACACGGGGCGGGCGGGCCCCACAGTCAGGACACGGGGCGGGCGGGCCCCACAGTCATGACACGGGGCGGGCCCCACAGTCAGGACATGGGGCGGGTGGGCCCCACAGTCAGGACATGGGGCGGGCGGGCCCCACAGTCAGGACATGGGGCGGGCGGGCTCCACAGTCAGAACATGGGGCGGGCGGGCTGCACAGTCAGGACATGGGGCGGGCGGGCCCCACAGTCAGGACACGGGGCGGGCGGGCCCCACAGTCCAGACCTGGGGCTAGACCCGGGGCAGGCGGCCCATAGTCCAGGGGCGGGCGGGCTCCACAGTCAGAACATGGGGCGGGCGGGCTGCACAGTCAGGACATGGGGCGGGCGGGCCCCACAGTCCAGACCTGGGGCTAGACCCGGGGCAGGCGGCCTATAGTCCAGACACGAGGTGGACGGGCCCCACAGTCCGGACACGGGGCGGGCATGCCCCATAGTCCAGACCTGGGGCTAGACCCGGGGCTGGCGGCCCCACAGTCCAGACCTGAGGCTAGACCCGGGGCAGGCGGTCCCATATTCTAGACACGGGGTGGACGGGCCTCACAGACCTGACATGGGGCGGACATGCCCCACAGTCCAGACCTGGGGCTAGACCCGGGGCAGGCGACCCACAGTCCGGACACGGGGTGGACGGGCCCCACAGTCCGGACACGAGGTGGACGGGCCCCACAGTCCGGACACGGGGTGGACGGGCCCCACAGTCCGGACACGGGGCGGACGGGCCTCACAGTCCGGACACGGGGCGGACGGGCCCCACAATCCGGACACGGGGCGGACGGGCCCCACAGTCCAGGCTCGGGGCGGATGGGCCTCACAGTCCGGACACGGGCCTAGTCCCGGGGCAGGCGGCCCCAAAGTCCGGACACGGGGCGGATGAGCCCCACAGTCTGGACACAGGGCGGGCGAGCCCCACAGTCAGGACACGGGGCGGGCGAGCCCCACAGTCAGGACACGGGGCGGGCGGGACCCACAGTCAGGACACGGGGCGGGCGGGCCCCACAGTCAGGACACGGGGCGGGCGGGCCCCACAGTCAGGACATGGGGCGGGCGGGCCCCACAGTCAGGACATGGGGCGGGCCCCACAGTCAGGACATGGGGCGGGCGGGCCCCACAGTCAGGACATGGGGCGGGCGGGCTCCACAGTCAGGACATGGGGCGGGCGGGCTGCACAGTCAGGACATGGGGCGGGCGGGGCGGCCCCCACAGTCAGGACACGGGGCAGGCCCCACAGTCCAGACCTGGGGCTAGACTCGGGGCAGGCGGCCCATAGTCCAGACACGGGGTGGACGGGCCCCACAGTCCGGACACGGGGCGGGCATGCCCCATAGTCCAGACCTGGGGCTAGACCCGGGGCTGGCGGCCCCACAGTCCAGACCTGAGGCTAGACCCGGGGCAGGCGGTCCCATATTCTAGACACGGGGTAGACGGGCCTCACAGACCTGACATGGGGCGGACATGCCCCACAGTCCAGACCTGGGGCTAGACCCGGGGCAGGCGACCCACAGTCCGGACACGGGGTGGACGGGCCCCACAGTCCGGACACGAGGTGGACGGGCCCCACAGTCCGGACACGGGGTGGACGGGCCCCACAGTCCGGACACGGGGCGGACGGGCCCCACAGTCCGGACAGGGGGCGGACGGGCCCCACAGTCCAGGCTCGGGGCGGATGGGCCTCACAGTCCGGACACGGGCTCCACAGTCAGGACACGGGGCGGGCGGGCTCCACAGTCAGGACACGGGGCGGGCGGGCCCCGGGCGGGCCCCGCCCACGCCCACAGTACAGACCTGGGGCTAGACCCGGGGCAGGCGGCCCATAGTCCAGACACGGGGTGGACGGGCCCCACAGTCCGGACACGGGGCGGGCATGCCC
This sequence comes from Phyllobates terribilis, assembly GCF_046119375.1. Lineage (NCBI taxonomy): Eukaryota > Metazoa > Chordata > Amphibia > Anura > Dendrobatidae > Phyllobates > Phyllobates terribilis. The sequence goes on along the minus strand of NW_027363441.1, from coordinate 467,107 downwards.
CATAGTCCAGACCTGGGGCTAGACCCGAGGCAGGCGGCCCCACAGTCCAGACCTGAGGCTAGACCCGGGGCAGGCGGTCCCATATTCTAGACACGCGGTGGACGGGCCTCACAGACCTGACATGGGGCGGACATGCCCCACAGTCCAGACCTGGGGCTAGACCCGGGGCAGGCGACCCACAGTCCGGACACGGGGTGGACGGGCCCCACAGTCCGGACACGGGGTGGACGGGCCCCACTGTCCGGACACGGGGTGGACGGTGCCAACAGTCCGGACACGGGGTGGACGGGCCCCACAGTCCGGACACGGGGTGGACGGGCCCCACTGTCCGGACACGGGGTGGACGGGCCCAACAGTCCGGACACGGGGTGGACGGGCCCCACAGTCCGGACACAGGGTGGACGGGCCCCACAGTCCGGACACGGGGCGGACGGGCCCCACAGTCCGGACACGGGGCGGACGGGCCCCACAGTCCGGACACGGGGCGGACGGGCCCCACAGTCCGGACACGGGGCGGACGGGCCCCACAGTCCGGACACGGGGCGGACGGGCCCCACAGTCCGGACACGGGGCGGACGGGCCCCACAGTCCAGGCTCGGGGCGGACGGGCCTCACAGTCCGGACACGGGGCTAGTCCCGGGGCAGGCGGCCCCAAAGTCCGGACACGGGGCGGATGAGCCCCACAGTCTGGACACGGGGCGGGCGAGCCCCACAGTCAGGACACGGGGCGGGCGGGACCCACAGTCAGGACACGGGGCGGGCGGGACCCACAGTCAGGACACAGGGCGGACGGGCCCCACAGTCAGGACACAGGGCGGGCCCCACAGTCAGGACACGGGGCAGGCGAGCCCCACAGTCAGGACACGGGGCGGGCGGGACCCACAGTCAGGACACGGGGCGGGCGGGCCCCACAGTCAGGACACGGGGCGGGCGGGCCCCACAGTCATGACACGGGGCGGGCCCCACAGTCAGGACATGGGGCGGGCGGGTGGGCCCCACAGTCAGGACATGGGGCGGGCTTGCCCCACAGTCAGGACATGGGGCGGGCGGGCTCCACAGTCAGAACATGGGGCGGGCGGGCTGCACAGTCAGGACATGGGGCGGGCGGGCCCCACAGTCAGGACACGGGGCGGGCGGGCCCCACAGTCCAGACCTGGGGCTAGACCCGGGGCAGGCGGCCCATAGTCCAGGGGCGGGCGGGCTCCACAGTCAGAACATGGGGCGGGCGGGCTGCACAGTCAGGACATGGGGCGGGCGGGCCCCACAGTTAGGACACGGGGCGGGCGGGGCGGGCGGGCCCCACAGTCCAGACCTGGGGCTAGACCCGGGGCAGGCGGCCTATAGTCCAGACACGAGGTGGACGGGCCCCACAGTCCGGACACGGGGCGGGCATGCCCCATAGTCCAGACCTGGGGCTAGACCCGGGGCTGGCGGCCCCACAGTCCAGACCTGAGGCTAGACCCGGGGCAGGCGGTCCCATATTCTAGACACGGGGTGGACGGGCCTCACAGACCTGACATGGGGCGGACATGCCCCACAGTCCAGACCTGGGGCTAGACCCGGGGCAGGCGACCCACAGTCCGGACACGGGGTGGACGGGCCCCACAGTCCGGACACGAGGTGGACGGGCCCCACAGTCCGGACACGGGGTGGACGGGCCCCACAGTCCGGACACGGGGCGGACGGGCCTCACAGTCCGGACACGGGGCGGACGGGCCCCACAATCCGGACACGGGGCGGACGGGCCCCACAGTCCAGGCTCGGGGCGGATGGGCCTCACAGTCCGGACACGGGCCTAGTCCCGGGGCAGGCGGCCCCAAAGTCCGGACACGGGGCGGATGAGCCCCACAGTCTGGACACAGGGCGGGCGAGCCCCACAGTCAGGACACGGGGCGGGCGAGCCCCACAGTCAGGACACGGGGCGGGCGGGACCCACAGTCAGGACACGGGGCGGGCGGGCCCCACAGTCAGGACACGGGGCGGGCGGGCCCCACAGTCAGGACATGGGGCGGGCGGGCCCCACAGTCAGGACATGGGGCGGGCCCCACAGTCAGGACACGGGGCGGGCGGGCCCCACAGTCAGGACATGGGGCGGGCGGGCTCCACAGTCAGGACATGGGGCGGGCGGGCTGCACAGTCAGGACATGGGGCGGGCGGGGCGGGCCCCACAGTCAGGACACGGGGCAGGCCCCACAGTCCAGACCTGGGGCTAGACTCGGGGCAGGCGGCCCATAGTCCAGACACGGGGTGGACGGGCCCCACAGTCCGGACACGGGGCGGGCATGCCCCATAGTCCAGACCTGGGGCTAGACCCGGGTCTGGCGGCCCCACAGTCCAGACCTGAGGCTAGACCCGGGGCAGGCGGTCCCATATTCTAGACACGGGGTGGACGGGCTTCACAGACCTGACATGGGGCGGACATGCCCCACAGTCCAGACCTGGGGCTAGACCCGGGGCAGGCGACCCACAGTCCGGACACGGGGTGGACGGGCCCCACAGTCCGGACACGGGGTGGACGGGCCCCACAGTCCGGACACGGGGCGGACGGGCCCCACAGTCCGGACACGGGGTGGACGGGCCCCACAGTCCGGACACGGGGCGGACGGGCCTCACAGTCCGGACACGGGGCGGACGGGCCCCACAGTCCGGACACGGGGCGGACGGGCCCCACAGTCCGGACACGGGGCGGACGGGCCCCACAGTCCGGACACGGGGCGGACGGTCCCCACAGTCCGGACACGGGGCGGACGGGCCCCACAGTCCGGACACGGGGCGGACGGGCCACACAGTCCAGGCTCGGGGCGGACGGGCCTCACAGTCCGGACACGGGGCTAGTCCCAGGGCAGGCGGCCCCAAAGTCCGGACACGGGGCAGATGAGCCCCACAGTCTGGACACGGGGCGGGCAAGCCCCACAGTCAGGACACGGGGCGGGCGGGACCCACAGTCAGGACACAGGGCGGACGGGCCCCACAGTCAGGACACAGGGCGGGCCCCACAGTCAGGACATGGGGCGGGCGGGCCCCAGTCAGGACATGGGGTGGGCGAGCCCCGTGTCGCGGACGGGCCCCACAGTCAGGACATGGGGCGGGCGGGCCCCACAGTCAGGACACGGGGCGGGCGGGCCCCACAGTCAGGACATGGGGCGGGCGGGCCCCACAGTCATGAGATGGGGGGGCGGGCCCCACAGTCAGGACATGGGGCGGGCGGGCCCCAGTTAGGACATGGGGTGGGCGAGCCCCACAGTCAGGACATGGGGCGGGCGGGCTCCACAGTCAGGACATGGGGCGGGCGGGCAGCACAGTCAGGACATGGGGCGGGCGGGGCGGGCGGGCGGGGCGGACGGGCCCCACAGTCAGGACACGGGGCGGGCCCCACAGTTCAGACCTGGGGCTAGACTCGGGGCAGGCGGCCCCTAGTCCAGTCACGGGGTGGACGGGCCCCACAGTCAGGACACGGGGCGGGCCCCACAGTTCAGACCTGGGGCTAGACCCGGGGCTGGCGGCCCCACAGTCCAGACCTGAGGTTAGACCCGGGGCAGTCGGTCCCATATTCTAGACACGGGGTGGACGGGCCTCACAGACCTGACATGGGGCGGAGATGCCCCACAGTCCAGACCTGGGGCTAGACCCAGGGCAGGCGACCCACAGTCCGGACACGGGGTGGACGGGCCCCACAGTCCGGACACGAGGTGGACGGGCCCCACAGTCCGGACACGGGATGGACGGGCCCCACAGTCCGGACACGGGGCGGACGGGCCTCACAGTCCGGACACGGGGCGGACGGGCCCCACAGTCAGGACACGGGGCGGACGGGCCCCACAGTCCAGGCTCGGGGCGGATGGGCCTCACAATCCGGACACGGGGCTAGTCCCGGGGCAGGCGGCCCCAAAGTCCGGACACGGGGCGGATGAGCCCCACAGTCTGGACACGGGGCGGGCGAGCCCCACAGTCAGGACACGGGGCGGGCGGGACCCACAGTCAGGACACAGGGCGGACGGGCCCCACAGTCAGAACACGGGGCGGGCGAGCCCCACAGTCATGACACGGGGCGGGCCCCACAGTCAGGACATGGGGCGGGCGGGTGGGCCCCACAGTCAGGACATGGGGCGGGCGGGCCCCACAGTCAGGACATGGGGCGGGCGGGCTCCACAGTCAGAACATGGGGCGGGCGGGTTGCACAGTCAGGACATGGGGCGGGCGGGCCCCACAGTCAGGACACGGGGCAGGCCCCACAGTCCAGACCTGGGGCTAGACTCGGGGCAGGCGGCCCCTAGTCCAGACACGGGGTGGACGGGCCCCACAGTCCGGACACGGGGCGGGCATGCCCCATAGTCCAGACCTGGGGCTAGACCCGGGGCTGGCGGCCCCACAGTCCAGCCCTGAGGCTAGACCCGGGGCAGTCGGTCCCATATTCTAGACACAGGGTGGACGGGCCTCACAGACCTGACATGTGGCGGACATGCCCCACAGTCCAGACCTGGGGCTAGACCCGGGGCAGGCGACCCACAGTCCGGACACGGGGTGGACGGGCCCCACAGTCCGGACACGAGGTGGACGGGCCCCACAGTCCGGACACGGGGTGGACGGGCCCCACAGTCCGGACACGGGGCGGACGGGCCTCACAGTCCGGACACGGGGCGGACGGGCCCCACAGTCAGGACACGGGGCGGACGGGCCCCACAGTCCAGGCTCGGGGCGGATGGGCCTCACAGTCCGGACACGGGGCTAGTCCCGGGGCAGGCGGCCCCAAAGTCCGGACACGGGGCGGATGAGCCCCACAGTCTGGACACGGGGCGGGCGAGCCCCACAGTCAGGACACGGGGCGGGCGGGACCCACAGTCAGGACACAGGGCAGACGGGCCCCACAGTCAGAACACGGGGCGGGCGAGCCCCACAGTCAGGACACGGGGCGGGCGGGCCCACAGTCAGGACACAGGGCGGGCGGGTCCCACAGTCAAGACACGGGGCGGGCGGGCCCCACAGTCAGGACATGGGGGGGGGGCCCCACAGTCAGGAGATGGGGCGGGCGGGCCCCACAGTCAGGACATGGGGCGGGCGGGCCCCACAGTCAGGACATGGGGCGGGTGGGCTCCACAGTCAGGACATGGGGCGGGCTGCACAGTCAGGACATGGGGCGGGCGAGCCCCACAGTCCAGACCTGGGGCTAGACCCCGGGCAGGCGGCCCATAGTCCAAACACGGGGTGGACAGGCCCCACAGTCCGGACACGGGGCGGGCATGCCCCATAGTCCAGACCTGGGGCTAGACCCGGGGCAGGCGGCCCCACAGTCCAGACCTGAGGCTAGACCCGGGGCAGGCGGTCCCATATTCTAGACACGGGGTGGACGGGCCTCACAGACCTGACATAGGGCGGACATGCCCCACAGTCCAGACCTGGAGCTAGACCCGGGGCAGGCGACCCACAGTCCGGACACGGGGTGGACGGGCCCCACAGTCCGGACACGGGGTGGACGGGCCCCACAGTCAGGACACAGGGCGGACGGGCCCCACAGTCAGGACACAGGGCGGGCCCCACAGTCAGGACACGGAGCGGGCGAGCCCCACAGTCAGGACACGGGGCGGGCGGGACCCACAGTCAGGACACGGGGCGGGCGGGCCCCACAGTCAGGACACGGGGCGGGCGGGCCCCACAGTCAGGACATGGGGCGGGCGGGCCCCACAGTCAGGACATGGGGCGGGCCCCACAGTCAGGACATGGGGCGGGCGGGCCCCACAGTCAGGACATGGGGCGGGCGGGCTCCACAGTCGGGACATGGGGCAGGCGGGCTGCACAGTCAGGACATGGGGTGGGCGGGGAGGGCGGGCGGGGCGGGCGGGCCCCACAGTCAGGACATGGGGCGGGCGGGCTCCACAGTCAGAACATGGGGCGGGCGGGCTGCACAGTCAGGACATGGGGCGGGCGGGGCGGGCGGGCCCCACAGTCAGGACACGGGGCGGGCGGGCCCCACAGTCCAGACCTGGGGCTAGACCCGGGGCAGGCGGCCCATAGTCCAGACACGAGGTGGACGGGCCCCACAGTCCGGACACGGGGCGGGCATGCCCCATAGTCCAGACCTGGGGCTAGACCCGGGGCTGGCGGCCCCACAGTCCAGACCTGAGGCTAGACCCGGGGCAGGCGGTCCCATATTCTAGACACGGGGTGGACGGGCCTCACAGACCTGACATGGGGCGGACATGCCCCACAGTCCAGACCTGGGGCTAGACCCGGGGCAGGCGACCCACAGTCCGGACACGGGGTGGACGGGCCCCACAGTCCGGACACGAGGTGGACGGGCCCCACAGTCCGGACACGGGGTGGACGGGCCCCACAGTCCGGACACGGGGCGGACGGGCCTCACAGTCCGGACACGGGGCGGACGGGCCCCACAATCCGGACACGGGGCGGACGGGCCCCACAGTCCAGGCTCGGGGCGGATGGGCCTCACAGTCCGGACACGGGCCTAGTCCCGGGGCAGGCGGCCCCAAAGTCCGGACACGGGGCGGATGAGCCCCACAGTCTGGACACGGGGCGGGCGAGCCCCACAGTCAGGACACGGGACGGGCGGGACACACAGTCAGGACACGGGACGGGCGGGACCCACAGTCAGGACACAGGGCGGACGGGCCCCACAGTCAGAACACGGGGCGGGCGAGCCCCACAGTCAGGACACGGGGCGGGCGGGCCCCACAGTCAGGACACGGGGTGGACGGGCCCCACAGTCCGGACACGGGGCGGACGGGCCCCACAGTCCGGACACGGGGCGGGCGGGCCCCACAGTCCAGACCTGGGGCTAGACCCGGGGCAGGCGGCCCATAGTCCAGACACGAGGTGGACGGGCCCCACAGTCCGGACACGGGGCGGGCATGCCCCATAGTCCAGACCTGGGGCTAGACCCGGGGCTGGCGGCCCCACAGTCCAGACCTGAGGCTAGACCCGGGGCAGGCGGTCCCATATTCTAGACACGGGGTGGACGGGCCTCACAGACCTGACATGGGGCGGACATGCCCCACAGTCCAGACCTGGGGCTAGACCCGGGGCAGGCGACCCACAGTCCGGACACGGGGTGGACGGGCCCCACAGTCCGGACACGAGGTGGACGGGCCCCACAGTCCGGACACGGGGTGGACGGGCCCCACAGTCCGGACACGGGGCGGACGGGCCTCACAGTCCGGACACGGGGCGGACGGGCCCCACAATCCGGACACGGGGCGGACGGGCCCCACAGTCCAGGCTCGGGGCGGATGGGCCTCACAGTCCGGACACGGGCCTAGTCCCGGGGCAGGCGGCCCCAAAGTCCGGACACGGGGCGGATGAGCCCCACAGTCTGGACACGGGGCGGGCGAGCCCCACAGTCAGGACACGGGACGGGCGGGACACACAGTCAGGACACGGGACGGGCGGGACCCACAGTCAGGACACAGGGCGGACGGGCCCCACAGTCAGAACACGGGGCGGGCGAGCCCCACAGTCAGGACACGGGGCGGGCGGGCCCCACAGTCAGGACACGGGGTGGACGGGCCCCACAGTCCGGACACGGGGCGGACGGGCCCCACAGTCCGGACACGGGGCGGACGGGCCCCACAGTCCGGACACGGGGCGGACGGGCCCCACAGTCCGGACACGGGGCGGACGGGCCCCACAGTCCGGACACGGGGCGGACGGGCCCCACATTCCAGGCTCGGGGCGGACGGGCCTCACAGTCCGGACACGGGGCTAGTCCCGGGGCAGGCGGCCCCAAAGTCCGGACACGGGGCGGATGAGCCCCACAGTCCGGACACGGGGCGGATGAGCCCCACAGTCAGGACACGGGGCGGGCGGGACCCACAGTCAGGACACAGGGCGGACGGGCCCCACAGTCAGGACACAGGGCGGACGGGCCCCACAGTCAGGACACGGGGCGGGCGAGCCCCACAGTCAGGACACGGGGCGGGCGGGACCCACAGTCAGGACACGGGGCGGGCGGGCCCCACAGTCAGGACACGGGGCGGGCGGGCCCCACAGTCAGGACACGGGGCGGGCGGGCCCCACAGTCAGGACACGGGGCGGGCGGGACCCACAGTCAGGACATGGGGCAGGCGGGTGGGCCCCGGGCGGGTGGGCCCCACAGTCAGGACATGGGGCGGGCGGGCCCCACAGTCAGGACATGGGGCGGGCGGGCTCCACAGTCAGAACATGGGGCGGGCGGGCTGCACAGTCAGGACATGGGGCGGGCGGGGCGGGCGCCCACAGTCAGGACACGGGGCGGGCGGGCCCCACAGTCCAGACCTGGGGCTAGACCCGGGGCAGGCGGCCCATAGTCCAGACACGAGGTGGACGGGCCCCACAGTCCGGACACGGGGCGGTCATGCCCCATAGTCCAGACCTGGGGCTAGACCCGGGGCTGGCGGCCCCACAGTCCAGACCTGAGGCTAGACCCGGGGCAGGCGGTCCCATATTCTAGACACGGGGTGGACGGGCCTCACAGACCTGACATGGGGCGGACATGCCCCAAAGTCCAGACCTGGGGCTAGACCCGGGGCAGGCGACCCACAGTCCGGACACGGGGTGGACGGGCCCCACAGTCCGGACACGAGGTGGACGGGCCCCACAGTCCGGACACGGGGCGGACGGGCCTCACAGTCTGGACACGGGGCGGACGGGCCCCACAGTCCGGACACGAGGCGGACGGGCCCCACAGTCCAGGCTCGGGGCGGATGGGCCTCACAGTCCGGACACGGGGCTAGTCCCGGGGCAGGCGGCCCCAAAGTCCGGACACGGGGCGCATGAGCCCCACAGTCTGGACACGGGGCGGGCGAGCCCCACAGTCAGGACACGGGGCGGGCGGGACCCACAGTCAGGACACAGGGCGGACGGGACCCACAGTCAGGACACGGTGACTGACGGGCCCCACAGTCAGAACACGGGGCGGGCGAGCCCCACAGTCAGGACACGGGGCGGGCGGGCCCCACAGTCAGGACACGGGGCGGGCGGGCCCCACAGTCAGGACACGGGGCGGGCGGGCCCCACAGTCAGGACACGGGGCGGGCGGGTCCCACAGTCAGGACACGGGGTGGGCGGGCCCCACAGTCAGGACATGGGGGGGGCGGGCGGGCCCCACAGTCAGGACATGGGGCGGGTGGGCCCCAGGACATGGGGCGGGTCAGGACATGGGGCGGGCGGGCCCCACAGTCAGGACATGGGGCGGGCGGGCTCCACAGTCAGGACATGGGGCGGGCTGCACAGTCAGGACATGGGGCGGGCGGGCCCCACAGTCCAGACCTGGGGCTAGATCCCGGGCAGGCGGCCCATAGTCCAGACACGGGGTGGACGGGCCCCACAGTCCGGACACGGGGCGGGCATGCCCCATAGTCCAGACCTGGGGCTAGACCCGGGGCAGGCGGCCCCACAGTCCAGACCTAAGGCTAGACCCGGGGCAGGCGGTCCCATATTCTAGACACGGGGTGGACGGGCCTCACAGACCTGACATAGGGCGGACATGCCCCACAGACCAGACCTGGGGCTAGACCCGGGGCAGGTGACCCACAGTCCGGACACGGGGTGGACGGGCCCCACAGTCCGGACACGGGGTGGACGGGCCCCACAGTCCGGACACGGGGTGGACGGGCCCCACAGTCCGGACACGGGGTGGACGGGCCCCACAGTCCGGACACGGGGTGGACGGGCCCCACAGTCCGGACACGGGGTGGACGGGCCCCACAGTCCGGACAGGGGCGGACGGGCCCCACAGTCCGGACACGGGGCGGACGGGCCCCACAGTCCGGACACGGGGCGGACGGGCCCCACAGTCCGGACACGGGGTGGACGGGCCCCACAGTCCGGACAGGGGCGGACGGGCCCCACAGTCCGGACACGGGGCGGACGGGCCCCACAGTCCGGACACGGGGCGGACGGGCCCCACAGTCCGGACACGGGGCGGACGGGCCCCACAGCCCGGACACGGGACGGACGGGCCCCACAGTCCGGACACGGGGCGGACGGGCCCCACAGCCCGGACACAGGACGGACGGGCCCCACAGTCCGGACACGGGACGGACGGGCCTCACAGTCCGGACACGGGGCTAGTCCCGGGGCAGGCGGCCCCAAAGTCCGGCCACGGGGCGGATGAGCCCCACAGTCTGGACACGGGGCGGGCGAGCCCCACAGTCAGGACATGGGGCGGGCGGGACCCACAGTCAGGACACAGGGCGGACGGGCCCCACAGTCAGGACACAGGGCGGGCCCCACAGTCAGGACACGGGGCGGGCGAGCCCCACAGTCAGGACACGGGGCGGGCGGGACCCACAGTCAGGACACGGGGCGGGCGGGCCCCACAGTCAGGACACGGGGCGGGCGGGCCCCACAGTCAGGACATGGGGCGGGCGGGCCCCACAGTCAGGACATGGGGCTGGCCCCACAGTCAGGACATGGGGCGGGCGGCGCCCCCCCCACAGTCAGGACATGGGCCCCCCACAGTCAGGACATGGGGCGGGCGGGCTCCACAGTCAGGACATGGGGCGGGCGGGCTGCACAGTCAGGACATGGGGCGGGCGGGGAGGGCGGGCCCCACAGTCAGGACACGGGGCGGGCCCCACAGTCCAGACCTGGGGCTAGACTCGGGGCAGGCGGCCCATAGTCCAGACACGGGGTGGACGGGCCCCACAGTCCGGACTCGGGGCGGGCATGCCCCATAGTCCAGACCTGGGGCTAGACCCGGGGCTGGCGGCCCCACAGTCCAGACCTGAGGCTAGACCCGGGGCAGGCGGTCCCATATTCTAGACACGGGGTGGACGGGCCTCACAGACCTGACATGGGGCGGACATGCCCCACAGTCCAGACCTGGGGCTAGACCCGGGGCAGGCGACCCACAGTCCGGACACGGGGTGGACGGGCCCCACAGTCCGGACACGGGGTGGACTGGCCCCACAGTCCGGACACAGGGTGGACAGGCCCCACAGTCCGGACACGGGGTGGACGGGCCCCACAGTCCGGACACGGGGCGGACGGGCCTCACAGTCCGGACACGGGGCGGACGGGCCCCACAGTCCGGACACGGGGCAGACGGGCCCCACAGTCCGGACACGGGGCGGACGGGCCTCACAGTCCGGACACGGGGCGGACGGGCCCCACAGTCCGGACACGGGGCGGACGGGCCCCACAGTCCGGACACGGGGCGGACGGGCCCCACAGTCCGGACACGGGGCGGACGGGCCCCACAGTCCGGACACGGGGCGGACGGGCCCCACAGTCCGGACACGGGGCGGACGGGCCACACAGTCCAGGCTTGGGGCGGACGGGCCTCACAGTCCGGACACGGGGCTAGTCCCAGGGCAGGCGGCCCCAAAGTCCGGACACGGGGCAGATGAGCCCCACAGTCTGGACACGGGGCGGGCGAGCCCCACAGTCAGGACACGGGGCGGGCGGGACCCACAGTCAGGACACAGGGCGGACGGGCCCCACAGTCAGGACACAGGGCGGGCCCCACAGTCAGGACACAGGGCGGGCCCCAGTCAGGACATGGGGTGGGCGGGCCCCACAGTCAGGACATGGGGGGGGCGGGCGGGCCCCACAGTCAGGACATGGGGCGGGTGGGCCCCAGGACATGGGGCGGGTCAGGACATGGGGCGGGCGGGCCCCACAGTCAGGACATGGGGCGGGCGGGCTCCACAGTCAGGACATGGGGCGGGCTGCACAGTCAGGACACGGGGCGGGCGGGACCCACAGTCAGGACACGGGGCGGGCGGGCCCCACAGTCAGGACACGGGGCGGGCGGGCCCCACAGTCAGGACATGGGGCGGGCGGGCCCCACAGTCAGGACATGGGGCTGGCCCCACAGTCAGGACATGGGGCGGGCGGCGCCCCCCCCACAGTCAGGACATGGGCCCCCCACAGTCAGGACATGGGGCGGGCGGGCTCCACAGTCAGGACATGGGGCGGGCGGGCTGCACAGTCAGGACATGGGGCGGGCGGGGAGGGCGGGCCCCACAGTCAGGACACGGGGCGGGCCCCACAGTCCAGACCTGGGGCTAGACTCGGGGCAGGCGGCCCATAGTCCAGACACGGGGTGGACGGGCCCCACAGTCCGGACTCGGGGCGGGCATGCCCCATAGTCCAGACCTGGGGCTAGACCCGGGGCTGGCGGCCCCACAGTCCAGACCTGAGGCTAGACCCGGGGCAGGCGGTCCCATATTCTAGACACGGGGTGGACGGGCCTCACAGACCTGACATGGGGCGGACATGCCCCACAGTCCAGACCTGGGGCTAGACCCGGGGCAGGCGACCCACAGTCCGGACACGGGGTGGACGGGCCCCACAGTCCGGACACGGGGTGGACTGGCCCCACAGTCCGGACACAGGGTGGACAGGCCCCACAGTCCGGACACGGGGTGGACGGGCCCCACAGTCCGGACACGGGGCGGACGGGCCTCACAGTCCGGACACGGGGCGGACGGGCCCCACAGTCCGGACACGGGGCAGACGGGCCCCACAGTCCGGACACGGGGCGGACGGGCCTCACAGTCCGGACACGGGGCGGACGGGCCCCACAGTCCGGACACGGGGCGGACGGGCCCCACAGTCCGGACACGGGGCGGACGGGCCCCACAGTCCGGACACGGGGCGGACGGGCCCCACAGTCCGGACACGGGGCGGACGGGCCCCACAGTCCGGACACGGGGCGGACGGGCCACACAGTCCAGGCTTGGGGCGGACGGGCCTCACAGTCCGGACACGGGGCTAGTCCCAGGGCAGGCGGCCCCAAAGTCCGGACACGGGGCAGATGAGCCCCACAGTCTGGACACGGGGCGGGCGAGCCCCACAGTCAGGACACGGGGCGGGCGGGACCCACAGTCAGGACACAGGGCGGACGGGCCCCACAGTCAGGACACAGGGCGGGCCCCACAGTCAGGACACAGGGCGGGCCCCAGTCAGGACATGGGGTGGGCGGGCCCCACAGTCAGGACATGGGGGGGGCGGGCGGGCCCCACAGTCAGGACATGGGGCGGGTGGGCCCCAGGACATGGGGCGGGTCAGGACATGGGGCGGGCGGGCCCCACAGTCAGGACATGGGGCGGGCGGGCTCCACAGTCAGGACATGGGGCGGGCTGCACAGTCAGGACATGGGGCGGGCGGGCCCCACAGTCCAGACCTGGGGCTAGATCCCGGGCAGGCGGCCCATAGTCCAGACACGGGGTGGACGGGCCCCACAGTCCGGACACGGGGCGGGCATGCCCCATAGTCCAGACCTGGGGCTAGACCCGGGGCAGGCGGCCCCACAGTCCAGACCTAAGGCTAGACCCGGGGCAGGCGGTCCCATATTCTAGACACGGGGTGGACGGGCCTCACAGACCTGACATAGGGCGGACATGCCCCACAGACCAGACCTGGGGCTAGACCCGGGGCAGGTGACCCACAGTCCGGACACGGGGTGGACGGGCCCCACAGTCCGGACACGGGGTGGACCGGCCCCACTGTCCGGACACGGGGTGGACGGGCCCCACAGTCCGGACACGGTGTGGACGGGCCCCACAGTCCGGACATGGGGTGGACGGGCCCCACAGTCCGGACACGGGGTGGACGGGCCCCACAGTCCGGACAGGGGCGGACGGGCCCCACAGTCCGGACACGGGGCCGACGGGCCCCACAGTCCGGACACGGGGTGGACGGGCCCCACAGTCCGGACACGGGGTGGACGGGCCCCACAGTCCGGACACGGGGTGGACGGGCCCCACAGTCCGGACAGGGGCGGACGGGCCCCACAGTCCGGACACGGGGCGGACGGGCCCCACAGTCCGGACACGGGGCGGACGGGCCCCACAGTCCGGACACGGGGCGGACGGGCCCCACAGTCCGGACACGGGGCGGACGGGCCCCACAGCCCGGACACGGGACGGACGGGCCCCACAGTCCGGACACGGGGCGGACGGGCCCCACAGCCCGGACACGGGACGGACGGGCCCCACAGTCCGGACACGGGACGGACGGGCCTCACAGTCCGGACACGGGGCTAGTCCCGGGGCAGGCGGCCCCAAAGTCCGGCCACGGGGCGGATGAGCCCCACAGTCTGGACACGGGGCGGGCGAGCCCCACAGTCAGGACATGGGGCGGGCGGGACCCACAGTCAGGACACAGGGCGGACGGGCCCCACAGTCAGGACACAGGGCGGGCCCCACAGTCAGGACACGGGGCGGGCGAGCCCCACAGTCAGGACACGGGGCGGGCGGGACCCACAGTCAGGACACGGGGCGGGCGGGCCCCACAGTCAGGACACGGGGCGGGCGGGCCCCACAGTCAGGACATGGGGCGGGCGGGCCCCACAGTCAGGACATGGGGCTGGCCCCACAGTCAGGACATGGGGCGGGCGGCGCCCCCCCCACAGTCAGGACATGGGCCCCCCACAGTCAGGACATGGGGCGGGCGGGCTCCACAGTCAGGACATGGGGCGGGCGGGCTGCACAGTCAGGACATGGGGCGGGCGGGGAGGGCGGGGAGGGCGGGCCCCACAGTCAGGACACGGGGCGGGCCCCACAGTCCAGACCTGGGGCTAGACTCGGGGCAGGCGGCCCATAGTCCAGACACGGGGTGGACGGGCCCCACAGTCCGGACACGTGGCGGGCATGCCCCATAGTCCAGACCTGGGGCTAGACCCGGGGCTGGCGGCCCCACAGTCCAGACCTGAGGCTAGACCCGGGGCAGGCGGTCCCATATTCTAGACACGGGGTGGACGGGCCTCACAGACCTGACATGGGGCGGACATGCCCCACAGTCCAGACCTGGGGCTAGACCCGGGGCAGGCGACCCACAGTCCGGACACGGGGTGGACGGGCCCCACAGTCCGGACACGGGGTGGACTGGCCCCACAGTCCGGACACAGGGTGGACGGGCCCCACAGTCCGGACACGGGGTGGACGGGCCCCACAGTCCGGACACGGGGCGGACGGGCCTCACAGTCCGGACACGGGGCGGACGGGCCCCACAGTCCGGACACGGGGCAGACGGGCCCCACAGTCCGGACACGGGGCGGACGGGCCTCACAGTCCGGACACGGGGCGGACGGGCCCCACAGTCCGGACACGGGGCGGACGGGCCCCACAGTCCGGACACGGGGCGGACGGGCCCCACAGTCCGGACACGGGGCGGACGGGCCCCACAGTCCGGACACGGGGCGGACGGGCCCCACAGTCCGGACACGGGGCGGACGGGCCCCACAGTCCGGACAGGGGGCGGACGGGCCCCACAGTCCGGACACGGGGCGGACGGGCCACACAGTCCAGGCTTGGGGCGGACGGGCCTCACAGTCCGGACACGGGGCTAGTCCCAGGGCAGGCGGCCCCAAAGTCCGGACACGGGGCAGATGAGCCCCACAGTCTGGACACGGGGCGGGCGAGCCCCACAGTCAGGACACGGGGCGGGCGGGACCCACAGTCAGGACACAGGGCGGACGGGCCCCACAGTCAGGACACAGGGCGGGCCCCACAGTCAGGACACAGGGCGGGCCCCAGTCAGGACATGGGGTGGGCGAGCCCCACAGTCAGGACACGGGGCGGGCGGGCCCCACAGTCAGGACATGGGGCGGGCGGGCCCCACAGTCAGGACACGGGGCGGGCCCCACAGTCAGGACATGGGGCGGGCTGGCCCCACAGTCATGAGATGGGGGGGGCGGGCCCGGGGGGGCGGGCCCCACAATCAGGACATGGGGCGGGCGGGCCCCAGTCAGGACATGGGGTGGGCGAGCCCCACAGTCAGGACATAGGGCGGGCGGGCTCCACAGTCAGGACATGGGGCGGGCGGGCTGCACAGTCAGGACATGGGGCGGGCGGGGCAGGCGGGCCCCACAGTCAGGACACGGGGCGGGCCCCACAGTCCAGACCTGGGGCTAGACTCGGGGCAGGCGGCCCCTAGTCCAGACACGGGGTGGACGGGCCCCACAGTCCGGACACGGGGCGGGCATGCCCCATAGTCCAGACCTGGGGCTAGACCCGGGGCTAGCGGCCCCACAGTCCAGACCTGAGGCTAGACCCGGGGCAGGCGGTCCCATATTCTAGACACGGGGTGGACGGGCCTCACAGACCTGACATGGGGCGGACATGCCCCACAGTCCAGACCTGGGGCTAGACCCGGGGCAGGCGACCCACAGTCCGGACACGGGGTGGACGGGCCCCACAGTCCGGACACGAGGTGGACGGGCCCCACAGTCCGGACACGGGGCGGACGGGCCTCACAGTCCGGACACGGGGCGGACGGGCCCCACAGTCAGGACACGGGGCGGACGGGCCCCACAGTCCAGGCTCGGGGCGGATGGGCCTCACAGTCCGGACACGGGGCTAGTCCCGGGGCAGGCGGCCCCAAAGTCCGGACACGGGGCGGATGAGCCCCACAGTCTGGACACGGGGCGGGCGAGCCCCACAGTCAGGACACGGGGCGAGCGGGAGCCACAGTCAGGACACGGGGCGGACGGGCCCCACAGTCAGAACACGGGGCGGGCGAGCCCCACAGTCAGGACACGGGGCGGGCGGGCCCCACAGTCAGGACACGGGGCGGGCGGGACCCACAGTCAGGACACGGGGCGGGCGGGCCCCACAGTCAGGACACGGTGCGGGCGGGCCCCACAGTCAGGACATGGGGCGGGCGGGTCCCACAATCAGGACATGGGGCGGGCGGGCCCCACAGTCACAGTCAGGACATGGGGCGGGCGGGCCCAGTCAGGACATGGGGCGGGCGGGCCCCACAGTCAGGACATGGGGCGGGCGGGCTCCACAGTCAGGACATGGGGCGGGCTGCACAGTCAGGACATGGGGCGGGCGGGCCCCACAGTCCAGACCTGGGGCTAGACCCCGGGCAGGCGGCCCATAGTCCAGACACGGGGTGGACGGGCCCCACAGTCCGGACCCGGGGCGGGCATGCCCCATAGTCCAGACCTGGGGCTAGACCCGGGGCAGGCGGCCCCACAGTCCAGAACTGAGGCTAGACCCGGGGCAGGCGGTCCCATATTCTAGACACGGGGTGGACGGGCCTCACAGACCTGACATAGGGCGGACATGCCCCACAGTCCAGACCTGGGGCTAGACCCGGGGCAGGCGACCCACAGTCCGGACACGGGGTGGACGGGCCCCACAGTCCGGACACGGGGTGGACCGGCCCCACAGTCAGGACACAGGGCGGGCCCCACAGTCAGGACACGGGGCGGGCGAGCCCCACAGTCAGGACACGGGGCGGGCGGGACCCACAGTCAGGACACGGGGCGGGCGGGCCCCACAGTCAGGACACGGGGCGGGCGGGCCCCACAGTCAGGACATGGGGCGGGCGGGCCCCACAGTCAGGACATGGGGAGGGCGGGCCCCACAGTCAGGACATGGGGCGGGCGGGCTCCACAGTCAGGACACGGGGCGGGCCCCACAGTCCAGACCTGGGGCTAGACTCGGGGCAGGCGTCCCATAGTCCAGACACGGGGTGGACGGGCCCCACAGTCCGGACACGGGGCGGGCATGCCCCATAGTCCAGACCTGGGGCTAGACCCGGGGTTGGCGGCCCCACAGTCCAGACCTGAGGCTAGACCCGGGGCAGGCGGTCCCATATTCTAGACACGGGGTGGACGGGCCTCACAGACCTGACATGGGGCGGACATGCCCCACAGTCCAGACCTGGGGCTAGACCCGGGGCAGGCGACCCACAGTCCGGACACGGGGTGGATGGGCCCCACAGTCCGGACACGGGGTGGACGGGCCCCACAGTCCGGACACGGGGCGGACGGGCCCCACAGTCCGGACACGGGGCGGACGGGCCCCACAGTCCGGACACGGGGCGGACGGGCCCCACAGTCCGGACACGGGGCGGACGGGCCCCACAGTCCGGACACGGGGCGGACGGGCCACACAGTCCAGGCTCGGAGCGGACGGGCCTCACAGTCCGGACACAGGGCTAGTCCCAGGGTAGGCGGCCCCAAAGTCCGGACACGGGGCGGATGAGCCCCACAGTCTGGACACGGGGCGGGCGAGCCCCACAGTCAGGACACGGGGCGGGCGGGACCCACAGTCAGGACACAGGGCGGACGGGCCCCACAGTCAGGACACAGGGCGGGCCCCACAGTCAGGACATGGGGCGGGCGGGCCCCAGTCAGGACATGGGGTGGGCGAGCCCCACAGTCAGGACACGGGGCGGGCGGGCCCCACAGTCAGGACATGGGGCGGGAGGGCCCCACAGTCAGGACACGGGGCGGGCGGGCCCCACAGTCAGGACATGGGGCGGGCGGGCCCCCCAGTCATGAGATGGGGGGGCGGGCCCCACAGTCAGGACATCGGGCGGGCCGGCCCCAGTCAGGACATGGGGTGGCCGAGCCCCACAGTCAGGACATGGGGCGGGCGGGCTCCACAGTCAGGACATGGGGCGGGCGGGCTGCACAGTCAGGACATGGGGCGGGCGGGGCGGGCCCCGGGCGGGCGGGCCCCACAGTCAGGACACGGGGCGGGCCCCACAGTCCAGACCTGGATCTAGACTCGGGGCAGGCGGCCCATAGTCCAGACACGGGGTGGACGGGCCCCACAGTCCGGACACGGGGCGGGCATGCCCCATAGTCCAGACCTGGGGCTAGACCCGGGGCTGGTGGCCCCACAGTCCAGACCTGAGGCTAGATCCGAGGCAGGCGGTCCCATATTCTAGACACGGGGTGGACGGGACTCACAGACCTGACATGGGGCGGACATGCCCCACAGTCCAGACCTGGGGCTAGACCCGGGGCAGGCGACCCACAGTCCGGACACGGGGTGGACGGGCCCCACAGTCCGGACACGGGGTGGACGGACCCCACAGTCCGGACACGGGGTGGACGGGCCCCACAGTCCGGACCCGGGGTGGACGGGCCCCACAGTCCGGACACGGGGTGGACGGGCCCCACAGTCCGGACACGGGGTGGACGGGCCTCACAGTCCGGACACGGGGCGGACGGGCCCCACAGTCCGGACACGGGGCGGACGGGCCCCACAGTCCGGACACGGGGCGGACGGGCCCCACAGTCCGGACACGGGGCGGACGGGCCCCACAGTCCGGACACGGGGTGGACGGGCCCCACAGTCCGGAGACGGGGCGGACGGGCCCCACAGTCCGGACACGGGGCGGACGGGCCCCACAGTCCGGACACGGGGCGGACGGGCCACACAGTCCAGGCTCGGGGCGGACGGGCCTCACAGCCCCAAAGTCCGGACACGGGGCGGATGAGCCCCACAGTCTGGACACGGGGCGGGCGAGCCCCACAGTCAGGACACGGGGCGGGCGGGAGCCACAGTCAGGACACGGGGCGGACGGGCCCCACAGTCAGAACACGGGGCGGGCGAGCCCCACAGTCAGGACACGGGGCGGGCGGGCCCCACAGTCAGGACACGGGGCGGGCGGGACCCACAGTCAGGACACGGGGCGGGCGGGCCCCACAGTCAGGACACGGGGCGGGCGGGCCCCACAGTCAGGACATGGGGCGGTCGGGTCCCACAATCAGGACATGGGGCGGGCGGGCCCCACAGTCAGGACATTGGGGGGGCCGGCCCCACAGTCAGGACATGGGGCGGGCGGGCCCAGTCAGGACATGGGGCGGGCGGGCCCCACAGTCAGGACATGGGGCCGCCCGCCCCCACAGTCAGGACATGGGGCGGGCGGGCTCCACAGTCAGGACATGGGGCGGGCTGCACAGTCAGGACATGGGGCGGGCGGGCCCCACAGTCCAGACCTGGGGCTAGACCCCGGTCAGGCGACCCATAGTCCAGACACGGGGTGGACGGGCCCCACAGTCCGGACCCGGGGCGGGCATGCCCCATAGTCCAGACCTGGGGCTAGACCCGGGGCAGGCGGCCCCACAGTCCAGACCTGAGGCTAGACACGGGGCAGGCGGTCCCATATTCTAGACACGGGGTGGACGGGCCTCACAGACCTGACATAGGGCGGACATGCCCCACAGTCCAGACCTGGGGCTAGACCCGGGGCAGGCGACCCACAGTCCGGACACGGGGTGGACGGGCCCCACAGTCCGGACACGGGGCGGGCATGCCCCATAGTCCAGACCTGGGGCTAGACCCGGGGCTGGCGGCCCCACAGTCCAGACCTGAGGCTAGACCCGGGGCAGGCGGTCCCATATTCTAGACACGGGGTGGACGGGCCTCACAGACCTGACATGGGGCGGACATGCCCCACAGTCCAGACCTGGGGCTAGACCCGGGGCAGGCGACCCACAGTCCGGACACGGGGTGGACGGGCCCCACAGTCCGGACACGGGGTGCACGGGCCCCACAGTCCGGACACGGGGTGCACGGGCCTCACAGTCCGGACACGGGGCGGACGGGCCCCACAGTCCGGACACGGGGCGGACGGGCCCCACAGTCCGGACACGGGGCGGACGGGCCCCACAGTCCGGACACGGGGCGGACGGGCCCCACAGTCCGGACACGGGGCGGACGGGCCCCACAGTCCGGACACGGGGCGGACGGGCCCCACAGTCCGGACACGGGGCGGACGGGCCACACAGTCCAGGCTCGGAGCGGACGGGCCTCACAGTCCGGACACGGGGCTAGTCCCAGGGCAGGCGGCCCCAAAGTCCGGACACGGGGCGGATGAGCCCCACAGTCTGGACACGGGGCGGGCGAGCCCCACAGTCAGGACACGGGGCGGGCGGGACCCACAGTCAGGACACAGGGCGGACGGGCCCCACAGTCAGGACACAGGGCGGGCCCCACAGTCAGGACATGGGGCGGGCGGGCCCCAGTCAGGACATGGGGTGGGCGAGCCCCACAGTCAGGACACGGGGCGGGCGGGCCCCACAGTCAGGACATGGGGCGGGAGGGCCCCACAGTCAGGACACGGGGCGGGCGGGCCCCACAGTCAGGACATGGGGCGGGCGGGCCCCCCAGTCATGAGATGGGGGGGCGGGCCCGGGGGGGCGGGCCCCACAGTCAGGACATCGGGCGGTCCGGCCCCAGTCAGGACATGGGGTGGGCGAGCCCCACAGTCAGGACATGGGGCGGGCGGGCTCCACAGTCAGGACATGGGGCGGGCGGGCTGCACAGTCAGGACATGGGGCGGGCGGGCCCCACAGTCAGGACACGGGGCGGGCCCCACAGTCCAGACCTGGATCTAGACTCGGGGCAGGCGGCCCATAGTCCAGACACGGGGTGGACGGGCCCCACAGTCCGGACACGGGGCGGGCATGCCCCATAGTCCAGACCTGGGGCTAGACCCGGGGCTGGTGGCCCCACAGTCCAGACCTGAGGCTAGATCCGAGGCAGGCGGTCCCATATTCTAGACACGGGGTGGACGGGACTCACAGACCTGACATGGGGCGGACATGCCCCACAGTCCAGACCTGGGGCTAGACCCGGGGCAGGCGACCCACAGTCCGGACACGGGGTGGACGGGCCCCACAGTCCGGACACGGGGTGGACGGACCCCACAGTCCGGACACGGGGTGGACGGGCCCCACAGTCCGGACCCGGGGTGGACGGGCCCCACAGTCCGGACACGGGGTGGACGGGCCCCACAGTCCGGACACGGGGTGGACGGGCCTCACAGTCCGGACACGGGGCGGACGGGCCCCACAGTCCGGACACGGGGCGGACGGGCCCCACAGTCCGGACACGGGGCGGACGGGCCCCACAGTCCGGACACGGGGTGGACGGGCCCCACAGTCCGGAGACGGGGCGGACAGGCCCCACAGTCCGGACACGGGGCGGACGGGCCCCACAGTCCGGACACGGGGCGGACGGGCCACACAGTCCAGGCTCGGGGCGGACGGGCCTCACAGCCCCAAAGTCCGGACACGGGGCGGATGAGCCCCACAGTCTGGACACGGGGCGGGCGAGCCCCACAGTCAGGACACGGGGCGGGCGGGAGCCACAGTCAGGACACGGGGCGGACGGGCCCCACAGTCAGAACACGGGGCGGGCGAGCCCCACAGTCAGGACACGGGGCGGGCGGGCCCCACAGTCAGGACACGGGGCGGGCGGGCCCCACAGTCAGGACACGGGGCGGGCGGGCCCCACAGTCAGGACACGGGGCAGGCGGGCCCCACAGTCAGGACATGGGGCGGGCGGGTCCCACAATCAGGACATGGGGCGGGAGGGCCCCACAGTCAGGACATTGGGGGGGCCGGCCCCACAGTCAGGACATGGGGCGGGCGGGCCCAGTCAGGACATGGGGCGGGCGGGCCCCACAGTCAGGACATGGGGCGGGCGGGCTCCACAGTCAGGACATGGGGCGGGCTGCACAGTCAGGACATGGGGCGGGCGGGCCCCACAGTCCAGACCTGGGGCTAGACCCCGGGCAGGCGGCCCATAGTCCAGACACGGGGTGGACGGGCCCCACAGTCCGGACCCGGGGCGGGCATGCCCCATAGTCCAGACCTGGGGCTAGACCCGGGGCAGGCGGCCCCACAGTCCAGACCTGAGGCTAGACCCGGGGCAGGCGGTCCCATATTCTAGACACGGGGTGGACGGGCCTCACAGACCTGACATAGGGCGGACATGCCCCACAGTCCAGACCTGGGGCTAGACCCGGGGCAGGCGACCCACAGTCCGGACACGGGGTGGACGGGCCCCACAGTCCGGACACGGGGCGGGCATGCCCCATAGTCCAGACCTGGGGCTAGACCCGGGGCTGGCGGCCCCACAGTCCAGACCTGAGGCTAGACCCGGGGCAGGCGGTCCCATATTCTAGACACGGGGTGGACGGGCCTCACAGACCTGACATGGGGCGGACATGCCCCACAGTCCAGACCTGGGGCTAGACCCGGGGCAGGCGACCCACAGTCCGGACACGGGGTGGACGGGCCCCACAGTCCGGACACGGGGTGGACGGGCCCCACAGTCCGGACACGGGGAGGACGGGCCTCACAGTCCGGACACGGGGCGGACGGGCCCCACAGTCCGGACACGGGGCGGACGGGCCCCACAGTCCGGACACGGGGCGGACGGGCCCCACAGTCCGGACACGGGGCGGACGGGCCCCACAGTCCGGACACGGGGCGGACGGGCCCCACAGTCCGGACACGGGGCGGACGGGCCCCACAGTCCGGACACGGGGCGGACGGGCCACACAGTCCAGGCTCGGAGCGGACGGGCCTCACAGTCCGGACACGGGGCTAGTCCCAGGGCAGGCGGCCCCAAAGTCCGGACACGGGGCGGATGAGCCCCACAGTCTGGACACGGGGCGGGCGAGCCCCACAGTCAGGACACGGGGCGGGCGGGACCCACAGTCAGGACACAGGGCGGATGGGCCCCACAGTCAGGACACAGGGCGGGCCCCACAGTCAGGACACGGGGCGGGCGAGCCCCACAGTCAGGACACGGGGCGGGCGGGACCCACAGTCAGGACACGGGGCGGGCGGGCCCCACAGTCAGGACACGGGGCGGGCGGGCCCCACAGTCATGAGATGGGGGGGCGGGCCCGGGGGGGCGGGCCCCACAGTCAGGACATGGGGCGGGCCCACAGTCAGGACATGGGGCGGGCGGGCCCCACAGTCAGGACATGGGGCGGGCGGGCCCCACAGTCAGGACATGGGGCGGGCGGGCCTCACAGTCAGGACACGGGGCGGGCGGACCCCACAGTCAGGACATGGGGCGGGCGGGCCCCACAGTTAGGACATGGGGGGGGCGGGCCCCACAGAAAGGACATGGGGCGGGCGGGCCCCACAGTCAGGACATGGGGCGGGCGGGCCCCACAGTCAGGACATGGGGCGGGTGCCAGTCAGGACATGGGGCGGGCGGGCTCCACAGTCAGGACATGGGGCGGGCGGGCTCCACAGTCAGGACATGGGGCGGGCGGGCTGCACAGTCAGGACATGGGGCGGGCGGGCCCCACAGTCAGGACACGGGACGGGCCCCACAGTCCAGACCTGGGGCTAGACCCGGGGCAGGCGGCCCATAGTCCAGACACGGGGTGGACGGGCCCCACAGTCCCGACACGGGGCGTGCATGCCCCATAGTCCAGACCTGGGGCTAGACCCGGGCCAGGGCGGCCCCACAGTCCAGACCTGAGGCTAGACCCGGGGCAGGCGGTCCCATATTCTAGACATGGGGTGGACGGGCCTCACAGACCTGACATGGGGCGGACATGCCCCACAGTCCAGACCTGGGGCTAGACCCGGGGCAAGCGACCCACAGTCCGGACACGGGGTGGACGGGCCCCACAGTCCGGACACGGGGTGGACGGGCCCCACAGTCCGGACACGGGGTGGACGGGCCCCACAGTCCGGACACGGGGTGGACGGGCCCCACAGTCCGGATACGGGGTGGACGGGCCCCACAGTCCGGACACGGGGTGGACGGGCCCCACAGTCCGGATACGGGGTGGACGGGCCCCACAGTCCGGACACGGGGTGGACGGGCCCCACAGTCCGGACACGGGGGAGACGGGCCCCACAGTCCGGACACGGGGCGGACGGGCCCCACAGTCCGGACACGGGGCGGACGGGCCCCACAGTCCGGACACGGGGCGGACGGGCCCCACAGTCCGGACACGGGGCGGACGGGCCTCACAGTCCGGACACGGGGCTAGTCCCGGGGCAGGCAGCCCCAAAGTCCGGACACGGGGCGGATGAGCCCCACAGTCTGGACACGGTGCGGGCGAGCCCCAGAGTCAGGACACGGGGCGGGCGGGACCCACAGTCAGGACACAGGGCGGACGGGCCCCACAGTCAGGACACAGGGCGGGCCCCACAGTCAGGACACGGGGCGGGCGAGCCCCACAGTCAGGACACGGGGCGGGCGGGACCCACAGTCAGGACACGGGGCGGGCGGGCCCCACAGTCAGGACACGGGGCGGGCGGGCCCCACAGTCAGGACACGGGGTGGGCCACAGTCAGGACACGGGGCGGGCGTGCCCCACAGTCAGGACACGGGGCGGGCGGGCCCCACAGTCAGGACATGGGGCGGGCGGGCCCCACAGTCAGGACATGGGGCGGGCGGGCCCCACAGTCAGGACATGGGGCGGGCGGGCCCCACAGTCAGGACATGGGGCGGGCGGGCGGCGGGCGGGCCCCACAGTCAGGACATGGGGAGGGTGGGCCCCACAGTCAGGACATGGGGCGGGCTGGCCCCACAGTCAGGACATGGGGCGGGCGGGCCCCACAGTCAGGACATGGGGCGGGCGGGCTGCACAGTCAGGACATGGGGCGGGCGACAGTCCAGACCTGGGGCTAGACCCGGGGCAGGCGGCCCATAGTCCAGACACGGGGTGGACGGGCCCCACAGTCCGGACACGGGGCGGGCATGCACCATAGTCCAGACCTGGGGCTAGACCCGGGGCAGGTAGCCCCACAGTCCAGACCTGAGGCTAGACCCGGGGCAGGCGGTCCCATATTCTAGACACGGGGTGGACGGGCCTCACAGACCTGACATGGGGCGGACATGCCCCACAGTCCAGACCTGGGGCTAGACCCGGGGCAGGCGACCCACAGTCCGGACACGGGGCGGGCGGGCCTCACAGTCCGGACACGGGGCTAGTCCCGGGGCAGGCGGCCCCAAAGTCCGGACACGGTGCGGATGAGCCCCACAGTCTGGACACGGGGCGGGCGAGCCCCACAGTCAGGACATGGGGCGGGCGGGACCCACAGTCAGGACACAGGACGGACGGGCCCCACAGTCAGGACACAGGGCAGGCCCCACAGTCAGGACACGGGGCGGGCGAGCCCCACAGTCAGGACACGGGGCGTGCGGGACCCACAGTCAGGACACGGGGCGGGCGGGCCCCACAGTCAGGACACGGGGCGGGCGGGCTCCACAGTCAGGACATGGGGCGGGCGGGCTCCACAGTACAGACCTGGGACTAGACCCGGGGCAGGCGACCCACAGTCCGGACACGGGGTGGACGGGTCCCACAGTCCAGACACGGGGTGGACGGGCCCCACTGTCCAGACACGGGGTGGACGGGCCCCACAGTCCGGACACGAGGTGGACGGGCCCCACAGTCCGGACCCGGGGTGGACGGGCCCCACAGTCCGGACACGGGGCGGACGGGCCCCACAGTCCGGACACGGGGCGGACGGGCCCCACAGTCCGGACACGGGGCGGACGGGCCCCACAGTCCGGACACGGGGCTAGTCCCGGGGCAGGAGGCCCCAAAGTCTGGACACGGGGCGGATGAGCCCCACAGTCTGGACACGGGGCGGGCGAGCCCCACAGTCAGGAAACGGGGCGGGTGGGACCCACAGTCAGGACACAGGGCGGACGGGCCCCACAGTCAGGACACAGGGCGGGCCCCACAGTCAGGACACGGGGCTGGCGAGCCCCACAGTCAGGACACGGGGCGGGACCCACAGTCAGGACACGGGGCGGGCGGGCCCCACAGTTAGGACACGGGGCGGGCGGGCCCCACAGTCAGGACACGGGGCGGGCGGGCCCCACAGTCAGGACACGGGGCAGGCGGGCCCCACAGTCAGGACACTGGGCGGGCGGGCCCCACAGTCAGGACTTGGGACGGGCGGGCCCCACAGTCAGAACATGGGGCGGGCGGGCTCCACAGTCAGGACATGGGGCGGGCGGGCTGCACAGTCAGGACATGGGGCGGGCGGGCCCCCGCCCGCCCCCACAGTCAGGACACGGGGCGGGCGGGCCCCACAGTCCAGACCTGGGGCTAGACCCGGGGCAGGCGGCCCATAGTCCAGACACGGGGTGGACCGGCCCCACAGTCCGGACACGGGGCGGGCATGCCCCATAGTCCAGACCTGGGGCTAGACCCGGGGCAGGCGGCCCCACATTCCAGACCTGAGGCTAGACCCGGGGCAGGCGGTCCCATATTCTAGACACAGGGTGGACGGGCCTCACAGACCTGACATGGGGCGGACATGCCCCACAGTCCAGACCTGGGGCTAGACCCGGGGCAGGCGACCCACAGTCCGGACACGGGGTGGATGGGCCCCACAGTCCGGACACGGGGTGGACGGGCCCCACAGTCCGGACACGGGGTGGACGTGCCCCACAGTCCGGACACGGGGTGGACGGGCCCCATTGTCCGGACACGGGGTGGACGGGCCCCACAGTCCGGACACGGGGTGGACGGGCCCCACAGTCCGGACACGGGGTGGACGGGCCCCACAGTCCGGACACGGGGCGGACGGGCCCCACAGTCAGGACACTGGGCGGGCAGGCCCAACAGTCTGGATACGGGGTGGGCGGGCCTCACAGTCAGGACACGGGGCGGGCGGGCCCATAGTTAGGACAAGGGGCGGACGGGCCCCACAGTCCTGACACGGGGTGGGCATGCCCCACAGTCCAGACCTGGGGCTAGACCCGGGGCAGGCGACCTCACAGTCCGGACATGGGGCGGCCACAGTACGGACAGAGGGCGGACGGGCCCCACAGTCCAGGCTCGGGGCGGACAGGCCCCACCGGCCAGGCTCGGGGCGGACGGGCCCCACAGTCCACATTCTGGCCCCACAGTCCACGCTCGGGGGCGGATGGGCCCCACAGTTCACGCTCGAGGCGGTCGGGCCCCACAGTCCACGCTCGGGCCCCACAGTCCAGGCCCGGGGCAGACAGGTACCAAACTCCAGGCTCGGGGCGGACGGGCCCCACAGTCCAGGCTCGGGGCGGACGGGCCCCACAGTCCAGGCTCAGAGCGGACGGGCTCCACAGTCCAGGCTCGGGGCGGACGGGCCCCACAGTCAAGGCTTGGGGCGGACGGGCCCCACAGTGCAGGCTCGGGGCGGACGGGCCCCACAGTGCAGGCTCGGGGCGGACGGGCCCCACAGTCCAGGCTCTGGGCGGACGGGCCCCACAGTCCAGGCTCGGGGCGGACGGGCCCCACAGTTCAGACACAGGGATAGTCCCGGGGCAGGTGGCCCCACAGTCCAGACCTGGGGTTAGACCCAGGGCAGGCGGCCCCAAAGTCCAGACACAGGGCGGACGGGCCCCACAGTCCAGACCCATGGCGGGCGGCCCAACAGTCCAGACCCAGGGCGGGCGGCCCAACAGTCCAGACCCAGGGCGGGCGGCCCAACAGTCCAGACCCGAGGCGGGCGGCCCAACAGTCCAGACCCGAGGCGAGCGGCCCACCAGTCCAGAACCAAGGTGGGCGGCCCAACAGTCCAGATCTGAGTCGGGCGGCCCAACAGTCCAGACCCGAGTCGGGCGGCCCAACAGTCCAGACATGGGGCCAGACCCAAGGAGGGTGGCCAATTGGTGCAACATGTGCAGTTTCACAGGGACCCAAGATGTAAAGGGGCCACCACCACCTCCTAATCAGGTCAATTGTGCATTATGATGAGCTATGCCAATATACTGATAGAGGGGAACTGTCCAGACCCGAGGCGGGCGGCCCAACTGTCCAGACCCGAAGTGGGAGGTCCAACAGTCCAGACTCAAGGCGGGAAGTCCCACAGTCCAGACACGAAGCCAGGCCCGAGGTGGGCGGCCCAACAGTCCAGACACGGGGCCATGCCCGAGGCGGCCCGCCCAATAGTTCATACACGGGGCTAGATATACTGTTCTGATAGAGGGGCCCTCTTCTGGCTGTGTCCGCCCCTGACGTACAGATATACAGCAATATGCAGCAGGAGAGACAAGATCCAGGGAGATATCCGATCGCCAGAACTGGGGTCAGGAAGGAATTTTTTTCCCCCCTAGGGGGTTTTCTTCGCCTTCCTCTGGATCTTTGGTTCCAGTGGCTCTCATCAGGTCTGCACTATCCGCAGCAAGTTCTGTAGTCTCTATCGGGCCTGACCTGAGAGTCATTGTGAACTTTAATTTATTAAAGGGCCAGTAATATTTTTATTACAATGTGGCTTATTGCTATTCCAATAAAAAAATTAATAATAATATATTGTGTTGTGTGTTTTATTTGTGTGGACTTCACCCTACAGAAACAATGATGAGAGTGAACGCTGACGCTCAATATTCCAGAACTAGAACCAGACTTGGCTCATCCGGCATATAATAAAGTGTCTGTCTCATCTGCTGTATACATGATGGCAGCTGCTGCAGGACCAGGGAGTATAGAGGGTGCTACATACAGGAGCATCTCACAAAATTAGAATATCATCAAAAAGTTAATTTCAGTTCTTCAATATAAAAAGTCAAAGTCATATATTATATAGAGTCATTACAAACAGAGTGATCTATTTCAAGTGTTTATTTCTGTTAATGTTGATGGTTATGGCTTACAGCCAATGAAAACACAACAGTCATTATCTCAGTAAACTTAAATAATTAACAAAAAACACCTGCAAAGGCTTCCTAAGCATTTAAAAAGTCCCTTAGTCTGTTTCAGTAGGCTCCGCAATCATGTGGAAAACTGTTGACTTGACAGATGTCCAGAAGGCAGTCATTGACACTCCACAAGGTCCCAGACTTCCAATTTTAATTTGTTTCATTTCATTTGTTTAGCTGCTGGAGGTCTAGTGTGAAGTTTCCACCATCAGTGATGGTTTGGGGAGCCATGTCATCTTCTGGTGTAGATCCACTGTGTTTTATCAAGACCAAAGTCAGCGCAGCCACCTACCAGGAAATTTTAGAGCACTTCATGCTTCCCTCTGCAGACAAACTTTTGGAGATGGAAATGTCATTCTCCAGCAGGACTTGGCCCCTGTCCACACGGCCAAAAGTACCAATACCTGGTTTACACACAACAGTATCACTGTGCTTGATTGGCAGCAAACTCGCCTGACCTTAACCCCATAGAGAATCTATTATAGAGAATCTTTGGGGTATTGTCAAGAGGAAGATGAGAGACCCCAGACACAACAATGCAGACGAGCTGAAGGCTGCTATCAAAGCCACCTGGGCGTCCATAACCCCTCAGCAGTGCCACAGGCTGATCACCTCCATGCCACATTGCCGCATTGATGCAGTAATTGATGCAAAAGGAGCCCCGACCAGGTATTGAGTGCATTTACTGAATATACATTTCAATAGGCCAATATTTCGGATTTTAAAATAATTTTTCAAGCTGTTATAAAGTATTCTAATTTACTGAGATAATGACTTTTGTGTTTTCATAGGCTGTAAGCTATAATCATCAACATTGACAGAAATAAACACGTGAAATAGATCCCTCTGTGTGTAATGACTCTATATAATATAGGAGTTTCACTTTTTGTATTGAGGAACTGAAATAAAGTAACTTTTTGATGATATTCTAGTTTTGTGAGATGCACCTGTACATAGAGCAGGTCACATATAACTCCAGCCCAAGTTACATCACCAGTGTTTTGGGGGTCGGTCTCTGTGATGGGGGCACTTATATTGTATTGGTCCTATAAAACACACTACCTGAAAGACTGATGACCAGATCACAGCAAAGCAGAATGCAGGAAACCCAGGAAAATGGCTAAATAGGTGTCACAGGGTGCAATAAGTAGCCATGGGCCCCAAGACAAAACTAGGGCCTCACTCAGAAATGACCACAATAGCCCATTTACCAAGGCTGGCTATAGGTAGTAAAGCAGATACTTGGAGGGATTTGTGCCAAATTTTCCACCTATTTATTAGAACGAAGAAAATAGTGTTACAGGGTCAGGATAGGGTTAAAAATCTTGTGAGTTTATTTGTAGTAAAAAATATATAAAAACATCACCATAGGTCACGATCCTAACCAGAATAATGTTTAACCGCAAATGCGTTTCCGACTTGCATCTATAGTTATTGCAATAGGATAGGACAGATACACAATTCCAGTTAAAGGGAATCTGTCAGAAGGTTTTGCTACGTAATCCGAGATCAGCATGATGTAGGGGCAGAGAGCCTGATTCCAGCGATGTATCACTTACTAGACTGCTTGGTGCAGTTTTGATAGAATCCCTGCTTTCTCTGTTGTAAATGAAGCAGTGCTCAGAATGTTAAGCCCTGTGTAACCCTGCCCACGCTGGCAGATTCCTGTGTACAAACTGCAAATCAGTGGTGAGGGCGGGGTTACACAGATGAGCCTGACTGGCCTGTACCTGAGACCTAGTCAGGCAGTGATCATCTCCTGTTGATAAAACATGGATTGTATTGAAACTACAACACACAGCCTAATAAGTGACACATCCCTGGAATCAGGATATCTTGCTCTACATCATGCTGCTCTCAGATTAAGTAGCAAAAATCTGCTGACAGATTCCCTTTAATAAAGTACATGTCCTGTTTTGTATCTCCCAGAGCAATGTCATCAGTGTCGCTCACCACCAATGCAGATGTGAGTGGTGCCGGACAACCTCTTTATGTCAAATAATTACCTGCAGAGCTGGCATCCATCTGAGGAGATGGACACACATCTGTCTGACAGGTGGGTGGAGACGAATTGGTTGATATATCCCACTCTTAGTCCACTTGGCTAAAAAGATGATTTACATCCAGAGAAGAGGGACAGAGGGGCAGCAACACAAGAAAAGCAACGCCGTATTCAGAACAGGGGCATTTACACCAGGTAAAAAATTACATCGTTATGGAAAGTGACAGGTTCTATTTAAAGGGATTTCAGAAGACTGAGAACACCTACAACACCTGAAATGGATGACCCACATCTCTGGTTTACTCTATTATGACCGGCTATTAATGGAAAAAGTATGGAAATGGGACCAGTCGTGTGCAGGGTCCTCACATACAAAGGTTGAAAAAAAGATGATGGGGCTGGTATCTACTATAGACAAGTTGTGGGGCCGCACATCAACTAGTCCATAAACCTCCTGCAATCAGCAGCAAACCAAAGACAAGTGCGAAGCATCATGCTCCGTGTGCATTACCTAATTCCCTATTAGTTATTAATTTGTGGGGATCATTTGGGACATTAATTTGACTGCTGGTTCTATTAGCTCAATAGGTCCACAGGAATCCTTGATTAGTTTAGGAATGGGCATCCACTATGGTTACTGGACACATGAGGTTCCCCACAACCACGATCCCCATACACAATAGATACAAGGTAGAAAGTCTTGCCCTGTTGAATGCTACACCTGACTTCAGGCCACCACATCTTGGTTGTCCAATGTTCTTGCTTCTCTAGGGCTCTTCTCAGATATTCATTATACCAGCTCCCCAGAATACCAAAGCTAGGGTGGATGACCGCGAGTCCTGGTGGTGGTCATAACTGCGGCCACCCAGGGGCAATACTCCATAACAACAAACCCCTGAGGTGGTGTAGGATGTAAGGACCTATTCACACTACATTCAGCGCTGCATTCAGGTCTTTACACAAGGCTTACAACTGAATCCCTGAAATTCAGGATTGTGCTGTCTGAAATGAGACATCTGAAAGCAGAGCAAATGGAGCCTAAAGATTCATACTTTAGGCTCGGTTTGCCTTTGTTCAAATCAATGGAAAAAATCCCCATCTCTACATGTCTGACAGCCATTCTATTCCAGCGTCAGCTGAATTCCAACCACAGTCCACCTCATTCTACTTAATGTACTTCTGATTAGGTGATCACCTGAACCAAATCTTATGTAACGAGGGAAAGGATAAAAAACACTGCTGTGGTCTTCACAATCCTCTTGCAATAGGACAAGCTGGATGGCAAAACAAGTGCTAGGAAGAGCCCAAAAGTAATTTGAATGAAAAACTAACTTTTAACCATGCCAAAGGAGTTGAAAAGAAAAGTCTTGAGTGAGGAAAAGAAGGGTTCAATTCTGGCTTCTCTAGCAGAGGGATACAGTGAGCGTCATGTTGCCTCCATCCTTAAAATTTCAAAGACGGCAGTCCATTACAACAAGGTCAAGCAGCAGACATTGGGGACAACAAAGCTACAGACCGGCAGAGGGCGAAAGCGACTCTCCACTGACCGGGATGACCGTCATCTTATTCTAATGTCACTCAGCAACCGCAGGATGACATCAAGTGACCTACAGAAGGAATGGCAAATGGCAGCTGAGGTGAAGTGCACGGCAAGAACAGTTCATAACGGGCTCCTAGAGACCTCAAGTCATGTAAAGCGAGAAAAAAGCCTTTCATCAATGAGAAGCAAAGGAGAGCCAGGCTGAAGTTTGCCAAAGACCATAAGGATTGGACCATAGAGGACTGGAGTAAGGTAATCTTCTCTGATGAGTCTAATTTTCAGCTTTGCCCAACACCTGGTCGTCTAATGGTTAGACGGAGACCTGGAGAGGCATACAAGCCACAGTGTCTTGCACCACTGTGAAATTTGGTGGAGGATCGGTGATGATCTGGGGATGCTTCAGCAAGGCTGGAATTGGGCAGGTTAATCTTTGCGAAGGACGTATGAATCAAGCCGCATACAAGGTTATTCTTGAAAAAACACTTGCTTCCTTCTGCTCAGGCAATGTTCCCCAACTCTGAGGACTGGTTTTTCCAGCAGGACAATGCCCCATGCCACGCAGCTAGGTCAATCAATGTGTGAATGAAGGAGCACCACATCAAGACCCTGTCATGGCCAGCCCAATCTCCAGACCTGAACCCCATGGAAAACCTCTGGAATGTAATCAAGAGGAAGATGGATGGTCACAAGCCATCAAACAAAGAAGAACTGCTTACATTTTTGTGCCAGTAGTGGCATAAGGTCACCCAAAAGCAGCGTGAAAGACTGGTGGAAAGCAGCCAAGACGCATGAAAGCTGGGATTAAAAATCATAGTTATTCCACCAAATATTGATGTCTGAACTCTTCCTGAGTTAAAACAGGAGTATTGTTGTTTCTAAATGAATAAGAACTTGTTTTCTTTGCAGTATTTGAGGTCTGACAGCACTGGTTCTCTGTTTCTTTTTTATTATTTTGACGATTTCTCATTTGCTGCAAATAAATACAAAATTTTTAGCTTTGAATTTCGGAGACAAGTTGTCAGTAGCTTATAGAATAAAACAACAATGTACATTTTACTCAAAAATAGACCTATAAAGAGAAAATCAGAGAAAATGAAAATGAGCTGTGTATATATAGATATATATAGATATATACACACACACATTATATACATACACACATTATATTATATACACACACACATATATATGTGGCGCCCCTGAGGGTTCGGTCACCACAGAGGTACTGCATCTCACCCAGAGCTGTGTATATATAGATATATATATAGATATATACACACACACATTATATACATACACACATATTATATACACACACACATATATATGTGGCGCCCCTGAGGGTTCGGTCACCACAGAGGTACTGCATCTCACCCAGAGCTGTGGTATCTCACTCTCAGGTAAGGAAGGAGTACAGCTCAGGACCCTAACACCTGCATTCATTACACCACATTTCCGGGGGACAGGGCGAGATTGCTCCTACGGGAGAGCACAGTCCCTGGTCCCTGGCTGGAGTGGGGGGAACCTAGTAAAGGGGTGTGGGTGGAGGACGTAGTTAAGGGGAGCACATAGAAGGAAGATATAAAAAGAGAAACCATCTTAGAAAGACAGATTAGTCTGAGGAGGAAAGTGCCAGGAGCAGAGGCTCTGTAGGAGCTCTTTTCCAGAGGCGGGCCTAGCCAGTGAGTTCCAAGGCTGAGAGGAAGAAGAGAAGGAGAGGAGAGGGAGCAGGAAGGCTCCAGGAACCAGAAGAAAGGATCCCAGGGGTACAGGCAGTGCGAGAGGCCACCCGTACGCCCGAATCTGCCGGGAGGTGGAGGGGTCAGGCTGCATACAGGGAACTGGTCCCTCAACTAGTAGAAGATTGCACGTCTTAGCTAGAAACCGGAGGCTGCAGTATTTCATGTCCAGTAGCCAACATTCCATACCAGTCTCACCAGGAAGGTAGCTATATAGGACCCAGGGGACGGAACAGACGTCGCCCGCCAAGGCCCGCAGGTACTGGACTGGGACACTTGGTATGAGGTTCAGGGAGACAGCCAGAGAGAGGACACAGAAGGGGGTCCTGCTATGTACTCCGGAGTTACCTGGGGGTGGACTGAACCCCTCACTGAGTAAATGCAGCACGGCATGGGAAGTTACCTTGACGTCTGTAACTTGGACTGCAATAACCGTGAGTAAAGATCCAGAGGACTGCACCACCTTGTCTGTGTTTCTTGCAGCGCCATCACTCCCTGCACTACAACGCCCAGCGCAACCTACAACAACATCTACACTGCCCTGGAGCTAGCTCTTCCTGTGGAGAGCCACACCATCCCTGCTGCAGTAACATCAGCTTCAGAGGACGGCTCCGCAGCGGCCGCTCCCTTTAGCCGCATTCCACAGGTGGCGTCACAAACTTTAACATAAACTATAAAAATCCCCTGTAAATATATCCCCTTTTATTGACCGCCCTGGATCACGAACCGGGTCACCGCCACTGTGACATCCCCCAGCATCTACCGGCCCGGCACCGGGTACCCCACGGCCCAGGGGGCGCGTCATATATATCGGCAGAGCATCCCTCTCAAAGTCTGCACCGCTCTCGCTCACTAACTCAAGCAACCTGCACCGCCTCGCACCCCGCTAGCTCACGCACACAGCACCCCCTTGCATCCCTCTATCCCACACACCCTGCATATCCATGCACACTTATCAACTGTGCGAAGGTCACTGGTAAAATACTGGAGGGGAATTATGTGTCAATCAGGATGTTACCATCAGTGATATGAACCCGGAAAAATGCTCCAGCATACTAAGTGCTGAGAGGGGTTAATCGACCATGCTAAGGGCTGGGTTTAGTTAACAGCTAAAGAGTGGGTAGGAGGCTGTTCACCATATCTCCACCCCAGGGTATGGGCCAGAAGGTAAATACGAAGCTTTTGGACTCATTCAGTGTTTGGTGTGTCTGTAGATGAGAGCACCAGAGCTGTGCTCATGTTAAAAAGAACTGAACCTATTTGTTTTCCTAATTTTGGACTGGTTTATGCAGTACAATTTTAATAAATCAGTTGAAAACTTAAACAGAAAATGTTCCTGTATCTACCTCTAAGAAGCTGAGTGAGACGACCTACTATACCACACACCCTGCACCCCTTTATCCCACACCCCTTACTACTCAGATGTGTTTTCTTCCATTTGGACAAGAAGCTGATTAGTGCGCCCCAGCAACCTGCCACCCTAGGCACCCGCCCTCCAGTGCCTAGTGGCTAATACTGCCCTGCTCAGGAATAAAAACAAACTCAAGTCTGTCTTGGACAAAACAAGATAGACTGCCAGAACAGTGAGGTGTCAGGTTACACCTGCATTTATACTGCAAGGAGAGGGAAGGGAGAGGAGGGGGCAGAGACAAAAAGACAGGCTGATGGAGCCACAGCTTATAGGTAATGTATTTCTCTTTGATGGATTTACAGCCACAGCACAGTAATGCTGTATAATGTCCACATTGCTTCTGTTGCTACTGTCTTTGTGCTTAGAGCAAGAGCAGCAAGAATCCATCATGTCCGTGTACGGTATAGACATCATAGTAGCTAATCTCCACCCACTAGCTCAGAGAGGACTGAAAATCAGAGATAGAGCCTGCAGAGGGGAAACTGATGAAAACACACGATTCAAGTCATATAATAACCAGAAATAGTGACAGCCTGTTCTGACTAGTCACCTGAAAGGACAGGTACCCTTTAAAAGGAATCTGTCAGAAGGATTACACGCCTCAAACTATTTATATGCACATGTAACTCTTGCAAATACAAGTACAGTATTTCCTTTTGCTAGAGTCTATTCCTCCGTTACAGAGAAAGCTGCATTTGAATCGATAAGCAAACGAGGCTGAAGTACTTTGGGTGTGTGGAAGCACTTCCAATGCCTCCGCTCTTCCCAGCTGTATTTCCCACCTATTGATGCCTTTTGCTTAACTGTCTCCTCCTTTTGGATTCTGGTCGATCAGATGCCCCTGCAGAGCAGACCCTGGTACATGTGAGTATTTGGTAAAGAGATTATGTGCGCCCCTGAGGGTTCAGTCGCCACAGAGGTACTGCACCTCACCCAGAGGTGTGGTATCACCTTCTCTCAGGTAAGGAGGGAGTGCTGCCCGGAACCCCAAAACCTGCATCCAACACTACACTACTCCAGGCCGGCTGGAAGGGCAAGATGCAATGTGTTTTCCTGCTGAGCCCTGTCCCTGGCTGGAGTGGGGGGAACCTAAAGGTAGGGGGAACCAGTAGTGGGTGTGGGTGGAGGAAGTAGTTAGAGGGAGCACTTTGACAGTAGGTATATAAAGGGAAGCCATCTTAGGGTGGCAGTGGAGTAAGAGGAGTGAGTGAGTGAGGACAGTCTGGGAGCAGAGGCTTTTTAGGACCTCTGCTCCATATGTAGGGCCCAGTCCTAGAGGCCCAGGTGGGGAGCAGAGGAGTAGGCTCCGTTCTAAGTAAGGGATCCCAGGGGGTACGGCGAGTGCAGGACAGCACCCGTACGCCCCGAATCTGCCAGAAGACAGAGGGATCGTAGGCCGCAAGAAGGGGATCGGCCCCTGGTCCAGCCGTGTGACTCTAAGTCTCGGCTGGGAAAACCGGAGGCTTCTGGCTTATATAGTCAGTTGCCGAAGCCTCATTCTAATCCCCGTGAGGGTCAAGCAGGTCCGGGAACTCCGACGAGACAGGAAGGACTTCAGAGCACCCGAGCGGGATTGAGAGTGGGGAAGCGCAGGGCAGGAGGGAGAAAGACCCAGCGTGAAGACGGTCTAGCTAGGAACACAAGAAAGTGGGGTTCTGTCAGGTACTCCTAATCGGCCTGAGGAAGTGCTGAACCCCTGCCTGGTGAACGCAGCGCGACGTGGGAGGCTGACACCTGTAAAGTGCACGAGTGGAACTATCATAAGAACTGTGAGTAAAGACTCGGATGACTGCACCACACTGCCTCCGTCCATTCCTTTCATCTGCGCCATCTTTCCTTCCCTGCACTACAACGCCCAGCGCAACTTACACTACCTACACTGCCCTGGAGCCAGACCATCCCTGCTGCAGTAACATCAGCTTCAGAGGACTGCTCCACAGCGGCGGCTCCCTTTTGCCGCGTTCCACGAACTTTCCAAATCCCCTATATATTTCCCCTTTTGCTGACCGCCCTGGGTCACAGACCGGGCCAGCCACCGTGATATCCCCCACCGGCATACACAGAGGCCCGGCTGCCGAGTACCCCACGGCCGAGGGGGCGCGTCAATTACTCACTATTAAAAATCCTGTATACTTAGTATCTTCCCCATTCTTACAATTCTAGGACAAGGGAGCCCCTGCTGCACCAGTATCTGCACCCAAAAGGGCTGTCTAGGTCTCAGGGAAATCTAGAAGATGTGCTCTCTGCAGTATAAAATTGCCTGGGAAACAGCTATGTGAGAGGTGGACCTCTAAAATCATCAGGGATGAACAGTCTAATTTTCTATCTGACATGAGGTCCATGATTAGAGAGGAGGTGCAAACTTCAATCTCTAATTTCGTTCCCCCACAGACATCTCAGCCAGGTCCCCGTGCTAAGAGACCAAGATGGGAGATGGAGCTAAGCTCAGAAGAGGACATACAATCCCTTGATTCTGATCAGGATGAAGAAGGCAAGATCTGCTCAGAATCCCCAGAAGGGAAAAAATATATTTTTTCTCCTCTGACAACACAGACAAGATCCTACTGGACTGGGGTGTCTGGGGCCCACCAGGGAAATTAACTCCAGGGGCCCACCCACCCGGGCCCACCCTTCAGCTATTTGCAAATACCTGTTAGCCGTTATACCCATTATATTGGCGGCTCCTGCCCATCACTGTGCGCTCACCAGAACTGCGATGTACAATTACTGTAGTTTGCATTAAAGGGTTTTTATTGGTGAAAACAAGTTATCAGCGATGCACAGGTGGGGAAGGTGATCACTTATTTATTGGTGGAATCCGCACTGTCAGAAGATTGTGGCACTTTGAGTATTTGGTGAGATTTTTACCTCAGTATTTATAAGACAAAACCAGGAGTGGAGCAATCCGAGGTCATGTTTTATGCATTTCTCACCCACTCCTGGTTTTGTCTTATAAATACAGAGGTGAAAATCACACCAGATGCCAACTTGCTTTCTCTGGTGAACCTCTGTAACTGCAGAGGGGTTAGGGAGGGGTTAAACATCCAAGTATTTAATATCTATTGGAAATAAAGAGGTTTCCCCTTATTGATATCAGATAAAACAAATGACCAACCACAATCCACTCTACCAAGACCAATATTACCAGATAGAAGGCAGAAATACCACCACACCGTGACCAGATCACATATTACCACCACATAGTGCCCAAATAATGCCACATACAAGGCACAAATACCGCCACACCATGACCAAAGCACATAATACCACCACATAGTGATCAAATGGTACCAGATACAAGGTATAAATACTGACACACCATGAGACCACATATTACCACCACATAGTGACTGAATAGTACCACATACAAGGGACAAATATCGTCATGTCATGACCAAAGCACACAATGGCACCACATAGTGACAAATAGTACTAAAATAATAAAAATGTAAAAAAGCTCTGTATATAGTGTCAGTGTACAGGTTATACAGTGATCACCAGTGACATTATACACAGGAGCTCTGTATATAGTGTCAGTGTACAGGTAATACAATGATCACCATTGATATTATACACAGGAGCTCTGTATATAGTGTCAGTGTGAATGTATAGGTAATACACATACTCACAAGTTCTTTATCTGCAGACCGATATATCACATCTTCTATGCAGGACTTATCTCTGCAGAAAATAACATAGTTAGCTATAACTGATCACTTCCAGAGCACAATCCACACTTTTCCCAAGATTTCTACACTGCATGAAATGACAAAAAAAGCAACATAGCACTGCACTACACAGTAACAGTGCTCCAGTGTCATTCTGTACCTGCTCATCTGTCAGCAGACATATTTGTCTGATGGCAAAGATCTAGCAGAGCTGAAGACCCATGGATGACGTCGGAGCGAGGATTTTTTTTAATTAAAGATGGAGTCCCTTAGGCTTAGTTTCCCACGCAGCATAATAGCCGCATATTCCTGATTTTATGCGGCGCTCCTGTCATCAGGATTTTGATAATTTTGAGTATTTGTTCAACAGAGGTTGATTTTGAAAGGAGAGTGGAGGAATTGAAACACAGGTTCTTAGATCGCGGATATAGTCGAAGAAGTATTAAGCATGCCTATAATCGAGCCAAAAACAGTAATCGTCAACAATTAATGTATTCTAATCGAGCTCACAAACAAGAGAACTGTGTCAGGATGGTGACACGGTACCATTCACAATGGCGCAAAATGTGTGATGTGCTTAGGAAACACTGGCCCATTTTACTTGCAGATCAGACGTTGCGCCAATATTTGCCTATGTATCCGTCAGTCACAGCCCGTCAATCTCCGAGCCTCCGAGATCACTTGGTAAGGAGCTACCTTACACCTAATACTCAGAAGAAAATTGCCGAAATAGGACTGGCTAAAATAAGACAAACGTGGGGTTGTACCCAATGTGGTTCATGTATTTCGTGTCCAAACATTGAACATACTAAAAAGTTTCTTTCATCTAGTGGGAAAGAATTTACTATCCTACACTCCATTACGTGTACAGCACGTAATGTCATTTATCACGTTACATGTCCTTGCTCTTTGGTATACATAGGTCTGACCACTAGGATGTTAAAGACCAGAGCGAGGGAACATGGACGTGATATTATGGCAGCAGCCACTGAGGATAATTTGGAGTTGTTGAAAACAATCCCTAGACACTTTAAAAACTATCATGCCTGTGATCCATCAGGTCTTCAAGTTAAAGGCATCGATCATGTGTATAGTACGTTGCGTGGAGGTAGTGCTAGTCGCCTACTTGCACAGAAAGAATCCAGATGGATTTGGCTATTGCAAACCTTACATCCTCAGGGCCTCAACGAGTCCTTAAGCTTTTCACCATTCCTCTGATTGCCTCTATCTCTCCCCCACCCCTGCACCCACTAGATTGATTGGTATTTTAATGATGTTTATAACCCCCCCCCCTTGTTTTATCCTCTAATTAATGTTCATTTTTTCCTTAGTACATACTCTTTTGTCCTTGATTGCGGCTGCCTTCCGTGTCTCTTTCTGCTGGTTACTCCTATTGATGGATGGCTGTGGACGATTTATACATCTTGATTAATCAATGATTCTCCTGGACTACTGACAATAGGTCACAGAGATATTATCATCTACTGGGACAAAGAAAAGCTACGCAACGAATGAATTCATCTAATTGCTGGATATACTTGATATTGAGCAGTATTATGGGTGTATTGTGTTTTTTGTATGTTTATGCTTACAACCTATTGTGTAGGATTTAATTGTTGAATGTTTCTATCATTTTTCTCCATTACACAGTGTACTGTATCTTTTATATGTACATATTACACCGCATTTTTTGTGGTTTTTGACTGGTGCTCTCCGTTGGGGCAATGGCGCCATGCCCCCATGGACAGTATTTTTCGGTAATATTTAGTTACAATATTGGATCAACATTAGCCATACAATTGATATGAAGAATGTCTTTTGATTATAATTGGCTACTGATGGCAATTATATGGGGGAAGGGGTCCCACAGCTATGCAGCTACTGAGATATATCCTGCTTCTTTTGATCTGCGATTTGTTTCCGTTGTGATATGTTATCTGTTCACACTTATTATTCTGTGATTGGTTCATTATTGCGTTAGTTGGGCACTATTGGGTTAAATAGCTGTGGTTTAGCCACGACTCTTCTCATTAAATCCGATTGTCCACTTCCTATATTCATTTATCTACACTTTTGTTGGGCGTTTTATAATGTATACTTACCACATTATAGCGCTATGTCCCCTGTTATGGGCTTTCCCCGTTGGTCAGATTGTGATGTCACAGCGATTTTCGTCCATGTGACCTGGGGGGTGTGGCTTGTATTTATGTGTGGCGAGGGGCGGATGACTGTGTCCCGACGCGTCATAGCAAGTCCCGCTCATGTGACCTGGGAGGTGTGGTTTGTTATCACGGGGGGCGAGGGGTGGATGATTGCGTCCTGAAGCGAAGGGGTCCTACTATATACTTCCAGATGTGAGTGGTAATACAGGGGCACACGTGACTCTATATGTATGTATTATGGTGAGAGGTTGGCTATTCTAATAGCTGCGTCCTGTCTTACTTTCACCCATTGGACAATAAGCAATACTTAAGGGATACCGGTTCCAGACATACTATAACCCCCAGAAGAAGGCACAGCGCCGAAACGCGCGTAGGGGTGACGATACCTGAACTGACAAACAATACATAT
The DNA here is from genome assembly GCF_046119375.1 of Phyllobates terribilis. Classification (NCBI taxonomy): domain Eukaryota; kingdom Metazoa; phylum Chordata; class Amphibia; order Anura; family Dendrobatidae; genus Phyllobates; species Phyllobates terribilis. The sequence goes on along the minus strand of NW_027363441.1, from coordinate 425,026 downwards.
GTGAGTAATACTACATTCCCACTTATTTTCAAGTGCTAAATGGATTTACTTTTATATCAACTATTTATGCACTGTGCACCTTAGCATTTGCATTGAAGCTTTGATATTATGCTTACAGCTGGGATAGGGCATGTGGTTTACTTACCCATACCCGTATTTTCTTCAACTATGTAGGTTTAATCTATTTATTATATGATTGTATTGGTCTTGGCATCTCTATTACAGCTCACTACTTATGTATTTATGCCACTTTTTCAATATGGATGTTTTTTTAATTAATGTGTATTAATAAATTTATGATTTTTTTGCAAAATTATGTTCCTATACGTCATTTTTTCTATATGATTTGCTATTATAGACATTGAACAGAGTCTCATTGTCCTACTACAGAGAACTAATTGTGTATGTGACCTTGGTGGTCAATTAATCTGTCTCAGCATTTTGATAAGTAAACTACAGGTAGTGAAAGGTTGGCACTGTTACACTGATTAAACAAGAACCATAAGACAGATTTCTTCAACCCAGGTATCATTTTAATCTGTGTTTGCAGTTAATGAGATGCTCGTGCTCTGGGCTTAAATAACCTTCCATGACCTTCCTCCTATTTTAAATACTGCACATTTAATATTGTGGTCTTAAAAAAAAAAATTTGCCTCCAACAAAATGGCGCCGGTGCATGCACAGTAGCATCTATCTGTGCAAGCGCAGTATTTAAAGGTTCAGTGACCTGTCATTTAAGCCCAGAATGATGACAATGAGGCCAGAGAACCAAAAAAAAGACCTGTCCACAGGCCGGTCTCGAAGCACAAGCATCTCATTAACTCCAACCTGCAAACAGATTAAACAAGAACCACTAGACAGATTTCTTCAAACCAGATATCATTTTAATCAGTGTAACAGCACCAACCTGACAATGCCTATAGTTTACTTAGCAAAATCCTGATGACAGGTTTCCTTTAACAGTAGGGATAAACCTTCTAAGTATCTCCCAATAGCTCCCAAATGCAAACATTAAGCGTTTATGCTACACAGTGTTGAAGCATGGATGTACCTACTTTCAATCGAAGGTGACAGGAGAAACTTTTCTGTTTTACCAACATCTAACCTGTGGTATGTCATTTACTGTTTACCTGTTGGAATGTGGGTGCTGTCTCCAATATGTGAGACGCAACACTCAACAGGGTCACATCAGGTGATGGAGGGGATGTTACACAGATCAGCATTGATAGTGACGTATACAGACACCGTGTTCCCACCGCCATCACCCTTGTTATAAGATACCACACAGTGGTTTATATAGAAGCTGGACACTGCACCTCTCATTCATGTGACTCGCCCCCTGGGCCGTGGGGCACGCGGATCCGGGCGATAGGGGAACGATGGGGGTAGTAGTAGTGGCGGCCCGGTCCCGCGGCTCAGGGTGGTCAGGCCAGTGGTAGTCTGCTATGCGCTCCAAATTATGTCCGACTACGCCACCCGTGGATTGCGGTTATTAGGAACCGCCGCTGCAAGGCAGTCCGCTGGGGCTGATGATGGGTGCAGCTGAGGTGATGTGACTCCCCACGGGAAGAGTGCAGCCCCAGGGCAGTGTAGTGGATGTTGGGAGTGATGGTAGTGCGGGTCCCGGTGCTGATAGTGCTGGAGGCGCGAAGGAGCACACAGACAACAAGTTACAGTCCAGGGTCTTTACTCACAGTTCGTTTGTTCCAGGTCACTTCGGCCAGCAGTGACCGCCCGAGCCGTGCTGCGTCCACCAGGTGAGGGGCTCGGTCAACTCCCAGGCAGTTCAGGAGCATGGCACAGGACCCCCTTTTATCCTTTCTCTGGCCTGCCTCACCAGTGACCCACTTTTGTCCAGCTGCCGCGGACCTGTGCGGTTAAACGTGGGCCCCGTCCTCCGCTGTCCTATATGGTGCCTTCCTAGCAGGTTTGATGAGGTGTCGCACCAATATATGATCACGATGACCGGTCTTTGGCTGAGGGTAGTTTCTCCTCCACCAACTTGGGATCCGGTACCCTTAATCTGCCTGACCCTTCACCCTGGATTCTCGTGGGTTCTTAGGGTCCCTTCCACCTTCTTGTTCCTGAGCCCTTCTGTTTCTCTGTCTCTCCTTCTTTGCAGTTCCTTTCTGCTTCTGTTCCTTTCTCTTGGAGCTGAGATGAGCTAGAATCTCAGCTCCCCTTCACCTCCTCCTCGGCCTCTTCTCCAGGCCCACTTCTCCTTCTCCTCTCAGGCCCCGGCCTCTTCCCTAGGCCTGCCTCTGGAGCAGCACTCAGCCTGAGCTGCTGCTCCCTGTCTTCTCCTCTCCACAGAACGAACCTAGATCTAAGATGGTGCCCACCTTTTATACCTCCCTCTAGCCATGAGCCCAGGTGACCAGCAACCAATGGGCTCCTTCCTATGCTCAGGAACCGCCCCCTATCTGCCCCTACAGCACTGGGTGTTCCACCCCTCCCTCCCCACTCCAGCAGGGACATGGTCGGTCGTGCCTGCACTTCTGTCTAGTGGGAGCACCGTTGAGCTGTCCCTCGGAAATGGGGTGTGTGTGCTGCATGCAGCTAACTGAGTCCTGGTCCACACTCCATCCTTACCTGGGAGTGGAATATCACACCTCTGGTAGAGGTGCAATACCCCTGTAGCGGCCGAACCCTCGGGGAGCTACACATGTCCACTAACAAAATTTCTGTACACAGAGGAAGGTCTTACATGACCGAAACGTTTGTTTTGTACTACTTTTTCTACTATTAAATTCTCAAAATTCATTGAGTCATCTTGAGTGCCAAGTTTTTCATCTTATTGCAGTCACACAGAGTGACCGCAGACTTATCAATTTGGACCAGACAATTCCTGCAAAGGTATCATGGTGTGTGAACATGGACCAAAGAAAGGTAAGGAGAGAGCTGTCTCAGGAAATTAGAAAGAAAATTATAGACAAACATGTTAAAGGTAGATGCTATAAGACCATCTCCAAACAAATGTTCCTGTTACAACATTTGCACATATTATTCAGAGCTTTAAGGTCTATGAGGCGGTAGCCAATGTCCCTGGATGTGGCCACAAGAGTAAATTAATGACAAATTGAAGAGATGGATAATTTGAATGGTTACAAAAGAGCCCAGAACAACTTTCAAAGAGATTAAAGGTGAACTCCAAGGTCAGGGTACATTAGTGTCAGATCGCACCATTTGTCGCTGTCTTGACCAAAGTGAAATTCATGGAAGAAGAGGAGGAGGAAACCTTTGTTCAAAGCAAATCAGAAAAAAGGCAAGACGGGAATTTTCCAAAGTTTCTGGGAGAATGTCCTTTGGACAGATGAAACAAACCTGTGCTTTTTGGCAAGTCACATCAGCTCTATGCTCACAGACAGAAAAATGAGAAAATAAACCAAAAAGAGAAGGCACGCCATGTGAAGAATGTCCCAGCATATAGATGGAGGGGTGAGAGGTATTCCACTCACCTCTGGTAGTTGTGCATGCCAGACACAAAGCTGATACTAAGCGGTAATGACTGCGGTCCTGGAGCACTGCAGCACCTTCTGCCCTCCACGGCATCATGCTCAGGAGCCATGATACAGCGAAAGATAATGAACAGTGGGTGGTGGAGATCCACAGGTCGCCACGCTCTGAGTTAGGAACCACCAGGTTAGGCAAGAGAAGTCGATTTATTCAACACTTAACGCGTTTCAGAGACGATCTGTCCCCTTCATCAGGTGATTCCAGAATGTATACCACGCTGAGTGCTTTAAATAGATAGGCACTGATGTGATTGATAATTGCATACAGGCTTTAGAAATAAATAAATCTACATATAATTTTCATGATTACAAATCATTAAAACCAATAATTCACTAAAAATTAACCCCTTTCTGATGTGTGACCTAATAGTACATCATGGTGACCTGGGCCGATTGGACCAATGACGTACTATTAGGTCATATGGCCATCGCGCCCGCACACAAGCGGTGCGGGGCGATCGCCGCCGGGTGTCAGCTGATAGCACCAGGTATTAGCTGTGACTATGTGCAGGGAGCGGTCCCGCACTGCTCCCGGCACATTAACCCCCTCAATGCTGCGATCGAAGTCGATCGCAACATTGCGGGGGCAAGGGGAGGTGATCGCAATACTCACCTCCTCTCCCGGCCTCCAGCGCTGTTTGCCGCAGCTTCCCGGATGTCGTCATGACAACATCCAGGTCATCAGACAGCAGGAAGATATTTTGGTCATGCGCAGTGCATGACCAAAGTATCTTCTGCATCTGCAGCGTTGACAGCCTGTATAGCTCAGGGATGGTGCTCCATCCCTGTGCTATACAGGCGATCAGAATAAAAAAAGTGAAAGTCCCATAGTGGGAAACAGAATAAAAGTTCAAAAAGTGTTAAAAAATGGAAAAAAAAATTGTAAAAATATATAAAAAAAAAAATAAATAAATAATCCACCAAAAAAAATATATATATAATGTACCCATCAATAAATATTATTAGGAAAAAAACAACAAACACAATAAAAGAACACATATTTGGTATCGCCGCGTCCAGAATGACCTGACCTATAAAACTGTCCCACTAGTAAACCCCTTTAGTGAACATGGTAAAAAAAAAATAAAAAGCGAAGCAAAAAACAATGCTTTATCATCATACCGCCAAACAAAAAATGGAATAACATGCGATCAAAAAGACGAATGTAAATAAAAATGGTACCACTGAAAACTGTCATCTTGTCCCTCAAAAAACAAGCCGCCATACAGCTCCATCAGCCAAAAAATAAAAAAGTTATAGCTCTCAGAATAAAGCGATGAAAAAAATTTTTTTTTCTATAAAATAATTTTTATTGTGTAAAAACGCCAAAACATAGAAATACGATATAAATGTGGTACTGCTGTAAACGTACTGACCCGAAGAATAAAGCTGCCTTATCAATTTCACCATACGCGGAACAGCATAAAAAAAAACATAATAACAATTCTGGAATTGCTGTTTTTTGTTTATTCTGCCTCCCAAAAATCGGAATAGAAAGCGATCAAAAAATGTCAAGTGCCTGAAAATGGCAACAATAAAAACGTCAACTCGTCCCGCAAAAAACAAGCTGTCACATGGCTCTGCTGGCCAAAATATGGAAAATTATAGCTCTCAAAATATGGCGATGCAAAAACTAGATATTACAAAAAAATGCGTCTTTTAGTGTGTGACAGCTGTCAATCATAAAAACCTGATATGATTCTGGTATCGCTGTAATCGCACTGACCCGAATAATAAAGCCGTCTAATCACTTATACCGCACGAGGAACGGCGTGAAAAATAAACTCTAGGGTTAGGGTTGTGTTAGGGTTGGGCTAGGGTTAGGGTTGGGGTTAGGGTTGGGCTAGGGTTAGGATTGTGTTAGGGTTGGGGTTAGGGCTGGGCTAGGGTTAGGGTTAGGGGTGGGCTAGAGTTAGGGTTGTATTAGGGTTGGGGTTAGGGTTGGGCTAGGGTTAGGGTTGGGGTTGGGGTTGTATTAGGGTTGGGGTTAGGGTTGTATTAGGTTTGGGATTTTTTTCAAAAGTAAAAAAAAAAAAAAAAGATGACGATATGGTGACTAGTGTTCGCTACTTGAGTTTTCATCGGATGCTTGGGTATGCACCGAGTATCGCGGGTGCTCAAGTGACATGCTCGAGTCTCCACCCCATATGCTTCGTGGCCAAAAAAAAACTCGCAGGGATTGCCTGCCATGCACGAGCGATCCCTGGATGTTTTTTTTGGGGTGTCTAATAACCGTGAAGCATGCGAGCGGGGACTTGAGCATGTCAGTACATGGTGCATACCTGAGTACCCAATGCAAACTCAAGTAGCGAGCACTTGCACTCAAGACTAATGACAACTTATTCAATTTGATGAACTAATGTTATCAAATTCTGTGTCGTACCTCTGGGTTCAAAATGTTCAGTATACCCCTTGATAAAATCCTTGAGGGGTCTAGTTTCCAAAATGGGGTCACTTGTGGGGGGTTTCCACTATTTAGGCACATCAGGGGCTCTCCAAACGCGACATGGCGTCCGCTCTCAATTCCAGCCAATTTTGCGTTCAAAAAGTCACACAGTGCTCCTTCCCTTCTGAACTCTACCGTGCGCCCAAACACTGTATTTTCCCCACATATGGGGTATTGGCGTATTTTTTCCTGTTACCCCTGCGAAAATAAAAAAAATTGTGTCTAAAATAACATTTTTGTGAAAAATGAGGGGTGCAGTTTTTAGAATGGTGTCACTTTTGGGTATTTTCTGTCATAAAGGCCCCTCAAAGTAACTTCAAATATGATGTGGTCCCTAAAAAAATGGTTTTGTAAATTTTGTTGGAAAAATGAGAAATCGCTGGTCAACTTTTACCCCTTATAGCTCCCTAATAAAAAAAATTTTGGTTCTAAAATTGTGCTGATGTAAAGTAGACATGTGGGAAATGTTATTTATCAACTATTTATTAACCATAGATATTCACTACAACCCATGGGAGTGGGTTGTAGCGAATATTCATGAGCTTTAATAGCGGGCACACTGACCACAGAGCGCAGCAGGAGCCGCGCTGTGGCTACAGTGTGCCGGCTATTAAGAGAAATGAATATTCATTGCTCTCCACGCCCATGGGTATGGGGAGCAGGGAATATTCATTTTCTTTAGTAGCGGGCACAGCTAGGCTGCAGCAGGCGGCTGCTGCCTCCTGTGCCCCGCTGATCCCCCGCTGCAGCTCCCCCACACCCACCACCATGCGGCCATACAATAATATAGTATTCGGACTATAAGACGCACCCCCTACTTTCCTCCAAAATTTTGGAGGAAAAAAGTGCATCTTATAGTCCGAAAAATACGGTTATTATTAAGAATAGGAGATTTTTTTTTTTTTTTTTAAATGTAGGTACGATTCAATTATTCCCAAGATCTCACCCCATGGATGGATCCTTTGTATTTGCAATTGGTTGAGGAAGGGCATTGCTAACAATAGGAATTCCAGAGAATGGAGGACTTAACTACAACTCCCAGTATGTCCTTAGCAATGGTAAGGAGATACTGGGAGTTGTTACCAGTCATCATCAGACTGTGGACCGTATAGGAACCAATGTACTGATTAGATGCAAGCAGTGGAACTATTAAACGTTTAAAAAGTAACTTACATTTAGGGATATATATTACATGATTTAGGTCCAATAATTTTGAGCAGATTAGTGCGAATCTGAGACCCTGATCACTCAAAAGATCTCTTAGAAGTGAAGAGGTGAGGAGACATGACTATGACTTTCTGCTGCATTTGCTCTGCTCAGTGTACTCTCCTATCTACTGAGCTGCGCTCTTCTAGGAGGTCTTTTAAGCAAAGGAGCAAAGGATTGGGGTCCCCACAAATCTGCTCAGAATTAATGACCCTAAACCACATTAAAAAACGTCCCAAAAGTTGATTTACACTTTAAGGTTAATTTACACACACACACACACACACACACACACACACACACACACACACACACACACACACACACACACACACACACACACACACACACACACACACACACACACACACTAGCTATTGAACCTGTTCTACGCCCGGGTGGCGAGCATTTTTATTGGTATATGGTCTCCCATGCTGGTATGTTCTGCCCCCCATCCTGGTATTTGTGCTGCCCCCATCCTGTCCCCTCACCCCAATCCGGGTATGCATGGCACCCCTCACCCCAATCCGGGTATGCATGGCACCCCCTCATCCCAATCCGGTATGCATGGCACCCCATCTCTCATCCTGGTATGTATGGCACTGCTCATTCGCCAATCCTGGTATGTATGGCACTCAATCCCTCTTCCTGATGTGCATGGCACCCCATCCCTCATCTTGGTATTTATGGTGCACCTCATCCCTATCCTGTTATGTATGTTACCCCTCATCCTGGTATGCATGGCAACCCATCCCTCATCCTGGTATGCATGGTACCCCTCATTCCTATTCTTGTATTTATGGTACCCCTCATCTTGGTATATATGGCACCCCTCATCCCAATCCGGGTATGTATGGTACCCCTCATCCCCCAATCCTGGTATGTATGGCCTCCTCATCCCCCATCCTGGTATGCATGGCTCTCTCATCCCCAATCCTGGTATGCATGACTCTCTCATCCCCAATCCTGGTATGTATGGCCTCCTCATCCCCCAATCCTGGTATGCATGGTCCCCTCATCCCCCAATCCTGGTATGCATGGTCCCCTCATCCCCCAATCCTGGTATGCATGGTACCCCTCATCCCTATTCTGGTATGCATGGAACCCCACTTTCCTATCCTGGTATGCATGGTACCCCTCACCCCCCAATCCTGGTATGTATGGCACCACTCACCCCCCAATCCTGGTATGTATGGCACCCCTCACCCCCCAATCCTGGTTTTCATGGTTCAGTCACCCCCCAAGTCCAGGTATGTATGGCACCCCTCACCCCCCAATCCTGGTATGTATGGCACCCCTCACCCCCCAATCCTGGTATGTATGGCACCCCTCACCCCCCAATCCTGGTTTTCATGGTTCAGTCACCCCCCAAATCCTGGTATGCATTGTACCCCTCATCCCCCAATCCTGGTATGCATGGTCCCCTCACACCCCTTTCCTGGTATGTATGGTACCCCTCACACCCCTTTCCTGGTATGTATGGTACCCGTCACACCCCATTCCTGGTATGTATGGCACCCCTCATCCCTTTCACGGTGCACACATACAAAAAAATAAACACATACTCACCTTTCTTCCCTGTGCTCCAGTGCTACTGTATCCTGTTCTGCCGGGGGAGCAGTGCGGCGCCAGAGTACGCGCGTGACCATACCGTGCTGTTCAACGCCATTTTACTGAAGACACACTGCAAATATGTCTTCAGTAAAATGGCGCCGGATAGAGTTATGCACATGTCCCGATTCCAACACCTTCACTCCTGCCCTGGTCTCCGGCGAGAAGAGAAACGCCGCTGCAACGCTCCTCCCGGTCAGGTAAGTATGGCGCCGGAGATCGCGGTATGTGTTCAGTGTCTACGCATACCGCAATCTCCGGCGCCATACACACTCCCCTTACCTGTAACGTAATGGGTTCTTCTGTCTAGAGCCAGACTGCGCAGGCATGTAGCACTTGCCAAGTCTTTAAAGGCTTCAGACAGAGGGAGGCTTGTAGCATTATATTATATATACAGTACAGACCAAAAGTTTATTTAAAGATTTTTCTGTATTTTCATGACTCTGAAAATTGTACATTCACACTGAAGGCATCAAAAGTATGAATTAACAAATGTGGAATTATATACTTAACAAAAAAGTGTGAAACAACTGAAAATATGTCTTATATTCTAGGTTCTTCAAAGTAGCCACCTTTTGCTTTGATGACTGCTTTGCACACTCTTGGCATTCTCTTGATGAGCTTCAAGAGGTACAGTAGTCACGGGAAATGGTCTTCTAACAATCTTGAAGGAGTTCCCAGAGATGCTTAGCACTTGTTGGCCCTTTTGCCTTCACTCTGCGGTCCAGCTCACCCCAAACCATCTCGATTGGGTTCAGGTCTGGTGACTGTGGAGGCCAGGTCATCTGGCGTAGCACCCCATCACTCTCCCTCTTGGTCAAATAGCCCTTACACAGCCTGGAGGTGTGTTTGGGGTCATTGTCCTGTTGAAAAATAAATGATGGTCCAACTAAACGCAAACCGGATGGAATAGCATGCCGCTGCAAGATGCTGTGGTAGCCATGCTGGTTCAGTATGCCTTCAATTTTGAATAAATCCCCAACAGTGTCACCAGCAAAGCACCCCCACACCATCACACCTCCTCCTCCATGCTTCACGGTGGGAACCAGGCATGTAGAGTCCATACGTTCACCTTTTCTGCGTCGCACAAAGTCACAGTGGTTGGAACGAAAGATCTCAAATTTGGACTTATCAGTAGTGTTGAGCGATACCTTCCGATATCAGGAAATATCGTATCGGATTGGATCGGACCGATACCCAAAAAGTATCGGATATCGCCGATTCCGGTACCGGAAACCAATGCAAGTCAATGGGACACAAATATCGGAACGAAAATAAACCCTTTCTTTTCTTGTAGGTTAATTCTACATGAAGTAAAACAACTAAGAATAATGTAGAATGTATTATGCGAAAAGCCGGCAATTCATCAGCGGCATACACCTTTACCCGACAATTTACAACAGAAAGAATAGAGCTTCACACATAGATTAGATAGATAGAAACATGTCAGTCACATATATATGAAGTACAGTGACAGTGTTGATTACTGTACTTGTCATTTAGTGTTAAAATAAGGATTTATTTAAAAAAAAATTGGCGTGGGGTTCCCCTTAATTTTAGTCTCTAGCGGAGGTTAAGCAGACAGCTGGGGCAGATGTTTGAAGCCTGGGAAGGGGGTAATACCCACGGAGCTTCCCAGGCTACTAATATCAGCCCCCAGCTGAATACCTAGCCTTTACTAGCTATTAAAATGGGGGACCCCCTATTTAATAGCTAGCAAAGGCTAGGCAGACAGCTGGGGGCTGATATTAATAGCCCAGGAAGGGTGCCATGAATATTGGCCCCCTCCCAGGCTAGAAACACCAACCGTCAGCCGCCCCAGAAATGGCACATGCATAGGATGCGCCAATTCTGGCACTTAGCCTCGCTCTTCCACGCTGCCCTGGTGCGGTGGCAGGGGGTAATAGGGTTGGGGTTCATGTCACCGCCAGCTGCCATGAAGCCCAGGTTAGTAATGATGGGCGTCTATAAGACACCCCCATTACTAACCTACAAAGTGTTAAAACGAAAACACACACTACACCCAGAAAAAAATAATTTATTTGAAATAAAACACACAATTTTATTTAATTCTTAGTTTACTAAAAAAAAATAGTTACCTGTCCACGTTCCTGCGCTGATCTCCCATGCACAGCTGTCACATCTGGAGATGGTGACAGCTGTGCATGGCTGCTGTAAGCTCACACTGCCGGGAACACGTCCGCTCCCGGCAGCGGGAGCCACTGACTGAGGTCACCGGAGTGCATTCAGGCAGCACAGCTCTGGAGACCTCCTTTACGGCAGTGCTGTACCGTGGGAATTTCTCACGATACAGCAGGGCCGTAAAGCAGCTAACCGGAGCAGCGCTGCCTGAACTCCGGCGAACCCGCTTATGCAATGACGGGGCTGCTTTACGGCCCCGTCATTCTAGCAGCGGCAGCGGTTCAGAGCGGTCACATTCTATGTGGCTGCTCTAAACTGGAGATCATCGTGGGACACTCGTGGACTACTACGGAGGGGTAAGGATAAGGTTGTGGTTTATTATTTTATATTTTATTACAGGAGATCGATGGCTTTGGGGAATTAGGTGTCTAGGTGAGTATAGGTGTAGTTTTTTATTTTTTACTTTATTTTAGGTGGCGATCGGCGGGGACAGGTAATGTATGAACTAATTTATTGTAGGCAACCACTGGCCACCAATGACATGTATTTAAAATTTATTGGGGACACAGTAGGGCAATTTAAATAGCAGGATCAGGCTGATGGGAACTACTGCTCCCATCGAGCTGATCCTGCTGGCACGAGTGGACGGGGGACAGACATAGGCCGATGGGAGTAGTAGTGTCACATCGGCCTATGTCTGCCTGCACGCACACACCCGCAGACATCGCACAGACACCGCGCACACTCGCAGACATCGCACAGACACCGCACACACCCGCAGACATCGCACAGACACCGCGCACACTCGCAGACATCGCACAGACACCGCACACACTCGCAGACATCGCACAGACGCCGCACACACCCGCAGACATCGCACAGACACCGCACACACTCGCAGACCTCGCACAGACGCCGCACATACCCGCAGACATCGCACAGACACCGCACACACTCGCAGACCTCGCACAGACACCGAAGGCATCGCACAGACACCCGCACACATCGCACAGACACCGCACACACCCGCAGACATCGCACACACCCGCAGACATCGCACAGACACCCCGCACACACTCGCAGACATCGCACAGACACCGCACACACTCGCAGACATCGCACAGACACCGCAGACATCGCACAGACACCGCACACACCCGCACACATCGCACAGACACCGCACACACCCGCAGACATCGCACACACCCGCAGACATCGCACAGACACCCCGCACACACTCGCAGACACACGCACAGACACCCACACACACCAATCATGACGGGCTGATCGTCTGGGAGGTGAGGCTGACCTGTGCGACCGTGGGAAAGTTCATGTGAGTTCATGCAATGCAGTCAAGCATGAACTCACATGAACCCTCTGAGGGCAGCGGCTACTTCAAATGAACAGCTGATCAGCATCACCTGATACCTCAGCTGTTCATTTGAAATAACCGGCGGGAAAGCGCAGCACAGAACGGGAAAGCCGGCGGTGAAGTCTTTTCACTGCCGACTTCCCCGCCCGGGTCCTTTGCTCCCCGCTCCTTGGTGCTGCGCTCCCCGCCCGGTCCTAACTTACGATCGGGATGGGAGGTGGTGAGGGGAGCGGAGGATCGGGGTGGGAGGCTGCAGGGAAGCAGTATGGGGCTGTGTGATTGTTTAAAAGCCGGCGGCTTTTTACCACCCGCCGGCTTTTAAACGATCAGGAGAATTCTCCCACGCCGGGATGGCATTCTGATGAGAGGCTGGATCTCAGCTGAGCGCTGCCATCCAGCTTGTCATCCTTCAGAGACACTGCAGAGCGCAGGCATTATGGGAACTTCCGATTCCGGTATTCGATATTGTAAAAGTATCGGAATTAAGTATCGGAATTCCGATACCGCGAATATCGGCTGATACCCGATATTTCAGTATCGGAATGCTCAACACTAGTGATGAAAAAAATGTGAACATTTGTAAATAAAAAAACATTGCAAATGTTTTATTCTTTTTTTGTGAGGTGGTGAGATGTTTTGATCACATTTTATTGCCTTTTGTTAGGAAAGTGTGTCGGCCAAAAACACACTTAATTGAATATTTTGATAATAATATAATTATTTTTTTTTATACTTAATAAAGGAAAAGGGTTGATTCAAATTGTTATAAGTTTTTATTTGGTTTATATTTTTAACACTTTTTTATGTATGTTTACTTTATTTTTTCAGTCCTCTTATGGAATTTAAAGGGTTTTCCCACAAACAAAGTACATTTTAACTAATAGATCTTGGAGTAAAAATAAGTTCTACAATTGGATGTGTTAAAAACATGTTCCTGTGCTGAGATAATCTTATAAATGTGCCCCTGGTTTGTACTGTGTAATGGATGTGTCTGACCTTACAGGGCCATGTTCTGATCATACCACAGCTCCTGGGCAGGGGAGGACACAAAAGAGTATACAGACATTACAACACGGGATCACAGCTGATTCATTTTGTGAGGCAAAACATTTTGCTGTCTGTTTTTAAGCAATATTTTTCCTGAAAGAAATAATCCTTTGTGATCCTGTCTGTATCCTCTTTTGCTTCCTCCTGCCCAGGAGCTGTGGTATGATCAGACCATTGTCCAGCACGGTCAGACACGGCCATTACACAGTACACAGCAGGGGCACATTTATAAGATTATCTCAGCACAGGAACATTTATTTTTACACTCATCCTAGTAGTTCTCATAGTCAGCTGCCATGATAACCCATCCGCAGCCAGTGATCAGTGTAACAGCAGCGATCAGAACAATCTCTGATGGCTGCGGTTACAGATGCCGGCTGTGTACAGGCATCTCCCTGTAGAACCGCGAGCAAAACGCCTGTGGGTGGAGGTCACACAGCCCTACACCGCTCGTGCCATACTGCCTTTGGATTTGGCTAATCCCATCTTTATTTCTTCATTATATCCTGATATTTATTCTTATGTTGGCCAATGACTTTTGCACTATGTACATTATTACGGCCATATATTCAAGTTATGTGTCACAAGAATTATATGAGATTTTTCCTATTTATTACATTAGATGTACTGTTTTTCTCTTTGATGTTATTCTGGTATATACATATATATATCTGCACATGCACTTTATGTATTTAATATATCGATGGTGTTAGTTTACTTGTATTCATGTATTTACTGGATGAAATCCAATATATGTGCATCCTAGGGAGAACCACTATTCAATACATAGGCTGTGTCTCTACACCCCACGTGTGTTTTAATGTATAGTTGTCAATTACATGTTTTGTAACGTATTTTTCATGTCTGATCACTGATTTATCCAAATAAAGAATTTACTCCATTATGTCTGCTGTATTATTTAATCCTTACTGGATTGTTGTAGGTCATTTCATACTTGAATTGTGGTCCAGTGGACCTTAATGATTCTACACATGTATTTTTTTCCTGAATGTGTAGCTATACCCCATTCATTGTCGGTGTTATGTGTACAGGCATCTGCCCAGTATGATGCGGGCTCAGCTCCTGAACCTGCTCCATACATAGAGACCTGACATTGGAGGAGCTATTACATCATATGTCGGCAAACGCTTTTCTGCCTCCTTTATAAGTTAGCAGTGGGAGAGCATGATAGAAAGGCTTACCTACCCCCCGAGACCGACTTTAGCTCTTAGGCCACGGCCCCACTATCAGTATTTGGTCAGTATTCGGTCAGTATTTTTTCACAGGAGTGGGAGACAAAACCAGGAGTGGGTGATAAATGCAGAGTTGGTGACTTGTTTCTATTATACCTTTCTTCTGATTGTTCCTCACCTGGTTTTGGCTTTGGGGTGACAGCTAATATTTTAACAATAGTAGGGGTAACATTAGGCCTTATTCAGAAATACTGTCTAATATTAAAATTGGCTTTGTTATCAATAGTAATAAAACCTCAATTTTTTTATTTTTTTTATTTTATTTTTAAAAAGCAGATTTATCAGCCATCACCCCAAGATTCCCATGATTCTTTAGGTCATGGTGCTCTTTGGATGACAGCTAATATGTCTAGAGTTTACAGTAGGATGCACTGGTCCATGTTTATAGACGTCACAATGATTTAGTAGCGTGCGGCATTGTACTCATTACACTGAGCTCTGACTTCTTGGGATGGGTAACAAGGACATTTTTGGGGTAAATGAGGCCCAATATACCCCTTACTATAGATTATTACATTTTTCGCAGTGTTCCCTCATCTATATAATAACATCTTAGGTCCTGATGCTCCTAGGGAAACCACTAATATTAGTATGATTTACAGTATGGGGTAAATTATCACATGAATGTAAACATCAAATCCATTTAGTAGCCCTTGGACATTGAAGACCATCTCTGAGACCAGCACAGTTGTAATATGTGATATGTCTGTTTACATGTATTTTTCTGTATGTCTTCAAATATGTTTATGTCTGTATGTGTCTTTGTATATGTCTGTATATGTTTCTGCGACCTGTATGTGTGCAAGTCTGCATGTGTATACGTGACTCCATGTGCGTATATGCGTGACTGCATGTGCATGACTGTGTGTGTATGACCATGTGTGCGCATGCCTGCTGGTGTCTGACTGTGTGCATGACCGCGTGAGTGCATGTGACTGCGTATGTGTGACTGCTTGTGTAAAAGACTGCATGTGTGTACAAGACTACGTGTGTGCGTGACTGAGTGTTGACTGAATGTTTGTGTATTTGCAAGACGGCATGCATATGTGCGTGACTGCGTATGTGTGTGTATGTGCGTAACTGCATGTGTGTGTATGTGCCTGACTGCATGTGTGTGTATGTGTGTGACTGCATGTGTGTGTATGTGCGTGACTGCATGTGTGTGTATGTGCGTGACTGCATGTGTGTGTATGTGCGTAACTGCATGTGTGTGTATGTGCATGACTTCGCGTGTGTGTATGTGCGTGACTGCGTGTGTGTGTATGTGAGTGACTGCGTGTGTGTGTATATGTGTGACTGCGTATGTGTGTGTATGTGTGTGACTGCATGTGTGTGTATGTGCGTGACTGCGTGTGTGTGTATATGTGTGACTGCGTATGTGTGTGTATGTGTGTGACTGCATGTGTGTGTATGTGTGTGACTGCGTGTGTGTGTATGTGCGTGACTGCGTGTGTGTGTATATGTGTGACTGCGTATGTGTGTGTATGTGCGTGACTGCATGTGTGTGTATGTGCGTAACTGCATGTGTGTGTATGTGCATGACTGCGCGTGTGTGTATGTGTGTGACTGCATGTGTGTATGTGCGTGACTGCATGTGTGTGTATGTGTGTGACTGCGTATGTGTGTGTATGTGCGTGACTGCATGTGTGTGTATGTGTGTGACTGCATGTGTGTGTATGTGTGTGACTGCATGTGTGTGTATGTGCGTGACTGCATGTGTGTATGTGCGTGACTGCGTGTGTGTGTATGTGTGTGACTGCGTATGTGTGTGTATGTGCGTGACTGCATGTGTGTGTATGTGCGTGACTGCGTGTGTGTGTATGTGTGTGACTGCGTGTGTGTGTATGTGTGTGACTGCGTATGTGTGTGTATGTGCGTGACTGCGTATGTGTGTGTATGTGCGTGACTGCGTATGTGTGTGTGACGCGCCCCCTGGGACATATTCCTTTTTGAGGGGAATACCCGGCACCGGATCAGATGGGGTTTGTAGTCTCCGAGCGGCTGTGACCCGGCCCGTGCCCAGGGCGTCAAACTCAGTGTTAAGTGGCAGTCCTACAGATGTTTAAGAGTTCTTTTGTGTCGACTACGCCACCCGTTGTGATGCGGTCACTGTGGCCGCCGCTGCAGCAGGGTCCGCTGAGGCTGATGGTGGGTGCGCAGCTTGGTGGGATAACCCCCAACGGGAGGGGTATAGCCTCAGGGGGGACAGGTGCAGAGGATGGGGGTTGTGGTGGTGCAGTGCAGACGGCAATTAAGACAGAGTCGGGTTGTGCAGTTAAGGGTGTTTACTTACTGCAGATGTTGTACTGGTCACTCCAGCTTCAAGTGACCACCCGAGCCGTGCTGCGTCCACCAGGTCCTGGATCCAGCCAACCCCCAAACAAGTCCGGAGCGTGGCCCTGAGCTCTCCTTCTGTCCCGTTCTCTGGCCGTCCCCACCAGTGATCCACCTAGGTCCAGCTCCCTCGGGCCTTCTGTTGGGACACCCTTGGCCTTGGGTTCCCTGACCCTCCACGTGGTATGCCTTCGGGGTGGATATGGTGGGTGGCCGTGGCAGATGCTGCCCACGGCCTCCGGTCTCTGGCTAGGGTGTGTTTTCTACCCCCACCAGTTTGGGTTCCGGTACCCTGTGCCGACTCCTCACCCGGTGCTTTAATTTGGGTTCTTGGGTCCTCTCTGTTTTCCCCTCTGGGTACTCCTTCTCTGCTCCTCTCTCACTCTGGCTCAGGTCTCCTCTGCTCTGCTCCTCCAGTTACACTCTGACAGACTGACTCTGATCTTGCAGACTGACCCTGATCTTAGATGGTTCCCACCTTATATAACCCTCTATGTGTGAGCTCAGATGACCAGCACCCAATGAGCTCCTAGCACTACCCAGACTGCTCCCCCTATCTGCCCCTACACTACTTGGGATGTTCCACCCCCCTCCCACTCCAGCCAAGGACAGACTCGGTCGTACCTGCACATTTCTAAGTGGGAGTACCGTTGGTCTGCCCTCCGGAAATGGGATGTGTGTAGTGCATGCAGCCTACCGAGCTCAGTCCCACTCTCCATCCTTGCCCGGGAGTGGAATATCACACCTCTGGGTTGAGGTGCAATACCCCTGTAGCAGCCGAATCCTCAGGGTGCTACATTCCCCCCTGGTAAATCACAGCACGTCCTCGGGCTGTAAAGACAAAAACACCAAAACATACAATTTTTTTTTTTTTTTTTTTCATAATAACAAAACATATTAACTGCATATAAAACACTATATATAAATAACTTTCTCGTAGAAAACATTCTCTTCTTGCTTCTCCTCCGGTCACTCTACGACTGATGACCGGGCAGAGTGCGACAGTCTTTTCTAAAGATGGTTTCCTTTTAAAACCAGTAGGGGGCGCCTTAGGAAGCGCAACTATGTACAGGGAATATGGCCGCTCTCAGTCCTCGGCCAGGCAAAGAGGGAAAGGGATGGCCGCTCACAGTCCTCAGCCTGTGGGATAAAGGGTAAAACGGGTAAACAGTTCACTGGTCCCAACGGGGACTAAACTTCAAAGCAGCCACGGTTTCTTGGGTACCCCGACGGGTAACTATGTACATTCTCCTTCACTTCCGTCCTCAACGACGGCGTCCTCCTGCTCTTTTCTTGTAATTAACTGTAGCTTCAGACCCATCCGGGTCCTCTTGCTCCTCCTCCTCGCACCGCAACTCCTCCTCCGTCAGGCGGTGTACGTGGAGGGCGTAAGGTCCTTTGGCACACTTGTGCCGGGTGAAGGTGACCTCGTCTCCGATGTAGAGGTCACGACCTCTGTGACCCTCCGGCAGATGGGATTCAACGTCTCTGCGCGTTACAAAAACGTCACCGAAGGTGTTGCGGTCTCGGATGAAGCCCCACCCATGCTGCTGGTTGAACTTGATCACTGTCCCGATGGTGCGGGGACAATGCGCTGCACGGGGGTCCCTCCTGGTCCGGCTCTTCTGCTCGGCACTCCGTACTTGGGCCTGTTGCTCTCGGACCCGCCTCTCTTCCCGCTCCCTTGCGAACTCCGCGAGCTGCTGACGGCAGCACTCAGCGCGCTCTGCCGCAGCTGCCCGGGTTTCTCCGGTGAACCCCATTAGATCTTCTCCCGTGGGGTCCCACGCAAATTGGGCTTCTTCCAGAGGAGGCGAGACCCGTGCCACGGGCTTCGGAGCCGGAATCAGGGGCTCACACAAGGGCCCTAGTCTCTGCTGCCGCTCCAGCTCATAGAATTCTTCGGGCCAGATGAAGGGCCGCCCGTCCGGCCATGTGAGCTGGCTAAACAAGTCCTCCCCCAGATGTGGCACCCTTGGTTTCGCGGGCGCGGGCGCGGTGTTGGCGACGCCCGGGTTGCCCAGGCCTTGCGGCCAGGCCTGGGGCATCTGGAAGGTGAAGGGCACCGTTAACACGGCGGCGCCCTGGGCTACCTGGCCTTGCGACCAGGCCGGAGGCTCCGCGGAGGTAGGGGGCGCTGTTGGTGATGCGGCGCCCGGGGGTACTAGGCCTTGCGACCAGGCCGGAGGCTCTTCCTGCTTTGTCACGCTCCGGGTCGAGGCGCGTGACGCCACAGGGGTCGCTGCGGCGGCTTCCGGTCGGGGCCTAGTCCATAGCGGTGACATGGCGGCTACGGGCACAGCAGGGGGACTTTCGGGCTCTGCGACGGGGAGCTGGGGCAGGTGGGCGGTTTCCCGGCTTGGGGTATAGGCGTCCCCTTTACCTGCCTCCTTGCGTCCGGCTCCCTTCTCGGCGCCGTCTCCGGCCTTTGGTCCTCCCGCGCCATCCTCAGAGGCGGTCTGTTTCCTCTTCCAGGGTAGCGTGCTCCGTTGACGGGTCTCAGCTTGCTGGGCCATCTCCCGGCTCCATTCCGCCAATATCTCGCGCTGTACCCGGGCCATCCTCCGTGCGAGGCCCTCCAGGGCAGTCTGTGCACACTCCCGGTCTCGGGGGAGCTGTGCAAGGACCTCCACTAGGCCTAGTGGGGTCGTGGATTCTAGCAGGCTCCTGACCAACGGGTCGGTGCTGCTCTGCTCTTCTTCCAGCAGGCTCCTGGCCAGCGGGCCGGTGCTGCTCTGCTCTCCTTCCTCGGTCTCTAGCAGACTCCTGGCCAGCGGGCCGGTGCTGTTCTGCTTTCTCTCCATCTCCGGGTAAGCTCCTCCGCTACTCTTCTCCAGGCTTCTTGCCTCCGGGTGCGCTCGCTCCAGACTGCTCCAGGCGGCACCCATCTTCGTTCTTTCCTTTCGTCTCCTCCCACTTCGAGGGCGGTCCCGGGGCAACTTGGTGACTGTCAGCTCCAGGGGCTGTTCTTTCACGCTGACCGACACCTCCAGCATCACAGTCTCTGTTGGTGGGGGCGGTTTCCACTTTTGGCGCCATTTTCTGTCCTGGCCCACGATGGGAGGCGGCCTCTTGCCCTCCTTTGGCACGCCCATAATGGCGTCCGCTCTGCCAAGGCGGGAAATCTTCGGAAATGGCGGGAATCGCTTCCCAGTGGCGGGAAACTCTGCAGATGGCGGGAACAAGCTGGAAATGGCGGACAATCGGCGGGAAACGACTGGTGATGGAGTCCGATGACGTGGACCCTCCGGAACCGGCGGGAGACTTCTTTCTGAGGTAAACTTGCACTTTTCTTCAGGCACGCAGTACCCGGGTGTTGCGGGCACGTAATCCTGCCGACTACGCCAAAGTTGACGCGCCCCCTGGGACATATTCCTTTTTGAGGGGAATACCCGGCACCGGATCAGATGGGGTTTGTAGTCTCCGAGCGGCTGTGACCCGGCCCGTGCCCAGGGCGTCAAACTCAGTGTTAAGTGGCAGTCCTACAGATGTTTAAGAGTTCTTTTGTGTCGACTACGCCACCCGTTGTGATGCGGTCACTGTGGCCGCCGCTGCAGCAGGGTCCGCTGAGGCTGATGGTGGGTGCGCAGCTTGGTGGGATAACCCCCAACGGGAGGGGTATAGCCTCAGGGGGGGACAGGTGCAGAGGATGGGGGTTGTGGTGGTGCAGTGCAGACGGCAATTAAGACAGAGTCGGGTTGTGCAGTTAAGGGTGTTTACTTACTGCAGATGTTGTACTGGTCACTCCAGCTTCGAGTGACCACCCGAGCCGTGCTGCGTCCACCAGGTCCTGGATCCAGCCAACCCCCAAACAAGTCCGGAGCGTGGCCCTGAGCTCTCCTTCTGTCCCGTTCTCTGGCCGTCCCCACCAGTGATCCACCTAGGTCCAGCTCCCTCGGGCCTTCTGTTGGGACACCCTTGGCCTTGGGTTCCCTGACCCTCCACGTGGTATGCCTTCGGGGTGGATATGGTGGGTGGCCGTGGCAGATGCTGCCCACGGCCTCCGGTCTCTGGCTAGGGTGTGTTTTCTGCCCCCACCAGTTTGGGTTCCGGTACCCTGTGCCGACTCCTCACCCGGTGCTTTAATTTGGGTTCTTGGGTCCTCTCTGTTTTCCCCTCTGGGTACTCCTTCTCTGCTCCTCTCTCACTCTGGCTCAGGTCTCCTCTGCTCTGCTCCTCCAGTTACACTCTGACAGACTGACTCTGATCTTGCAGACTGACCCTGATCTTAGATGGTTCCCACCTTATATAACCCTCTATGTGTGAGCTCAGGTGACCAGCACCCAATGAGCTCCTAGCACTACCCAGACTGCTCCCCCTATCTGCCCCTACACTACTTGGGATGTTCCACCCCCCTCCCACTCCAGCCAAGGACAGACTCGGTCGTACCTGCACATTTCTAAGTGGGAGTACCGTTGGTCTGCCCTCCGGAAATGGGATGTGTGTAGTGCATGCAGCCTACCGAGCTCAGTCCCACTCTCCATCCTTGCCCGGGAGTGGAATATCACACCTCTGGGTTGAGGTGCAATACCCCTGTAGCAGCCGAATCCTCAGGGTGCTACATGTGTATGTGTGTGACTGCATGTGTGTATGTGCGTGACTGCATGTGTGTGTATGTGCGTGACTGCATGCGTGTGTATGTGCGTGACTGCATGCGTGTGTATGTGCGTGACTGCATGTGTGTGTATGTGTGTGACTGCATGTGTGTGTATGTGTGTGACTGCGTGTGTGTTTGTGCATGACTGCCTGTGTTTGTGAGTGAGTGTGTGTGTCTACATGTGCGTGTGGACCAGTGTACAAAAAACAGATGTATATCTGAGGATTAGTAATAACTAGCTAACAAATTTATCCATTTAAAAATTAAAAATGTATTCAATTTAGATTAATAGCAAAGAGCTATGCAGGGGCTCATACTGTATCTAGGAGGCTATGCAGGGGCTCATACTGTATCTAGGAGGCTATGCAGGGGCTCATACTGTATCTAGGAGGCTATGCAGGGGCTCATACTGTATCTAGGAGGCTATGTGGGGTCTCATACTGTATCTAGGAGGCTATGTGGGGTCTCATACTGTATCTAGGAGGCTATGCAGGGGCTCATACTGTATCTAGGAGGCTATGCAGGGGCTCATACTGTATCTAGGAGGCTATGTGGGGTCTCATACTGTATCTAGGAGGCTATGTGGGGGCTCATACTGTATCTAGGAGGCTATGCAGGGGCTCATACTGTATCTAGGAGGCTATGCAGGGGCTCATACTGTATCTAGGAGGCTATGCAGGGGCTCATACTGTATCTAGGAGGCTATGTGGGGTCTCATACTGTATCTAGGAGGCTATGTGGGGTCTCATACTGTATCTAGGAGGCTATGCAGGGGCTCATACTGTATCTAGGAGGCTATGCAGGGGCTCATACTGTATCTAGGAGGCTATGTGGGGTCTCATACTGTATCTAGGAGGCTATGTGGGGTGTCATACTGTATCTAGGAGGCTATGCAGGGGCTCATACTGTATCTAGGAGTCTATGCAGGGGCTCATACTGTATCTAGGAGGCTATGCAGGGGCTCATACTGTATCTAGGAGGCTATGTGGGGTCTCATACTGTATCTAGGAGGCTATGCAGGGGCTCATACTGTATCTAGGAGGCTATGCAGGGGCTCATACTGTATCTAGGAGGCTATATGGGGTCTCATACTGTATCTAGGAGGCTATGTGGGGTCTCATACTGTATCTAGGAGGCTATGCAGGGGCTCATACTGTATCTAGGAGGCTATGCAGGGGCTCATACTGTATCTAGGAGGCTATGCAGGGGCTCATACTGTATCTAGGAGGCTATGTGGGGTCTCATACTGTATCTAGGAGGCTATGTGGGGTCTCATACTGTATCTTGGGAGCTATGCACGGGGCTCATACTGTATCTAGGAGGCTATGCAGGGGCTCATACTGTATCTAGGAGGCTATGCAGGGGCTCATACTGTATCTAGGAGGCTATGCAGGGGCTCATACTGTATCTTGGGAGCTATGCACGGGGCTCATAGTGTATCTAGGAGTCTATGCGGGGGCTCATACTGTATCTTGGGAGCTATGCACGGGGCTCATACTGTATCTATGGAGCTATGCACGGGGCTCATACTGTATCTAGGAGGCTATGCGGGGTCTCATACTGTATCTAGGAGGCTATGCGGGGTCTCATACTGTATCTAGGAGTCTATGCGGGGTCTCATACTGTATCTTGGGAGCTATGCACGGGGCTCATACTGTATCTAGGGAGCTATGCACGGGGCTCATACTGTATCTATGGAGCTATGCGGGGGCTCATACTGTATCTACTGTGTCTAGGGAGCTATGCGAGGGTTCATACTGTATCTACTGTATCTAGGGAGCTATGCGAGGGTTCATACTGTATCTAGAGAGCTATATGGGGGCTCATACTGTATCTAGGGAGCTAAGCGCAGGCTCATACTGTATATGGGAGGCTATATGGAGGCTCATACTGTATATAGGAGGCTAAATGGAGGCTCATACTGTATCTAAGGCGCTATCTAGGGGCTCACACTGTATATAAGGAGCTATGTGGGGCTCTTACTGTATGTAGGGGGCTATGTGGTGGCTCATACTGTATGTAGGGGGTGATGTGGGAGGGCTCATACTGTATATAGGGGGATGTCAGCATACTTAATTGTGCTCAATATTAAGTTATTATTATTTATTATTATTAAATATTATAAAAAATAATTATAATTAATATGTTAATATTAACATTGAGCAGAATTAATTTCAGCCTATTGGTTTGGTCTGCACAACAATCATGGTCTCTCATGTGGCCCCTTGGGAAAATTAATCTCCCACCCCTGCTCTATTTTATATAGTGCCATTTTCTGTATGGTGCTGTACATAAGGGTAAACTTTGCGCTGCGCGCTGTGTGCACCGCTGTCTTTGTCCATCTACAGATGTGTACAAGCGCACCTATGTGTTACTTTTCTTGGTCATGCCCTCAGCACTCTCTTAAAGGAGTTATTTGACGAGCCCCACATGAATGGCGCAGCAGTGCGCATCATCAACCACAGCTCCATTTATCTTTTCACAGTTCCGTTTCTCTGGATCATGGTGGTCCCAGTGGTTAGGTCCGCAGTGATCAAAAGTTATCCCCTATCCATAAGAAGGGGGATAACTTCCAAACTTGGGATAACCCATTTAAACAGGATTTCAAAATGTATTTTTATTTGCCCATAGGAATGTAGAAAATTATAAAGCAATAATGACTCTACCTAACTGTAATACAGCCTCTCCAAGAATAGGACAGAGGAAATGGCACTGTGCAGTCTATATGTATACAGAATAATCCAAATACTGAAAATTACACTCCGCATACAGGACAGGAGAAGTGGTACTGTGCAGTCTATATACAGTCTATATACAGTATATACACAGAATAATACAGATACTGAGAATTAAAACCAGTATACAAGACGGGAGAAGTAGTACTGTGCAGTGTATATATACAGATTAATACAGATACTGAGAATATTGCAGTCAATTTATATACACAGAATAATACAGATACTGAGATTTACATCAGTATACAGGGCAGGAGAAGTGGTACTGTGCAGTGTATATATACAGTCTATATACAGTATATACACAGAATAATACAGATACTGAGAATTACACCCAGTATACAGGACAGGAGAAGTGGTACTGTGCAGTGTATATATACAGATTAATACAGATACTGAGAATATTGCAGTCAATTTATATACACAGAATAATACAGATACTGAGATTTACATCAGTATACAGGGCAGGAGAAGTGGTACTGTGCAGTGTATATATACAGAATAATAAAGATACTGAGAATTACACCCAGTATACAGGGCAGGAGAAGTGGTACTGTGCAGTGTATATATACAGAATAATAAAGATACTGATAATTACACCCAGTATACAGGGCAGGAGAAGTGGTACTGTGCAGTGTATATACTGTATATGCAGAATAATACATACACAGGGAATTACACCCAGTATACAGGACAAGAGAATTGGTTCTATCCAGTGTATATACTGTATATACAGAATAATACATACACAGAGAATTACACCCAGTATACAGGGCAGGAGAAGTGGTACTGTGCAGTGTAAATATGCAGAATAATACAGATACTGAGACTTAGGCCACAGCCTCACTATCAGTATTTGGTCAGTATTATTTCCGCAGTATCTGTATTATTCTGTATATACAGTATACACTGCACAGTACCACTTCTGTCTGTATGCTGGTTGCAATTGTCAGTATTTGTATTATTCTGTATATATACAGTACACTGCAAAGTACCACTTCTCATGTCCTATATATACTGTGTGTAAGGCCACGGCCCCACTATCAGTATTTGGTCAGTATTTTTTCTTAGGAGTGGGAGCCAAAACCAGGTGAGGAACAATCAGAGAAAAGGTGTAATAGAAACAAGTCACCAATTCTGGATTTATCACCAACTCCTGGTTTTGTCTCCAACTCCTGAGAAAAAATACTGACGGAATACTGACCAAATACTGATAGTGGGGCCGTGGCCATAGGGAGAATTATACACAGCATACATAGCTCCAAAATATATGCTACAAACATCTAAATATATATATATACCCACACAAACACTGGGACCATTGTATATACATGTAGTAAATATTATAGTATATATATTATAGTATGAACTATGGAGCTGTGTATATAGTTATTTAGTGTGGTGCTGTGCCTGAGCACAAAACTTTTAGTGGGAAGTCCACACCATATACAGAGCTCCACACTATATACTGGGTTATAAAACATGGTATGGAGCTGTGTGTATACTATATAGTGTAGAGATGTGCCTTTTATATAAAATGTGCAGCCCACACTATATGCTATACACACATATTATATTCACATCACATCTACACTATATATTACACACAGCACCTCACTACATGCTATATACACAGGTCCACACTAAATACAGCACTTAATTATGCTGTTTACATCAGATAGTATAATCTGGGGCCGATGCATATACATTACATAGGATACACTGGGGATGATATATATACATTACATAGGATACAATGGGGCCGATGTATATACTTCTGAGGGGATGTGCTGGGGGCGATCTATATACATCACATGGGATACGCTGGGGCCGATGTATATACATCACATGGGATATGCTGGGGAAGATGTATATACATCACATGGGATACACTGGGGCTGATGTATATACGGATTATAATGAGGGCAATTTGGGCTACCGCCCGGGGCCCGAGGCTTCAGGGGGACCCATGGCCAGATTGCCCTCATTATAATGTTTTGTGCGGAGGCAGGGGCAGGTTTGGCAGGGGGACCGCACTGTACCTTTTAGACGCCGGCCACATCACAGGGAGGCAGACACGCACCCTGCGCGCTGTGTGCTGCGTCTCCAGGACTGACATCACACAACAGCGCCTGGAGCTTCTTTATCCTGCGGGAGAGGAGCTGGTGGATCAGGTCAGTGAATGGCGGTAAATATGAGGTCTGGAGAGGATGTCTGGAGTGAGAAGGGGGCTGCAGGACGCTGCTCCCCTCCTGATGAGTTTGCAAAATATTCCATAGTGTCAGTTCAGCGGCCGCTCTGATAGGGCTCTGTATAAGTTATTGCAGGACTTTCATCGTTGCTGCAGATCAGGTCACTCTGGGTCATCGGCTCCAGCATCACCAGATCTGCAGGAAAATTCAGAGTCCTGTAATAAATCCCACTGAGCCCCAGCAGAGCGACCACAGACATTGCATAGAGGATCCTGCACTGACTGATCAACCCTGAACCTGCAGGACATCACATACTGTACTGATCCATATATGATATGTGAGGTCCTGTAGGCAGGTGTGATCAGTACAGTGTATATCCCTGTACAAAATGTCACATCCAGTAAACAGATTAGTGTATATTATACTGTGGTACAGACATGAGATGGGATATAACAATGTGTATAGTATAACATCTAATGTCTGTATCACAGTATATTATACTAGCTATTGAACCCGTTTTACACCCGGGTCACAAGCATTTTTAGTGGTACATTTCTGGCGCCATTTTTTTTAAGACACTGTGTCTGCGAGTTCTCATAAACAGTATCTTCAATAAAATGGCGCTGGATAGCGTGGTAAGCGCATGCACTGACTCCGGCACCATTTCATTGAAGTAATGTGCTACAAAATTAAAGGGTTCCTTTCATCGGAAATAATGCTATTAACCTGCGTTCAGGTAAACAGCGTTTTTATACTGCCCAGTAGCTGAATGCATTGGGGAGAAAATGATCTTTATTCTACTCGCCAGCATTCGGTTTCAGTCATGAGGGCAGTGCCGGTTCGGTCACCACTCTGAGTATACAGAGCGTCCTCTGCAACCGAGCCCCCGGCCCTGACTGACACTGACTCTACATTGAGACCGGCTGTCAGTCAGGGCCAGGATTACAGGGGTTGCTCTGTATACTCAAAGTAATGACTGAACCGGCGCCGGGCCAGACCCCATTACTAAAACCAAATGCTCCCTCATCCTGGTATATGCTCCCTCCCCATCCTGGTATATGCTCCCTCCCCATCCTTATCCTCCATCCTGGTATATGTTCCCCCATCTTGCCTGCTCTGATGTTCTTCTATCCATACAAAAAAAAAACAACACTCCTACTCGCCTTTTCCCCTCTCGCTTGCAGCGCATCCTCGAACACCGGCAAGGCTGAAGGAGTGTGGCGCCAGAGTTCGCACCTGCGCATGCATGAACCACAACGCCACACTCCTCCAACCTCGCCGGACATCAAGGTATGAGTCCTAATGGCGCCGAAGATGGCAGTATGAAATCAGTGTTTACGCACCCCGTGATCTCCGTCATTACAATCCTTTATCCTCGTCCTCCTCCCTGTCACCTGTAACATCTGATGTGTTCTTCTGTCTCCGGCCAGACTGTGCAGGCGCATTGCGTGCACAGTCTGTAGAGGCTTCGGACAGACGGACACATCCCTGATTATATTATAGATAGTCATGTATTCTCATATAGACTCTACAGAGCTGTACCTAGGGGAAGAGGAGGGGCATGTGACCTGGGTACAGCCGTCAGGGCGGTGCCTTCGGGCCACCTCATGCGGTGGTCAGAGGTGTCTCCCAGGCAGCTGCAATTTGCCGCCCCCAGAGTGGGAATCGACCATTCTCTGAGCTTGCTGTGGAACCGACAGTCGATCAGAGAAGGGAGCTATGTGCGGGCTCATACTGTATATAGGGAGCTATGTGCGGGCTCATACTGTATATAGGGAGCTATGTGCGGGCTCATACTGTATATAGGAAGCTATGTGCGGGCTCATATTGTATATAGGAAGCTATGTGCGGGCTCATACTGTATATAGGGGCTATGTGCAGACTCATATTGTATCTAAGTAACTATGTAGGGGCTCATACTGTAAGTAGGTGGCAGTGTGTGGGCTCATACTGTATGTACAGGGCTATGCGGTGGCTCATACTGTATGTAGGGGGGTGTATGGGGGCTCATACTATATGTACAGGGCTCAGCGGGGGCTCATACTGTATCTAGGCCGCTATGTGCGGGCTCATACTGTATATAGGGAGCTATGTGCGGGCTCATACTGTATATAAGGAGCTATGTGCGGGCTCATATTGTATATAAGGAGCTATGTGCGGGCTCACACTGTATATAGGGAGCTATGTGCAGGCTCACACTGTATATAGGGAGCTATGTGCAGGCTCATATTGTATATAAGGAGCTATGTGCGGGCTCATACTGTATATAGGGGCTATGTGCAGACTCATTTTGTATCTAAATAACTATGTAGGGGCTCATACTGTATGTAGGTGGCAGTGTGTGGGCTCATACTGTATGTACAGGGCTATGTGGGGGCTCATACTGTATGTAGGGGGCTGTGTGGGGGCTCATACTATATATACAGGGCTCTGCAGGGGCTCATACTGTATCTAGGGAGCTATGCGGGGCTCATACTGTATATAGGAGGCTATGTGGGGGCTCATACTGTATATAGAGGGGCTATGCGGGGGCTCATACTGTATCTAGGGAGCTATGCGGGCGCTCATACTGTATCTAGGGAGCTATGCGGGGGCTCATACTGTATATAGAGGGATGTCAGCATACTTAATTCTGCTCAATATTAAGTCATACAATTAATATAATTTTTTTTTATTATTTTGTTAATATTAATATGGAGCAGAATTAATTTCAGCCTATTGGATCGGCCTCCATAACAGTCACGATCTCTCATGTGGCCCCTCCGGAAAATTAATCTGCCACCCTGATCTACTATATATAGTGCTATGTTATGGAAATTTTTTCCCCTCATTCTCTGTCTATAGATGTGATCAGAACATCTGTGTGTTGATCACATGACCAATCACATGATCTATCAAAGGGGATCATGTGACATGTCACGTGATACATCCGGTACCTCGGGGGGGCACACCTTTTAAACTGCCCGGGGCCCTGGCTACTCTTAATTAGAGATGAACGTTGTTCTACTCGAACTGTTCGCCAATCTCAAATTCGAGCTGTTTTGGGCGGTGTTCGAGCCGTTCGGCGAACACGAACAATTTGAGAAAAATTCGGCTGTTCGAGGTTATGTTCGATAACTGTTCGTGCACCAAAATCATAACTGGATTTTTTCTCAGTAATGATGAAAATTAATGTTAATACGCAGTTTGAGTGTACAGCGGGGTGGGGGGAGGGGCAGGGGATGGATCTCTGCAGGAATAATGAAGACCTCCATTTTTTTTTCTCTTTCCCGCATTTACAGTGGGGAGGTGCAATCTGTCAGCCTATCAGCAGCGCACACACGGAGCGAAGTGCTTTTTTTCACACAAGCAAGGGCATGTGTCATTGGCAGTGTATGTCACATGTCCTTGCCCTATAAGACCAAGCCATTTTCCCCGTCGCCACCATTTTCTCACTGCTGCAGCTGCGTGTTAGACGGCACCGCTGTTGCTGTGTGCGCTATACCTTGTTAATTTCAAGCCAATTTTCGCACAAATATACAGATAGCTTGGGAGTAGGGAATAGTTGTGATTGCAGTCCTTTTAAGGACTAGGTTACAGCATTTCCTACGACTTTTATCAGGCAGGTCTGTGCTCTTAAATAGATAGATTGTGGGAGTAAAGACTAATTGTAATTGCAGTCCTTTTCAGGACTAGGTTACATCAGTTCCTATCAGTTTTTGCCAGGCAGGTCTGTGCCAGTGCTGTGCAAGTTTTTTTTCACAGCATTTGGCTGAATCTAGCAAAGCTAATCCTTTTTGGCCTATTGCAGAGTGTGTTAGTCAGTGGAGTAGCCTATCTGTGTTGCAAGATATACCACCTGTGTATAGAATACCAATTTTTTTACTGCACCTAGTGAAGTAAAATCTTTTGGGCATAGCATCATTCTATTAGTCCATCTATACTGACCTCCATCAGGTTGCAAACTGAATATAATTTTTTTCTGCATCTAGCTCTGAAAAAATATTTGGCCTTCTAGCAGTGTGTCGGACTTTCTCTATTAGTCCATCTATACTGACCTCCATCAGGTTGCAAATTAAAAATAATTTTTATCTGCATCTACAGTACCTCTGAAAAAATATTTGGGCTTCTAGCTGTGTGTGGGACTTATTGTATTAGTCCATCTATACTGACCTCCATCAGGCTGCAAACTGAATATATTTTTTTCTGCATCTACCTCTGAAAAAATATTGGGCTTCTAGCTGTTTGTGGGACTTGTTGTATTAGTCCATCTATACTGACCTCCATCAGGTTGCAAACTGAATATATTTTTTTCTGCATCTACCTCTGAAAAAATATTGGGCTTCTAGCTGTGTGTGGGACTTGTTGTATTAGTCCATCTATACTGACCTCCATCAGGTTGCAAACTGAATATATTTTTTTCTGCATCTACCTCTGAAAAAATATTGGGCTTCTAGCTGTGTGTGGGTCTTGTTCTATTAATCCATCTATACAGACCTCCATCAGGTTGCAAACTGAATATAATTTTTTTCTGCATCTAGCTCTGAAAAAATATTTGGCCTTCTAGCAGTGTGTCGGACTTTCTCTATTAGTCCATCTATACTGACCTCCATCAGGTTGCAAATTAAAAATAATTTTTATCTGCATCTACAGTACCTCTGAAAAAATATTTGGGCTTCTAGCTGTGTGTGGGACTTGTTGTATTAGTCCATCTATACTGACCTCCATCAGGTTGCAAACTGAATATATTTTTTTCTGCATCTACCTCTGAAAAAATATTGGGCTTCTAGCTGTGTGTGGGACTTGTTGTATTAGTCCATCTATACTGACCTCCATCAGGTTGCAAACTGAATATATTTTTTTCTGCATCTACCTCTGAAAATATATTGGGCTTCTAGCTGTGTGTGGGACTTGTTGTATTAGTCCATCTATACTGACCTCCATCAGGTTGCAAACTGAATATATTTTTTTCTGCATCTACCTCTGAAAAAATATTGGGCTTCTAGCTGTGTGTGGGTCTTGTTCTATTAATCCATCTATACAGACCTCCATCAGGTTGCAAACTGAATATAATTTTTTTCTGCATCTAGCTCTGAAAAAATATTTGGCCTTCTAGCAGTGTGTGGGACTTTCTCTGTTAGTCCATCTATACTGACCTCCATCAGGTTGCAAACTGAATATAATTTTTTTCTGCATCTAGCTCTGAAAAAATATTTGGCCTTCTAGCAGTGTGTCGGACTTTCTCTATTAGTCCATCTATACTGACCTCCATCAGGTTGCAAATTAAAAATAATTATCTGCATCTACAGTACCTCTGAAAAAATATTTGGGCTTCTAGCTGTGTGTGGGACTTGTTGTATTAGTCCATCTATACTGACCTCCATCAGGTTGCAAACTGAATATATTTTTTTCTGCATCTACCTCTGAAAAAATATTGGGCTTCTAGCTGTGTGTGGGACTTGTTGTATTAGTCCATCTATACTGACCTCCATCAGGTTGCAAACTGAATATATTTTTTTCTGCATCTACCTCTGAAAAAATATTGGGCTTCTAGCTGTGTGTGGGACTTGTTGTATTAGTCCATCTATACTGACCTCCATCAGGTTGCAAACTGAATATATTTTTTTCTGCATCTACCTCTGAAAAAATATTGGGCTTCTAGCTGTGTGTGGGTCTTGTTCTATTAATCCATCTATACAGACCTCCATCAGGTTGCAAACTGAATATATTTTTTTCTGCATCTACCTCTAAAAAAATATTGGGCTTCTAGCTGTGTGTGGGTCTTGTTCTATTAATCCATCTATACAGACCTCCATCAGGTTGCAAACTGAAAATAATTTTTTTCTGCATCTAGCTCTGAAAAAATATTTGGCCTTCTAGCAGTGTGTGGGACTTTCTCTGTTAGTCCATCTATACTGACCTCCATCAGGTTGCAAACTGAATATATTTTTTTCTGCATCTACCTCTGAAAAAATATTGGGCTTCTAGCTGTGTGTGGGACTTGTTGTATTAGTCCATCTATACTGACCTCCATCAGGTTGCAAACTGAATATATTTTTTTCTGCATCTACCTCTGAAAAAATATTGGGCTTCTAGCTGTGTGTGGGTCTTGTTCTATTAATCCATCTATACAGACCTCCATCAGGTTGCAAACTGAATATAATTTTTTTCTGCATCTAGCTCTGAAAAAATATTTGGCCTTCTAGCAGTGTGTCGGACTTTCTCTATTAGTCCATCTATACTGACCTCCATCAGGTTGCAAATTAAAAATAATTTTTATCTGCATCTACAGTACCTCTGAAAAAATATTTGGGCTTCTAGCTGTGTGTGGGACTTGTTGTATTAGTCCATCCATACTGACCTCCATCAGGTTGCAAACTGAATATATTTTTTTCTGCATCTACCTCTGAAAAAATATTGGGCTTCTAGCTGTGTGTGGGACTTGTTGTATTAGTCCATCTATACTGACCTCCATCAGGTTGCAAACTGAATATATTTTTTTCTGCATCTACCTCTGAAAAAATATTGGGCTTCTAGCTGTGTGTGGGACTTGTTGTATTAGTCCATCTATACTGACCTCCATCAGGTTGCAAACTGAATATATTTTTTTCTGCATCTACCTCTGAAAAAATATTGGGCTTCTAGCTGTGTGTGGGACTTGTTGTATTAGTCCATCTATACTGACCTCCATCAGGTTGCAAACTGAATATATTTTTTTCTGCATCTACCTCTGAAAAAATATTGGGCTTCTAGCTGTGTGTGGGTCTTGTTCTATTAATCCATCTATACAGACCTCCATCAGGTTGCAAACTGAATATAATTTTTTTCTGCATCTAGCTCTGAAAAAATATTTGGCCTTCTAGCAGTGTGTGGGACTTTCTCTGTTAGTCCATCTATACTGACCTCCATCAGGTTGCAAACTGAATATAATTTTTTTCTGCATCTAGCTCTGAAAAAATATTTGGCCTTCTAGCAGTGTGTCGGACTTTCTCTATTAGTCCATCTATACTGACCTCCATCAGGTTGCAAATTAAAAATAATTATCTGCATCTACAGTACCTCTGAAAAAATATTTGGGCTTCTAGCTGTGTGTGGGACTTGTTGTATTAGTCCATCTATACTGACCTCCATCAGGTTGCAAACTGAATATATTTTTTTCTGCATCTACCTCTGAAACAATATTGGGCTTCTAGCTGTGTGTGGGACTTGTTGTATTAGTCCATCTATACTGACCTCCATCAGGTTGCAAACTGAATATATTTTTTTCTGCATCTACCTCTGAAAAAATATTGGGCTTCTAGCTGTGTGTGGGACTTGTTGTATTAGTCCATCTATACTGACCTCCATCAGGTTGCAAACTGAATATATTTTTTTCTGCATCTACCTCTGAAAAAATATTGGGCTTCTAGCTGTGTGTGGGTCTTGTTCTATTAATCCATCTATATAGACCTCCATCAGGTTGCAAACTGAATATATTTTTTTCTGCATCTACCTCTAAAAAAATATTGGGCTTCTAGCTGTGTGTGGGTCTTGTTCTATTAATCCATCTATACAGACCTCCATCAGGTTGCAAACTGAATATAATTTTTTTCTGCATCTAGCTCTGAAAAAATATTTGGCCTTCTAGCAGTGTGTGGGACTTTCTCTGTTAGTCCATCTATACTGACCTCCATCAGGTTGCAAACTGAATATAATTTTTTTCTGCATCTAGCTCTGAAAAAATATTTGGCCTTCTAGCAGTGTGTCGGACTTTCTCTATTAGTCCATCTATACTGACCTCCATCAGGTTGCAAATTAAAAATAATTATCTGCATCTACAGTACCTCTGAAAAAATATTTGGGCTTCTAGCTGTGTGTGGGACTTGTTGTATTAGTCCATCTATACTGACCTCCATCAGGTTGCAAACTGAATATATTTTTTTCTGCATCTACCTCTGAAAAAATATTGGGCTTCTAGCTGTGTGTGGGACTTGTTGTATTAGTCCATCTATACTGACCTCCATCAGGTTGCAAACTGAATATATTTTTTTCTGCATCTACCTCTGAAAAAATATTGGGCTTCTAGCTGTGTGTGGGACTTGTTGTATTAGTCCATCTATACTGACCTCCATCAGGTTGCAAACTGAATATATTTTTTTCTGCATCTACCTCTGAAAAAATATTGGGCTTCTAGCTGTGTGTGGGTCTTGTTCTATTAATCCATCTATACAGACCTCCATCAGGTTGCAAACTGAATATATTTTTTTCTGCATCTACCTCTAAAAAAATATTGGGCTTCTAGCTGTGTGTGGGTCTTGTTCTATTAATCCATCTATACAGACCTCCATCAGGTTGCAAACTGAAAATAATTTTTTTCTGCATCTAGCTCTGAAAAAATATTTGGCCTTCTAGCAGTGTGTGGGACTTTCTCTGTTAGTCCATCTATACTGACCTCCATCAGGTTGCAAACTGAATATATTTTTTTCTGCATCTACCTCTGAAAAAATATTGGGCTTCTAGCTGTGTGTGGGACTTGTTGTATTAGTCCATCTATACTGACCTCCATCAGGTTGCAAACTGAATATATTTTTTTCTGCATCTACCTCTGAAAAAATATTGGGCTTCTAGCTGTGTGTGGGTCTTGTTCTATTAATCCATCTATACAGACCTCCATCAGGTTGCAAACTGAATATAATTTTTTTCTGCATCTAGCTCTGAAAAAATATTTGGCCTTCTAGCAGTGTGTCGGACTTTCTCTATTAGTCCATCTATACTGACCTCCATCAGGTTGCAAATTAAAAATAATTTTTATCTGCATCTACAGTACCTCTGAAAAAATATTTGGGCTTCTAGCTGTGTGTGGGACTTGTTGTATTAGTCCATCCATACTGACCTCCATCAGGTTGCAAACTGAATATATTTTTTTCTGCATCTACCTCTGAAAAAATATTGGGCTTCTAGCTGTGTGTGGGACTTGTTGTATTAGTCCATCTATACTGACCTCCATCAGGTTGCAAACTGAATATATTTTTTTCTGCATCTACCTCTGAAAAAATATTGGGCTTCTAGCTGTGTGTGGGACTTGTTGTATTAGTCCATCTATACTGACCTCCATCAGGTTGCAAACTGAATATATTTTTTTCTGTATCTACCTCTGAAAAAATATTGGGCTTCTAGCTGTGTGTGGGTCTTGTTCTATTAATCCATCTATACAGACCTCCATCAGGTTGCAAACTGAATATAATTTTTTTCTGCATCTAGCTCTGAAAAAATATTTGGCCTTCTAGCAGTGTGTGGGACTTTCTCTGTTAGTCCATCTATACTGACCTCCATCAGGTTGCAAACTGAATATAATTTTTTTCTGCATCTAGCTCTGAAAAAATATTTGGCCTTCTAGCAGTGTGTCGGACTTTCTCTATTAGTCCATCTATACTGACCTCCATCAGGTTGCAAATTAAAAATAATTATCTGCATCTACAGTACCTCTGAAAAAATATTTGGGCTTCTAGCTGTGTGTGGGACTTGTTGTATTAGTCCATCTATACTGACCTCCATCAGGTTGCAAACTGAATATATTTTTTTCTGCATCTACCTCTGAAACAATATTGGGCTTCTAGCTGTGTGTGGGACTTGTTGTATTAGTCCATCTATACTGACCTCCATCAGGTTGCAAACTGAATATATTTTTTTCTGCATCTACCTCTGAAAAAATATTGGGCTTCTAGCTGTGTGTGGGACTTGTTGTATTAGTCCATCTATACTGACCTCCATCAGGTTGCAAACTGAATATATTTTTTTCTGCATCTACCTCTGAAAAAATATTGGGCTTCTAGCTGTGTGTGGGTCTTGTTCTATTAATCCATCTATACAGACCTCCATCAGGTTGCAAACTGAATATATTTTTTTCTGCATCTACCTCTAAAAAAATATTGGGCTTCTAGCTGTGTGTGGGTCTTGTTCTATTAATCCATCTATACAGACCTCCATCAGGTTGCAAACTGAAAATAATTTTTTTCTGCATCTAGCTCTGAAAAAATATTTGGCCTTCTAGCAGTGTGTGGGACTTTCTCTGTTAGTCCATCTATACTGACCTCCATCAGGTTGCAAACTGAATATATTTTTTTCTGCATCTACCTCTGAAAAAATATTGGGCTTCTAGCTGTGTGTGGGACTTGTTGTATTAGTCCATCTATACTGACCTCCATCAGGTTGCAAACTGAATATATTTTTTTCTGCATCTACCTCTGAAAAAATATTGGGCTTCTAGCTGTGTGTGGGTCTTGTTCTATTAATCCATCTATACAGACCTCCATCAGGTTGCAAACTGAATATAATTTTTTTCTGCATCTAGCTCTGAAAAAATATTTGGCCTTCTAGCAGTGTGTCGGACTTTCTCTATTAGTCCATCTATACTGACCTCCATCAGGTTGCAAATAAAAAATAATTTTTATCTGCATCTACAGTACCTCTGAAAAAATATTTGGGCTTCTAGCTGTGTGTGGGACTTGTTGTATTAGTCCATCCATACTGACCTCCATCAGGTTGCAAACTGAATATATTTTTTTCTGCATCTACCTCTGAAAAAATATTGGGCTTCTAGCTGTGTGTGGGACTTGTTGTATTAGTCCATCTATACTGACCTCCATCAGGTTGCAAACTGAATATATTTTTTTCTGCATCTACCTCTGAAAAAATATTGGGCTTCTAGCTGTGTGTGGGACTTGTTGTATTAGTCCATCTATACTGACCTCCATCAGGTTGCAAACTGAATATATTTTTTTCTGCATCTACCTCTGAAAAAATATTGGGCTTCTAGCTGTGTGTGGGTCTTGTTCTATTAATCCATCTATACAGACCTCCATCAGGTTGCAAACTGAATATAATTTTTTTCTGCATCTAGCTCTGAAAAAATATTTGGCCTTCTAGCAGTGTGTGGGACTTTCTCTGTTAGTCCATCTATACTGACCTCCATCAGGTTGCAAACTGAATATAATTTTTTTCTGCATCTAGCTCTGAAAAAATATTTGGCCTTCTAGCAGTGTGTCGGACTTTCTCTATTAGTCCATCTATACTGACCTCCATCAGGTTGCAAATTAAAAATAATTATCTGCATCTACAGTACCTCTGAAAAAATATTTGGGCTTCTAGCTGTGTGTGGGACTTGTTGTATTAGTCCATCTATACTGACCTCCATCAGGTTGCAAACTGAATATATTTTTTTCTGCATCTACCTCTGAAACAATATTGGGCTTCTAGCTGTGTGTGGGACTTGTTGTATTAGTCCATCTATACTGACCTCCATCAGGTTGCAAACTGAATATATTTTTTTCTGCATCTACCTCTGAAAAAATATTGGGCTTCTAGCTGTGTGTGGGACTTGTTGTATTAGTCCATCTATACTGACCTCCATCAGGTTGCAAACTGAATATATTTTTTTCTGCATCTACCTCTGAAAAAATATTGGGCTTCTAGCTGTGTGTGGGTCTTGTTCTATTAATCCATCTATACAGACCTCCATCAGGTTGCAAACTGAATATATTTTTTTCTGCATCTACCTCTAAAAAAATATTGGGCTTCTAGCTGTGTGTGGGTCTTGTTCTATTAATCCATCTATACAGACCTCCATCAGGTTGCAAACTGAAAATAATTTTTTTCTGCATCTAGCTCTGAAAAAATATTTGGCCTTCTAGCAGTGTGTGGGACTTTCTCTGTTAGTCCATCTATACTGACCTCCATCAGGTTGCAAACTGAATATAATTTTTTTCTGCATCTACAGTACCTCTGAAAAAATATTTGGGCTTCTAGCTGTGTGTGGGACTTGTTGTATTAGTCCATCTATACTGACCTCCATCAGGTTGCAAACTGAATATATTTTTTTCTGCATCTACCTCTGAAAAAATATTGGGCTTCTAGCTGTGTGTGGGACTTGTTGTATTAGTCCATCTATACTGACCTCCATCAGGTTGCAAACTGAATATATTTTTTTTCTGCATCTAACCCAGCCAATAGTTTTGGCCTAATACCACAGTTTGGCCACTCAGCTCTGCTCGGTTACCATCCATTGTTTTTTTGTGCAAACAACTCCAGAGTTGTGAATTAGTTAACCACCAAAATGAGTGGAAAAAGGCCTGCTGCTGGTGGAAAGGGGAATAGGCGTGTTGGGAAGGGGAAAAAAGGTTGTGTCCGTGGGGTAGGTGTTAAAGCAACAGTAACATCTGCAGAAGAAAGACCATCTTCCAGCCAAACTAAAATGTCTACTTCTTTTAGCGGACAATGTGATAAGATCCCTTTCTTACGGCCACGCCAATCGCTACAAATTCCAGATGAGGCACAAAAACAGCAGGTGCTTCAACGGATTTCAAGTGCTCCTTTAAGTGGGCTCTCCTCCACATCAACTTCAACATCACAAATACTCCAGTCCTCAAAGGTGTCACCCCAATCGCACTTGCTTCCTCACAGCTCCCAAATCTCCAGCTGCCCGTCTGAGTATGAGGTAGAACAGATGGTTGAGTCTGCAGAGCTGTTTACTCATACTATAGCCTGGGAATCAGAGGTCGACTCCAGCGCTTCTGTGAATCCAGACGAGGAAATGATCTGCACTGATGCCCAGAATCTTTATGAGTCGGATCCAGGACCAGACGCAGAAGGTTCTGACCATAATGTAGACCCTCATTCCCAAACTGTAACTCCTGTTGGTGGAGACAATGAGGAAGACGATGATAAGACTCAAATACCTGATTGGAGCGACAACTTTAGTTTTTTGTCAGGGCAGGAACAGGTTGGCTCTGAGGACGACGGGTGTGATAACGCACAGGGTGATGATGATGAGGTTGGAGATCCCACTTACTGTCAACCCACAGTCAGCCAAGAGATGAGGTCAACAGAGGAGGTGGAGGAAGATGCTAGTGACGACGAGGTCAGGTTGCGCCTTCCTGGACAGAGACGTAGTACTGGAAGCACGTCAACAACTGCATCCTCAAACACAACTCTGCCTCTCACCACAAGTCGTGGTGGCTCTTCAGGTCGCATGGGTGCTAAGCCTTGCATAGCCTGGGCATTTTTTCAGATCGATAAAGATGACCCAACTCGTGTTATCTGTAACATTTGTCAGCAAAAGCTAAGTAGAGGCCAAAAAATACATAGTTTGAGTACTTCATGCATGAACCGGCACATGGACATGAAGCATAAGTTGCAGTGGGAAGCTCAGTGTGCTACAATGCGGCCTAGCCGGCCGGGCCAACCACCGTCTGCCATATCTTGTGCATCCGCGGCCTCTTCATCCTCTGTGACTGGGGGGACAGCAGTCACACCTGTTTTGGGGCGCAGACCTGCCACCTCTTTACCCGCAACAGCCAGCGTGATTGGCAGGTCATCATTTTCTTTGGAGGTGGGAACACCAGCTGGTGTTGAGCGCTGTCCGACATCGATAGCACCACCTTTGGATCAAGGCAACCTAACATGTCCGCCTGCATCTTCCTCACAGACCGGCAGTTTGCCGGGGACACCCTTATCAACCCCGTCTAAGCACAATAGCCAGCCCTCGGTCCCTCAGATGTGGACAAGTAAAAGACCATTTCCTCCTAGCCATGAGAAAGCTAAGAGGTTGAATTTCACCATCTGCAAGCTCTTGGCTACAGAAATGCTGCCTTTCCGCCTGGTGGACACAGAGGATTTTCGAGACCTTATGTCTGTCGCAGTGCCCCAGTACCAGATGCCCAGTCGGCACTACTTCTCAAAGAAAGGTGTGCCTGCGCTCCACCAGCATGTCGCACACAACATCACCGCTTCTTTGAGAAACTCTGTGCGTGACAGGGTGCATTTCACCACAGACACTTGGACGAGTAGGCATGGACAGGGGCGTTACATGTCGCTGACTGGGCACTGGGTAACTATGGTGACAGCAGGACAAGGGGCTGCTGTCCAAGTCTTGCCGTCCCCACGAGTTGTGCGTCAATCCTCTTTATGTCAAAGTTCCTCCACTGCTTCTGCCTCC
Source organism: Phyllobates terribilis (assembly GCF_046119375.1). NCBI lineage: Eukaryota > Metazoa > Chordata > Amphibia > Anura > Dendrobatidae > Phyllobates > Phyllobates terribilis. Next base: position 384,625 of record NW_027363441.1, on the reverse strand, counting down.
TCAACCTCCTCTCGGTCTTCCACCTGCACCAAAAGCCTGTCTGGTCATGCCACAAGCTTTCTAACTGCGCAGAAGGGATCCTGCACACCTCCTTACTATGCTGGCAGTAGGGCTCAACGTCATCAGGCGGTTTTTACATTGAAATGTCTGGGAAATGTGAGTCACACAGCTGAGGAGTTGTGGTCAGCTCTGGAGAACCAATTTCATGAATGGTTGTCTCCACTGGACCTGAAACCAGGGAAGGCCGTGTGCGACAATGCTGCAAACCTGGGTGCGGCCCTTCGCCGGGGCAATGTCACACACGTGCCTTGTATGGCTCACGTGTTGAACCTGGTTGTCCAGCAATTTTTAGCCCACTATCCCAGACTAGATGGCCTTCTGCAGAGGGCACGGTCGCTGTGTGCTCACTTCCGCCGTTCGCATCCCGCAGCTCAGCGACTTACATCTCTACAGAAGTCGTTGGGCCTGCCACTTCACCGGCTAAAATGCGATGTGCCTACCCGGTGGAATTCAACTCTGCACATGTTGCAGCGACTGTGGCAGCACCGACAAGCCCTGGTGCAATACGTTCTGACGTATAGCCTGGGCCAACGAGATTCAGAGGTGGGGCAAATCACGCTGGAGGAGTGGTCTCAGATCAGGGACCTATGCACCCTTCTGCACAGTTTTGAAATGGCGACGAAGATGTTTAGTGCTGACGATGCCATTATCAGCATGACTATTCCGGTGATTTACATGCTGGAGCACATGTTAAACAGAATTCGGAGTCAGGTGGTGGCACAAGAGGAGGTGGAGGAAGTAGAGGAGGAGGAGTTGTATGCGGAAGGGCTAACATCTGCAAGGTCCAGACGGTCGGCAGCACCAAGGCGGCAGGCATGTGAGGGTGGGGGAGATGGTTTTACCAGGGCGCATGGTAGCAGCCAAACTAGTGAGGAAGGTGCAGGAGCCCAGGAAGAAGTGGAGGACGAACTGATGGAAGACTCATCAGATGAGGGAGACCTTGATCACATTTCTGTTGTGCGAGGTTGGGGGGAGAGGACAGAGGAAGGAAGCATGAATGTTACCTCGCCACCAACACAACAGGGACTTGGTGCTCCTGGATGCGCAACACACATGAGTGCCTTCTTGCTGCACTACCTGCAACATGACCCTCGAATTGTGAGAATTAGAAATAATCCTGACTACTGGGTTGCCACACTGTCAGATCCCCGGTACAAAAGTAAATTTGCAGAAATTATTCCTGCCATAGAAAGGGATGCACGCATGCAGGAGTATCAGCAGAGACTGTTGCAGAATCTTACATGTGCTTTTCCACAAAATACCAGTGGTGCACGTAGTGAATCTCACAGTTCCAACTTGCCAACCGTGGGACCGTCAAGTGTTCAGCACTCAAACCGTAACAGAACCACAGTATCTGCTGGTAACATCAATTTTGCGGAATCATTTCACCACTTTTTTAGCCCATCCTTTGCAAGGCCACAGGAGACAAGAAGTCTGACACATAGTCAACGCCTAGAGACGATGGTACAGGAGTATCTCCAAGTAAACATTGAAGCCACGACTGTGTCACTGGACCCTTGCTCTTTTTGGGCTTCCAATCTGGATAAATGGCCGGAGCTAGCCACTTACGCCTTGGAGATCTTGTCATGCCCCGCAGCCAGCGTTCTGCCTGAACGTGTGTTCAGCGCTGCTGGTGGTGTGCTGACAGATAAGCGCACGCGGCTCTCCACTGATAATGTAGACAGACTCACGTTCATAAAGATGAACAAATCATGGATCCGAAACGAATTTTCTACCCCTGTGTCATCCTGGGGAGAGTAAAAGCTTGATGATTGGTTAAAATCACCCTACCAACCGTTTTAAGCTTTCAAATTACTAATCATGTTTATCTGTATCTTGACTGGAAAATAATTTGGGCTTTGTAGCAGTGTGCAGCACTGATCCTATTAGGCCATCTATACTAAAGCTTCACCAGATTTAAAATTAAAAATAATTTTTAGCTGCATCTAGCCCGGAAAATAATTTTGGGGCTCCGAGATGCGCAAGACACATAAGTGCCTTCTTGCTGCACTACCTGCAGCATGACCCTCATATTGTCAGAATTCGAAGTAATCATGACTACTGGGTTGCCACACTCTTAGATCCCCCAAACTTTTCGATCAACCTTTTCATTTTAATAAAGACCAAAAAAATGGTCATTTTTGAAATTATAAGCATTAGCAGGTTGTTAGAAACTGAAATCAAACAGTTTTCAACTCAAAACTTTATTCTAGGTGATGTTACATTTTCACATAGGACCCCTTGTTCGAAAGGAGCTTCTGAACTCTCTCGTCCATTGAATTTGTCAGGTTTTGGATGGTTTCTGCTTCAATTGTTTTGCATGAGGACAGAATACCCTCCCAGAGCTGTTGCTTAGATGTGAACTGCCTCCCGCCATCATAGACACTCCTTTTAATGATGCTCCAAAGGTTCTGAATGGGGTAGAGGTCAGGGGAGCATGGGGGTCACACCATAAGTTTGTCCCCTTTTATGCCCATATCAGCCAGAGATGCAGATGTTTTATGTGCAGCATGAGATGGTGCATTATCATGCAGAAAAATGATCTTGCTGTGAAATACACGGTTCTTCTTCTTGAACCATGGCAGGAAGTGCTGTTTGAGAAAATCCACATACATTATGGAGTTCATCTTTAGCGCCTTCAGGGATCCTAAAGGGGCCGACAATCTCTCTCCCCATGATTCCAGCCCAAAACATTACTCCACCTCCTCCTTGTTGGCACTGTAGCCGTGTTTGCGTGGGGTGTCCATCAACCAGCCATCCTCCACTCCATCCATCTGGACCATCGAGCGCTGCACGGCACTCATCCGTGAACAAAACTGTTTTGAAATCAGTCTTCATGTAATGTTTGGCCCACTGGAGCCGTTTCTGCTTGTGTGAAGTGGATAGAGGAGGTCGACAGGATGGCGTATGCACAGCTGCAAACCTCTGAAGGACCCTGCATCTTGTTGTTCGGGGGACGTTGGAGGCACAAGCAGCTTCAAAAACTTGTCTGCTGCTATGACAAGGCTTTTTTGCCGCTGCTCTTTCAACCTGACGTAATTGCCTGTAGGAAAGAGTCCTCAATTTGCCCTTATCAGCACGCACACGTGTGTACTGTGAATCAGCTACATACTTCTTGATTGCCAAGACACTTCATCCTGATCATCGCACAATGTTGATTGTAGTCATGCCTTGACCTAAACACTCCACAATTTGTTGCTTCTCAGCAGCCGACACATCCTTTTTCTTTCCCATTTTGGCAGAAAATGTAGGCTGCTTAATAATGTGAGAGAGCCTTCTTAAGTAGTCTTGCCTTTCATTGGACACACCTGCCAAACTAATTAGCACAGGTGTCTGCAATTGCTTACAGTGATATAAAGAGCCCTGACACACATCACCATCAATGAGTTTAACTGACAAACAAACAAATTCTTCCCTTATCACTCCTAAACACTTTTTGCATAATAATTTGGAACGCAGTGTACATGTGCTTTTCCACAAAACACCAGCGGTTCACGTAGTGAATCTTACAGTTCTAACTTGCCAACCGTGGTCTGTATGGAGTTGTTCAATAAAGGGCCCAAAATTAAGATAACATAGATGGGAGAGGTATCTATGAATAGGAATTCCTAAGTATTTGATACCCTGTGAGGGCCAGGCAAAGGGAAAGTTGGACTGGATGGAATCCTATATGGATTTGGGGAGGGAGACATCGAGGGCCTCAGACTTCGCTGCATTGATTTTAAAATTTGACCATGTAACAAAGTGATCTATTTCAGCCATAACAGCATGGATGGATATATGTGATTGAGTGATATATACTAGGACATCATCAGCAAATAGAGAGCACTTGTACTCGGTGCCTCCCACCTCAATCCACCTAATATTGGGGTTATGGCGAATTGATGAGAGCAGGTGCTCCGTCACTAGGATGTATAAGAGAGGGGACAGAGGACATCCCTGCCTTGTCCCATTGGTGATTGTGAAAGGTGATGAAAATGTTCTGATGCACCCCCTGGGCCTTGGGACACCCGGAGCCGGACCCTTTTTGGTGGATGCTGGTGGTTGTAGTCTTCGTGGCGGCGACCCGGTTCCGTGGCTCAGGGCGGTCAAACCAGTGGCGGAACTATTTATGTGGTTTTGATGTTTAAATGTACGACTACGCCACCCGTGGATTGCGGTCAGAGTGAACCGCCGCTACAGGGCAGACCGCTGAGGCTGGTGTTGTGGGTGCAGCAGAGCGTAGCATAACTCCCCACGGGAGGAGTATAGCCTCAGGGCAGTGTATGCGGAGGATGGGGGTGATGGTGCAGGGCAGCAGCAGTAACGACACGGAGTCAGTGATGCAGTTCAGGGCCTTTACTCACAGTTCTTATTATCCAGCCCACGTCTGCAGGTAACGGCTGCCCACGTCGTACTGTGAGGGGCTCAGACAACTCCCAGATAACTTTGGAGCACTTCACAGGACCCCCTTTGTGTGTCCTTTGTCTGGCCTTTCTTACCAACACTTCTGTCCGGCTGCCTCGGGCCTCCTCTTGGTAAACTTGGCGCCAGTTTCCCTGACCCTATGTGGTGCCTTCCTAGCGGGTGTAGCGAGGGGCTGCGCCACATAAAATGTCAGAGCCTCCGGTTTCTAGCTGAGGGTCGTTTCCTGCCTCCACTAGTTCGGGGACCGGTCTCCCCCTTTGGCCTGACCCCTCCACGCTTGACATCCCCAGTGCAAGGTAAAGTTTTATTTTTATGTAATTATACACGAATAGAAATATACAGTATATATAAACAGCAGTTCCGTCATCAGTATTGATTGCTCTTTGATGCCAATATGGATTAGACTAAAGCAATATATTAGTCATCAGAACCTGGACAGAATCCTGACCGGCCACTTTATTACACTATGGATATGTAGCACCCCGAGGACTCGGCTGCTACAGGGGTATTGCACCTCAGACCAGAGGTGTGGTATTCCACTCCCGGGTAAGGATGGAGTGTGGAACTGGGCTCAGTTAGCTGCATGCACTACACTCACCCCATTTCCGGGGGACAGATCAACGGTACTCCCACCAGATAGATGTGCAGGTACGACAGCTTCTGTCCCTGGCTGGAGTGGGGAGGGGGGAGGAACATCCCAGTGGTGTAGGAGCAGATAGGGGAGGGACTCTGGGCAGAGGTAGGAGCCCATTCAGGGCCGGCGTCAGCACCCGGCGCACCCGGGCAAATGCCGGGGCCCTGAGCAGGCAGAGGGGCCCACTGGCGGTCGCGCACCCCGCTGGGCTATGGGCGGAAGAGAGCGGTGTCAGCGCCCGCCCTTCTCCTCCGCTTGCTCAGGGCCCCGGCAGCTGGATACTTACCTCTCCCCGTGCCTCCGCAGATCAGCTGTCTTCCTGCTCTGCGCTCCCTGTGACGTCTCAGGTCAGAGGGCGCAGTGACGCCTTTACACCGCGCCCTCCCCTGAGCCGTCACAGGGAGCGCTGAGCGGGAAGACGCCGACAACGCTGGAGTTCGGACCCGAGCAGCGGACAGCGGGCAGCAGGCAGCAGGTAGCAGGTAGCAGGTGAGGAGAAGGGAGGTGAGTATTTGATTTTTTTTTTTTTAATGTATGGAGGCATGGGGCAGTATAAAGAGAAGGGGGGGGCATCCTGCATGGGGGATTATAAAGAGGAGGGGTGACAGCCTGCATGGGGCATTATAAGGTGGGGAACAGCCTGCATGGGGCATTATAATGAGGGGGGGGGACATCCTGCATGGGTCATTATAAAGAGGAGGGGTGACAGCCTGCATGGGGCATTATAAGGTGGGGAACAGCCTGCATGGGGCATTATAAAGGGGGAGGACAGCCTGTATGGGGCATTATGTGGGGGGTAACAGCCTGCATGGAGCATTAAAAGGGGGGGGCCTGTATGGGGCATTATGTGGGGGGTAACAGCCTGCATGGAGCATTATAAGGGGGGGGCAGCCTGTATGGGGCATTATGTGGGGGGTAACAGCCTGCATGCAGCATTATATGGGGGCCAGTATCCTGTATGGAGCGTTATAAGGGGACCGGTATCCTGTATGGAGCGTTATATGGGGGCCAGTATCCTGTATGGAGTTTTATAAGGGGACCAGTATCCTGTATGGAGCGTTATATGGGGGCCAGTATTCTGTATGGAGCCTTATATGGGGGCCAGTATTCCGTATGGAGCCTTATATGGGGGCCAGTATTCCGTATGGGGGCCAGTATTCCGTATGGAGCCTTATATGGGGGCCAGTATTCCATATGGGGGCCAGTATTCCGTATGGAGCCTTATATGGGGGCCAGTATTCCGTATGGGGCCTTATATGGGGACCAGTATTCTGTGTGGAGCGATTCACCGGTTTCTGAGCTATTGTGGAATTTACAATAGATATCACTCATGTAATGTAAGAAGTGAAATCTTTGCATTGTACTATATATATATATTTCTCCGCCGTATCTCTGCATCATGAATCGTGGTATGTGTTAAAGGGGCCCACTGAGACTCTTTCGCCCGGGGCCCAGAAAAACCTGGAGCCGGCCCTGAGCCCATTGGTTGCTCGTCACCTGGGCTCGGGTGTCAGAGGGAGTATATAAGGTGGGCACCATCTTAGGACAGGGTCTTTTTGGTCTGCTCTGTGCAGAGAGGAGCTCAGCCAGAGAGGGCTGACAGGGAGCTGTGGCTCCGTCTGGGCCCAGCTCCAGAGCCAGGCCTGAAGCAGAGAGAGAGAGAAGTCAGAGGAAGAAGGAACAGAAACACCAGGAAAGGCCCAGAGACGCAAGAGAAGAGGGAACCCTGAGATCCCACGAGTTAACGGGTGAAGGGTTGGCAGAACAGGGTACCGGATCCCAAACTGGTGGAGGCCAATTATCCTCAGCCAGGAACCGGAGGTCGTGGACAAGTTTTGGCGCGACCCCTCGCCATATCCACCAGGAAGGCATACCACGTATAGGGTCAGGGAAGCCGGGAGAGGTTTCACCACCAGAAGGCCCGAGGGAGCTGGACAAAGGTGGATCCCTGGTGGGGACGGCCAGTAGGAAGGAAGAGAGGGGAGCTCAGGACCACGCTCTGGAACTGCCTGGGAGTTGGCTGAGTCCCGCACCTGGTGGACGCAGCACGGCTCGGGTGGTCACTCTTGGCCGAAGTGATCTGAACACCAACTGTGAGTAAAGCTGTGAAAACTGCAATGCACGTCTCTGAGCTTCCTTGTCACACCACTACCACTATCATCTTTTCCTGCTTCATCAGCTGCCCTGAGGCTATACCCCTCCCGTTGGGGGTTATACCATCCACGCTGCACATCCGTACCACCGGCCTCAGCGGACTGCCCTGCAGCGGCGGCTTCATAGCCGCATTCAACGGGTGGCGTAGTCGGACACTAATACCATCATATCAATAACGCCACTTAGTTTGACACCCTGGGCACGGACTGGGTCACCGCCACGAGGACTACTACCCCTATCTGATCCGGCTCCGAGTATTCCCCGCGTGCGCAACGCTACACAAACATGGCCCAGGGGGCGCGTCACCTTTGGCGTAGTCGGCAGGATTACGTGCCCGCAACCACCGGGTACTGCGTGCCTGAAGAAAAGTTCACATTTACCTCAAAAAGGAGTCTCCCGCCAATTCCAGAGGGTTCCCGCCATCAGACGCCGTCCGGAGTCGTTTCCCGCCGTTTGCCCGCCATCTGCAGCCTTTGCCCGCCATCCACGAAGTTTCCCGCCATCAGTGGACGATTCCCGCCATCTTGGGCAGTTTCCCGCCCTGGCAGAGCGGACGCCATTGTGGGCGTGCCAGAGAGTGGCAAGAGACCACCTCCCATCGTGGGCGCGGTCCCAGAAGGGCGCCAAAAGCGGAGACCGCCCCCACCAGCCGAGACTACCACCATGGAAATGTCCATCAAGGTGGGGGGTCTGCCCCTGAAACTGACTGTCACTAAGTTGCCCCGGGACCACTCCCAAGGGGGGCGGATAGAGAACAAAACGGAGAAGATGGGTGCAGCCTGGAGGAGTCTGGACAGATCGCACCCGGGGATGGAGGAAGAGACAAGCGGTACCGACCCCGTGGTCTGGGGCCTGCTGCAGGCCGCCACCCCAGAAGGCCTGGTGGAGATCCTGGCACAGCTCCCCAGAGATCGGGAGCGTGCACAGACCGCGCTGGAGGCCTTGGCCCGGAAGATGGCCCGAGTACAGCAGGAAGCACTGGCCGAATGGGGGAGGGAGATGGCCCAGCAGGCTGGAACCCGCCAGCAGAGGACGCCACCCGCAACGTGGAGCATGTCTGCCCCTGAGGATGGTGCAGGAGGGACGAAGGCCGGAGACGACGCCGCGGAGGGAGCCGCAGGGATGGAAGCAGGTAATGGGGACGTCACCACCCTGAGCCCAGTAGCCGAAAACCTGCCCCAGCTCCCCGTCGCAGAGCCTGAAGTCCCACTCACCGCGCCCGTTGCCGCACCGCCACTGCTCCCAACTAGGCCTCAAGCGGCCGGAGCCGCGGTCACGCCCCCTTCCGCGCGCCACGCCCCTTGACCCTGAGCGCGGCAAAAGAGGAAGTGCCCCCGGCCTGGTCGCAAGGCCGAGTACCCCCGGGCGCCGCGGTCTCAACAGCGCCCTCCTCCCGGAAGGCGCCATATTTGAATCCAGACAGGATGCCTACGGCCTGGACACAAGGCCGAGCACCCCCGGGCGCCACTGCCCCTACAGCGCCCTCTACCTCCACCGTGCCACCCCTGGGTGAAGATCTGTTTGCACAGCATACTAGCCCGGATGGGCTGCCCTTCGTTTGGCCACCGGAGTACATCAATTCCCGACTCCGGAGGGAACGGCCCCTGTGTGAGCCTCTAATCCCGGCTCCGGCGCCCGCCAAAATTGTCCCACTCCCGTTGGAGGAAGCCCAGTTTGCATGGGACCCCACCGGTGAGAACCTAATGGGGTTTACCCAGGAGACCCGGGCGGACGCAGCCCGGCGTGAGGAGTGCTGCCGTCAACAGCTAGAGGTCTTCGGGAGAGAACGACGAGAGAGGCGGATCCGCGAAGAACAGCTGCAGGTCCGGAGCGCGGAGCAGAAACGCCGAGCCCGACGAAACCCCCGTGCGGCCCACGGTCCCCGCGCCACCGGGACCGTAATAAAGTTCCAGCTGGAGCATGGCTGGGGCTTTATCCGGGATCACCGAACCCCCGGCGACGTCTTTGTCAACCGCAGGGATGTCGAGAGCCACCTTCCAGAAGGACACCGAGGACGCGACCTCTACTCAGGTGATGAGGTCACCTTCACCCGGCATCAGTGTGCCAAAGGACCGTACGCCCTTCACGTACACCGGCTGACTGAGGAGGAGATACAATATGAGGAAAGCCAAGAGGACCCGGACGGGTCTGAAGACTACCCTCAGGAGGAGGCAAGGAGAGGATACCGCTACTGAAGGAAGTAGCATAAACAAAGTACTGTATATAGTTACCCGTCAGGGAATGAGAACTGTTGCTGAAGTTGTTGCTGAGTGAAGTGTGGTCCCCGTTGGGACTAGTGTGGGACTGTTAAAGAACTGTTTCCTGTGTGCCCCTATCCATTACCAGGCTGAGGACTGTGAGCAGCCATTCCCCTATTCCCACTGGCCGAGGACTGAGAGCGGCCATACCCTGTAAATAGTTGCGCTTCTTAAGGCGCCCCCTACTGGTTTTAGAGAAGAACTGCTTTTCTACTTTGGAACTAGTGACTGTTGCACTTTACCTGGTCACAAGTTGCACCGTGGCCAGAAGATCAAGAATATGTTTGAAAATGTTTTATTTGAGAATGTCTTATAATGGAAAGTTAAATATGCTGCTAAAATAATAATGCCAAAAGTTTTAAATGGTGTTTTTCAAAAAGAGTTCCGGTGGCATTAGGAAAATGTTTTATACCTGTAACGTTTAAAAAGAGTAGAGTACCTCCCATAAAGGGATGAGTTCATAAGTTAATATCTTATATATGAGTGCACTTTAAAAATTTTGTATGTTGTAATTTGCTTTTGCTCTATTCCAGCCCGAGGACGTGCTGTGGTTTACCAGGGGGGAATGTAGCACCCCGAGGACTCGGCTGCTACAGGGGTATTGCACCTCAGACCAGAGGTGTGGTATTCCACTCCCGGGTAAGGATGGAGTGTGGAACTGGGCTCAGTTAGCTGCATGCACTACACTCACCCCATTTCCGGGGGACAGATCAACGGTACTCCCACCAGATAGATGTGCAGGTACGACAGCTTCTGTCCCTGGCTGGAGTGGGGAGGGGGGAGGAACATCCCAGTGGTGTAGGAGCAGATAGGGGAGGGACTCTGGGCAGAGGTAGGAGCCCATTGGTTGCTCGTCACCTGGGCTCGGGTGTCAGAGGGAGTATATAAGGTGGGCACCATCTTAGGACAGGGTCTTTTTTGGTCTGTCTGTGCAGAGAGGAGCTCAGCCAGAGAGGGCTGACAGGGAGCTGTGGCTCAGTCTGGGCCCAGCTCCAGAGCCAGGCCTGGAGAGGAGGCCTGAAGCAGAGAGAGAGAGAAAGGAGAAGAAGGAGGAACAGAAACACCAGGAGGGGCCCAGAGACGCAAGAGAAGAGGGAACCCTGAGATCCCACGAGTTAACGGGTGAAGGGTTGGCAGAACAGGGTACCGGATCCCAAACTGGTGGAGGCCAATTATCCTCAGCCAGGAACCGGAGGTCGTGGACAAGTTTTGGCGCGACCCCTCGCCATATCCACCAGGAAGGCATACCACGTATAGGGTCAGGGAAGCCGGGAGAGGTTTCACCACCAGAAGGCCCGAGGGAGCTGGACAAAGGTGGATCCCTGGTGGGGACGGCCAGTAGAAAGGAAGAGAGGGGAGCTCAGGACCACGCTCTGGAACTGCCTGGGAGTTGGCCGAGTCCCGCACCTGGTGGACGCAGCACGGCTCGGGTGGTAACTCTTGGCCGAAGTGATCTGAACACCAACTGTGAGTAAAGCTGTGAAAACTGCAATGCACGTCTCTGAGCTTCCTTGTCACACCACTACCACTATCATCTTTTCCTGCTTCATCAGCTGCCCTGAGGCTATACCCCTCCCGTTGGGGGTTATACCATCCACGCTGCACATCCGTACCACCGGCCTCAGCGGACTGCCCTGCAGCGGCGGCTTCATAGCCGCATTCAACGGGTGGCGTAGTCGGACACTAATACCATCATATCAATAACGCCACTTAGTTTGACACCCTGGGCACGGACCGGGTCACCGTCACAAGGACTACTACCCCTATCGGATCCGGCTCTGGGTATTCCCCGCGCGCACGCGCGCCGCACCCCAGACATGGCCCAGGGGGCGAGTCAGATAGGGCAGGATTTCTTGTATTTCTGTAGACCGTCACTAATTTCTTGTCTCTCTGTCAGATTCTATGCCGCTGAACTCGTCTGTGGAATCCAACATCTCCACTCAAAGGGCGTCATCCACAGAGACCTCAAGCCCGAGAACATCTTGGTGGCTGAAACGGGCCATATTAAGATCACAGATTTCGGTCTCTCAATTGACAACATGCATGGAGACCGAACAGCCACTGGATACGCTGGAACTGCAGGCTACATGGCTCCTGAGGTGAGAAGAACAAGGATTTTCTCTTTTTTTCATACTGTAATTGTATGTCTGCCTGGATCACACACATAATCCAACAAATGTCCATTACAGTAAATGGGACATTCTGACATTGACATCTGGCATGCCATACACATTAGATAGGCAGCTTGCCTCAGCTGAGTGTACATGCGTTCTGAATGGGAGGGGGGAGTATGACCATGCCAGACACAAAGGATCGGGCACTGAAATTCAGCATCCAGTGTTTGAGCTGAATTGGGATGTCTCCATACACATTAGATGATCTCTCCGGAATCTGTGAGTCCGGCCACAATACATGATCATGCTATATGTTTTGCCAGCATTAGAGACCCAAAGAGTTACAAGTCAGCCAGCAAAGGTTCTGGAGCTCAGAAGAGCAGCATGGCTCCTTTCAGTCATTAGTGTAGTAATCATAATATTCAAGTGATGCCACAACCAGAGGAATCATCCACTCTCACTATATTACATAGTCTTACAATTATTATACTGAGAACTTTGTTACACTGAAGATATGGAACTTTTTGACCAACTCTTTATCTATTTTCTTCTTCTTTATGTAGATTTTGGCTGGGAAGGAGTATAACGCCGGAGTAGACTGGTATTCTTTTGGTGTCATCTTAAAAGAAATGGTTACCGATGAGTGCGCCTACCATCAGACACTCAACGATAAATCCTCCGGCATCAGGAACATCATTAAACAGGTCAGTTGTCTTAACAGTCATTAGTACTATGATGTATACAATGTTATAGTTGTAGAGATGAGCAAACCTTTTGAAATTCAAATTAACCAGCTTGTTCCAATTTTTTCCCAAAAATGTTAAAATCGCAAGTACTCAACATAAATGGGTAAACTTGTGGTAACCGTTCTTTACTGCTGTGCTGTCACATACTATCTGTGCAGTCTTTTACTGTTTTATGTCTTTCTCTCTCAATCTCTACTGCTAAGCTGTGATGTGCTCTCCCTATCCAGATTCACCACAAAATGACTCCTACATTCATTGCTTTGGCTTTCATACAGGCTATGATAGTCCCTCCTGATTGTGCTATAACATGTGATGTGACACCTTAAAGCATTATGGTGAAGCCTGGATGGCTTACATCAGAGGTCCCATAAGTCTTCTCTGACTGATGTAATTTTTAGTAATACTGCATGAAAATTGGCTGCAATTATTTTAGGTGATTCCCAAGAAGCAAATCACAAATTGTTGAAATTCACCGGGTTCAGCAGATTCACAAAAATTCAACACAAATTCAGTTCGCATCAAGTGGATTTGCTCATCTCTGCATAGTAGTCATCATTTTCTCACCAGTTTACATTCATGGATTTTGGTTTTATCTTTATTAGCTCCTTCAGAAAGATCCTGCCAGTCGCTTAGGAGCCAACGATAACATCAGAAAGCACAGGTTTTTTCAGCGTATCGACTGGGTCTCTGTGGAAGCCCTGAAACTGCCTCCACCATACGTCCCTGTAGTAAGTATATGAGCAGATATGGTTTCTTAGTATTAAAATCTTTGTGTCTATTCTTTTACTAGTTTTCAATCAACACAACTTGTTTTTAACGGAGACTCTGATATAAAGTCATAATTTTAATGTTATAATTCCTTTTTTCCTTTATAGCCATCTGAGCCTCCCCGTCGTCATAAACCATTCCATCTGGAGAAACTAGAAGCAGCAGAGGCCACAGCACCTATATCAACAAAGGACCAGGCATTGTTTGAGGGATTTTCATTTGTCAACTTGGAAACCCTTGAGCAGACCCCAGCTCTATAGTCATCAGAGCGAGCGGCCCACCTGAGCCTCCGGAAGACTGAAAATCAGAAGACTGGACATCACTGGAACAAACGCTGCAAGAATGAAGGTGACCATGGAGACGTCGAGGGACCCCGAATGAAGACACAGAGAATGACGGAGCCAGCAGATCCACCTATGGGCTGGCGGTAAGAATAAGCGCCATAATATCTGCGCTTTATTCCAATCATAGGCATGTGCCAAACATTTTTCACTGACCGGTAATAGGATTTCCTCCTGCTCATTTTAGCTCCAATTTTTGGTGCTGTCTTGGGCAGCGATGAAATACTGAGGTGCGTGATGGCCGGCTATTAAGGGGTGGCAGGAGGCCGGATTTTTTTTTTTTAACAACATCTTGCACTTGCCTATGATAAATCTACCATTACCGGCAGTTGGATTTCCTCATACTTATGATAGTGTTGTCATAGGAGTGGGGAAAAAGGTGAGAGATGGCCGGCTATTAAGGGGTGGCAGGAGGCCGGATTTTTTTTTTTTTTTTTTTAAAATAGGGAAAATTTGACCTATGGAGAACACAAGAGCTTACAGCTAGTGGACTTGCACATCCTCCAGATGTAAGTGTAAAATGAGAGCCGCAGTCTTAAAAAGTACATTTTGTTAAGACCCTGAGGATGGCAGAGCCGGCAGATCCACCTATGAGCTGGGGGTAAGAATGGAGGACTATTTCATCAAAGTCCTGTGAAGACACCCATGCCAATGTCATTCCAGTCCATGCCAGGGGTACCCATTCCAGAAGCCATTGAGCCTTCTCATGGAACATCTATATAGTTAAACAAAACAAAAAAACCTGCAAAGCTTTTTAATGCAACTAAAACCTCTTACATTTTTCTTACATCTGTAAATAACAACAGAATGAAGTGGGTTAAAAGTGTATTTTGAATATTCCCATTTTTTAAGGCACCTAAACAGGAAAGGGTTCTTTACAGTCAGAGCAGTGGGACTGTGGAATTCCCTACCACAAGAGGTAGTGATGGCAGACACTATAACAGCTTTCAAAAAAGGGTCTGGATGATTTCCTCGAAACACATAACATTGAGGGTTACAGTTAAATTAGACAAAATGTTACAACTATAGAAGTACATTTAATACCATAATAGTAATTACATAATTAGTATCATAATTAGGTTTGATCCAGGGTTCCTGGACTGATCGCCTATTTTCGGGGTCAAGAAGGAATTTTTCCCCTGTGACACAAATTGGCTGAAGGTGTCCTGGGGTTTTTGCCTTCTTCTGGATCAACAATGTAGGCATAGGGCAGTATTATTAGTGATAGGAAAGTTAGAATAATACTGTAATAAGATAGCAGGATGTTAATAATAGTAACGATATCAAATAGTCACATTTATAAAAATAAAAACAAATTAATTAATAACTGCAGTAGTACAATAAGTAGTGTAATATTAAATATATAACTAGTAATAACATAATTAGGTTTGATCCAGGGTTCTAGGACTGATCGCCTTTTCTCGGGGTCAAGAAGGAATTTTTCCCTGTGATGAAAATTGGCTGAATGTGTCCTGGGGTTTTTGCCTTCTTCAGGATCAACAGATTTAGGCATAGGGATTCTAGTAATACCATTATTAGAATCACAAGAGTAATACAAAATATAAAACTAATTAAAAAATTAAATTATAAACGGGTACATTCTTAATTGTTATAGTGCAGCAATAATAAAAAAGGTAATAATAATAATAATAATAATAATAATACATTTGTGAGGCCTAGTGCCAGTTAGTTAGTAAGTTAGTGTAGTGTTAGTGTACGGAGTACAATTGGGGGAGGAAAGTTGAACTTGATGGACCGAGGTCTTTCTTCAACCTACGTTACAATGTTACTAATATCTGCGCTTTATTCCAATCATAGGCATGTGCCAAATATTTTTCACTGACCGGTAATAGGATTTCCTCCTGCTCATTTTAGCTGCATTTTTTGGTGCTGTCTTGGGCAATGATGAAATACTGAGGTGCGTGATGGCCGGATATTAAGGGGTGGAGGAGGTTGGATTTTTTTTTTTTTAAATAGAGAAAGTGTTTGACAAGTCAATGTATTGTTCAACCCGGCCACACAAGGCTTCAATACTTTATAACCCTAGAGACATTGCTTCATCTTCCGGCTCAGCTGTAAATGGAGAAAATCATAATCTTTGAATGGGCGTTAATATACTTTTTTTTTTTTTAAATCAAAGCAGCAAAAGCATATATAAATATAAGAGCTATAAAATACATACACATTTTGCCAAGATGTTCTTTCTGTAGGCTTTAATTCTGAAAAAGAAGAGGTATAATATAGCAGCACAGGCAGAAATAAGCATGCTGTTACATTGTAACCCAATGAATGAGGTTATGACCCGGAAATATGAGCCCCGAGTCGCCGTCTGCTGTAAAGACTTAATATTCTATTCTGTATTGAATGATCTTAAGGGCAATAAGCACAAGAAGAACAGTTACTCGCTCCAACACTTTTAATGCTCTCACTATTGTAAGGCTACAATATGTTTACATGGGGCGTAATTACTGAGGATTCACCATCCAAATCTGCAATAAAGTTCAGTACAGAATTTGTGTTTATAAAGGAAAAATATCTCAGCAGATTTGAGAATTTCTTGTAAGGCATGGATGCTCTTAAAAAATATATATTTAAAAATAAATCCAACGCAGTTCGCTCTGAGGTCGGTGCTGCCTGCTCCGTTTGGAGGACCCAAGACTGCTAAAGCCTGTGATTGGCAGCAGCGCTCAGGTGACTAGAATTGGATGTTTCTTTATTGTCCCCATCACAGCCTCGGTGCAGGAGATTTTGGGAAGCGAGTGACGTCTTACACTAAAACTATGACAGGGACATTGAACTCTTCTTCAGTCACAAAGAGGGGGCATGATTATAGCACATGAGGCCGGGCTAGTCCCGGCCAATAGATGCTCACCCCCCTCTGGACTAGTATTGGCGGCCAATAGATTGCGCATCCCCACTTCCCCCTCTGGACTAGTCGCAGACAATAGATGCCGCTGCCCCCCCCCTCCAGACTAGTCCCAGCCAATAGACCCCCCCCTCTGGACTAGTTCCAGCCAATTTGCATATTGCTAGCAGCGATGTAAGAAATGTTTTTACTGCACGTAGCAATCAACTTTTGGTTCCTGCATCATAATGAAGGATAATAACAGTTTGGGAGACTTGGAAGACATCACAGGTTTCCTTTGATAGGAATATCCCATAAAGTGTCATACATGACAAATCTATAGCCTGCGTCTCTTGTTGGGATACCCCTTTCACTTTCCAGTAGAATAGGATTTTATAGCATAAGTATAAAAAAAAGTGCTAGGGGCCACACATGCTCAGTCTCCACAGCCAGATCTCTGTGTCCGTGCACAGGAAACTATTCCCATTGGTCCTTTACAGTGAACAGAGGATAACTGTGCAGAGGACAGGATGGGGGGACATAGGTCCATTAGCATTAAGCTTATTAGATGGACATGCAATTTGATACACACTTTGAACACTGTTAAATGGTTAATTATGGAAATTCATTTGGAATGTTAATTAATAATGGATATTCATTTTATCCTTAATTTTGAGTTCTATACAAGGATTGCCTCAGCCATTGTGTCTAGTTGACATGCGCTATTTGTGTGTGCATTTTTGGTTCACTACCATATGTAGAACAGGTGTGCCATACGACTGGCTATAAAAGCCCATGGTACAGAAAGGGGGGGGCTCTCTTGCTCTTCCCACCCCACAAGAAGAATCTTCATGCTGAGAAGTATCTGACATGTAGGCCTGGACACGTGCTGGATAAAGACATGATTTACCAGCCAGGTTCCAAGGAAAGATGGGTGAATCTCAACAATTAAGCTAATTATGGACAAATGGACAATTACTTTATAACTAATTATTGTATGTACCTGCTGCAATTTGATTCTTTTTAATGGACAATCCAAGAATAAATAGATACATTTTTTTATAAGAATATCGTGATATTGATACTTTGCGAAGTCCTCAGTAGGAAAAAATAATACAGGAAGAGTATTATTTTACAATGGTGAGCCAGCCAGTCCTGTTTTTTCGTTTTTTTAAATTAAGTAAGTGAATTTCTTCCGTGAACAAGGGGGGAAGTCCTGACGAGCTGAACAGCTGTTGTTCACGTGTCAGTAAATTCACTAGTTTGTCACGAGAAGCAGAAAGGAACCTATAGACTGAGGACTAACAGGAAGCAGAGGTACTAACAAGGAACAGAATCACACAGGAAAAGAATCAGACGAACTGAAGACAGGACGTGCTGATAAAGGGAAGCCAAGGAATCTTAAGGTAAGCAAAATATGGATATAATTTCTTCTTTTGCTAAACAAAGTAATATTAATTTCAAAGTTAATGTAGGAGATGACATAGAAGTTTTGTGGCTCAGTTTATACAAAGAATGTGAATTGCAGAATTTACAGTTAACTTTTAAATTGGTAAATAGAGACAAACAGAAATTGAGAAATATTCTACATTTGGTAGATTTTTTTCATAGTCTTGTGTTAGAGATTTCTAAGCAGGAAAATAGTGTAGAAGTGTCAGATGGTGATACTGATTCTGACTGTAATGTGGAAAATGAACAAGAAGTAAGACACGTGTCTGTAACTGAAGGTGACCTTGGGTCTGACCAAGAGACGGACATACAGAAACCTGACATGGGAGGAGACATGACTGACATACGAGAAACCGACATACTAGGTGATGTGGGAGGAGACGTGAGTGACGTAGGAGGAGCGGACGTACAAGAGCCACTAAAAATATCAGAGAATTCAGGAATTACCCAGGCTCAACTGCAAATTAAAATGAGGAAAAATTTGCTGAAATTATACAAAATCATGCCAAAATATGATGTCAAAATCCATGCCTGTAGAAATTCAGAGACATTTGAGAGCTTTTCTGATAAGTTTGATCTAACCAATGAGGAGAGGAATCAATTATTTAAAATATGGATTCCTGTGACATTGTCCAGACGTTTACATTTAATGCCCTGTGAAAATGACTCTCCTAATGGATGGGAAAATGATTTGGACAGGTTAAGATATTTGATTTATTGTGTCACAAAGGATTTTCCCAACATAGAAGATCTGCAGAAACTAAGGATTGGTAGGAAGGAATGTACATATACATTCATGTCCATATTTGAACGGTTGTACAAAGCTCTCATCAAAAATGGAAAAGTACAACAAATGGTAACAACTTTTGTACAAAAATTCAAATTTCTAGATCCAGTATGTAGAGTTATAGCGTCACAAAAAGAATCCCTATTCAAATGTGCGCAGTTGCTGGATTCTGTTAGAAAACATGAGAATCGTGAAAAGAAAATAAATCAAGTTAAATTTATAAAACCAGGAAAGGTAAAATCTTACCAAAAGCCAATATCAAACTCTCCTAGACTGAGTCATCCCCATAGTGAACTCTATCAAATACGCAGGAGATTTCATATCTGTTATAAGCCATATCAGATGATTCAAAACTCCATATCTCCACAGAAAGAGTTAAAAATGCAAAGCTGTGACTTTTCCCTAGAAAAGAAAATGGCCGAAATAGACGGACAGAGACAGGTGAGACGACCAGGTGAGAGTGACGTCAGGGAATGTGGACAGAAGGACAGGCAGTTCTCTGAGGTTTTGAAGGATAGAAAAATGTCTTTCCTAAATAGGACGTTCCTGGAGATATTTGAGAGAGACAGAAGATTTGGTTTAGGGAGTGGCTAAGGAAAAACTGTAATTATAATGTAGCATAGAAGTGTTATAATGTCTCAATATTTATTTATAATCTTATACAGTAAAATTGTAGTTACATAGTTTCTAATAGTTCATATATATATATATATATATATATATATATATATATATATACACTTGTCTAAGTAGAGATTGTGTATAATTGTATTTATATATATATTTATAAAAAATATATATATATTAATTAATAAATTAGAACTTCATATATAAATTTAAGTAGCAATATTTTGAATTACATTAGAACCAACCAATATATGTATAAGATATTTAAATAATTCTTTTTCTGTATGAATTTGATATTTAATTTTATCTTCTTATATTTCCTTAGAGGTTTCATTCCAAAGCAGGATTTGATCAAACAACTCTAAAATGGATTTATTTCTTTATTCACACAGGAAGTTGAAAAATTGCATGATTTTATGTGTATAACATTTTAAAATAATAACAATATAACTAGTTGGATCATTATGTGTAGCACTTATGAATTAATATTTTCTGTGCATGAAGTGTTCGTTATAACAAGTAGCTTTACAGCATGACGTGTGACAGCTGCGGCCTTTGAACTTTGAGCTAATAGTATAGATCCCATTCATTCTATTTTCAGCTGATGTAACTTAAAACCTGGCAGCCAGTGAAAAAAGAATCTAAGTCAAGAGTTTTTTCAAGTGTCTGAAATTCCAGTGACTTACTCTCATATTATATAATATGTACTTGGGGAATATTCAAAGAAATATTAAGATATGACAATGCGCATTAATAAATTGGGATACAACAATTTTGGGTTAAATATATATATATATATATATAAAACTTCATATGTGGAATGTTTGAGTTGAACAGATCTGTGAATGTCAGAGTGAAGGTGACAGATGAGTAAATCAGCAGCTGCTAAGTGTGATTGATGTGACAGAGGCCTCGTATGTTTGTATGTTTGGAAAGAAAAAAAAAAGTTTCTTTATGTGAAGGTACAAAAATATATTTAATTCTGAGGAAATTATAATACATAATTAGGTATTATCTACATATATATATTTCTATATTTCTTTAATAATTATTATTTCTTGATTTAACTAATAGTGGATAAGAGCAACCACACATCAAATGGTTTACAAAGCAAATTTACATTTAGAATAATTTTCCACATGATAATATTCTTGAATAACTATGATATTATTTTTAATGGTTACCTAAATAGGTACACACCTCTCTTTAGACAAATCTATGCTACTCATCGATATGAAATTTATGCAAAATATTTCTAGAAGAATAATTATTTTAATTTGGTTCTGATATATACATAAATTTTATAAAATAATATTTTTTGGTATTAAGGGGGAAAATGTGTTTTTGATCCTGATTACATAATCACTTTTGATCAATACTTATTTTCCACACATTTTAATAAAGAAGAAATAATAATAAGGTACTATGGTATAATTAAGAAGGGTATTACATGCAAAGTTGCATAGTTTAATAATTTTTTGGTGATACAAGGTTATGACAAATATGAAATCATCCAGATAATGGAGATATAAGGGTATTTTTTATGGAGAATATAATTACTCTGCATTTGTCATTACAATTTAAAGGCCTTATTTTTATTTTTATTCTTATTTTTACTCTTAATTTTATTTTTCATTTTTAAAATTGTATTCTTACTTATTTTCTTATTTTTCCATTTTTCATTTTTAATTCTCAATTTTTGATTTTAATTCAGTTCAAGATTTCAATTGAGAAAACACATTAATATTTAATGGGGTAATGTCAAGTACAAGAATATTGCTTCATCAAATATAATGATGATTTGAATTAATATAAGAAAAATTTTTACATTTTCTGAGTAAACACAACAATTCATTCATTCATTCATTCCTTCATACATTCATATATTTATTCATTTTAGTTCAGCAGTATACATTCTTTGGTATTATTGGTTTAATAAAGATATAAACACTTGTTTCAAAACACACTGACACCTATGGGTTGGAAAAGGTAATTACCCCTATGACATAAAAATGTTCTATCATATGGAGAACTTGATTAATAATGAATTATTATCTATTATTGTTTATTATTCCAAACATAATTTATTTTAATATTTTGATAATAATTAGATGGATATTATTGATTGCTATGGTACGCTGTGATATTATAGGTTAGGAAAAACTGCCAGATTTGGTACCAGATTAGGGAATGAAGACATCAATCAAGACATCGCAATTATGAATTCTATCTTAATAAAGACTTTTCATATTTATAAATCAAAGAGACTCTCAAAAGTTACAAGAAGAAGCAACTGATATCCGGAAGTCTCAGAAGGTAACAGGTGTGAATGCTGAGTGTTATAATAGACTGTGTCCATTACATACAATACAATTGTAATGCACACGCCCGGGATGAGCGGCGTGTGCGTGTGATTGTAGTGATTCCACTGGACCGTGCCGGAGAGTGAATGCCTGGAGGGGCGTAACTAGGTATTCACCCGATCCGACCAGGGTCGCACGACGGCATACGACGCCAGTGCACCAAGGAGGAACCGAGCAGAGGGACCAGGTGCTACTCCAGGACAGACCCCGGACACGGCTGTTGACCCACACAGGGGAATACAGGAACAGACTGGTAGGCTGGCACACAGACTGGTGGGTATAGGCAGGCACGACTGGTATGCAGGCAGGCGGGTATGCAGGCAGGGGGGTACAGGCAAGCACAGCTAGAGTGCAGACAGGGAGGCACTAGCAGGTAGGAACACAGGCGGGATAGGACCCAGTACACACTGGGACTCAGGAACAGAACCACAGATGTGGCGGACAAACACAGCAGAGTGAGACCTCCCAGAGAGGTGAGCGAGAACAGGGCAGGACAAGGCCGCCTGGAGCGGTGAGCAAGAGTAGAGCAGGACAAGGCCGCCAGGAGCGGTGAACAAAGGGTCAGAGCTGAGCGAGACTGCCGGAGCATTGAGCAAGAGTAAAGCAGGACGAGGCCGTCTGGAGCGGTGAGCAAGAGTGGAGCAAGACTGCCGGAGCAGTGAGCAAAAGGATAAGAGCGGAGCGAGACTGCCGAAGCAGCGAGCAAAAGGGTCAGAGCGGAGCAAGGCTGCCGGAGCAGCGAGAAAAGGAGTCAGAGCAGGCTAGAACCGCCGGAGCGGTGAGCAAAGGAGTCAGAGCAGGCTAGAACCGCCGGAGCGGTGAGCAAAGGAGTCAGAGCAGGCTAGAACCGCCGGAGCGGTGAGCAAAGGAGTCAGAGCAGGCTAGAACCGCCGGAGCGGTGAACAAAGGAGTAGGAGCAGGCAAGAACCGCCGGAGCGGTAAGCAAGGCAGAGCAGAGGGGACAGGGCTCTGTTCACACGGAACAGACAGGAAGAGAAAGGCAGAGCCAGATACCCACAGGATACTTGCAGTGAAGTAGCGAGTGGACCAAAAACTCACAAACGGGAGTACAGAGACAACAAGCAGGAGTTAGGTACGAGTTCAGACTCTGCAGAAAAAGGAAGGGAACGGACATAGAGGCAAAACAGGTAAAGGATAGGAAAGAGTACAGACTGGAACTGAGTGTACAGAGGAGACCGACACTGCAGCGGGATACAGGAGCGGGTCTGGGAATACGGCCCCCAGAGAGGCGGGACGAACAGGCAAGGAGCGTGTTCAGACAGGACAGACAAGATACAGGAACAGGTCTAGGTAATCGGCCCCTAGAAGGCGGGAGGAACAGGCTAGGAGCGTGTTCAGACAGGACAGACAAGATACAGGAACGGGTCTAGGTAATCGGCCCCTAGAAGGCGGGAGGAACAGGCTAGGAGCGTGTTCAGACAGGCCTGGAAATACAGCCTCCAGGATAGGCAGACAAGAGAACACAGACAGGACTCAGTTCAGACACGGGAACTGATACCGCAAGGCAGGAGACATAGACAGGACTCAGTTCAGACACGGGAACTGATACCGCAAGGCAGGAGACATAGACAGGACTCAGTTCAGACACGGTAACTGATACCGCAAGGCAGGAGACAAAGAACGGGACCTGGCACCTACAGAGTGCAAGCACACACTGAATGAAACACTATGCTCAGGCAGGGATTGATTGCCGCAGCTGGGTTATATACCAGGTGACAGACAGCAATAGGCTGAGGACGCACAAGGGGTGTGACCCACAGCAGGTACAAAAAGCAGGAAGTGATCGGGTGCCGCCCTTAAGCAGCAGAAACAGACACAAACAGACAGCATGGAGGGAAGCCAGAGAGACATTCTGGACAGGAGATCAAGTGCGCGCTCTTGCACAGTGGGAGATGGACCACTATGCAAGGACGCCGCCAGGTATGTTACAGTACCCCCCCCCCTTACGCCCCCTCTTCTTCAGGCCTGCCAGAATCTTCCGCAGGGAATTCGAGGGCCAATTCTTCACTTCGAAGAGATCACTTCCACTGTCCACCGGAAAAACTGGTCTCCTCTGGGTAGCTAGGATGCTACCTCCCATCCAGCCACCCTTAGCAACAGACGAAACGGGTGGAGTACCAGGAACAGCACACAAGGAAGTCTCTCTCCACATATTTTCAGGTGGCACCCCAGAGAGTACAGGAGACAACTGGAAGTCCTCCACCGGGTTGGAGGGGGACAGAGACTTGGGGGTAATCTCTGCTTCAAGGTACATCTTGTCAAGCTCACAGGAAGAAATAGACGGGTTATCAGGTACATAATGAGGAAAAGTCACTGTCTCTTTGTTATCTGGTGGTACCCCGGAGGATTCAGGAAACAACTGGAGGTCCTCCGCCGGGTCAGAAGAGTGCAGAGGCTCAGAGAAAACATCTGCTTCAGAGAACACTAGGTCGGACTCACTGGACGAAGCAGGCGAGGTATCGGGTACCGAGTATAGGAAAGTCTCTGTCCATTCACCACCAGGTGGCACCCCGAAGGGTTCTGGAGACAACTGGCGGTCCTCCGCCTGGTCAGAGGGGTGTAGAGACTCACCGGTAACCTCTGCTTCAGAGTACACTAGGTCGGACTCACTGGACGAAGCAAGCGAGGTATCAGATCCAGGATATAGGAAAGTCTCTGTCCATTCACCACCAGGTGGCACCCCGAAGGGTTCTGGAGACAACTGGAGGTCCTCCGCCTGGTCAGAGGGGTGTAGAGACTCATGGTTAACCACTGCTTCGGAGTACACTAGGTTGGACTCAGTGGACGAAGCGAGCGAGGTATCAGGTACAGAGTATAGGAGAGTCTGTCCTTTCGCTACCAGGTAGCACCCCGAAGGGTTCTGGAGACAACTGGAGGTCCTCCGCCTGGTCGGAGGGGTGTAGAGACTCGGGAGTAACCTCTGCTTCGGAGTACACTAGGTTGGACTCACTGGACGAAGCGAGCGAGGTATCAGGTACAGAGTATAGGAGAGTCTCTGTCCTTTCGCTACCAGGTAGCACCCCGAAGGGTTCAGGAGACAACTGGAGGTCCTCCGCCTGGTCGGAGGGGTGTAGAGACTCGGGGGTAACTACCACTTTGGGGTACCCATTGTCATGCTCACAGGACGAAGCGGACAAAGTATCGAGTACCGGGTGTAGAGAAGTCTCTCTCCATTTGTCATCGAGTGGTATCCCGGAGGATTCAGGAGGCAACAGGGGGTCCTCCACCAGGTAGTAGAGGTGCACAGACTCTGAGGTAACCACAGCTTTGGAGCATCATTGGACATGCACACCGGTTAAAGTGGGTGAAGCATCTGATGCCGGGTGCAGGAAGTTCTCCTGTGTGGAGTCTGGATGGGCAGAAGTCTCTTCGGGCAGGAGAACTAGTGCACTACCCACGCACATTACCCGTTGGGGCTTCTCCGGGATACAGGGAGATGAAGCTTCAGTAGGGACTTCAAGGTTGGGGTCAGGAGGTCTCAGGGAGGACAGACCCTGGCGTGACGGCTTGCCTCTACGTCTAGCACGTCTGGACTGCCTCTTGAGGTTGGGAGAAGTATTCCGGAAAGCGTAGTCACCCTGTGAGGATTCTGGGTGGGCAGTAGTCTCATTGGGCTGAAGGACTATTGCGCTACCCACACACATTACCCGTCGGGGCTGCTCCGGGATATTGGGAAGTGAAGCTTCAGCAGGGGCTTCAGGGTTAGGGTCCTCGAAGACCATACGAAAGGCCACCAGGAAGGCCTGCAGGTCAAGGACGACAGGATCCCATGCTTCCCATAGGGGGGTGACCCATTTCAAGGCATCACCCGCTAGGTAGTCAATCATAAAGGCCACTTTAGCCCAATCGGAAGGAAAATAGAGAGGGTAGGCCTTAAAGTGTAGCATGCATTGCTCCACAAATGCACTACACTGTCTTGGATCCCCATAGTAACGTGGCGGATGCGCAGGAACGAGAGCTGATAGATCCATCTGGACGGTGCGTAATTCGCCTGGAACTCAGCTAAGGAAAAAAAAAAAAATTATTTATTTATTTTAATGCATGTATTCGCTGGAAAACTTCTCAGAGAGCGAAGGCCGTGGGGCTCAACGGGAACCATGGCCTGAGCATGCTGTAATGCACACGCCCGGGCTGAGCGGCGTGTGCGTGTGATTGTAGTGATTCCACTGAACCGTGCCGGAGAGTGAATGCCTGGAGGGGCGTAACTAGGTATTCACCCGATCCGACCAGGGTCGCACGACGGCATACGACGCCAGTGCACCAAGGAGGAACCGAGCAGAGGGACCAGGTGCTACTCCAGGACAGACCCCGGACACGGCTGTTGACCCACACAGGGGAATACAGGAACAGACTGGTAGGCTGGCACACAGACTGGTGGGTATAGGCAGGCACGACTGGTATGCAGGCAGGCGGGTATGCAGGCAGGGGGGTACAGGCAAGCACAGCTAGAGTGCAGACAGGGAGGCACTAGCAGGTAGGAACACAGGCGGGATAGGACCCAGTACACACTGGGACTCAGGAACAGAACCACAGATGTGGCGGACAAACACAGCAGAGTGAGACCTCCCAGAGAGGTGAGCGAGAACAGGGCAGGACAAGGCCGCCTGTAGCGGTGAGCAAGAGTAGAGCAGGACAAGGCCGCCAGGAGCGGTGAACAAAGGGTCAGAGCTGAGCGAGACTGCCGGAGCATTGAGCAAGAGTAAAGCAGGACGAGGCCGTCTGGAGCGGTGAGCAAGAGTGGAGCAAGACTGCCGGAGCAGTGAGCAAAAGGATAAGAGCGGAGCGAGACTGCCGGAGCAGCGAGCAAAAGGGTCAGAGCGGAGCAAGGCTGCCGGAGCAGCGAGAAAAGGAGTCAGAGCAGGCTAGAACCGCCGGAGCAGTGAGCAAAGGAGTCAGAGCAGGCTAGAACCGCCGGAGCGGTGAGCAAAGGAGTCAGAGCAGGCTAGAACCGCCGGAGCGGTGAGCAAAGGAGTCAGAGCAGGCTAGAACCGCCGGAGCGGTGAGCAAAGGAGTCAGAGCAGGCTAGAACCGACGGAGCGGTGAACAAAGGAGTAGGAGCAGGCAAGAACCGCCGGAGCGGTAAGCAAGGCAGAGCAGAGGGGACAGCGCTCTGTTCACACGGAACAGACAGGAAGAGAAAGGCAGAGCCAGATACCCACAGGATACTTGCAGTGAAGTAGCGAGTGGACCAAAAACTCACAAACGGGAGTACAGAGACAACAAGCAGGAGTTAGGTACGAGTTCAGACTCTGCAGAAAAAGGAAGGGAACGGACATAGAGGCAAAACAGGTAAAGGATAGGAAAGAGTACAGACTGGAACTGAGTGTACAGAGGAGACCGACACTGCAGCGGGATACAGGAGCGGGTCTGGGAATACGGCCCCCAGAGAGGCGGGACGAACAGGCAAGGAGCGTGTTCAGACAGGACAGACAAGATACAGGAACAGGTCTAGGTAATCGGCCCCTAAAAGGCGGGAGGAACAGGCTAGGAGCGTGTTCAGACAGGACAGACAAGATACAGGAACGGGTCTAGGTAATCGGCCCCTAGAAGGCGGGAGGAACAGGCTAGGAGCGTGTTCAGACAGGCCTGGAAATACAGCCTCCAGGATAGGCAGACAAGAGAACACAGACAGGACTCAGTTCAGACACGGGAACTGATACCGCAAGGCAGGAGACATAGACAGGACTCAGTTAAGACACGGGAACTGATACCGCAAGGCAGGAGACATAGACAGGACTCAGTTCAGACACGGGAACTGATACCGCAAGGCAGGAGACAAAGAACGGGACCTGGCACCTACAGAGTGCAAGCACACACTGAATGAAACACTATGCTCAGGCAGGGATTGATTGCCGCAGCTGGGTTATATACCAGGTGACAGACAGCAATAGGCTGAGGACGCACAAGGGGTGTGACCCACAGCAGGTACAAAAAGCAGGAAGTGATCGGGCGCCGCCCTTAAGCAGCAGAAACAGACACAAACAGACAGCATGGAGGGAAGCCAGAGAGACATTCTGGACAGGAGATCAAGTGCGCGCTCTTGCACAGTGGGAGATGGACCACTATGCAAGGACGCCGCCAGGTATGTTACAACAATTCACACCACTGATCACCGGGACGGCAGAGGACGATGATCCTATATGAACTGTGTTGTGTTCAAGTTTCATCACGTTCCAGTGGTTTCCTATCACCTGCAACGCTTCAATGAAAGCTGGTGAACAGGTAATACCTGGCATATGTGTCCTGTATATAAAGGACTGAGTACTGGTTATGGGGCTATATAAAGCAGGGAAGTGTCAAGTTAACCCTTGCTTTACTGACCAAAGACGTCACATCTGTTCCAAAAGTGACACGAGACCAGTGCGGACGACACGGAAGATTCCAGAACTATCCAACGTAAGTCCAGGTGACATCACACAGATATTAAAGCTACATTTCATCCATGGACTTTGTTTTTTCTTATCAATTGACACATGATCTTTCTAATAAAGAATACAGTTTATAGACTGCACAATAATGAATACAATTATGGACTGTACAATATCTACACGCTGTCATTTATTTCAAAGGAGTTTTCATCTAAAGACTGTTATAAAAGAACCAAGAAGAAGACGAGACGACGACCCGATGACATCAGATGATGACGATTGGACCCGCGATTGCTTCGATTTAGATATAGGGAAGTATAATTATACATATTAAATGAATATTAGTCACGGCTTACCATAACATGAATTCACATCATTATATAACAATAATCAGATATTGATATTATTATTATTATTATTATTATTATGGAAATTTAATAATATTGCCAAGGAAGAAGAAAAGGAAAAAAAATGATTGTTATCCTAATGATAAACCTGTCTTCTTTTGAGGATTTTTCAGTCCTTTTTATCCTCAAAAAGGGGGGAATGTTAAATAATTATTATTCGATAATCATTTTTCTTAAATCTGAGTTCTATGCCTCAGCCATCGTGTCTAGTTGACATGCGCTATTTGTGTGTGTATTTTTGGTTCACTACCATATGTAGAACAGGTGTGCCATACGACCGGCTATAAAAGCCCATGGTACAGAAAGGGGGGGGCTCTCTTGCTCTGCCCACCCCACAAGACACAGAATCTTCATGCTGAGAAGTATCTGACATGTAGGCCTGGACACGTGCTGGACAAAGACATGATTTACCAGCCAGGATCCAAGGAAAGATGGGTGAATCTCAACAATTAAGCTAATTATGGACAAATGGACAATTACTTTATAACTAATTATTGTATGTACCTGCTGCAATCTGATTCTATTTAATGGACAATCCAAGAATAAATAGATACATTTTTTTTATAAGAATATCGTGATATTGATACTTTGCGAAGTCCTCAGTAGAAAAAAATAATACAGAAAGAGTATTATTTTACAGTGTTACAGGGGCCCACTGAGACCCTTTCGCCCAGGGCCCACGAAAACCTGGAGCCGGCCCTGGTTGAAAGCAATGATGGAGGAGGGAGCTTCATGTGACACTCCCTCTCCCATCATTCCTCCTCTGCGTCTGACGCAGCGGCATGATGACGCGCCACGCTGTGTCAGACAGTGGAGCTGGCAGCTGCTGAGGTGATCAGCTGCAGAGACTGAAGCAGCAGGGAACGAGGAGCGGTAAGTATGTATTTATTTATTTATTTATTTTTAAATCAGTGTGTCCTGATAATACTGGAGGACTGGGGCTGCATTTTACCCTATGGTGGGGGACCGCATTTTACTCTTTGGGGGGCTGCACTATACTGCGTACAGGACCATGGGGAGTGCATTATACTGTGTGCAGGACCATGGCGAGTGCATTATACTGTGTGGAGGACCATGGGGTGTGCATTATACTGTGTGGAGGACCATAGGGTGTGCATTATACTGTGTGGAGGACCATAGGGAGTACGTTATACTGTGTGGATGACCATAGGGAGTGCATTATACTGTGTGGAAGACCATAGGGAGTGAACTATACTGCGTGGAAGACCATAGGGAGTTCATTATACTGCGTGGAGGACCATAGGGAGTGCATTTTACTGCATGGAGGACCATAGGGAGTGCATTATACTTAGTGGAAGACCATAGGGAGTGCAATGTACTGTGTGGAGAACCATAGGGAGTTCATTATACTGTGTGGAGAACTGTGGCACCCCAGGGGTCTGGTTTCCACAGTAACAGCAATGTTATGTCTGAGAGCAGGTGGGAGGTCTCTTGGTCAGGAATCCTATGCATGCCACACCTCCTGCCCAGTCCTGGGAGGGGAAGAACTTCCCCTGTATAAACCTGGGGCTGAGGCAGGGTTAGAGGGTTCAGAGGGAGAGTTCAGCCAGGAGGGCTGACAGGGAGCTGTGGCTCCGGCTGGGCCCAGCTCCTGGGCCATGCCAGAAGTAGAGAAGAGAAGCAGCATAGGAAGAAACAACAGGAGCTCTGTGGGAGCAGTGTTACAAAGAGTCAGGGGCTGGCAGCTGCAGAGCTCGCCCTGACTGAGAAGATTTCTTACCGGACCCGGAGTCCGAGGCTGTGGGGACTAACTCCTACCCAGCAGCAGAATCCGTCAGGCAGGGGATTTCAGGTCCTCTGGCCAAGAAACCCGAAGGCACGGTCACACACATGGGACCAGCACCGCCGTCGTGGAGCGGAAGCTACTAGAAGGCCCCGAGTCACCGGCCATACGGGTGAGCACCACACGGTACACTCAGGGACGTGGGCTACTTATACTCGCTTCTAGCAAGGTAGCCAGAAGAGTATCGTTAGTTTGGGAGGCCTACAACTCCGCCTGGCCAGGGGAGATCCCATCTGCTCAAGGACTGACCAGGCCCCAACCGCTAGCCAGTACTCCGGGAGGGTCTATCTTTGTCACCAGTAAAGACCCTGAACTACACCGCATCGTCTCTGAGTGGTTCCTGCTACCCCCATCATCCACGTCGGCTGCCCTGAGGCCATACCCCTCCCGTTGGGGGTTATACTGTCACGCTGCACAATCCTACCACCGGCCTCAGCGGTCTGCCCTGCAGCAGCAGCTCCTTAGCTGTACTCAACGGGTGGCGTAGTCGTCCAACATCTACCGCTAATACAGCGCCACTTAGTCTGACTCCCTGGGCACGGACCGGGTCACCGCCACGAGACTACAACCCTCAACAGATCCGGCTCCGGGTAAGCTCCCGCGTGTGCAACGCTGCGCGACACAGGCCCAGGGGCGCGTCAGAACCATAGGGAGTTCATTATACTGTGTGGAGGACCTTAGGGAGTGCATTATACTGTGTGGAGGACCTTAGGGAGTGCATTAATCTGCGTGGAGGACCATGGCGAGTGTCTTATACTGTGTGGAGGACCATGGCGAGAGTCTTACACTGTGTGGAGGACCATGGTGAGGATCTTACACTGTGTGCACTTTCTGCTGCTCACGGCACTTTACTAAAACTGTGGATGGATGTTAGCAGAAATAACCATATCAAACCCACTAAAATGTAACGCTAATTCCCAGGTGCCGGTACATGTGATCCTGATGCGGCACACTGTTGCCACACGTGTGACAAACAGGGACACGGGACACGGATATCTCTGGTACCGTTTTTTCCTTTCCGGTACTGGAAATATATGGACGTGTGAAACCGGCTTTATAGGGAGTCTGGCCGACTGACAGCGGCTCACCGCTCCTGCAGCTGCACGATCTCGCGACCTAAACACAACAAGGTAAAGGATTGAACTTTATAAAGACACAACGATCAATGACAATGATGTAAATGATTTATCACTTTTTATTAATTCTTCAATACCTTCAATATTTGTCACAGTTGTTAATAGTAAACTAAAATGTTCTATGGAGAAAAAAAAGACAAATGAGGAATAAACCTACACATTATTTCCCATATGACGGAGTATATCTTTTGGGTGTGTTCACAATTGGCTGTTTTTCTGCGGCAATAACACTGCACTTTAAAGTACGAGCTTAGTGACTGAGATTTCTGAAGTCTCATTCACATGCTGCGTTTCTTTTCTAGTGTTTTTAGTATTCTGCAGCTTGTCAATCCTTTTAGGGCCGTTGCAGCGTTTTTCACCAATTCAAATGAATGAGAAAAAAAACAATTAAAAACACAGCAAAAACGTGCGTATTTTACTCAATGTTTTTCCTGCCACCAGTTTGGTTTTTGTTGAACAAAAAATGCTGCAAAAATGCAACGTGTGAACTTACCCTTATACTGGTTGTGTTCTAATTGGAAATAAAAGAGAACGGTCATGATAACATGGAGATGGATTTTATTCTATGGAGTTTCCACTGTACACATTGCTCGGCAGCATCTGTTTGTGCAGAGTCGCCTCTTGAAGATTCTATCACAAGATTCCATCATGACATCACTGGTGATGCTCGCCCATTATGACATCACAGCTCACAGTCACTACTTCTACAATGTACACAGGGTAGCGGGTGCCATTTTGGCTCCATAGCTAGTTACTGAGCGCACTTACAGTTTCTCACTATGGCCGGATTTTTTCTGGATAATTTTCAGGTACAAGCACTATGGGGTATTCTTATCAACAATCGCCCTAACATTGTGCTTCTACCACCCGATGGCGTCCTCAGCTTCACTCACCGGCTGGTGGTGCAGCTAGTAAGGAACTGCCTGACCAAATACCAACAAGGTCATCTCACCTCAGAGTATGTGACGGATTTACTTCATAACATCAGGACATTACTACAGCAGGTAAATAGCGGACACTCCGCACAAAACTTCTCCATATAGATAATTGAACCCGTTCTACACCCTGGTGACAAGCATTTTTATTGGTACAATTTCGGCACCATTTTTTTAAAGACACTGTGTCTGCGAATTCACACATAGAGTGTCTTCAATAAAATGCAGCCGGATAGCGTAGTATGCGCACACGCAAACCCCCATAGCCTCCCCACGTCCAGCAGGAGACCCCCATACCCTCCCCACGTCCAGCAGGAGAACCCCATAACCTCCCCACCTCCAGCAGGAGACCCCCATAGCCCCCCCACGTCTAACAGGAGACCCCCATAGCCTCCCCACGTCCAGCAGAAGACCCCCATAGCCTCCCTACGTCCAGCAGGAGACCCCCATAGCCTCCCTACGTCCAGCAGGAGACTCTCATAAACTCCCCACGTCCAGCAAGAGACCCCCATAGCCACCCCACATCCAGCAGGAGACCCTCATAGCCTCCCTACGTCCAGCAGGAGACCCCCATAGCCTCAATGCATCAAGCAGGAGACCCCTATAACCTCCCCACGTCCAGCAGGAGACCCCTATAGCCTCCGCACATCTAACAGGAGACCCCCATAGTCTCCCCCGGTCCAGCAGGAGACCCTCATAGCATCCCCACGTCCAGCAGGAGACCCCCATAGCCTCCCCATGTCCATCAGGAGACCCCCATAGCCTAAACACGTCCAGCAGGAGACCCCCATAGCCTCCCCACCTCCAACAGGAGACCCCCTATAGTCTCCCCACGTCCAGCAGAAGACCCCCATACCCTCCCCATGTCCAGCAGGAGAACCCCATAACCTCCCCACCTCCAGCAGGAGACCCCCATAGCCCCCCACCTCCAACAGGAGACCCCCATAGCCTCCCCACATCCAGCAGAAGACCCCCATAGCCTCCCTGCATCCAGCAGGAGACCCCCATAGCCTCAATGCATAAAGCAGGAGACCCCTATAACCTACCCACGTCCAGCAGGAGACCCCTATAGCCTCCACACGTCTAGCAGGAGACCCCCATAGTCTCCCCCGGTCCAGCAGGAGACCCTCATAGCCTCCCCACATCCAGCAGGAGACCCCCATAGCCTCCCCACGTCCATCAGGAGACCCCCAGAGCCTCCACACATCCAGCAGGAGACCCCCATAGCCTCAATGCATCGAGCAGGAGACCCCTATAGCCTCCCCACGTCCAGCAGGAAACCCCCATAGCCTCCGCAGGTCTAGCAGGAGACCCCATAGCCTCCCGTGGTCCAGCAGGAGACCCTCATAACCTCCCCACATCCAGCAAGAGACCCCCATAGCCTCCCCACATCCAGCAGGAGACCCTCATAGCCTCAACGCATAGAGCAGGAGACCCCCATAGCCTCCCCATGTCCAGCAGGAGAACCCCATAGCCTCCCCACATCCAGAAGGAGACCCCTTTAGCCTCCACACATCCAGCAGGAGACCCCATAGCCTCCCCATGTCCAGCAGGAGAACCTCATAGCCTCCGCACATCCAGCAGGAGACCCCCATAGCCTCCCCTGGTCCAGCAGGAGACCCTCATAGCCTCCCCACATCCAGCAGGAGACCCCCATAGCCTTCCCACGTCCAGCAGGAGACCCCCATAGCCTCCACACATCCAGCAGGAGACCCCCATAACCTCCGCACATCCAGCAGGAGACCCCAATAGCCTCCCCACATCCAGCAGGAGACCCCCATAGCCTCCATACATCCAGCAGGAGACCCCCATAGCCTCCCCACATCCAGCAGGACACCCCCATAGCCTCCATACATCCAGCAGGAGACCCCCATAGCCTCCGCATGTCCAGCAGGAGACCCGCATAGCCTCCCCACCTCCAGCAGGAGACCCCCATAGCCTCCATACATCCAGCAGGAGACCCCCATAGCCTCCACACGTCCAGCAGGAGACCCCCATAGCCTCCGCACATCCAGCAGGAGACCCCCATAGCCTCCCCACATCCAGCAGGAGACCCCCATAGCCTCCATACATCCAGCAGGAGACCCCCATAGCCTCCCCACATCCAGCAGGACACCCCCATAGCCTCCATACATCCAGCAGGAGACCCCCATAGCCTCCGCATGTCCAGCAGGAGACCCGCATAGCCTCCCCACCTCCAGCAGGAGACCCCCATAGCCTCCATACATCCAGCAGGAGACCCCCATAGCCTCCACACGTCCAGCAGGAGACCCCCATAGCCTCCGCACATCCAGCAGGAGACCCCCATAGCCTCCCCACATCCAGCAGGAGACCCCCATATCCTCTGCATGTCCAGCAGGAGACTCCCATAGCCTCTGCACGTCCAGCAGGAGACTCCCATAGACTTCTCACGTCCAGCAGGAGACCCTCATAGCCTCCACACGTCCAGCAGGAGACCCCCATAGCCTCAATGCATTGAGCAAGATACCGCATAACCTCCCCATGTACAGCAGTAGAACCCCATAAACTCCTCATGTCCAGCAGGAGACCCCCATAGCCTCCCAACATCCAGTAGGAGACTCCTATAGCCTCCCCACGTCCAGCAGGAGACCCCATAGCCTCTGCACGTCCAGCAGCAGACTCCCATAGACTCCCCACGTCCAGCAGGAGACCTCCATAGCCTCCACCCCTCCAGCAGGAGACCCCCTTAGCATCTGCATGTCCAGCAAGAGACCCCGATAGCCTCCCCACGTCCAGCAGAAGACCCCCATAGCATTCACACGTCTAGCAGGAGACCCCCATAGCCTTCCCCGGTCCAGCAGGAGACCCTCAAAGCCTCCCCACGTCCAGCAGGAGACCCCCATAGCCTCCCCACGTCCAGCAGGAAACCCCCATAGCCTCTGCACGTCCAGCAGGAGACTCCCATAGACTCCCCATGTCCAGCAAGAGACCCCCATAACCACCCCACATCCAGCAGGAGACCCTCATAGCCTCAACGCATCGAGCAGGAGACCCCCATGGCCTCCCTACGTCCAGCAGGAGACCCCCATAGCCTCCGCACGTCCTGCAGGAGACCCCCATAGCCTCTGCACGTCCAGCAGGAGACCCCCATAGCCTCCGCACGTCCAGCAGGAGACCCCCATAGCCTCCGCATGTCCAGCAGGAGACCCTCATAGCCTCCGCATGTCCAGCAGGAGACCGCCATAGCCTCCTCACGTCCAGCAGGAGACCCCTATAGCCTCTGCATGTCCAGCAGGAGACCCCCATAGCCTCTGCATGTCCATCAGGAGACCCCCATAGCCTCCGCACATCCAGCAGGAGACCCCCATAGCCTCCCCACGTCCAGCAGGAGACCCCCATTGCCTCTCCACGTCCAGCAGGAGACCTCCATACAGAGGCGTACATAGGAATCATGGGGCCCCATAGCAGAAGCGCTAAATGGAGCCCCTCCAAAAAAGTGAAAATTGTCGGGGATCAAGGAAGAGCATATCTCATAACTTTCCAGCCTTTACACAGTAATTTTTCTCCTGCTGAAGTCCTAGATTCCTCTTTTATTTCCCCATAAGGTATGATGCCAACAACAGTGCCCCCCCTAAACACAGTATGTTACCCCCATGGTGAATTCCTCCACATGCACAGTATAATGACTCTACCGTACCCCACCTCAACTCTCAAGGCAAAGTATGGTGACTCCAACACAGTATGATCCCCCAACTGTGACCCCCACACAGCCCTCCATGTAGTATAATGGCCCCACACCTCTCCACACAGTATAATGCACTCGCCATGGTACTCCACACAGTATAATGCACTCGCCATGGTCCTCTACACAGTATAATGCACTCACCATGGTCCTCCACACAGTATAATGCACTCCCTATGGTCCTCCACGCAGTACAATGCACTCCCAATGGTCCTCCACACAGTATAATGCACTCCCTATGGTCCTCCACACAGTATAATGCACTCCCTATGGTCCTCCACACAGTATAAGACATTCTTCATACAGAATACTGGCCCCCATATAGTCCTCTCCATACAGTATACTGGCCTGCATATAGTCCTCCATACAGTGTACTGGCCCCCATATAGTCCTCCATACAGTATACCGGCCTCCTTATAGTCCTCTATAGAGAATACTGGCCTCATATAGTCCTCCACACAGTGTATGGGTCCCAATATAGCCCTCCATACAGTGTATTGGCCCCCATATAGTCCTCCATACAGTATACTGGCCCCCATATAGTCCTCCATACAGAATACTGGCCCCCATATAGTCCTCCATACAGTGTACTGGCCCCCATATAGTCCCATATAGTCCTCAATACAGTATACTGGCCCTCATATAGTCCTCCACACAGTGTATGGGCCCCCATATAGTCCTCCCTACAGAATACTGGCCCCCATATAGTCCTCCCTACAGAATACTGGCCCCCATATAGTCCTCCATACAGTATACTGGCCCCCATATAGTCATCCATACAGTATACTGCCCCTCATATAGTCCTCCACACAGTGTATGGGCCCCCATATAGTCCTCCATACAGTGTACGAGCCCTTATATAGTGTATGGGCCCCAGGCCTCCATACATTAAAAAAAAAAAAAAATGACATACTCACCTCACCTGCTGCCGCTGCTCTGCTCTGGACTCCTCAGCGTCGCTGTCTTCCCGCTCTGCACTGTGACTGCTCAGCAGAGGGTGTGGTGGAAAGACGTCATCCCACCCTCTAACCTGAGACGTCACAGCACAGGACGCGGAAGACACCGGAGCTGCGGAGGCACGGGGAGAGGTAAGTATTGTGCCGGGGCCCTGAGCGGAGCGGGGCCCCCCGCCTGCTCAGGGACCCGACACTTGCCCGGGTGCTAACGCCGGGCCTGGGAGCGGAGCCTGTTGCAAGGGCCCCGCTGCGGGGCATACACGGTGCAGGCGACTGCTATGGGCCCCCCCCCGGCTCACGGGCCCCATAGCAGTGGCGTGGCCTGCCGCCATTGGCGGTACGCCACTGCCTCCATAGCCTCCCCACTTTTAGCAGGAGACCCCCCATAGCCATGATGAAATGACGCATACCTCTATTTCTGGCACCACACTCCTCCTCCATCCCCGTCCTCCTCCCGGTGTGGATGTGTTCGTACAGTGCGCTTGCGCAGTCTATAGCGGCTTCTGAAAGAAGGACCCATCCCTGGTTATATTATAGATAATGGTGGGATAGAAGTTTCTTTCCTCCAATATAAAACACGATGAGTCCCCAGAGTTATTGTATCTGCAGAGAGGAGCAAATGTCACATACAATGGCGGCCTCCTCCATTGTGACCTTTCTCATCTCAAAATTTTCCTTTTTGTTTCTTTTCCTCTTTTTAGGCTGAAGAAAGATCTCAATATGGAGATTTGGCTTTTATTAAAGACCTGGCCGAAAAAGTCCTGTGTGTACTGGAGCGTCCGGCTCGCTCATTGGAACGCCTGGTAAGGAGCCGTCATCTTCTCTAGCACACGTCTGATTTGTACAGTTACAATTGGCTGCATCTGTAAATGCAGGTTTAGTCCTTCCTGATTTATCTATGTGATGATTTAGTGTAAGGTTCCACATGTTAATTATATATATATTATATCTATCAGGAAACAGCAGAAGGCGACACCAAAGACGAGCAAAATCTAATCCCGGGACTGAACAGCGATCTGACTACAGGTAAGCCGATCACCCGACCTCCTACAAGAAATATCCAGATATTATACAGAACAGGGAATAATCTTACATTTACTCTGTATATTCTGTGTAATGGGAGCCTGTCAGCACATTTTTGCATATTGTGGTATGACTGTACTGGCCATTTCTCTGTAATAATTTTTTGCAGAAAACCAATGTCTCAGTCAAGGGAAATCTAATGTAGAAGCCGTATACAAATCAGCATGGAAGTGCACTGGGGGCGTGGAAGAAGAAATCCATACTGTGACACGCCCCCAGTGCACTTCCAGGATAATCTGCATATTGCTCCTATGCTTCAGCTCTCTTACCATCACTCACATGTACAGCGAGGGTGGGGGGGTCCTCATTCATGTGATCATTGGGGGGTCCTCCATCATTTCCATTACATTTATTCATGGATGCGCCGTACGTTCACATATTTGGAATCCCTATATAATAAGTATTATTCCCATTTACAGACATCTTGTCATGTCTGAGTTATATTGTTGTAATATATATGTAGGATTAATATCGTCTAATACATTTTATTTCTTCATAATTTTTTCACTCTTTTAGAAACAACTGTGTTGGCGTATGCTGACAGTAGAATCTGTGAGATCCCGGAGATCCAACAATCTGACGGTGTAAGTATCATGGAGAGAGATGTCGGTGTATCACCAGATTATGGGGTGGGAATGACACGTCCAGTATTGTCCCCATATAACCATGGGATGTCTCTATTCTAAGAGGAGATGACAGAAGGGAGACGTTTTTGCATCTAGAGCTTTTTTCCAGCAGCTTCTATATCTTTATATAATTTCTTATTCTTTTATAGAGCGTGATCAAATCATTGACCCCGTCAAGACAGCCGCATAAGAGCGACTATGGGACATCCAAACTGATCAGCAGTGGAAGTTTTGGGTGAGTTTTCTGTTGGCATAATCCACGTTTCTCAAGGTTCCCAATGACAATGCTCCAGACTCTGTGCTCTGCCCTTCAGTGTTATCATAGGGAAATTATATGATCTGTAGGAAAACAAACTGTTAAGGAAAGGGATTAAAATAGAATAATATATTACACCTGCCTGTCCTAGACCCTCATCTGTTCTTACACTGCCACCCCCATCAGAGCTTC
This sequence comes from Phyllobates terribilis, assembly GCF_046119375.1. Classification (NCBI taxonomy): domain Eukaryota; kingdom Metazoa; phylum Chordata; class Amphibia; order Anura; family Dendrobatidae; genus Phyllobates; species Phyllobates terribilis. Next base: position 345,585 of record NW_027363441.1, on the reverse strand, counting down.
CCCCTCCTCCGCACCGGTCTGTTCTTTTCGGAATCCATTAGCGAACTGATAAGAGTAATTGGCAACACATGGTCAAGTGAGGGGGTGACACGAAATTTCATCAATGACATCTGCACCCCCCATCCTCCACCATGACCATGTGAGTCTACTCACTGGTCTCAGCAATAAAGACTGGCACAGAGGACAAGTGGCTATAATGGGTTTCATTTTTTGTAGCTCCTTCGCTATGTTGTTATGTCTTGGGGTATGCGGGAGCATAATTAACGTCATGTTATGGCAATTGGAGCACTTTTAATTTGGGCCAACTTTTATTTGCACTGAATCGTATCTACTGGTCAAATGTAGTGAATCTGCCCAAGAATAATTTCAGTAGATTCTCTCATCTGTAATGTGACCTGGGTGAGGGCTCCGGCGGACGTGGCATTGTGGACACCTCCCATAGGTGATCTATGTAGTGATCTTTTATCAAATTCTAGACATGGACTTCCAGTGACGGACAGACTTCTAGCATTAAACATTAGTACAAAACATTATATAATGACTTCTATAGATGTTCTTGTAGTAAAGATTCATTCTAACCATTGATTCTCTTTCTCTCCAGTGCCGTCTACTTAGCGCACCATAAAGACTCACACCAGATCTTTGCTTTGAAGAAAATGTTCAAGCGAAACCTGAACACTCCAAAAAGAGTGGCATTGGCCTTTCTGGAGAGGGACATCCTAACATTCGCTGATTGTCCCTTCGTGGTCTCCATGCTCTGCTCCTTTCCAACGAAATCTCACCTGTGTATGGTCATGGAGTATGTAGGAGGTAGGACATGTATATTGTAGTATATTCAGCCCATGTCTGCTTACATCTTATCACTGCTCATATAATTAGGAAAATTAGGACAGTTACATCCTCACAGTGCATTTACTGTAGGTTTTCTATTACCAAGATGCCTGGAAATTCATTGATCTGTGTGCAGCAGTGCTATGGTGCCAGTGAGTCAGATCGGGCCTGGCACCGCTCGGCACTGGGCCCCATTCCACCACCTGTCATCACAATTTCAGTGGTATTCACATTGTCAGAATATGAATACCGATGAAAACAATGGTGGATCAGGGAGCCAAAGGTTCCTAAATCCACCATTCAGCCTCCGCAGATGGGTCCGAGACTCCGTGTACTGCAGGTTCTTCGATGACGCCACAATATTGCATCTGTAGTGTGGAGTCTCAGTACTTACACTGCACAGGTGGGGCTGGTGGGGGCCATAACACTGAGTGATGGGGCAGGTGGAGACCATATGCTGAGTGGTAGGGCTGGTTGTGGCCATAATACTGAGTGGTGAGGCTGGTGAGGGCGATAATTCTAAGTGGTGAGGCTGGTGGGGGCCATAACACTAAGTAGTGGTGGGGGTCATAATACTGAGAGGTAGGGCTGGTGGGGGCTATAGTACTGAGTGGTGGGGCTGGTGGGTGCCTTACTACTAAGTGGTGGGGCTGGTGGGGGCCATAACACTGAGTGGTGGGGCTAATAAGGGCCATAATTCTGAGTAGTGGGGTTGGTGAGAGCGATAATACTGAGTGTTGATGCTGGTGGGGGCCATAATACTGAGAGGTGGGGCTGGTGGAGGTGGTAGTACTGAGTGGTGGGTGCCTTACTACTAAGTGGTGGGGCTGGTAGGGGCCGTAACAATGAGTGGTGGGGCTGGTGAGCGCCATAATACTGAGTCTTGAGGCTGGTGGGGGCCATAATACTGAGTAGTGGGGCTATTGTGTGCCTTACTACTAAGTGGAGGGACTGTTGGGGGCAATAACACTGAGTGGTGGGGCTGCTGAGGGCCATAATACTGAGTGGTGGGGCTGGTGAGAGCAATTATACTTAGTTGTTGGGCTGGTGGGGGCATAATACTGAGTTGTGAGATTGGTGGAAGCCATAATACTGAGAATTGAGGGTTGTGGGTACCATAATACTGAATGGTGTGCCGTGTGTGGGGCTATGGGGGACTGTGAATGCCGCTATATTGAGTTGGTGACTGTACATGCCCCTACACCCCCTGGGGGTCCTCATATTGAATGGTGTGCAGTGGGGGTCCTTATTCTGTGTGGGGATCCTAATTCTGTTTGATTGGCTTTGGGGGCCATCATACTGATTGGCAGTGGTGGAGACCATTATATTGTCTGAGGGGCTATGGGGGCCATTATATTAAGTAGGGGGGGGTTTGGGCGCCATTATACTAAGTAGGGGGCTGTGACTGGCCTCATACTGAGTGGGGACATTATAGACAGGTGCTACATCATATCTGTAAGGTGAAACTGGATTAAGATTTCACTGTGGGGATATCTAACTCAGTCTGTGGGTGGGGGCATTTTTGGGAGCATCATACGCTAAAATGGCTATAAAAGGTGTATTGCTGTTGAGAACATCGATTGACTTCAATAAGGGTTTTTTTTTGAAGGGGCGTGCAGTTAGAACTTTTGCTATGGGGCCCTGAGATTTCTCTGTCCGCCACAGTCTGTGTGATCTCCCTGTAAGTCCGCACTGAGCATGTCAGTATCTCCAGCTGTAGACGAGATGTGACATCACTTTATGTTATTAGTTACATGGAGGACATTTCTCCATCGATTCAGACTAATATTATGTGCACTATACATTATATCTGTTTATATTCTCTCCTATCCCAATGTCTCTGCTCACTTCCCATTATACATCATGGTGATCTGCTGTATAAACCACTCACCGGTCATATTTCCTTTCTTCTATAGGTGGCGACTGTGAGACCCTCCTAAGCACCAGGGGTCCTCTATCTGTCCCCTTGGCCCGCTTATACTTTGGAGAAGCGGTTCTTGCTGTGGAATACCTCCATAGCTACGGTGTGGTGCACAGAGACCTGAAGCCGGATAAGTAAGTGCCCCTCGTAGTATAATAAAGGGGGGAAGTTATCATTTATTATCATACGGTCTGTGAGGCTAAAACCATCTTCTCTTCCACAGCCTCCTGATTACATCTGCTGGACACATAAAAGTTACCGATTTTGGGATTTCAAAAGTTGGTGTCATGATACCAAAAACCAACACCTACAAGGAATTAGCGGAGGACATCACCAGGGAGTTCCTGGACCGTGAGGTGGGTAACACTTACAGGAATTTAGATTGTTCTTTACAAATCTCCAAGGACCAAAGCAAAGAAAGATCTTAAATATAACTTTTAATAGATACATTTAAAAGCACCCATATCAATATATAAAGACAAAATCCATAAAATGTGGCGGCAGCAGTATTCTCCGATCGGGGTGTATTTATCTCCCGCGTCTGTCCACTGACTCATTGTGGCTATCTCCTAATATGATCCCCTGATGAACCCCAAATTAGGAGGGGGAGAAACGTGTTGGGACAATTTACAGATAAGTCCTCTGGTTACTGCTGACTAAAATGCTTTTTTGGCAACTTTTTTTGTAATTCGCACACTGGATAATGCTCGGTCCCAACATTTGGACGTGTCCTGTGTAGATCAGTCCTGACTATAGATTAGCCAGGGTGGTTATGAGGTTGTCTATATATACCGTCTGTCCTAGACTATTATCTTCATGCTCAATGTCATTATATAGGTGACTTATTACTACTTTGGACATATTTATGTTCCTATGTTTACCGTTAATTGAGCACACGTGCTTTTATAATATTGTTCTTGTTGCCCGTAATTGCCAGCACTAATGTACTTTATGTATCTATAATAGGCTTCTGAATGATGGTTTATATATCATACTGAATTGTGTATAGATTGGTGCATTTGATATCGCTCTCTGTACTGGTGGAACTACATTATATCAGCTTCCCTGTTTCCATATAATTGATACATTGAATATTGCCTTTGTTTCATTCAGCATGTTAGCAGCAACATGACTGTCTGCCTTTCATCATTATCTGTATATGTGTATGTCTGTCTAGGGATGGATAGGGTCACGGAGGGTGTGCCGATGTGGAGCGGGGGCGCCAAACCGATTAGCTAGGGTGTCAACCTCCACTGGCAGGCGGGATCTCAGCCCATTTGGGATCTCTAGGGCAAGCCTGCATGTCAATTATCCTACGTTTATCCCACTACCCATATATTGTACATTTTATGGATTTTGTCTTCATATATTGATATGGGTGCTTTTAAATGTAGCTATTAAAGATTATATTTTAAGGGGTTTTCTTTGTTTTGCTTTGGTATTTGGTTAACTAATATACCCCATCTGTTCACCTTGCCTTTGGCATATGTTTTTTTTTCTTTACAAATCTCATCACACTATTGTGTCTTCTCTACATTCTTCATTTCTAGAGAACGTTTCCATTGATATTTTATCTTTTGTCATTGTGTTTTTATGGCGAGAACGTGTTATAATAATCATTTTATCATTTTCATCTCTATCTTCTGTTGTTTTCCAGTTATGTGGCACCCCATATTACATCGCCCCAGAGGTCATCCTGAAAGAAGGCTATGGAAGACCTGTTGACTGGTGGTCAATGGGGATAATCCTACATAAATTTCTCACGGGATCTGTACCATTTGATGGAGATTCTGTAGCTGAGCTTTATGACAGGATTGTCATTGGTAAGTGGAATGATCCGACCATTGCTTTGATCAGTTACATTGGTTTAGGTGTTTACTTTGCTTTAGCTTACAGTCCAGTAAAGAGATTTTATTTTCTGTATAACAGGTGACATAATTTGGGATTGTAATTCCGCTCCTACTCCCAATGCACAGAACCTGATTACTGAGCTGCTCAGAACAAATCCTGCAGATAGACTTGGGACAGGTAAGAGATATAATACTATTCATATTAGTATTAATATTCACCTATCACACTTATCACTCATGTCCTTGAGGATCAACACTTCTCTATCAGATTGTCCATTTCTAGTTCTCCACACTATGACTTTCAGTCTTCTTCCTTCATGTTGACTCAGTTATGTCATTAATTCAGATTAAGTTAAACTGTTCAGATGTGAAGCAATCTCTGACAATGTCCACATCACTTTTGTTTTGTTCTTTTTCCAGGAGGATCACTTGAGATCAAGAGTCATCCATTCCTGAGTGACTTAGATTTTAACAACCTTCTAAGTCAGAAGCCAGAGTACATTCCTCAGCTTGCCTCAGATGTGGACAACAGCTTATTTATCGGTAAGTAGAAGAAGACATCATCTAGACTAAGCGGCTGTTTGTCTTGTCTTCCATAAAATGTAATAATCAGTACCCACTAATATTGTGATAAATGATGCCTGTTTTATACTAACAACCTCTAATAATACTTCATTACTTTTGTAGATCACTCTGAAATAGACCATTCGGTCTCAGAGGATGAGGAGGGTACAAGTGTGAACAATGAGAACCTTGACTTCCAAAATTTTACATCTTCTTCTGAAAGGCTTTCTAAAGTAAGTACCGTATGTACGTAATAAATCCAAAATATGTGAAACAAAAAAGACCTCTAAAAGTAAAAAAAAGTATTTCATATCTTGTTTTTGTCCATGTTTAGCTCTGTACCATCACTACCAGAAAGATGAATGATGAGGACCAGAAGTCTCCTCCAGAGTGTACGCCAGCAACCAATACAAATATCTCAGAAATGTGAGTAGATTATGGGGTCATTAATGGGAGTTCCAGGCTGATATATATGCACAACACATAATATAGGACATAAATACCATAATATCAAATTCAGCCTCAATGATTAGCGGTCATTGTGCTTTTGGCTTCAGAAACCGTTGGTGATAATAGCCCATAATTGCAGCCATTCACACGTATTAGAGCTGCCCATACTGTAGGAGAGATGTAGTATTACATGCCAGCCATTATTGCTAGTTGTTTTTCGCTCTGATCCATAGAAGGTAGATTGGAGCATAAAACCTTCCTCACTATGACTGTCATATGTCCTATTAGGCCCTCTAGTCGGTGTTCTTCTAGTGAGACCACCCCTTTTATTCTGCATTGACTTGTGATTTACATGTTTTTCTTAAATCATAGAATGGGAGAGTTAGAAGTTACCTCCTGGGTCTTCTGGTCCGACCCCCTGATTCTTCCTGACAGGCAGAAAGAATCGCTTTCTGAATCTGATAGCGACAATGCTATAAACAGCTTGTCATCCTCGTCCCCATCATCAGGTATGTATGTACAGCATCAAAAGGTGAATGTTGACTTCAAGGCTCAAATATTTGGTTTTTCTGTATTAGGTCTCCTATGTTGTCCAGGTTTCATGGATCCCAATTATGTTTTCCATGGGCCCATACTGTATTTCTATTTCCTTCATTTTATCCAGGAATTGTTTTCATGGATTCTGTAAAATACGTTTTAGCATCCAGGAACTCACTTCAATATAAGGAGACATCGTCTCCTATAGTAGAATATCGCTCATTAGTGATGCACCACGTGGCGGCACACAGGGCGCTTACTGCTCCATATCAGTGATACATCTAATGCCCCTCAGATTAGGTCATGAACGGTATATAGGACTTATTCTGCCCTAAAATAATGTAATGCCAGATTATCAGGACTATAGGGGACAGGACTAGAACAATTCTTCTATATACAGTACACAAAGCAGATCCTATAAGAATATTTCTTTACTGAGTTTTTTTTACTTTCTGATCAGAATTTCCAACTGAAGAGGAAAGAAAATCTGAAATGAATCTGAGTATAGACCAACAAAACTCAGAAAATGGGAAAAAGGGAAAAAAGAGACGAGGTAAGTGTGAGAATCATCTCCATGTTGTGTGATGTTAGTGATGAGAATAAGTCATGGGGAGCAGATGTCATCTGTCAGTGATGGGATTGTCACATGTATGATGGCTGACAATGACCCCGGACATCTGTGTGAATAAGATTCCTCTGCTGTCCGGCCGGCCGGCCACACTGACCGCACAGTAGCATCATGTAATATGGAGTCCCATCACTTACATTGTATGTATTTCTCTTCTCTTAGGTTCCATCTTCCGCCGGATCTTATCATCCTGCCGGCGTGGACTATCCAGGGCAGCTCGTGCATTTGCATGCTGTCGCTGTTGCCCAAGTGTCATCTAAAAGACGGAAAAGCTCCGCATCTGGCGGAGTACAGCCGATCCACCATCACTGCTGGACCTGTAAAGAAGGACCTTCACCATCTACCTATGGCCTTCTAACTGTAACACCTCTACCCGGACTTGTTTCAGTAATGCCTCTGTCACCAGGGTCCGCTGTATCCAAACTGCTCGCCTGACTTGGCTTTTTTACTGATCACCTGGTATCTGACCCCGATTTCTTCCTGACTATGATTTTGTCTACTGATTCTGTCCCTGATTTTGTTCATCCCTTATCCTTCTACCCTATCTCTAATAAAAAAAAAAACAACTTCTATATTTATTGAGATTTTCTTATATCTATCAAACTTCACTCTGCATTCTGCTAAGCGATAAAAAATACATATTAACACTTCTGCTTTTAAAAGCATTTTTATATATATATATATATTTATATATATATATATATATATATATATATATATATATATATAATCAGGGCTGGACTGAGATGAAAAATGAAAAAGCACGCCTGTCACACAAACCCCACCAGCCCACATACCACATCACCGCCCCCCTCATCCCATTGAGGCACAATGAAAAGTTCAGCACATTTTGCTTTCTTGTTCATGCCCCTCACCACTCCATTATAGGGGATGTTTATTAAGCCACGTGTGAATGGAGCTGCAGTGCGAATGATCGACTACCGCTCCATTCACCCAGAGCTCTTCAGATCCCTGGTTCTCGGAAACAGTGGGGGTCCCGGCTGTTGGACCCCCAGCAATCAGAAAATTATTCCATATCCCAATGATAGAGGACAATTTCCAACCTTCAGATAACCCCTTTAAACAAGTTGTTCAGGATTAATTTTTATTTAACCATAGGATTGTAGACATAGAAAATGATAAACCCATCAGTACTGACCCTCCCCAAAGCCAATGCCACCTCTTCTTCAGCAGAACAGGAGAAGTGGTACTGTGCAGTGTATATATACAGAATAATACAGATACTGAGAATTACACCCAGTATACAGGACAAGAGAAGTGGTACTGTGCAGTGTATATATACAGAATAATAGAGATACTGAGAATGACACCCAGTATACAGGACAAGAGAAGTGGTACTGTGCAGTGTATATATACAGAATAATACAGATACTGAGAATTACACCCAGTATACAGGACAAGAGAAGTGGTACTGTGCAGTGTATATATACAGAATAATACAGATACTGAGAATTACACCCAGTATACAGGACAAGAGAAGTGATACTGTGCAGTGTATATATACAGAATAATACAGATACTGAGAATGACACCCAGTATACAGGACAAGAGAAGTGGTACTGTGCAGTGTATATATACAGAATAATACAGATACTGAGAATTACACCCAGTATACAGGACCAGAGAAGTGGTACTGTGCAGTGTATATATACAGAATAATACAGATACTGAGAATTACACCCAGTATACAGGACAAGAGAAGTGGTACTGGGCAGTGTATACATACAGAATAATACAGATACTGAGAATTACACCCAGTATACAGGACAAGAGAAGTGGTACTGTGCAGTGTATGTGACTCGCCCCCTGGGCCGTGGGGCACTCAGATCCGGGCAATAGGGAAACGGTGGGAGTAGTAGTGGCAACCCGGTTCCGTGGCTCAGGGTGGTCAGGCCAGTGGTAGTCCGTTATGTGCTGATGATTATGTCCGACTACGCCACCCGTGGATTTGCGGTCATTAGGAACCGCCGCTGCAAGGCAGACCGCTGGGGCTGATGATGTATGCAGCTGGGATGGTGTGACTCCCCACGGGAAGAGTGCAGCCCCAGGGCAGTGCAGTGGATGTTGGGAGTGATGGTAGTGAGAGTCCCGGTGCTGATAGTGCTGGAGGAGCAAGGAGCACGCAGGCAACAGGTTGCAGTCCAGGGTCTTTACTAGAACAGGTAAATTGACCCACAAACAGTCCCAGCTAGGAGGGGACCTGGATGTCTGAGAGCAACAGGGAAATTGGCCCTGGTCAGGGTGAGGGTGTAGGCCTACCGTGCTTTCTGTGCTCCTTCTGGCTATCTCCTCGTTATAGGGTAACAGCCCACGTTTCCGAGCTTTCCGTGTATTCTCGCCTGTATGGCCTGCGACGTGGGTTCCTTTCTGCTCCCAACCTTGTACGGCTTTACTGGTCCCTTCGGTTGTGGCAGGGCCTCCAGGCTTCTTAGGCCAAGGAATATACAGTCCCTTGCGGACTGGTTATCTGCTGGGGGATGTGGAATCCTTCCAGCCTCAGACACCAAAGTCTGGTAAATTAAGTCCTTTATCTGCCAAGACAGGCTCTCTTCGCCTCTTGTCTCTGGCTTGTGGCTCTCCTCCTGCCACACTTCCTCTTAGGTGCAATACAACTGTCTGTCCCTGCTCTGCTCTGGGACAAGTCTCAGTCCTGAGACAGGCCATCAAGTTCTCCCTAACCCTGTCCTCAGTACCAGCTTTTATAGGGGCAGCCTGCTCCCCCTACTGGCCTGAGACAGGAGGCATTGCATGCTTATGTTCCCCTGACTAGAGAACCTCCCCCTTGCTCTCAGACACAGCTTTATTTACACTTGTGGCATCAAGGCCAGGGTGACACATATGTATACAGAATAATACAGATACTGAGAATTACACCCAGTATACAGGACAAGAGAAGTGGTACTGTGCAGTATATATATACAGATTAATACAGATACTGAGAATTACACCCAGTATACAGGGCAGGAGAAGTGGTACTGTGCAGTGTATATATACAGAATAATACAGATAATGAGAATGACACCCAGTATAATACAGATACTGAGAATTACACCCAGTATAATATACAGAATAATACAGATACTGAGAATTACACCCAGTATACAGGACAAGAGAAGTGGCACTGTGCAGTGTATATATACAGAATAATACAGATACTGAGAATTACACCCAGTATACAGAACAAGAGAAGTGGTACTGTGCAGTGTATATATACAGAATAATACAGATACTGAGAATTACACCCAGTATAATATACAGAATAATACAGATACTGAGAATTACACCCAGTATACAGGACAAGAGAAGTGGTACTGTGCAGTGTATATATACAGAATAATACAGATACTGAGAATGACACCCAGCATAATACAGATACTGAGAATTACACCCAGTATAATATACAGAATAATACAGATACTGAGAATTACACCCAGTATAATATACAGAATAATACAGATACTGAGAATTACACCCAGTATACAGGACAAGAGAAGTAGCACTGTGCAGTGTATATATACAGAATAATACAGATACTGAGAATGACACCCAGTATAATATACAGAATAATACAGATACTGAGAATTACACCCAGTATACAGGACAAGAGAAGTGGTACTGTGCAGTGTATACAGTGCCTACAAGTAGTATTCAACCCCCTGCAGATTTAGCTGGTTGACACATGCGGAATTAACTTGGCATTGTGACATTTGTACTGTAGATCAGCCTGGAAGTGGGAAATGCACTGCAGCAAATATTGTTTTTTTTTTTTGTTTGTTTTTAAACGTTAAAAGTTAATTCAGAGTGTCATTTATTATTCAACCCCTCAAACCACAAGAATTCTGTTTGGTCCCCCTAAAGTATTAAGAAGTAGTTCAGGCACCAAGAATAATGAGCTTCACATGTGTGGATTAAAGATCTCTTTTGCCAGCCTTTTCTGACTATTTGAGACCCTCCCCAAACTTGTGAACAGCACTCAGACATGGTCAACATGGGAAAGACAAAGGAGCATTCCAAGGCCATCAGAGACAAGATCGTGGAGGGTCACAAGGCTGGCAAGGGGTACAAAACCCTTTCCAAGGAGTTGGGCCTACCTGTCTCCACTGTTGGGAGCATCATCCGTAAGTGGAAGGCTTATGGAACTACTGTTAGCCTTCCACGGCCTGGACAGCCTTTGAAAGTGTCCTCCCGTGCCGAGGCCAGGCTTGTCCAAAGAGTCAAGGCTAACCCAAGGACAACAAGGAAGGAGCTCCGGGAAGATCTCATGGTAGTGGGGACATTGGTTTCAGTCAATACCATAAGTAACGTACTCCACCGCAATGGTCTCCGTTCCAGACGAGCCCGTAAGGTACCTTTACTTTCAAAGTGTCATGTCAAGGCTCGTCTACAGTTTGCTCATGATCACTTGGAGGACTCTGAGACAGACTGGTTCAAGGTTCTATGGTCTGATGAGACCAAGATCGAGATCTTTGGTGCCAACCACACACGTGACGTTTGGAGACTGGATGGCACTGCATACGACCCCAAGAATACCATCCCTACAGTCAAGCATGGTGGTGGCAGCATCATGCTGTGGGGCTGTTTCTCAGCCAAGGGGCCTGGCCATCTGGTCCGCATCCATGGGAAGATGGATAGCACGGCCTACCTGGAGATTTTGGTCAAGAACCTCCGCTCCTCCATCAAGGATCTTAAGATGGGTCGTAATTTCATCTTCCAAAAGACAACGACCCAAAGCACACAGCCAAGAAAATCAAGGCCTGGTTCAAGAGGGAAAAAGTCAAGGTGTTGGAGTGGCCTAGTCAGTCTCCTGACCTTAACCCAATTGAAAACTTGTGGAAGGAGCTCAAGAATAAAGTCCACATGAGACACCCAAAGAACCTAGATAACTTGGAGAAGATCTGCATGGAGGAGTGGGCCAAGATAACTCCACAGACCTGTGCCGGCCTGATCAGGTCTTATAAAAGACGATTATTAGCTGTAATTGCAAACAAGGGTTATTCCACAAAATATTAAACATAGGGGTTGAATACTACTTGTAGGCACTGTATATACAGAATAATACAGATACTGAGAATTACACCCAGTATACAGGACAAGAGAAGTGATACTGTGCAGTGTATATATACAGAATAATACAAATACTGAGAATTACACCCAGTATACAGGACAAGAGAAGTGGTACTGTGCAGTGTATATATACAGAATAATACAGATACTGAGAATTACACCCAGTATACAGGACAAGAGAAGTGGTACTGTGCAGTGTATATATACAGAATAATACAGATACTGAGAATGACACCCAGTATAATATACAGAATAATACAGATACTGAGAATTACACCCAGAATACAGGACAAGAGAAGTGGTACTGTGCATTGTATATATACAGAATAATACAGATACTGAGAATTACACCCAGTATACAGGACAAGAGAAGTGGTACTGTGCAGTGTATATATACAGAATAATACAGATACTGAGAATGACACCCAGTATAATACAGATACTGAGAATTACACCCAGTTTAATATACAGAATAATACAGATACTGAGAATTACACACAGTATACAGGACAAGAGAAGTGGCACTGTGCAGTGTATATATACAGAATAATACAGATACTGAGAATTACACCCAGTATACAGGACAAGAGAAGTGGTACTGTGCAGTATATATATACAGAATAATACAGATACTAAGAATTACACCCAGTATACAGGACAGGAGAAGTGGTACTGTGCAGTGTATATATACAGAATAATACAGATACTGAGAATTACACCCAGTATAATTTACAGAATAATACAGATACTGAAAATTACACTCAGTATACAGGACAAGAGAAGTGGTACTGTGCAGTGTGTATATACAGAATAATACAGATACTGAGAATGACACACAGTATAATATATAGAATAATACAGATACTGAGAATTACACCCAGTATACAGGACAGGAGAATTGGTTCTATCCAGTGTATATACTGTATATACAGAATAATACAGATACTGAGAATGACACCCAGTATACAGGACAAGAGAAGTGGTACTGTGCAGAGTATATATACAGAATAATAAAGATACTGAGAATGACACCCAGTATAATATACAGAATAATACAGATACTGAGAATGACACCCAGTATAATATACAGAATAATACAGATACTGAGAATTACACCCAGTATACAGGACAAGAGAAGTGGTACTGTGCAGAGTATATATACAGAATAATAAAGATACTGAGAATTACACCCAATATAATATACAGAATAATACAGATACTGAGAATTACACCCAGTATAATATGCAGAATAATACAGATACTGAGAATTACACCCAGTATACAGGACAAGAGAAGTGGTACTGTGCAGTGTATATATACAGAAAAATAAAGATACTGAGAATTACACCCAGTATACAGAACAAGAGAAGTGGTACTGTGTAGTGTATATATACAGAATAATACAGATACTGAGAATTACACCCAGTATACAGGACAAGAGAAGTGGTACTGTGCAGTGGATATATACAGAATAATACAGATACTGAGAATTACACCCAGTATACAGGACAAGAGAAGTGGTACTGTGCAGAGTATATATACAGAATAATACAGATACTGAGAATTACACCCAGTATAATATACAGAATAATACAGATACTGAGAATGACACCCAGTATAATATACAGAATAATACAGATACTGAGAATGACACCCAGTATAATATACAGAATAATACAGATACTGAGAATTACACCCAGTATACAGGACAAGAGAAGTGGTACTGTGCAGTGTATATATACAGAATAATACAGATACTGAGAATTACACCCAGTATAATATACAGAATAATACAGATATTGAGAATGACAACCAGTATAATATACAGAATAATACAGATACTGAGAATTACACCCAGTATACAGGACAAGAGAAGTGGTACTGGGCAGTGTATATATACAGAAAAATACAGATACTGAGAATAACACCCAGTATACAGGACAAGAGAAGTGGTACTGTGCAGTGTATATATACAGAATAATACAGATACTGAGAATTACACCCAGTATAATATACAGAATAATACAGATACTGAGAATTACACCCAGTATACAGGACAAGAGAAGTAGCACTGTGCAGTGTATATATACAGAATAATACAGATACTGAGAATTACACCCAGTATAATATACAGAATAATACAGATACTGAGAATTACACCCAGTATACAGGACAAGAGAAGTGGTACTGTGCAGTGTATACAGTGCCTACAAGTAGTATTCAACCCCCTGCAGATTTAGCTGGTTGACACATGCGGAATTAACTTGGCATTGTGACATTTGTACTGTAGATCAGCCTGGAAGTGGGAAATGCACTGCAGCAAATATTGTTTTTTTTTTTTGTTTGTTTTTAAACGTTAAAAGTTAATTCAGAGTGTCATTTATTATTCAACCCCTCAAACCACAAGAATTCTGTTTGGTCCCCCTAAAGTATTAAGAAGTAGTTCAGGCACCAAGAATAATGAGCTTCACATGTGTGGATTAAAGATCTCTTTTGCCAGCCTTTTCTGACTATTTGAGACCCTCCCCAAACTTGTGAACAGCACTCAGACATGGTCAACATGGGAAAGACAAAGGAGCATTCCAAGGCCATCAGAGACAAGATCGTGGAGGGTCACAAGGCTGGCAAGGGGTACAAAACCCTTTCCAAGGAGTTGGGCCTACCTGTCTCCACTGTTGGGAGCATCATCCGTAAGTGGAAGGCTTATGGAACTACTGTTAGCCTTCCACGGCCTGGACAGCCTTTGAAAGTGTCCTCCCGTGCCGAGGCCAGGCTTGTCCAAAGAGTCAAGGCTAACCCAAGGACAACAAGGAAGGAGCTCCGGGAAGATCTCATGGTAGTGGGGACATTGGTTTCAGTCAATACCATAAGTAACGTACTCCACCGCAATGGTCTCCGTTCCAGACGAGCCCGTAAGGTACCTTTACTTTCAAAGTGTCATGTCAAGGCTCGTCTACAGTTTGCTCATGATCACTTGGAGGACTCTGAGACAGACTGGTTCAAGGTTCTATGGTCTGATGAGACCAAGATCGAGATCTTTGGTGCCAACCACACACGTGACGTTTGGAGACTGGATGGCACTGCATACGACCCCAAGAATACCATCCCTACAGTCAAGCATGGTGGTGGCAGCATCATGCTGTGGGGCTGTTTCTCAGCCAAGGGGCCTGGCCATCTGGTCCGCATCCATGGGAAGATGGATAGCACGGCCTACCTGGAGATTTTGGTCAAGAACCTCCGCTCCTCCATCAAGGATCTTAAGATGGGTCGTAATTTCATCTTCCAAAAGACAACGACCCAAAGCACACAGCCAAGAAAATCAAGGCCTGGTTCAAGAGGGAAAAAGTCAAGGTGTTGGAGTGGCCTAGTCAGTCTCCTGACCTTAACCCAATTGAAAACTTGTGGAAGGAGCTCAAGAATAAAGTCCACATGAGACACCCAAAGAACCTAGATAACTTGGAGAAGATCTGCATGGAGGAGTGGGCCAAGATAACTCCACAGACCTGTGCCGGCCTGATCAGGTCTTATAAAAGACGATTATTAGCTGTAATTGCAAACAAGGGTTATTCCACAAAATATTAAACATAGGGGTTGAATACTACTTGTAGGCACTGTATATACAGAATAATACAGATACTGAGAATTACACCCAGTATACAGGACAAGAGAAGTGATACTGTGCAGTGTATATATACAGAATAATACAAATACTGAGAATTACACCCAGTATACAGGACAAGAGAAGTGGTACTGTGCAGTGTATATATACAGAATAATACAGATACTGAGAATTACACCCAGTATACAGGACAAGAGAAGTGGTACTGTGCAGTGTATATATACAGAATAATACAGATACTGAGAATGACACCCAGTATAATATACAGAATAATACAGATACTGAGAATTACACCCAGAATACAGGACAAGAGAAGTGGTACTGTGCATTGTATATATACAGAATAATACAGATACTGAGAATTACACCCAGTATACAGGACAAGAGAAGTGGTACTGTGCAGTGTATATATACAGAATAATACAGATACTGAGAATGACACCCAGTATAATACAGATACTGAGAATTACACCCAGTTTAATATACAGAATAATACAGATACTGAGAATTACACACAGTATACAGGACAAGAGAAGTGGCACTGTGCAGTGTATATATACAGAATAATACAGATACTGAGAATTACACCCAGTATACAGGACAAGAGAAGTGGTACTGTGCAGTATATATATACAGAATAATACAGATACTAAGAATTACACCCAGTATACAGGACAGGAGAAGTGGTACTGTGCAGTGTATATATACAGAATAATACAGATACTGAGAATTACACCCAGTATAATTTACAGAATAATACAGATACTGAAAATTACACTCAGTATACAGGACAAGAGAAGTGGTACTGTGCAGTGTGTATATACAGAATAATACAGATACTGAGAATGACACACAGTATAATATATAGAATAATACAGATACTGAGAATTACACCCAGTATACAGGACAGGAGAATTGGTTCTATCCAGTGTATATACTGTATATACAGAATAATACAGATACTGAGAATGACACCCAGTATACAGGACAAGAGAAGTGGTACTGTGCAGAGTATATATACAGAATAATAAAGATACTGAGAATGACACCCAGTATAATATACAGAATAATACAGATACTGAGAATGACACCCAGTATAATATACAGAATAATACAGATACTGAGAATTACACCCAGTATACAGGACAAGAGAAGTGGTACTGTGCAGAGTATATATACAGAATAATAAAGATACTGAGAATTACACCCAATATAATATACAGAATAATACAGATACTGAGAATTACACCCAGTATAATATGCAGAATAATACAGATACTGAGAATTACACCCAGTATACAGGACAAGAGAAGTGGTACTGTGCAGTGTATATATACAGAAAAATAAAGATACTGAGAATTACACCCAGTATACAGAACAAGAGAAGTGGTACTGTGTAGTGTATATATACAGAATAATACAGATACTGAGAATTACACCCAGTATACAGGACAAGAGAAGTGGTACTGTGCAGTGGATATATGCAGAATAATACAGATACTGAGAATTACACCCAGTATACAGGACAAGAGAAGTGGTACTGTGCAGAGTATATATACAGAATAATACAGATACTGAGAATTACACCCAGTATAATATACAGAATAATACAGATACTGAGAATGACATCCAGTATAATATACAGAATAATACAGATACTGAGAATGACACCCAGTATAATATACAGAATAATACAGATACTGAGAATTACACCCAGTATACAGGACAAGAGAAGTGGTACTGTGCAGTGTATATATACAGAATAATACAGATACTGAGAATTACACCCAGTATAATATACAGAATAATACAGATATTGAGAATGACAACCAGTATAATATACAGAATAATACAGATACTGAGAATTACACCCAGTATACAGGACAAGAGAAGTGGTACTGGGCAGTGTATATATACAGAAAAATACAGATACTGAGAATAACACCCAGTATACAGGACAAGAGAAGTGGTACTGTGCAGTGTATATATACAGAATAATACAGATACTGAGAATTACACCCAGTATAATATACAGAATAATACAGATACTGAGAATTACACCCAGTATACAGGACAAGAGAAGTAGCACTGTGCAGTGTATATATACAGAATAATACAGATACTGAGAATTACACCCAGTATAATATACAGAATAATACAGATACTGAGAATTACACCCAGTATACAGGACAAGAGAAGTGGTACTGTGCAGTGTATACAGTGCCTACAAGTAGTATTCAACCCCCTGCAGATTTAGCTGGTTGACACATGCGGAATTAACTTGGCATTGTGACATTTGTACTGTAGATCAGCCTGGAAGTGGGAAATGCACTGCAGCAAATATTGTTTTTTTTTTTTGTTTGTTTTTAAACGTTAAAAGTTAATTCAGAGTGTCATTTATTATTCAACCCCTCAAACCACAAGAATTCTGTTTGGTCCCCCTAAAGTATTAAGAAGTAGTTCAGGCACCAAGAATAATGAGCTTCACATGTGTGGATTAAAGATCTCTTTTGCCAGCCTTTTCTGACTATTTGAGACCCTCCCCAAACTTGTGAACAGCACTCAGACATGGTCAACATGGGAAAGACAAAGGAGCATTCCAAGGCCATCAGAGACAAGATCGTGGAGGGTCACAAGGCTGGCAAGGGGTACAAAACCCTTTCCAAGGAGTTGGGCCTACCTGTCTCCACTGTTGGGAGCATCATCCGTAAGTGGAAGGCTTATGGAACTACTGTTAGCCTTCCACGGCCTGGACAGCCTTTGAAAGTGTCCTCCCGTGCCGAGGCCAGGCTTGTCCAAAGAGTCAAGGCTAACCCAAGGACAACAAGGAAGGAGCTCCGGGAAGATCTCATGGCAGTGGGGACATTGGTTTCAGTTAATACCATAAGTAACGTACTCCACCGCAATGGTCTCCGTTCCAGACGAGCCCGTAAGGTACCTTTACTTTCAAAATGTCATGTCAAGGCTCATCTACAGTTTGCTCATGATCACTTGGAGGACTCTGAGACAGACTGGTTCAAGGTTCTATGGTCTGATGAGACCAAGATCGAGATCTTTGGTGCCAACCACACACGTGACGTTTGGAGACTGGATGGCACTGCATACGACCCCAAGAATACCATCCCTACAGTCAAGCATGGTGGTGGCAGCATCATGCTGTGGGGCTGTTTCTCAGCCAAGGGGCCTGGCCATCTGGTCCGCATCCATGGGAAGATGGATAGCACGGCCTACCTGGAGATTTTGGCCAAGAACCTCCGCTCCTCCATCAAGGATCTTAAGATGGGTCGTAATTTCATCTTCCAAAAGACAACGACCCAAAGCACACAGCCAAGAAAATCAAGGCCTGGTTCAAGAGGGAAAAAGTCAAGGTGTTGGAGTGGCCTAGTCAGTCTCCTGACCTTAACCCAATTGAAAACTTGTGGAAGGAGCTCAAGAATAAAGTCCACATGAGACACCCAAAGAACCTAGATAACTTGGAGAAGATCTGCATGTAGGAGTGGGCCAAGATAACTCCACAGACCTGTGCCGGCCTGATCAGGTCTTATAAAAGACGATTATTAGCTGTAATTGCAAACAAGGGTTATTCCACAAAATATTAAACATAGGGGTTGAATACTACTTGTAGGCACTGTATATACAGAATAATACAGATACTGAGAATTACACCCAGTATACAGGACAAGAGAAGTGATACTGTGCAGTGTATATATAAAGAATAATACAAATACTGAGAATTACACCCAGTATACAGGACAAGAGAAGTGGTACTGTGCAGTGTATATATACAGAATAATACAGATACTGAGAATGACACCCAGTATACAGGACAAGAGAAGTGGTACTGTGCAGAGTATATATACAGAATAATAAAGATACTGAGAATGACACCCAGTATAATACAGATACTGAGAATTACACCCAGTATAATATACAGAATAATACAGAAACTGAGAATGACACCCAGTATAATATACAGAATAATACAGAAACTGAGAATGACACCCAGTATAATATACAGAATAATACAGATACTGAGAATTACACCCAGTATTATATACAGAATAATACAGATACTGAGAATTACACCCAGTATACAGGACAAGAGAAGTGGTACTGTGCAGAGTATATATACAGAATAATAAAGATACTGAGAATTACACCCAATATAATATACAGAATAATACAGATACTGAGAATTACACCCAGTATACAGGACAAGAGAAGTGGCACTGTGCAGTGTATATATACAGAATAATACAGATACTGAGAATTACACCCAGTATAATATGCAGAATAATACAGATACTGAGAATTACACCCAGTATACAGGACAAGAGAAGTGGTACTGTGCAGTGTATATATACAGAAAAATAAAGATACTGAGAATTACACCCAGTATACAGAACAAGAGAAGTAGTACTGTGTAGTGTATATATACAGAATAATACAGATACTGAGAATTACACCCAGTATACAGGACAAGAGAAGTGGTACTGTGCAGTGGATATATACAGAATAATACAGATACTGAGAATTACACCCAGTATACAGGACAAGAGAAGTGGTACTGTGCAGAGTATATATACAGAATAATACAGATACTGAGAATTACACCCAGTATAATATACAGAATAATACAGATACTGAGAATGACACCCAGTATAATATACAGAATAATACAGATACTGAGAATGACACCCAGTATAATATACAGAATAATACAGATACTGAGAATTACACCCAGTATACAGGACAAGAGAAGTGGTACTGTGCAGTGTATATATACAGAAAAATACAGATACTGAGAATTACACCCAGTATACAGGACAAGAGAAGTGGTACTGTGCAGTGTATATATACAGAATAATACAGATACTGAGAATTACACCCAGTATAATATACAGAATAATACAGATACTGAGAATTACACCCAGTATACAGGACAAGAGAAGTAGCACTGTGCAGTGTATATATACAGAATAATACAGATACTGAGAATTACACCCAGTATAATATACAGAATAATACAGATACTGAGAATTACACCCAGTATACAGGACAAGAGAAGTGGTACTGTGCAGTGTATACAGTGCCTACAAGTAGTATTCAACCCCCTGCAGATTTAGCTGGTTGACACATGCGGAATTAACTTGGCATTGTGACATTTGTACTGTAGATCAGCCTGGAAGTGGGAAATGCACTGCAGCAAATATTGTTTTTTTTGTTTGTTTGTTTTTAAACGTTAAAAGTTAATTCAGAGTGTCATTTATTATTCAACCCCTCAAACCACAAGAATTCTGTTTGGTCCCCCTAAAGTATTAAGAAGTAGTTCAGGCACCAAGAATAATGAGCTTCACATGTGTGGATTAAAGATCTCTTTTGCCAGCCTTTTCTGACTATTTGAGACCCTCCCCAAACTTGTGAACAGCACTCAGACATGGTCAACATGGGAAAGACAAAGGAGCATTCCAAGGCCATCAGAGACAAGATCGTGGAGGGTCACAAGGCTGGCAAGGGGTACAAAACCCTTTCCAAGGAGTTGGGCCTACCTGTCTCCACTGATGGGAGCATCATCCGTAAGTGGAAGGCTTATGGAACTACTGTTAGCCTTCCACGGCCTGGACAGCCTTTGAAAGTGTCCTCCCGAGCCGAGGCCAGGCTTGTCCAAAGAGTCAAGGCTAACCCAAGGACAACAAGGAAGGAGCTCCGGGAAGATCTCATGGCAGTGGGGACATTGGTTTCAGTCAATACCATAAGTAACGTACTCCACCGCAATGGTCTCCGTTCCAGACGAGCCCGTAAGGTACCTTTACTTTCAAAGTGTCATGTCAAGGCTCGTCTACAGTTTGCTCATGATCACTTGGAGGACTCTGAGACAGACTGGTTCAAGGTTCTATGGTCTGATGAGACCAAGATCGAGATCTTTGGTGCCAACCACACACGTGACGTTTGGAGACTGGATGGCACTGCATACGACCCCAAGAATACCATCCCTACAGTCAAGCATGGTGGTGGCAGCATCATGCTGTGGGGCTGTTTCTCAGCCAAGGGGCCTGGCCATCTGGTCCGCATCCATGGGAAGATGGATAGCACGGCCTACCTGGAGATTTTGGCCAAGAACCTCCGCTCCTCCATCAAGGATCTTAAGATGGGTCGTAATTTCATCTTCCAAAAGACAACGACCCAAAGCACACAGCCAAGAAAATCAAGGCCTGGTTCAAGAGGGAAAAAGTCAAGGTGTTGGAGTGGCCTAGTCAGTCTCCTGACCTTAACCCAATTGAAAACTTGTGGAAGGAGCTCAAGAATAAAGTCCACATGAGACACCCAAAGAACCTAGATAACTTGGAGAAGATCTGCATGGAGGAGTGGGCCAAGATAACTCCACAGACCTGTGCCGGCCTGATCAGGTCTTATAAAAGACGATTATTAGCTGTAATTGCAAACAAGGGTTATTCCACAAAATATTAAACATAGGGGTTGAATACTACTTGTAGGCACTGTATATACAGAATAATACAGATACTGAGAATTACACCCAGTATACAGGACAAGAGAAGTGATACTGTGCAGTGTATATATACAGAATAATACAAATACTGAGAATTACACCCAGTATACAGGACAAGAGAAGTGGTACTGTGCAGTGTATATATACAGAATAATACACATACTGAGAATTACACCCAGTATACAGGACAAGAGAAGTGGTACTGTGCAGTGTATATATACAGAATAATACAGAAACTGAGAATGACACCCAGTATAATATACAGAATAATACAGATACTGAGAATTACACCCAGAATACAGGACAAGAGAAGTGGTACTGTGCATTGTATATATACAGAATAATACAGATACTGAGAATTACACCCAGTATACAGGACAAGAGAAGTGGTACTGTGCAGTGTATATATACAGAATAATACAGATACTGAGAATGACACCCAGTATAATACAGATACTGAGAATTACACCCAGTTTAATATACAGAATAATACAGATACTGAGAATTACACACAGTATACAGGACAAGAGAAGTGGCACTGTGCAGTGTATATATACAGAATAATACAGATACTGAGAATTACACCCAGTATAATATACAGAATAATACAGATACTGATAATTACACCCAGTATACAGGACAAGAGAAGTGGCACTGTGTAGTGTATATATACAGAATAATACAGATACTGAGAATTACACCCAGTATACAGGACAAGAGAAGTAGCACTGTGCAGTGTATATATACAGAATAATACAGATACTGAGAATTACACCCAGTATAATATACAGAATAATACAGATACTGAGAATTACACCCAGTATACAGGACAAGAGAAGTGGTACTGTGCAGAGTATATATACAGAATAATAAAGATACTGAGAATTACACCCAGTATACAGGACAAGAGAAGTGGTACTGTGCAGTGTATATATACAGCATAATACAAATACTGAGAATTACATTCACAATTCAGGACAGGAGAAGTGGTACTGTGCAGTGAAAATATACAGAATAATACAGATACTGAGTATTACACCCAGTATACAGGACAAGAGAAGTGGTACTGTGCAGTGTATATATACAGAATAATACAGATACTGAGAATTACACCCAGTATAATATACAGAATAATACAGATACTGAGAATTACACCCAGTATACAGGACAAGAGAAGTGGTACTGTGCATTGTATATATACAGAATAATACAGATACTGAGAATTACACCCAGTATACAGGACAAGAGAAGTGGTACTGGGCAGTGTATATATACAGAAAAATACAGATACTGAGAATTACACCCAGTATACAGGACAAGAGAAGTGGTACTGTGCAGTGTATATATACAGAATAATACAGATACTGAGAATTACACCCAGTATAATATACAGAATAATACAGATACTGAGAATTACACCCAGTATACAGGACAAGAGAAGTGGTACTGTGCAGTGTATATATACAGAATAATACAGATACTGAGAATTACACCCAGTATAATATACAGAATAATACAGATACTGAGAATTACACCCAGTATACAGGACAAGAGAAGTGGTACTGTGCAGAGTATATATACAGAATAATAAAGATACTGAGAATTACACCCAGTATACAGGACAAGAGAAGTGGTACTGTGCAGTGTATATATACAGAATAATACAAATACTGAGATTAAAACATCCACAATTCAGGACAGGAGAAGTGGTACTGTGCAGTGAAAATATACAGAATAATACAGATACTGAGAATTACACCCAGTATACAGGACAAGAGAAGTGGTACTGTGCAGTGTATATATACAGCATAATACAAATACTGAGAATTACATCCACAATTCAGGACAAGAGAAGTGGTACTGTGCAGTGTATATATACAGAATAATACAGATACTGAGAATTACACCCAGTATACAGGACAAGAGAAGTGGTACTGCGCAGTGTATATATACAGAATAATACAAATACTGAGAATTACATCCACTATACAGGACAAGAGAAGTGGTACTGTGCACTGTATACACACAGAATAATACAGATACTGAGAATGACACCCAGTATACAGGACAAGAGAAGTGGTACTGTGCAGTGTATATATACAGAATAATTAAGATACTGAGAATTACACCCAGTATACAGGACAAGAGAAGTGGTACTGTGCAGTGTATATATACAGAATAATACAGATACTGAGAATGACACCCAGTATAATATACAGAATACTACAGATACTGAGAATTACACCGAGTATACAGGACAAGAGAAGTGGTACTGTGCAGTGTATATATATACAGAATAATACAGATACTGAGAATTACACCCAGCATAATATACAGAATAATACAGATACTGAGAATTACACCCAGTATAATATACAGAATAATACAGATACTGAGAATGAGACCCAGTATACAGGACAAGAGAAGTGGTACTGTGCAGTGTATATATACAGAATAATACAGATACTGAGAATTACACCCAGTATACAGGACAGGAGAAGTGGCACTGTGCAGTGTATATATACAGAATAATACAGATATTGAGAATGACACCCAGTATAATATACAGAATAATACAGGTACTGAGAATTACACCCAGTATACAGGACAAGAGAAGTGGTACTGTGCAGTGTATATATACAGAAAAATACAGATACTGAGAATTACACCCAGTATAATATACAGAATAATACAGATACTGAGAATTACACCCAGTATAATATACAGAATAAAACAGATACTGAGAATTACACCCAGTATACAGGACAAGAGAAGTAGTACTGTGCAGAGTATATATACAGAATAATACAGATACTGAGAATTACACCCAGTATACAGGACAAGAGAAGTGGTACTGTGCAGTGTATATATACAGGAGTGGTGCTGAGAGTAGCAGCTGTCTGTGGAGCTCAAGCACTTCCAGGAGGAGGGTTGTCGTCTGCCTCTCTTCTCCCCAGGGAGAGGCAGGCTTACTGGGAGGCCGGCATGGCTTCCCAGCCTCCTATCCCCCGGTCTATGCCGGCGGGGGAGAAGGAGCCTCAACAACCGGCCCAGGAGGGAGTGAGGAGATCGGGAAGGGTGAGGAAGAATACATCCACCTGCTCCAACCCCGAGACTGTTCACCGCCAGCCCAGAGAGGGAGACCGGGGCACCCCAGGCCCCAGGAACAAGAGCCCAGCAAGATCCTGGGGGGAGATGAGCTCCAGCGAGTCCACAAGTTCCTTCTCCTCCCGAGTGGTCGCCACGTTGCAAGAGTACGAGGACGCCGGCAAAGCACTAACCCAGCTGAAAGAGGAGCTGAGGGAGGCCCGGGTCCTGAACACCCGGGCGTCCAACAAGGAGAGACCTGCGACCTCCCAGAGGGTTAAAGCCCTCAGAGACGAGGTGGTCAGGTTAGTGCTCCTCCGGGAGGGGATTGAGAAAAGCGCAGGTCCCTTCCTGGAGAGGTTTAAGAACCAGCGGCGGTTCTCAGAAATGAAGGGGTTAAACACCTCAGGAGAACCGCCAGCCGGCGTCCTTAGTGAAGAGGAGGAGGAGGATGAAGAGGTGACTGGAGTCTCAGTTGCTGGAGCCAGTGAGGGGCAGAGCCAGAGCTCAAGTGGTCTCCCTGCAGGGCAGAGGACTCCCACAGCAGAGGCTGGAGTGTCGGGGGAGGAGGAGGAAGGAGGACTGCTGAGGGAGATCCGACTGCTGGAGTCTCCAGTGGACCTGACGCGGTTTTCCTTCGGTGAGGACAAACCAGTGGAGGAGACAGGGAAGAGGAAGAAGAAGAAGACCGGAGGAGCTGCACAGGAGGTGGTGAGTTATAAGTATGTACCAATGTCTGATGTTGCACCTGCCACCTTCTGTTTAAACCCCACCAAACCTAAAGGCACGGGCTCTGCAGTGGGCTCGAGGCAGAGGCAAGGTGGGGAGAGGAGGCGGACGTCCGGCGATGCTGCCATCTGTGCGGGGAACAGTGCAGGGGGCGAGGCTGTGGAGGTACTCACAGCGCCGGACATAGGGAGTTCTGTGGAGTTTCCCACCCTGCCCTCTGCGGCAGGGAAGGATGTGAAAAACACATCAGCAAAGAACACTGGGCACACTGCTGCGACAGGGGGGCAGTGTGCCCCAGCGCCCAAAAAGGACACTAAGACCCCAAAGTCTGTGGGTGCAGGGCGGGCAAGAAAACAGTCTGGCCAGAACAAGGACCAAAATGCTGCAGTAGGGGGGCGGGGCGCTCCAGCAGACGACCTGCAGAAAGCCAGCAGCAACCAAAGGGAAACGGGTGGGGTGCTGCAGGGAAAGGAGTCTCTGGAAGTGCTCCCCTCCCCCGGCCCAGCAGGTGTGAGTGCAGAGACACCAGACACAAGGGAGGAAGGAATGGAGGTGACTGTGGAAGGTGCAGAGAACAGCAGAGGTAATGGGGTGACAAGTAAAGAGAATAGAAATAGTGGTGTAGTGAATGATGGGAGTAATGGTGGAGCAGATGGTGAGAGTAATGGTGGAGCAGATGATGAGAGTAGTAGGAATGGTGGAATTAGTGGTACAGTGAATGATGATGCAGCAAATGGTGGGGGTAGTGGTGCAGTGAATGATGATGTAGCAAATGGTGGGGGTAGTGGTGGAATGAATGCTGGGAGTTGTGGGAATGGTGGGAGTTGTGGTGTAGCAAATGTTGGGGGTAGTGGTGTAATGAATGGTGGGAGTAATGGTCCTGCGAATGGTGTGAGTAGTAGTGGAGTGAACGATGGGAGTAATGGTCCTGCGAATGGTGTGAATAGTACTGGAGTGAATGGTGGGAGCAGCACTGGTGTTGGTGGGGGGGAAGTAGGTGCTGGTCCCGCTGCCCCCCCAGCATTGGCGGGGGCTTCAGCCCAAAGCTATTCAGAAGCTGTCAGTGCTGGGGGTAGTAGTGCGCCCTCGTCTGGTGGCCCTGGGGATGGTGACTTGCAACAGCAGCTCCTGGACGCCCTGAGGAGAGGGGAGAGCTCCATCACTGTAGAGGGGAGGGAGGTTGATCTGTCTTTCTGTATAGAGAGACATGGTCTTTCAGCCTTCCGAGATAGAGGGGCAGAGACTGTCTGGTCTCTGCCGACAACGGGGCAGAGGAGTAACCGTAGGAATGTGGTCCGTCTCCAGTGGGTAAGCAAGGATGCCTGTCCTGATAGGTCGAAGGTGGTTGAGCTCCTGCTGGGGATGGGCTTTGCGGCATATGACATCTTTGCCTTGATCCATCCCTATGGGACCTCCTACTTCGATGTCAGCTTCGTGAGACCAGAGGGCCTTGAGCTTTTCTGGTCTCGCCATGAGCTGG
The DNA here is from genome assembly GCF_046119375.1 of Phyllobates terribilis. NCBI lineage: Eukaryota > Metazoa > Chordata > Amphibia > Anura > Dendrobatidae > Phyllobates > Phyllobates terribilis. Next base: position 318,296 of record NW_027363441.1, on the reverse strand, counting down.
CTCGGAGTCGCCCCGAATGGCATGGTCTCTTTCCCCTGGCAATAACTCGCCAAGATTCAGTCAGGAAAGTGACCGTTCTGACTAGTAACGAGTCGCTTTCCTGTATGGACATTACCACCTGGGTGAGTAGATACGGAGAGGTCACCAATATTCCCGAAAAGAATCTGGATGACCATGGTATCTGGTCAGGGGCCTGGACCTTCATGGTGAGATTGAAGGTTTCGGGAAACACTGTTACCCATATCCCCTCCTCAACCTTTTTGGGGAGGGATAGGATCTTGATTTTCTACCGGGGGCAGCCTAAGGTCTGTCACAGGTGCGGTAGCCCCACACACTTCAGTGCGCAGTGTACCACCCAGAAATGCGCACTGTGTGGGGACCTCGGTCATCTTGCTGCTGCCTGTCGCAGGATTAGGTGTAACTTGTGTGGTGACCTCGGTCACCCGTTCAGTCGCTGTCCGCGTTCCTTCGCCAATGCGGTCCTGAAAGCGGCGAGTGTGGGACAGGCGCAAGCCGGGACTAATCTTGCCGGTGAAGGGACCAGTAGGGGCGGGGGAGGCAGGGATCCGGTGAGGAGCAAGCTGCCGCCATCCACCATCAGGCGGCAGGAGAAGCGCCGTGGGGACAGGGGGCAGGGAGTAATGTCCCTAAACTCTGACCCAGGTACTTCACTTGCAGCTGAGGATCCTAAAGACAGTGAATTGAGCGAGGAAGTCAAGAGACTTGAAAGGGAAGAGCGAGAGGACGCCACGTCTTCCCAGGAACCCTCTTCTGGTGACAGTCTAGATGAGGGAGAGGGGGAGTGGTCACAGAAAAAGAAAAAGGGTAACAGGAAAACGGCCAGAGGTAGGAGGGGGACCAGGTCTCGAGCTGCCTCTTTGGAGTGCGACCCCTCTGACTCTCTGGCCATGATCCAAGCGCCATTGGAGGGTTCAGCCGCCCCCCCTCTGGTGGATCTCTCCAACCGGTTCGGGGCTCTCCAGGACCTCCCTCTGGAGGGGGGAAGTGGGGACCCGGGGCCGGAGGTTGCGGACAAGGTCGTTGGGGCTCAGGAGATGGCTGGGTCTTCCTCTCGGGGGTCAAATACAAAGCCCTCTGGGGGGATGACTAACCCAGGACCACCAGACGAGGGCAAGAATCTATGTAAGGAGAGAATGGATGAATCTGTTTGTCTTAAGCGCACTAAAAACCCGTCATTATCAGAGGAAGAGGTTGGGACTGTCAGTGGTGGGAAGAAAAAGGCTATCTAATTCAATCAATCATGATGGCGGCACCCACCCCGTTGACGCTGGCAACTATTAATGTTTGCAGCATAAAGTCAGATGCGGCAAGGTACACGGCCTTTCATTTTCTCGGCCAACTTGACGCCGACATTTTGTTTTTGCAGGAGACCAGGTTGACCGATATATCAACCTTGCATAAAGCAAGGCGGGAGTGGAGGCATGGGCCCTCCTACTGGTCTCTTGCGGCCGAGCCGTATAGCGGGGTGGCGGTCCTTTTTAAGACCGCAGCGGTTGAATGCAGACGAGTGATCGAATTAGAAATGGGGAGATGCTTGATCCTAGATGTCTCCATGGGGGGACAAGAGCTTCGGCTCATTAACATCTATGGTTCCCAGTCCAAGTGGGACCGCAAATGTCTCTTCCTGAAGATCAAACCTTTTTTATTTTCGAGTCGGCAGGTGGTCTTCGGAGGGGATTTCAACAATGTCACGAGATCCTGTGATAGAGGAGGTTCCGGAGACCGGCTGGCTTATGACTGCGTCGCGTTAAACAGGATAGTGAGTGAGGCTCGCCTGGTGGATGTCCACATCCGGCACAACCCGGGCGACACGGGATTCACCTTTTTTAGAGGTAGTCAGTGCAGGTCTAGGCTAGATAGGTTTTATTTGAAGGAGGAGGCCGTCTCTTCGCCGTTGTCGGTTGTGGAGGTGGAGTTCTCCGATCACTGTTTGATTATGTTTTCTCTCAACGTTACAGAGACTCCTCGGATGGGAAGAGGCTATTGGAAGCTGAATTCATCACTCCTTGAGGAAGAAGCTGTAAGACGGTCTTTTGAGGAATTCTTTCAGAGCCAGGTACCATTGCTGGGCCTAAGTAACACTAAGTCGGAGTGGTGGGAGATGTTCAAACATCGGGTGGCGAGATTCTTCCGGCGGCTCTCGAACCTCAGAAGCCTGAACAGGGATCGCCTGTATCAGAGCCTGAGGAGGAAACTCGAGCATCTTGTCTCGACTGGAGGTAGCCGCGAGGAGATCTCCAGAGTGAAGTCCTTGCTGAAGAGGTGTCAGTACGATAGGCACGCATCTTTGGTTTTCGAGAGGGACTACGGGAAGTACTGCTCGCCCGACCCTTACAGAAACTGTAAGATGTCAGTGAATAGTAAGATAGTGACGGGGCTGGTGGACAGTACGGGGTCCCTGAGAAGGTCCAGATCAGGCATCTTGGAGGTTGTCAGTTCCTACTACTTGCACCTCTTGGGAAGGAGGGAGCTTGATCGTGACGGGATGTCGGCTTTCCTGGCTGAATCTGTTCCTGAGCCAGGGGCTGACCTCTCGCTGGGCGATTTGGCAGAAGCGATCAAAGAAGAGGAAGTGAGACTGGCGATCGATGGGCTTAGGCCCAAAAAGTCGCCAGGTCCGGATGGCTTAACATCCGAGTTCTTTAGGACCTTTAGGGACTCTTTGGTCCCCCTCTTGACTCAGGTGTTTAACGAGTGTCTCTCCTCGGGCACTCTGCCGAGATCATTAAGGAGGTCAGCTTTGATCATTTTGTCAAAGGGTAAGGATCCGTCACGCATTGAGAACTGGCGTCCCATAGCGCTTCTCAATGTGGACAGGAAGATTTTGGCTAAGATACTTTTCAACAGGCTGGTGAAGTTTGCACCCCGGCTCCTTTCGGAGGTTCAGCACTGTTGCGTTCCTGGCCGTAGCACTTTTAGTGCTGTTCTAGGTGTCCGAGAGGCCGTGGAGCAAGGCAGGGCGGGCCTCTGGAAGGGGTTCTTGCTGACCCTGGATCAGGCAAAAGCCTTTGATCGGGTTAACCACGAGTACCTCTGGTCCACTCTTTTGAGGTATGGTCTGCCTGGAGGGTTTGTGGACTGGCTTAAGACCTTGTATGCAGGGGCTGAGACTTTCCCTCTGGTGAATGGGTGGATTGGACGACCTTTTGGGGTAGGATCCGGTGTCCGTCAGGGCTGTCCTCTTAGCCCTTTGCTTTACGCGTTTGCGATCGATCCCTTCCTCAGAAGGATCGATTGTAGACCGTTGGCGGGGGTGCGGATGGGCGGGGCGGCGCCGGAGACTATCCTGAGGGTGGTGGCCTACGCGGACGATGTCACCGTCTTTGTTTCTTCGCAAGAGGAGGCAGCAGCGGTGATGTCAGAAGTGGAGCGCTACTCGGAGGCATCCGGGTCCAAGGTCAGCCAGGATAAGTGTGAGAGTCTCTGGCTGGGAGGCGGAGATCCCGGGTTTGATCTTCCGGACACCCTCCCCGAACCCCAAGAACATGCCAAAGTCCTGGGCATCGAATTCGGCCAGGGTGATTACCCCACGAAAAACTGGGAAGGCAGAATCAAAGGTGTCACCCAAAGAGTGGACCAATGGAGGGGTTGGTCTTTGACCCTGAGGGAAAGGGTTGGCCTGTGCAAAGCTTTCCTGCTCCCCTTGCTAATCTACCTGGGCAGCGTCTGTATCTTGCCAGAGCCTCTCTGGACACGGGTCTACAGTCTGTTCTTCCAGATGTTATGGGGGAACAGACTGAACCTAGTCAAGCGGGAGGTCACTTACCGCACGAGGAGACTAGGGGGTTTGAATATGGTGAACCCTGTGGTGTTCCTAGTGAACACTTTCTTGAAGGTGAACGTGGCAAACCTCTGGAAAGAGAGGGCTCCTCTGTGGGTATTCTCCTGCAAGGGATGGTTTCAGCCTTTCTTCCAGGAATGGGAGACAGGGGGAAGATTGAAGGATCTCCGCACACCACACGGGCATCTCCCGGCTTATGTTACCCCGGTTCTGAAAATGATCCGCCGGTGGGGTCTGGGAATGTGGGAGGTGAGGTCCCTCCCGAGGAAGCTCCTCGATATGAGGGTCTTGCTTTCTCATTTTCAGAGTCCATTGGCCCTCAAAGACTGCCCAAGTCGGGATCTGGAGGTTGGGTTGAGTTTGTTAAATTCTACCAGGATCCCCGAGAAGTACTGGGACTTGACTTGGCGCTGCTTCCATGGTAAGCTGTATGTGAGGGACAATTTGAAGTACAGGAGCTCCGAGGACAGGAATTGCCCCCGTGAGGCTTGTGCTAACGTGCTGGAAAGCATGGAGCACTTCCTGCTTCATTGTCCCTTTAATACAGAGGTGTACAACAGGGTGGGGGCTTCCATTGGTTGGCCGCGTCTGGCTACTCTGTCCTACGCCGGGTGGGCCTATGGAGCGTTCGGAGACCTTGGGAGAAGGGACCGAGACACTTTATTCATAGTCAGCGCAGTGGTGAGGTATTTCACGTGGAACGCACGAGTTTTAGTCTCGACGCAGAGTAAAATCCTCCATGTAGATGAAGTCTGTAGGAACATCCTAGGTGACCTGGTGAAGGTACGTTCTCTGGAGTATGAAAGACTGGGTGCCCGGAGGGCGGCCCGTCTCTGGAGGGGCTTTTTCTTCAGGGTGCCTTAGTCCGGTAGTACTCCTATATCCTGGTGGTGGGCCGATGTCTTTTCACCCTAGATTTTTGTTTTGTATTTCTGTCTCCTGAATAGAAGGTTTGCCGGCATCGAACTTGAGCCTTGGATGGTGAGTGTGTAGGTTGTGTTCTGTATATATTGTATATAATGTATAATAGGGGGTTTTAGTTAGGTTGGGTGGGGGATTTGGGGGGGTTTTCATCGGCGGTGATAAGAGGACTGATCTGGCCTGGTCCAGGCCCCGCCTGGGGAAAAACTTTGGGGCCTGATCCTAGCTCGGAGTAATCCTGAACTTTGTGGCCAGAGCTGGATCAGGGGTGGCGGGATAGTTAGTGTAGGTCTGTGTTTTATGTATATATATTAAAAATTACAAAAAAAAATATAAAATATAAAAAAAAAAAAAAAAAAAAAAAATTGTTCATGTCACTATTGTATATATTGTTATTTTTGTTTTTCTGTGGTGTGAATGAGGTGCGGTAAGGGGGTGACTGTAAGGTCAGGCAGTGGGACCAGTAGGTTAGTGTTAGTGTCCGGTTGTATATACGTTATATTAGGTTTAGTGTTTTATTGTATATAATCTTGTATATAGGATGGTGTTTTTTGTGTATATAGGACGGTGTGAGTGTTGTGTGGGATTGTATATAGTAGTATGAATGAAGCTGGGCCGGGGGTTTTATAGGTTTTATAATATTTATTTCCTGTATATATATATATATTCCTGCGGTGATTTATTTTGTTTCTATTTTCTGTGATTTGTCGTCTTGTTTTGTTCTTATGTTCGGTGTCCTGTAATGTATTATTGTTCTGTCATGTACTGTACTTATTCTATCAATAAAAAAAAGACCTGCAGTGTATATATACAGAATAATACATATACTGAGAATTACACCCAGTATACAGGACAGGAGAAGTGGTACTGTGCAGTGTATATATACAGAATAATACAGATACTGAGAATGACACCCAGTATACAGGACAAGAGAAGTGGTACTGTGCAGTGTATATATACAGAATAATACAGATACTGAGAATGACACCCAGTATACAGGACAAGAGAAGTGGTACTGTGCAGTGTATATATACAGAATAATACAGATACTGAGAATGACACCCAGTATACAGGACAAGAGAAGTGGTACTGTGCAGTGTATATATACAGAATAATACAGATACTGAGAATTACACCCAGTATACAGGACAAGAGAAGTGGTACTGTGCAGTGTATATATACAGAATAATACAGATACTGAGAATGACACCCAGTATAATATACAGAATAATACAGATACTGAGAATGACACCCAGTATAATATACAGAATAATACAGATACTGAGAATTACACCCAGTATACAGGACAAGAGAAGTGGTACTGTGCAGAGTATATATACAGAATAATACAGATACTGAGAATTACACCCAGTATACAGGACAAGAGAAGTGGTACTGTGCAGTGTATATATACAGAATAATACAGATACTGAGAATGACACCCAGTATAATACAGATACTGAGAATTACACCCAGTATAATATACAGAATAATACAGATACTGAGAATTACACCCAGTATACAGGACAAGAGAAGTGGTACTGTGCAGAGTATATATACAGAATAATACAGATACTGAGAATTACACCCAGTATAATATACAGAATAATACAGATACTGAGAATTACACCCAGTATACAGGACAAGAGAAGTGTTAATGTGCAGTGTATATATACAGAATAATACAGATACTAAGAATTACACCCAGTATACAGGACAAGAGAAGTGGTACTGTGCAGTGTATATATACAGAATAATACAGATACTGAGAATTACACCCAGTATACAGGACAAGAGAAGTGTTACTGTGCAGTGTATATATACAGAATAATACAGATACTAAGAATTACACCCAGTATACAGGACAAGAGAAGTGGTACTGTGCAGTGTATATATACAGAAAAATACAGATACTGAGAATGACACCCAGTATACAGGACAAGAGAAGTGGTACTGTGCAGTGTATACATACAGAATAATACCGATACTGAGAATTACACCCAGTATACAGGACAAGAGAAGTGATACTGTGCAGTGTATATATACATAATAATACAGATACTGAGAATTACACCCAGTATAATATACAGAATAATACAGATACTGAGAATTACACCCAGTATACAGGACAAGAGAAGTGGCACTGTGCAGTGTATATATACAGAATAATACAGATACCGAGAATTACACCCAGTATACAGGACAAGAGAAGTGGTACTGTGCAGTATATATATACAGAATAATACAGATACTAAGAATTACACCCAGTATACAGGACAGGAGAAGTGGTACTGTGCAGTGTATATATACAGAATAATACAGATACTGAGAATTACACCCAGTATAATATACAGAATAATACAGATACTGAGAATTACACCCAGTATACAGGACAAGAGAAGTGGTACTGTGCAGTGTGTATATACAGAATAATACAGATACTGAGAATTACACCCACTATACAGGACAAGAGAAGTGGTACTGTGCAGTGTATATATACAGAATAATACAGATACTGAGAATGACACACAGTATAATATATAGAATAATACAGATACTGAGAATTACACCCAGTATACAGGACAAGAGAAGTAGTACTGTGCAGAGTATATATACAGAATAATACAGATACTGAGAATTACACCCATTATACAGGACAAGAGAAGTGGTACTGTGCAGTGTATATATACAGAATAATACAGATACTGAGAATTACACACAGTATACAGGACAAGAGAAGTGGTACTGTGCAGTGTATATATACAGAATAATACAGATACTGAGAATTACACCCAGTATACAGGACAAGAGAAGTGGTACTGTGCAGTGTATATATACAGAATAATAAAGATACTGAGAATTACACCCAGTATACAGGACAAGAGAAGTGGTACTGTGCAGTGTATATATACAGAATAATACAGATACTGAGAATGACACCCAGTATAATATACAGAATAATACAGATACTGAGAATTACACCCAGTATACAGGACAAGAGAAGTGGTACTGGGCAGTGTATATATACAGAATAATACAGATACTGAGAATGACACCCAGTATAATATACAGAATAATACAGATACTGAGAATGACACCCAGTATACAGGACAAGAGAAGTGGTACTGTGCAGAGTATATATGCAGAATAATAAAGATACTGAGAATGACACCCAGTATAATATACAGAATAATACAGATACTGAGAATTACACCCAGTATACAGGACAAGAGAAGTGGTACTGTGCAGAGTATATATGCAGAATAATAAAGATACTGAGAATGACACCCAGTATAATATACAGAATAATACAGATACTTAGAATGACACCCAGTATAATATACAGAATAATACAGATACTGAGAATTACACCCAGTATACAGGACAAGAGAAGTGGTACTGTGCAGAGTATATATACAGAATAATACAGATACTGAGAATTACACCCAGTATACAGGACAGGAGAAGTGGTACTGTGCAGTGTATATATATACAGAATAATACAGATACTGAGAATGACACCCAGTATAATATACAGAATAATACAGATACTGAGAATTACACCCAGTATACAGGACAAGAGAAGTGGTACTGGGCAGTGTATATATACAGAATAATACAGATACTGAGAATGACACCCAGTATAATATACAGAATAATACAGATACTGAGAATGACACCCAGTATACAGGACAAGAGAAGTGGTACTGTGCAGAGTATATATACAGAATAATACAGATACTGAGAATGACACCCAGTATAATATACAGAATAATACAGATACTGAGAATGACACCCAGTATAATATACAGAATAATACAGATACTGAGAATTACACCCAGTATACAGGACAAGAGAAGTGGTACTGTGCAGAGTATATATACAGAATAATAAAGATACTGAGAATTACACCCAGTATAATATACAGAATAATACTGATACTGAGAATTCCACCCAGTATAATATGCAGAATAACACAGATACTGAGAATTACACCCAGTATACAGGACAAGAGAAGTGGTACTGTGCAGTGTATATATACAGAATAATACAGATACTGAGCATTACACCCAGTATACAGGACAAGAGAAGTGGTACTGTGCAGTGGATATATACAGAATAATACAGATACTGAGAATGACACCCAGTATAATATACAGAATAATACAGATACTGAGAATTACACCCAGAATACAGGACAAGAGAAGTGGTACTGTGCATTGTATATATACAGAATAATACAGATACTGAGAATGACACCCAGTATAATACAGATACTGAGAATTACACCCAGTATAATATACAGAATAATACAGATACTGAGAATTACACCCAGTATACAGGACAAGAGAAGTGGTACTGTGCAGTGTATATATACAGAATAATACAGATACTGAGAACTACACCCAGTATACAGGACAAGAGAAGTGTTACTGTGCAGTGTATATATACAGAATAATACAGATACTAAGAATCACACCCAGTATACAGGACAAGAGAAGTGGTACTGTGCAGTGTATATATATATACAGAATAATACAGATACTGAGAATGACACCCAGTATAATATACAGAATAATACAGATACTGAGAATTACACCCAGTATACAGGACAAGAGAAGTGGTACTGTGCAGTGTATATATACAGAATAATACAGATACTGAGAATTACACCCAGTATACAGTACAAGAGAAGTGGTACTGTGCAGTGTATATATACAGGACAGGAGGAGTCGTGCTGAGAGTAGCACCTGCCTCCTGAGCTCAAGCACTTCCAGGAGGAGGGTCGTCGTCTGCTTCTCTTCTCCCCAGGGAGAGGCAGGCCTACTGGGAGGCTGGCATGGCTTCCCAGCCTCCTATTCCCCGGTCTATGCCGGCGGGGGAGAAGGAGCCTCAACAACCGGCCCAGGAGGGAGTGAGGAGATCGGGAAGGGTGAGGAAGAATACATCCACCTGCTCCAATCCCGAGACTGTTCACCGCCAGCCCAGAGAGGGAGACCGGGGCACCCCAGGCCCCAGGAACAAGAGCCCAGCAAGATCCTGGGGGGAGATGAGCTCCAGCGAGTCCACAAGTTCCTTCTCCTCCCGAGTGGTCGCCACGTTGCGAGAGTACGAGGACGCCGGCAAAGCACTAACCCAGCTGAAAGAGGAGCTGAGGGAGGCCCGGGTCCTGAACACCAGGGCGTCCAACAAGGAAAGACCCGCGACCTCCCAGAGGTTTAAAGCCCTCAGAGACGAGGTGGTCAGGTTAGTGCTCCTCCGGGAAGGGATTGAGAAAAGCGCAGGTCCCTTCCTGGAGAGGTTTAAGAACCAGCGGCGGTTCTCAGAAATGAAGGGGTTAAACACCTTAGGAGAACTGCCAGCCGGCGTCCTTAGTGAAGAGGAGGAGGAGGATGAAGAGGTGACTGGAGTCTCAGTTGCTGGAGCCAGTGAGGGGCAGAGCCGGAGTTCCAGTGGTCTCCCTGCAGGGCAGAGGACTCCGACAGCAGAGGCTGGAGTGTCGGGGGAGGAGGAGGAAGGAGGACTGCTGAGGGAGATCCGACTGCTGGAGTCTCCAGTGGACCTGACGCGGTTTTCCTTCGGTGAAGACAAACCAGTGGAGGAGACCAAGAGGAGGAAGAGGAAGACCGGAGGAGCTGCACAGGAGGTGGTGAGTTATAAGTATGTACCAATGTCTGATGTTGCGCCTGCCACCTTCTGTTTAAACCCCACCAAACTTAAAGGCACGGACTCTGCAGTGGGCTCGAGGCAGAGGCAAGGTGGGGAGAGGAGGAGGACGTCCGGTGATGCTGCCATCTGTGCGGGGAACAGTGCAGGGGGCGAGGCTGTGGAGGTACTCACAGCGCCGAACATAGGGAGTTCTGTGGAGTTTCCCTCCCTGCCCTCTGCGGCTAAGCCGGTTATCACCGGGGCTGGGGGGGCAGGGAAGGATGTGAAAAAAACACCTGTGAGGAACTCTGGGCACACTGCTGCGACAGGGGGGCAGTGTGCCCCAGCGCCCAAAAAGGACACTAAGACCCCAAAGTCTGTGGGTGCAGGGCGGGCAGAGGTGCCGAGAAAACAATCTGGCCAGAACAAGGACCAAATTGCTGCAGTAGGGGGTCGGGGCTCTCCAGGAGACGACCTGCAGAAAGCCAGCAGCAACCAAAGGGTAACGGGTGTGGTGCTGCAGGGAAAGGAGTCTCTGGGAGTGCTCCCCTCCCCCGGCCCAGCAGGTGTGAGTGCAGAGACACCAGACACAAGAGAGGAAGGAATGGAGGTGACTGTGGAAGGTTCAGAGAACAGCAGAGGTAATGGGGTGACAAGTAAAGGGAATGGAAATAGTGGTGCAGTGAATGATGGGAGTAATGGTGGAGCAGATGGTGAGAGTAATGGTGGAGCAGATGATGAGAGTAGTAGGAATGGTGGAATTAGTGGTACAGTGAATGATGATGCAGCAAATGATGGGGGTAGTGGTGCAGTGAATGATGATGTAGCAAATAGTGGGGGTAGTGGTGCAGTGAATGATGATGTAGCAAATGGTGGGGGTAGTGGTGGAATGAATGCTGGGAGTTGTGGGAATGGTGGGAGTTGTGGTGTAGCAAATGTTGGGGGTAGTGGTGTAATGAATGGTGGGAGTACTGATCCTGCGAATGGTGTGAGTAGTAGTGGAGTGAACGATGGGAGTAATGGTCCTGCGAACGGTGTGAATAGTACTGGAGTGAATGGTGGGAGCAGCACTGGTGTTGGTGGGGGGGAAGTAGGCGCTGGTCCCGCTGCCCCCCCAGCATTGGCGGGGGCTTCAGCCCAAAGCTATTCAGGAGCTGTCAGTGCTGGGGGTAGTAGTGCGCCCTCGTCTGGTGGCCCTGGGGATGGTGACTTGCAACAGCAGCTCCTGGACGCCCTGAGGAGAGGGGAGAGCTCCATCACTGTAGAGGGGAGGGAGGTTGATCTGTCTTTCTGGATAGAGAGACATGGTCTTTCAGCCTTCCGAGATAGAGGGGCAGAGACTGTCTGGTCTCTGCTGACAACGGGGCAGAGGAGTAACCGTAGGAACGTGGTCCGTCTCCAGTGGGTAAGCAAGGATTCCTGTCCTGATAGGTCGAAGGTGGTTGAGCTCCTGCTGGGGATGGGCTTTGCGGCATATGACATCTTTGCCTTGATCCATCCCTACGGGACCTCCTACTTCGATGTCAGCTTCGTGAGACCGGAGGGCCTTGAGCTTTTCTGGTCTCACCATGAGCTGGTTCGGAGTCGCCCCGAATGGCATGGTCTCTTTCCCCTGGCAATAACCCGCCAAGATTCAGTCAGGAAAGTGACCGTTTTGACTAGTAACGAGTCGCTTTCCTGTATGGACATTACCACCTGGTTGAGTCGACACGGAGAGGTCACCAATATACCCGAAAAGAATCTGGATGACCATGGTATCTGGTCAGGGGCCTGGACCTTCATGGTGAGATTGAAGGTTACGGGAAACACTGTTACCCATATCCCCTCCTCAACCTTTTTGGGGAGGGATAGGATCTTGATTTTCTACCGGGGGCAGCCTAAGGTCTGTCACAGGTGCGGTAGTCCCACATACTTCAGTGCGCAGTGTACCACCCAGAAATGCGCACTGTGTGGGGACCTCGGTCATCTTGCTGCTGCCTGTCGCAGGATTAGGTGTAACTTGTGTGGTGACCTCGGTCACCCGTTCAGTCGCTGTCCGCGTTCCTTCGCCAATGCGGTCCTGAAAGCGGCAAGTGCGGGACAGGCGAAAGCTGGAACTAATCTTGCCGGTGAAGGGACCAGTAGGGGCGGGGGAGGCAGGGAACCGGTGAGGAGCAAGCTGCCGCCATCCACCATCAGGCGGCAGGAGAAGCGCCGTGGGGACAGGGGGCAGGGAGTAATGTCCCTAAACTCTGACCCAAGTACTTCACTTTCAGCTGAGGATCCTAAAGACAGTGAATTGAGCGAGGAAGTCAAGAGACTTGAAAGGGAAGAGCGAGAGGATGCCACGTCTTCCCAGGAACCCTCTTCTGGTGACAGTCTAGATGAGGGAGAGGGGGAGTGGTCACAGAAAAAGAAAAAGGGTAACAGAAAAACGGCCAGAGGTAGGAGGGGGACCAGGTCTCGAGCTGCCTCTTTGGAGTGCGACCCCTCTGACTCTCTGGCCGTGATCCAAGCGCCATTGGAGGGTTCAGCCGCCCCCCCTCTGGTGGATCTCTCCAACCGGTTCGGGGCTCTCCAGGACCTCCCTCTGGAGGGGGGAAGTGGGGACCCGGGGCCGGAGGTTGCGGACAAGGTGGTTGGGGCTCAGGAGATGGCTGGGTCTTCCTCTCGGGGGGCAAATACAAAGCCCTCTGGGGGGACGACTAACCCAGGACCACCAGACGAGGGCAAGAATGTATGTAAGGAGAGAATGGACGAGTCTGTTTGTCTTAAGCGCACTAAAAACCCGTCATTATCGGAGGAAGAGGTTGGGACTGTCAGTGGTGGGAAGAAAAAGGCTATCTAATTCAATCAATCATGATGGCGGCACCCACCCCGTTGACGCTGGCAACTATTAATGTTTGCAGCATAAAGTCAGATGCGGCAAGGTACACGGCCTTTCATTTTCTCGGCCAACTTGACGCCGACATTTTGTTTTTGCAGGAGACCAGGTTGACCGATATATCAACCTTGCATAAAGCAAGGCGGGAGTGGAGGCATGGGCCCTCCTACTGGTCTCTTGCGGCCGAGCCATATAGCGGGGTGGCGCTCCTTTTTAAGACCGCAGCGGTTGAATGCAGACGAGTGATCGAATTAGAAATGGGGAGATGCTTGATCCTAGATGTCTCCATGGGGGGACAAGAGCTTCGGCTCATTAAGATCTATGGTTCCCAGTCCAAGTGGGACCGCAAATGTCTCTTCCTGAAGATCAAACCTTTTTTATTTTCGAGTCGGCAGGTGGTCTTCGGAGGGGATTTCAACAATGTCACGAGATCCTGTGATAGAGGAGGTTCCGGAGACCGGCTGGCTTATGACTGCGTCGCGTTAAACAGGATAGTGAGTGAGGCTCGCCTGGTGGATGTCCACATCCGACACAACCTGGGCGACACGGGATTCACCTTTTTTAGAGGTAGTCAGTGCAGGTCTAGGCTAGACAGGTTTTATTTGAAGGAGGAGGCCGTCTCTTCACCGTTGTCGGTTGTGGAGGTGGAGTTCTCCGATCACTGTTTGATTATGTTTTCTCTGAACGTTACAGAGACTCCTCGGATGGGAAGAGGCTATTGGAAGCTGAATTCGTCACTCCTTGAGGAAGAAGCTGTGAGACGGTCTTTTGAGGAATTCTTTCAGAGCCAGGTACCATTGCTGGGCCTAAGTAACACTAAGTCAGAGTGGTGGGAGATGTTCAAACATCGGGTGGCGAGATTCTTCCGGCAGCTCTCGAACCTCAGAAGCCTGAACAGGGATCGCCTGTATCAGAGCCTGAGGAAGAAACTCGAGCATCTCGTCTCGACTGGAGGTAGCCGCGAGGAGATCTCCAGAGTGAAGTCCTTGCTGAAGAGGTGTCAGTACGATAGGCAAGCATCTTTGGTTTTCGAGAGGGACTACGGGAAGTACTGCTCGCCCGACCCTTACAGAAACTGTAAGATGTCAGTGAATAGTAAGATAGTGACGGGGCTGGTGGACAGTACGGGGTCCCTGAGAAGGTCCAGATCAGGGATCTTGGAGGTCGTCAGTTCCTACTACTCGCACCTCTTGGGAAGGAGGGAGCTTGATCGTGACGGGATGTCGGCTTTCCTGGCTGAATCCGTTCCTGAGCCAGGGGCTGACCTCTCGCTGGGCGATTTGGCAGAAGCGATCAAAGAAGAGGAAGTGAGACTGGCGATCGATGGGCTTAGGCCCAAAAAGTCGCCAGGTCCGGATGGCTTAACATCCGAATTCTTTAGGACCTTTAGGGACTCTTTGGTCCCCCTCTTGACTCAGGTGTTTAACGAGTGTCTCTCCTCGGGCACTCTGCCGAGATCATTAAGGAGGTCAGCTTTGATAATTTTGTCAAAGGGTAAGGATCCGTCACGCATTGAGAACTGGCGTCCCATAGCGCTTCTCAATGTGGACAGGAAGATTTTGGCTAAGATACTTTTCAACAGGCTGGTGAAGTTTGCACCCCGGCTCCTTTCGGAGGTTCAGCACTGTTGCGTTCCTGGCCGTAGCACTTTTAGTGCTGTTCTAGGTGTCCGAGAGGCCGTGGAGCAAGGCAGGGCGGGCCTCTGGAAGGGGTTCTTGCTGACCCTGGATCAGGCAAAAGCCTTTGATCGGGTTAACCACGAGTACCTCTGGTCCACTCTTTTGAGGTATGGTCTGCCTGGAGGGTTTGTGGACTGGCTTAAGACCTTGTATGCAGGGGCTGAGACTTTCCCTCTGGTGAATGGGTGGATTGGACGACCTTTCGGGGTAGGATCCGGTGTCCGTCAGGGCTGTCCTCTTAGCCCTTTGCTTTACGCGTTTGCGATCGATCCCTTCCTCAGAAGGATCGATTGTGGACCGTTGGCGGGGGTGCGGATGGGCAGGGCGGCGCCGGAGGCTATCCTGAGGGTGGTGGCCTACGTGGACGATGTCACCGTCTTTGTTTCTTCGTAAGAGGAGGCAGTGGTGGTGATGTCAGAAGTGGAACGCTACTCGGAGGCATCCGGGTCCAAGGTCAACCAGGATAAGTGTGAGAGTCTCTGGCTGGGAGGCGGAGATCCCGGGTTTGATCTTCTGGACACCCTCCCCGAACCCCAAGAACATGCCAAAGTCCTGGGCATCGAATTCGGCCAAGGTGATTACCCCACGAAAAACTGGGAAGGCAGAATCAAAGGTGTCACCCAAAGAGTGGGCCAATGGAGGGGTTGGTCTTTGACCCTGAGGGAAAGGGTTGGCCTGTGCAAAGCTTTCCTGCTCCCCTTGCTAATCTACCTGGGCAGCGTCTGTGTCTTGCCAGAGCCTCTCTGGACACGGGTCTACAGTCTGTTCTTCCAGATGTTATGGGGGAACAGACTGAACCTAGTCAAGCGGGAGGTCACTTACCGCACGAGGAGACTAGGGGGTTTGAATATGGTGAACCCCGTGGTGTTCCTAGTGAACACCTTCTTGAAAGTGAACGTGGCAAACCTCTGGAAAGAGAGGGCTCCTCCGTAGGTATTCTCCTGCAAGGGATGGTTTCAGCCTTTCTTCCAGGAATGGGAGACAGGGGGAAGATTGAAGGATCTTCGCACACCACACGGGCATCTCCCGGCTTATGTTACCCCGGTTCTGAAAATGATTCGCCGGTGGGGTCTGGGAATGTGGGAGGTGAGGTCCCTCCCAAGGAAACTCCTCGATATGAGGGTCTTGCTTTCTCATTTTCAGAGTCCATTGGCCCTCAAAGACTGCCCAAGTCGGGATCTGGAGGTTGGGTTGAGTTTGTTAAATTCTAGCAGGATCCCCGAGAAGTACTGGGACTTGACTTGGCGCTGCTTCCATGGTAAGCTGTATGTGAGGGACAATTTGAAGTTCAGGAGCTCCGAGGACAGGAATTGCCCCCGTGAGGCTTGTGCTAACGTGCTGGAAAGCATGGAGCACTTCCTGCTTCATTGTCCCTTTAATACAGAGGTGTACAACAGGGTGGGGGCTTCCACTGATTGGCCGCAGCTGGCTACTCTGTCCTACGCCGGGTGGGCCTATGGAGCGTTCGGAGACCTTGGGAGAAGGGACCGAGACACTTTATTCATAGTCAGCGCAGTGGTGAGGTATTTCACGTGGAACGCACGAGTTTTAGTCTCGACGCAGAGTAAAATCCTCCATGTAGATGAAGTCTGTAGGAACATCCTAGGTGACCTGGTGAAGGTACGTTCTCTGGAGTATGAAAGACTGGGTGCCCGGAGGGCGGCCCGTCTCTGGAGGGGCTTTTTCTTCAGGGTGCCTTAGTCCGGTAGTACTCCTATATCCTGGTGGTGGGCTGATGTCTTTCCACCCTAGATTTTTGTTTTGTATTTCTGTCTCCTGAATAGAAGGTTTGCCGGCATCGAACTTGAGCCTTGGATGGTGAGTGTGTAGGTTGTGTTCTGTTTATATTGTATATAATGTATAATAGGGGTTTTTAGTTAGGTTGGGTGGGGGATTTGGGGGGGGTTCTTCATCAGCGGTGATAAGAGGACTGATCTGGCCTGGTCCAGGCCCCGCCTGGGGAAAAACTTTGGGGCCTGATCCTAGCTCGGAGTAATCCTGAACTTTGTGGCCAGAGCTGGATCAGGGGTGGCGGGATAGTTAGTGTAGGTCTGTGTTTTATATATATATTAAAAAATTACAAAATAAAAAAAAATAAAAAAAAAAGGTTTAAAATTGTCCATGTCACTATTGTATATATTGTTATTTTTGGTTTTCTGTGGTGTGAATGAGGTGCGGTAAGGGTGTGACTAAGGTCAGGCAGTGGGACCAGTAGGTTAGTGTTAGTTTCCGGTTGTATATATGTGACACCCCAGGGGTCTGGTTGTCACAGTGATAGAGATATTACGTCTGAGAGCAGGTGGGAGGTCCTTTCGTCAGGGATCCTGTGCATGCCACACCTCCTGCCCAGCCTTGGGAGGGGAAGAACTTCCCCTGTATAAACCCGGGGCTGAGGCAGGGTGAGTGAGTCCAGGAAGAGTAGAGACAAGAGCAGCATAGGAAGCAGCAGAGTCACAAGGAGTCAGGGGCTGGCAGCTAAAGAGCTCGCCCTGACTAAGAAGATTCTTTACCGGACCCGGAGTCCGAGGCTGTGGGGACTAACTTCTACCCAGCAGCAGAATCCGTCAGGCAGGGGATTTCAGGTCCCCTGGCCCAGAAGCCCGAAGGCCCGGTCACACGCGTGGGACCAGCACCGCCATCGTGGAGCGGAAGCCATTAGAAGGCCCCGAGTCACCGGCCATACGGGTGAGCACCACACGGTACACTCAGGGACGTGGGCTACTTACATCAGCTTCTAGCAAGGTAGCCAGAAGAGTACAGTCAGCTTGGGAGGCCTACAACTATGCCTGGCCAGGGGAGATCCCATCTGCTCAAGGACTGACCAGGCCCCGTTCGCTAGCAAGTACTCCGGGAGGGTCTATCGTTGTTACCAGTAAAGACCCTGAACGCTACCATACCGTCTCTGAGTGGTTCCTGCTACCCCCATCATCCACGTCGGCTGCCCTGAGGCCATACCCCTCCCGTTGGGGGTTATACTATCACGCTGCACCATCCTTCCACCGGCCTCAGCGGTCTGCCCTGCAGCAGCAGCCCCCCCTGGCTGCATTCAACGGGTGGCGTAGTCATCAACCATTTTCTACCGCTAACAGACTGCCGTCCAGTTTGACTCCCTGGGCACGGACCGGGTCACCGCCACGAGACTACAACCCTAAACAGATCCGGCTCCGGGTAAGCTCCCGCGTGCGCAACGCAGCGCGACACAGGCCCAGGGGCGCGTCAACTTTGGCGTAGTCGGCAGGATCACGTGCCCGCAACCACCGGGTACTGCGTGCCTGAAAAGCAAAGACTGTTCAAACTTACCAGTGGTGAAGATTCCCGCCATCGGTGAAGATTCCCGCCATCCGGCGCCATCTTCAGCCTTCTTCCCGCCATCGGTGAAGTTTCCCGCCATCCGGCGCCATCTTCAGCCTTCTTCCCGCCATCCGTGGAGTTTTCCCGCCATTGGACGCCATCTTGAGGACGCCGCGCGGGAAGAAGAGGGGCGTGGACTCCGAAAGCGCGCGAGAACTGAAGCCCCGCCTCACGTCTGGACGTTGCGTAAGGTCCTGGAAGGAGCCCAGCAGACGCCGACGTCACAGGAGCGCGACGGAAGGTCCTCAACCCTGACGATCCACTGCGGAGCCGCGGCCTACGGAACAGGATCATCGCAAGGTAGGCCACGGTCCACTAGGGGGGAGGAAGATGTCGGATACGGAGGAGAGCTCCACTGCCTCAACCCCCGCCAGCGCTACCGCTGTTGCAGTTATGCCCTTCACCATGCCCTATATCCCGGGAGCAGCTTGGCTACCCCAGTACTCAGGGGAGTCACATACCCTGCATGACTTTAGAGAAAAGCTGGATAGCCTCTTCCAGGTGTACCCCCTCACAGAAGAGCAAAAAGTGAGCATCCTGGTGGCCCAACTAACTGGGGCAGCCAAAAGGGAAGTAAAATCCTGGCCACCTGGGAGGAAGACTGTCGCAGGGATACTAACCCGGCTGAAGGACACCTTTGATACCCGCACCTCAGCCGAGATTAAACTTAGATTCTACGGGTGCAAGCAGCGAGCGCATGAGAGTATAAGGGACTATGCACTCAACCTACAAGAGGCCCTGAGAGCCATTAAGCAGACCGACCCCGACAGCGTGGGAAACGAGGACAGGCTGTTAACCGAACAATTTATAGAGGGACTATATTGCAATGTCCACCGAACCCAGTTGCGGGCCATAGCCTTACAGGATCCTCATCTGGACTTTGCACAGTTCAAGGACAGAGCTATCCGGGTGCTCCGAGAACCGGCACCGGGTGGCGTTGTGACCCACAGGCGCCCAGCTATCACTTACCACCAGGAGGCGGCGCCCTTGTCAGCAGGGCCTGTGGGAGCTGATGCGCAGGCTTTGGACAATGACCCGGCTCCAGACCTACACCATCAGGTCCAAGAGCTAGCTAAAAGCGTTGCTGCGCTAACCCGAACTGTGCAGTCTTTACAGGTTTCCACTCCAGGGAAGATCCAGCTGGCATCCGGACCGGAGGACATCCCGTGGCGTCGACCAAGGAGGACCCCACCGGCCAGAGGAAGACCCAGTGACCGATACAGCGAGGACGGACGACCCATCTGCCGCCGCTGCAATCAACCCGGACATATGGAAAGGTACTGTTCTTTAAACGGGCACAACCTGGGGTAGAGGGCCAACCCCCAGGAAAAAGATCACCAGGCCCATCGAACTGGCGCGACAGATATGTGGGAGGACGTCCAGTCTTGCCTGTGGTACTGGATGGCATTCCCATGAGTGCCCTACTGGACACCGGGTCACAGGTCACCACCATCCCGTACGTGCTCTTCAAGCAGTACTGGAATGACTCGGATATTACCCGCTACCCTGACGACGACTTGAGTATCATCGCCAGCAATGGTCAGCCCGTGCCACAGATCGGATTTAAAGAGGTGACCATCAAAATTGGTAGAGTCGAACTGGCCGCACAGGGACTGATCATTGTAGATATTGACAAACATGAGAGTCACCCAAAAATAACTCTAGGAACTAATGTAATTGAAAATTGTCTTGCAGAGGTGATTTTCCTTTTACAGCAGGTTGCCAAGAATGCCAGCTCCGGCGAGCAGCGGGTGCTCCAGAAAGAGATCCGGGCACTGATGCAACGGCAACAAGTGGAACTCTCCGGCGGTGAGATTGGTAGCGTAAGAATGTGTGACCCTTTTCCTATTGCCATGCCCCCAAAAAGTGAAATGATGATTTGGTGCCGGGCAGCTATTGGTCTGAGAGGTAGAGATTACCAGGCAATGGTAGAACCAGTTTACTCAGACAGTAGGCCCACCATTTTGACAGCACGGGGGGTGGTCAATGTACGCCATGGGAGGGTGCCCGTTCGCATAATAAATATCGGGGAGAGGGAAGTGTACCTGCCCCGGTATGCCACGCTAGCCAAATTATATACCACTAATCAAAATTCTATACAATCTGTGGAACCCTTGCCTCCATCTCACCCGGAGGAAGGTAACGGCTCTAAGAAAGACATGGAGGACTGGTGTCAGCAACTACATCTGGGTACTGACTCCACTCCCTCACACCAGAAACAAGGAGTCTATCGGGTGGTTCAAGAGTATGAGAGAGTGTTTAGTAAACACCCGTTAGACTTCGGGCGAGTCAAGGGGGTAGAACACCGCATCCCCACGGGAGATCATCCTCCCATAAAAGAGAGGTATCGACCCGTACCCCCTGCACATTACCAACACGCCAAGGGGATGCTTAGAGACATGAAGGAGGCTGGGGTAATCCGGGATAGCTGTAGCCCCTGGGCAGCCCCACTAGTTTTAGTCAAAAAGAAAGACAACACCATGAGGATGTGTGTAGATTACCGGAAAATCAACCGTATCACACACAAGGATGCGTACCCCTTACCAAGGATAGAGGAGTCATTGGCTGCTTTAAGATCTGCTAACTTCTTCTCTACCTTGGATCTCACTAGCGGGTACTGGCAGGTTCCTGTAGCAGAGGCGGACCGGGAGAAGACCGCATTCACCACCCCGATGGGACTTAGCGAGTTCACCTGCATGCCGTTCGGACTCTGCAACGCCCCAGGAACCTTCCAACGATTAATGGAGTGCTGTCTGGGCCACAGAAACTTCGAGACGGTCCTGTTGTACCTGGACGATGTCATCGTATACTCCAAAACTTATGAGGACCACCTGAAACACCTGGCGGAGGTGTTCGAAGCTCTGGCGAGTTACGGCCTAAAGGTGAAACCCTCCAAGTGTCACCTCCTGAAACCAAAGGTGCAATACCTGGGACACGTGGTGAGCGCTGACGGAGTGGCTCCCGACCCCGATAAGATCACCGCAATTAAGGGATGGCCAAGCCCCTCCAGCGTAAAAGAAGTGCGGCAGTTCCTAGGGTTGGTAGGCTACTACCGAAGGTTTATTCCCGGTTTCACCAAAAAGGCAGCACCTATGCAGGACCTCCTGATAGGCCAGTCCCGGAAGGCCAAGAACCAGAAGCCGCCCTTCAAATGGGAAAAGCTAGAAGAAGAGTCCTTCCGCCAGCTGAAGATGGCCCTCACGGGGGATGAAATCTTGGCGTACCCGGACTATAGCCAGCCCTTCATCCTCTACACCGACGCCAGTAACATCGGGCTAGGAGCCGTACTGTCCCAGATTCAGCAGGGGAGAGAACGAGTAATCTCCTATGCCAGCCGAAAACTGCGACCCACCGAAAGGAACCCCGAAAATTACAGCTCATTTAAGCTAGAGTTCCTGGCCGTGGTATGGGCAGTCACCGAGCGCTTTAGGCATTACCTCGCTTCTTCCCGGTTCACCGTATACACGGATAACAACCCGTTGACACACCTGGACACGGCAAGACTCGGTGCCCTGGAGCAGAGGTGGATGGCCCGTCTGTCCAACTACGAGTTCACAATTAAATACCGGGCAGGGCGCTCCAATACCAACGCGGACGCCCTGTCCAGGATGCCCAACCTGCCGGACGGAGGAGAAGATCCGGAGGGACTGGAAGAAGTTGAACTCCCTGCGTTCCACCGTCATGGGACTATCCAGTATTCCCACCGGGTAAGGAGTAAGCAGGCTGCTACATTGAACCCCTTACCTCACTACAACTGGGCGGAAACGCAAGACAGCGACCCTGCCGTCCGACTGGTGAAGGAGATGCTGACTCGCCCGGAGGCTAGCCTGGAATCAGACGCTCCAGAGGAAGCCAAACAACTATGGGCAGAGAAGAGTCGACTGTTCCTTTACAAGGGGAAGTTGTGCCGCAGAATGGTTAACTCCAGCACGCATGAACTACTCTGGCAAGTAGTGGTGCCACGAAGAGACGCAGCCATGGTGATGGAGGCATACCACGACGGAGCTGGACACTTCGGGTGGAAAAAGCTGGAGTTCCTGCTGCGCGAGCGGTTCCACTGGGTAGGCATGAGGGGAACCATCGAGAAGTGGTGCAGAGACTGTGGCCCGTGCAATCTGAGAAGGAAGGACCGGGCCAGCCAGAAGACTCCCCTGCAGTCCATCGTCACCCGGCAACCGTTGGAACTGGTAGCCTTGGATCATGTAAAACTGACCCCCAGCAGAAGTGGCTACGTCTACGCGTTAACCATCGTGGATCATTACTCCCGGTTTCTGGTTGTCGTCCCCGTCAAGGACTTAACGGCTCGAACAGCAGCTAGAGCCTTCCAGCAGCACTTTTGCCGTCCACACGGGTACCCGGACCAAGTGCTGACGGACCAGGGACCTGCCTTTGAAGCGGAGGTCTTCCAGGAATTCTGCAATCTGTATGGCTGCCGGAAGATAAGGACGACACCCTACCATCCGCAAACTAATGGACTTTGTGAGAAAATGAACCAGGTGGTAATGGATCTTCTAAAAACGTTGCCCCTGGAAGAACGCAGTCTGTGGCCTGAGAAGTTGCCCGATCTGGTGGACCTATACAACCACATCCCGGTAGGTTCCACCAACTGTACCCCGGCTTACCTAATGAGGGCAAGACCTGGTAAGTTACCTGTTGACCTGGAAATGGGAGTCCTGACGCCCGAGGACACTTCACCAGAAACAGACTGGGACACAGAGAGGCAGCAGCAGTACCGGAAAGTACAGGAGAGCGTGGAGCGAAGTCTCTGTCAGGCTAGGGAAAGACAAGAGAAGACTTACAACCAGTATGCTCCCACTGTTCCCCTGGTACCCGGAGAGCAGGTCTTGAAGAGGAAGAGACGGCTCCACAAGTTGGACGACCAGTGGGAGAAGGACCCGTACACCGTACTGCCCTCAAGCCACGAGAACCCGAAGGTCTGTACCATCAGTAAAGACGGAGGGGAAACCACAGCCATTGTATCCCGGGACCACCTGAAGAAGTGCCCCGAACAACTGAGGAACCCTGAGGAGGAACAGGAAGACCATCGACCCGTGGAAGAAAGGGAAGATATGGTTAGTACCGTGCTCGGGGACTTCCCTCGGTCTTGGACTCAAGTCAATGGTGCAGTTGTGGTACCCGTACTCACCTTCCTCCAACCATCATCCCAAGAACCTACGGAGCAACGGGTAGAGCTGGAAGAGCAGCCGGTCCAGGAGGCAGAAGACTCCACCCAAGCGGAACAGGAGAATCCACCCTCTGCTTATAGTGAGCCTGCCGTACCCCTAGTGAGACAAAGAGCCGGTAGACAGCTGCCCAGTTTACCCTTGACAGCTCCTACACCCTGTAGTTCAGGGCCAGACAGTCAGCTCCGTAGGTCCACTAGGGCCACTAGAGGCCAGTTACCCGCACGTTGGAGGATCTAAATGTTTAAGTTGTTTTACAATGTTTACCTGTTTATTGTTGCTTGTGTGTAATTTTGTGTTTCTAGTTGTTTTTAGGAGTCTTCGGTGGATTTACCGGGAATCCTTTGTATATAGTTGGAGCGTAACCCAGGATGGACTAGAGACTGTTAAGGACTTGGGGTAGGACAGACCCCTACCTGGTTACGTCTCCCTGTGTTGGTGAAATGGACACCTTTGCTTTTCTTCAAAGACTGCACCCGGTTGCGGACATCCGTGACCATCTTATTGTGTTTCCTTATTGTATTTTATTGTTCTTTGATATACCTTGTTATATTTTTCTAAAAAGTGTTTAGTCCCGGAGTACTAAATTTCACTAGGGGGGAGTGTGACACCCCAGGGGTCTGGTTGTCACAGTGATAGAGATATTACGTCTGAGAGCAGGTGGGAGGTCCTTTGGTCAGGGATCCTGTGCATGCCACACCTCCTGCCCAGCCTTGGGAGGGGAAGAACTTCCCCTGTATAAACCCGGGGCTGAGGCAGGGTGAGTGAGTCCAGGAAGAGTAGAGACAAGAGCAGCATAGGAAGCAGCAGAGTCACAAGGAGTCAGGGGCTGGCAGCTAAAGAGCTCGCCCTGACTAAGAAGATTCTTTACCGGACCCGGAGTCCGAGGCTGTGGGGACTAACTTCTACCCAGCAGCAGAATCCGTCAGGCAGGGGATTTCAGGTCCCCTGGCCCAGAAGCCCGAAGGCCCGGTCACACGCGTGGGACCAGCACCGCCATCGTGGAGCGGAAGCCATTAGAAGGCCCCGAGTCACCGGCCATACGGGTGAGCACCACACGGTACACTCAGGGACGTGGGCTACTTACATCAGCTTCTAGCAAGGTAGCCAGAAGAGTACAGTCAGCTTGGGAGGCCTACAACTACGCCTGGCCAGGGGAGATCCCATCTGCTCAAGGACTGACCAGGCCCCGTTCGCTAGCAAGTACTCCGGGAGGGTCTATCGTTGTTACCAGTAAAGACCCTGAACGCTACCATACCGTCTCTGAGTGGTTCCTGCTACCCCCATCATCCACGTCGGCTGCCCTGAGGCCATACCCCTCCCGTTGGGGGTTATACTATCACGCTGCACCATCCTTCCACCGGCCTCAGCGGTCTGCCCTGCAGCAGCAGCCCCCCCTGGCTGCATTCAACGGGTGGCGTAGTCATCAACCATTTTCTACCGCTAACAGACTGCCGTCCAGTTTGACTCCCTGGGCACGGACCGGGTCACCGCCACGAGACTACAACCCTAAACAGATCCGGCTCCGGGTAAGCTCCCGCGTGCGCAACGCAGCGCGACACAGGCCCAGGGGCGCGTCATATACATTATATTAGGTTTAGTGTTTTATTGTATATAATCTTGTATATAGGACGGTGTTTTATGTGTATATAGGACGGTGTGAGCGTTGTGTGGGATTGTATATAGAAGTATGAATGAAGCTGGGCCGGGGGTTTTATAGGTTTTATAATAGTTATTTCATGTATATGTATATATTCCTGGGGGGATTTATTTTCTGTGATTTGTCGTCTTGTTTTGTTCTTATGTTCGGTGTCCTGTAATGTATTATTGTTCTGTCATGTACTGTACTTATTCTATCAATAAAAAAAAGACCTGCAGTGTATATATACAGAATAATACAGATACTGAGAATTACATGTGGCACCCCAGGGTTCTGGTCTCCACAATAATAGCAATATTATGTCTGAGAGCAGGTGGGAGGTCTCTTGGTCAGGGATCTTATGCATGCCACACCTCCTGCCCAGTCCTGGGAGGGGAAGAACTTCCCCTATATAAACCTGGGGCTGAGGCAGGGTTAAGAGAGAACAAGAGTAGAGAAGAGAAGCAGCATAGGAAGAAACAACAGGAGCTCTGTGGGAGCAGTGCTACAAGGAGTCAGGGGCTGGCAGCTGCAGAGCTCGCCCTGACTGAGACGTTATCACCGGACCCGGAGTCCGAGGCTGTGGGGACTAATCCTTACCCAGCAGCAGAAACCGACCGGCAGGGGATTGCAGGTCCTCTGGCCCAGAAACCCGAAGGCACGGTCACACGCGTGGGACCAGCACCGCCATCGTGGAGCGGAAGCCATTAGAAGGCCCCGAGTCACCGGCCATACGGGTGAGCACCACACGGTACACTCAGGGACATGGGCTACTTTTACCCGCCTCTAGCAAGGTAGCCAGAAGAGTACAGTTAGCTGGGAAGGCCTACAACTCCGCCTGGCCAGGGGAGATCCCATCTGCTCAAGGACTGACCAGGCCCCGATCGCTAGCAAGTACTCCGGGAGGGTCTATCTTTGTCACCAGTAAAGACCCTGAACTACACGCATCGTCTCTGAGTGGTTCCTGCTACCCCCATCATCCACGTCGGCTGCCCTGAGGCCATACCCCTCCCGTTGGGGGTTATACCATCCCCGCTGCACCATCCTTCCACCGGCCTCAGCGGTCTGCCCTGCAGCGGCAGCTCCAAAGCTGCATTCAACGGGTGGCGTAGTCATCCAACATCCACTGCTATTTTACCGCCACTTAGTCTGACTCCCTGGGCACGGACCGGGTCACCGCCACAAGACTACTACCCCCATCTGATCCGGCTCCGGGTAAGCCCCCGTGTACGCGATGCCGCACGGCACAGAAGGCCCAGGGGTGCGTCAACTTTTGGCGTAGTCGGCAGGATTTCGTGCCCGCAACCACCGGGTACTGCGTGCCTGAAAAAGACTGTTCAAACTTACCAGTGGTGAAGTTTCCCGCCATCCGGCGCCATCTTTTGCCTTCTTCCCGCCATCCGCGAAGTTTTCCCGCCATCCGGCGCCATCTTCTGCGTTCTTCCCGCCATCCGTGGAGTTTTCCCGCCGTTGGACGCCATCTTGAAGACGCCGCGCGGGAAGAAGAGGGGCGTGGACTCCGAAGGCGCGCGAGAACTGAAGCCCCGCCTCACGTCCGGACGTTGCGTAAGGTCCTGGAAGGAGCCCAGCAGACGCCGACGTCACAGGAGCGCCACGGAAGGTCCTCCACCCTGACGATCCACTGCGGAGCCGCGGCCTACGGAAGAGGATCATCGCAAGGTAGGCCACGGTCCACTAGGGGGGAGGAAGATGTCGGATACGGAGGAGATCTTCACTGCCTCAACCCCCGCCAGCGTCAGCGCTGCTGCAGTCATGCCTTTCACCATGCCCTATATCCCGGGAGCAGCCTGGCTACCCCAAAACTCAGGGGAGTCACATACCCTGAATGACTTTAGAGAAAAGCTGGATAGCCTCTTCCAGGTGTACCCCCTCACAGAAGAGCAAAAAGTGAGCATCCTGGTGGCCCAACTAACCGGGGCAGCCCAAAGGGAGGTAAAGTCCTGGCCACCTGGGAGGAGGACTGTCGCAGGGATACTAACCCGGCTGAGGGACACCTTTGATACCCGCACCTCAGCCGAGATTAAGCTTAAATTCTATGGGTGCAAGCAGCGAGCACATGAGAGTATAAGGGACTATGCACTAAACCTACAAGAGGCCCTGAGAGCCATTAAGCAGACCGACCCCGACAGCGTGGGAAACGAGGACAGGCTGTTAACCGAACAATTTATAGAGGGACTATATTGCAATGTCCACCGAACCCAGTTGCGGGCCATAGCCTTACAGGATCCTCATCTGGACTTTGCACAGTTCAAGGACAGAGCTATCCGGGTGCTCCGAGAACCGGCACCGGGTGGCGTTGTGACCCACAGGCGCCCAGCTATCACTTACCACCAGGAGGCGGCGCCCTTGTCGGCAGGGCCTGTGGGGGCTGATGCGCAGGCTTTGAACAATGACCCGGCTCCAGACCTGCACCATCAGGTCCAAGAGCTAGCTAAAAGCGTTGCTGCGCTAACCCGAACTATGCAGTCTTTACAGGTTTCCACTCCAGGGAAGATCCAGCTGGCATCCGGACCGAAGGACATCCCGTGGCGCCGACCAAGGAGGACCCCACCGGCCAGAGGAAGACCCAGCGACCGATACAACGAGGACGGACAACCCATCTGCCGCCGCTGCAATCAACCCGGACATATGGCAAGGTACTGTCCTTTAAACTGGCACAACCTGGGGTAAAGGGCCAACCCCCAGGAAAAAGATCACCAGGCCCATCGAACTGGCGCGACAAATATGTGGGAGGACGTCCAGTCTTGCCTGTGGTACTGGATGGCATTCCTATGAGTGCCCTACTTGACACCGGGTCACAGGTCACCACCATCCCGTACGTGCTCTTCAAGCAGTACTGGAATGACTCGGATATAACCCGCTACCCTGACGACGACTTGAGTATCATCGCCAGCAATGGTCAACCCGTGCCGCAGATCGGATTTAAAGAGATGACCATTAAAATCGGTAGAGTCGAACTGGCAGCACAGGGACTGATCATTGTAGACATTGACAAGCGTGAGAGTCACCCAAAGATAACTCTAGGAACTAATGTGATTGAAAATTGTCTTGCAGAGGTGATTTTCATTTTACAGCAGGTTGCCAAGAACGCCAGCTCCAGCCAGCAGCGAGTGCTCCAGAAAGAGATCCGGGCACTGATGCGACGGCAACAAGTGGAACTCTCCGGCGGTGAGATTGGTAGCGTAAGAATGTGTGACCCTTTCCATATTGCCATGCCCCCGAAAAGTGAAATGATGATTTGGTGCCGGGCAGCTATTGGTCTGAGAGGTAGAGATTACCAAGCAATGGTAGAACCAGCCTGTTCAGACAGTAGGCCCACCATTTTGACAGCCCGGGGGGTGGTTGATGTACGCCATGGGAGGGTGCCCGTTCGCATAATAAATATCGGGAAGAGGGAAGTGTACCTACCCCGGCATGCCACACTAGCCAAATTATACACCATCAACCAAAATTCTATACAGTCTGTGGAACCCTTGCCTCCATCTCACCCGGAGGAAGGTAACGGCTCTAAGAAAATAATGGAGGATTGGTGTCAGCAACTACATTTGGGTACTGACTCCACTCCCTCCCATCAGAAACAGGGAGTCTATCGGGTGGTTCAAGAGTACGAGAGAGTGTTTAGTAAACACCCGTTAGACTTCGGGCGAGTCAAGGGGGTGGAACACCACATCCCCACGGGAGACCATCCTCCCATAAAAGAGAGGTATCGACCCGTACCCCCTGCACACTACCAACACGCCAAGGGGATGCTTAGAGACATGAAGGAGGCTGGGGTAATCAAGGATAGCTGTAGCCCCTGGGCAGCCCCACTAGTCTTAGTCAAAAAGAAAGACAACACCATGAGAATGTGTGTAGATTACCGGAAAATCAACCGAATCACACACAAGGATGCGTACCCCTTACCAAGGATAGAGGAGTCTTTGGCTGCTTTAAAATCTGCTAACTTCTTCTCTACCTTGGATCTCACTAGCGGGTACTGGCAGGTTCCTGTAGCAGAGGCGGACCGGGAGAAGACCGCATTCACTACCCCGATGGGACTTAGCGAGTTTACGTGTATGCCGTTCGGACTCTGCAATGCACCAGGAACCTTCCAACGATTAATGGAGTGCTGTCTGGGACACAGAAACTTCGAGACGGTCCTGCTGTACCTGGACGATGTCATCGTATATTCCAAGACTTATGAGGACCACCTGAAACACCTGGCGGAAGTGTTCGAAGCCCTGGCAAGTTATGGCCTGAAGGTGAAACCCTCTAAGTGTCACCTCCTGAAGCCAAAGGTGCAGTACCTGGGACACGTGGTGAGTGCTAACGGAGTGGCTCCCGACCCTGATAAGATCACCGCAATTAAGGAATGGCCAAGCCCCTCCAGCGTAAAGGAAGTGAGGCAGTTCCTCGGGTTGGTAGGCTACTACCGAAGGTTTATTCCCGGTTTCACCAGAAAGGCAGCTCCTATGCAGGACCTCCTGATAGGCCAGTCCAGGAAGGCCAAGAACCAGAAGCCACCCTTCAGATGGGAGAAGCTGGAAGAAGAGTCCTTCCGCCAGCTGAAGATGGCCCTCACGGGGGATGAAATCCTGGCATACCCTGATTATAGCCAGCCCTTTATCCTCTACACCGACGTCAGTAACATCGGGCTAGGAGCCGTACTGTCCCAGATTCAGCAGGGGAAAGAACGGGTAATTGCTTACGCCAGCCGAAAACTGCGACCCACCAAAAGAAACCCTGAAAATTACAGCTCATTTAAGCTAGAGTTCCTGGCAGTGGTGTGGGCAGTCACCGAACGCTTTAAGCACTACCTCGCTTCTTCCCGGTTCACCGTGTACACGGATAACAACCCGTTGACACACCTGGACACAGCAAGACTCGGTGCCCTAGAGCAGAGATGGTTGGCCCGCTTGTCCAACTATGAGTTCACAATCAAATACCGGGCAGGACGCTCCAATACCAACGCGGACGCCCTGTCCAGGATGCCAAATCTACCGGACGGAGGGGAAGACTCAGAGGGACTGGAAGAAGTTGAACTCCCCGCATTCCACCGTCATGGGACTATCCAGTATTCCCACCGTGTAAGGAGTAAATCCGCTACGTTCAACCCTTTACCTCATTACAACTGGGCGGAGACGCAAGACAGTGACCCTGCCGTCCGACTGGTAAAGGAGATGCTGACTCGGCCAGATGCACGCCTTGACCCAGACGCTCCGGAGGAAGCCAAGCAACTGTGGGCTGAGAAGAGTCGACTGTTCCTTTACAAGGGGAAGTTGTGCCGCAGAATGGTTAACTCCCGGACGCATGAACTAATCTGGCAAGTAGTGGTGCCAAGAAGAGACGCAGCTATGGTGATGGAGGCATACCACGATGGAGCTGGGCACTTCGGATGGAAGAAGCTGGAGTTCCTGCTGCGCGGGCGGTTCCATTGGGTGGGCATGAGAGGAACCATCGAGAGGTGGTGCAGAGACTGTGGCCCGTGCAACTTAAGAAGGAAGGACCGTGCCAGCCAGAAGACTCCCCTGCAGTCCATCGTCACCCGGCAGCCGTTGGAACTGGTAGCCTTGGATCATGTAAAACTGACCCCAAGCAGAAGTGGCTACGTCTACGCACTAACCATCGTGGATCACTACTCCCGGTTCTTGGTTGTCGTCCCCGTCAAGGACTTAACAGCTCGAACAGCAGCTAGAGCCTTCCAGCAGCATTTCTGCCGTCCACACGGGTACCCGGACCAAGTGTTGACGGATCAGGGACCTGCCTTTGAAGCGGAGGTCTTCCAAGAATTCTGCACTCTGTATGGGTGCCGGAAGATAAGGACGACACCCTATCATCCGCAAACTAATGGACTTTGTGAGAAAATGAACCAGGTGGTGATAGATCTTCTAAAAACATTGCCCCTGGTAGAACGCAGTCTGTGGCCCGAGAGGCTGCCCGACCTAGTGGACCTATACAACCACATCCCGGTAGGTTCCACTAACTGTACCCCGGCTTACCTGATGAGGGCAAGACCTGGTAAGCTACCTGTTGACCTGGAGATGGGAGTCCTGACACCCGAGGACACTTCACCAGAAGCAGACTGGGACACAGAGAGGCAGCAGCAGTACCGGAAAGTACAGGAGAGCGTGGAGCGTAGTCTCTGTCAAGCTAGGGAAAGACAAGAGAAAACTTACAACCAGTATGCTCCCGCTGTTCCCCTGGTGCCCGGAGAGCAGGTCTTGAAGAGGAAAAGACGGCTCCATAAGTTGGACGACCAGTGGGAGAAGGACCCGTACACCGTACTGCCCTCAAGCCACGACAACCCGAAGGTCTGTACCATCAGCAAAGACGGAGGGGAAACCACAACCATTGTATCCCGGGATCACCTGAAGAAGTGTCCCGAACAGCTACGGAACCCTGAAGAGGAACAAGAAGACCCTCGACCCGTAGAGGAAGGGAAAGATATGGTTAGTACTGTGCTCGGAGACTTCCCTCGGTCCTGGACTCAAGTCAATGGTGCAGTTGTGGTACCCGTCCTCACGTTCCTCCAACCAGCATCCCAAGTACTTACGGAGCAACCGGTAGAGCTGGAAGAACAGCCGGTCCAGGAGGCAGAAGACTCCACACAAGCAGATCAGGAGGATCAACCCTCTGCTTATAGTGAGCCTGCCATACCCCTGGTGAGCCAAAGAGCCCGTAGACAGCTGCCCAGTTTACCCTTGACAGCTCCTACACCCTGTAGTTCAGGGCCAGACAGTCAGCTCCGTAGGTCCACTAGGGCCACTAGAGGCCAGTTACCCGCACGTTGGAGGATTAGAAGTGTTTAAATTGTTTTATTTGTGGTCACCTGTCTGTTACTTGTAAATAATTATGTGTTTCTAGTTATTTTTAGGAGTCCTTGGTGGATTTACCGGGAATCCTTGTACAATTGGTTGGAGCGTAACTTAGGAATGGACTAAAGACTGTTAAGGACTCGGGGCAGGACAGACCCCTACCTGGTTACGTCTCCCTGTTTTGGTGAAATGGACACCTTGCTTTTCTTCAAAAACTGCACCCGGTTGCGGACACACCGTGACCATCTTTATGTGTTTCCTTATTGTATTTTATTGTTGTTGTTACACCCTGTTATGTTTTTGTAAAATATGTTTAGTCCCGGAGTACTAAATTTCACTAGGGGGGAATGTGGCACCCCAGGGGTCTGGTCTCCACAATAATAGCAATATTATGTCTGAGAGCAGGTGGGAGGTCTCTTGGTCAGGGATCTTATGCATGCCACACCTCCTGCCCAGTCCTGGGAGGGGAAGAACTTCCCCTATATAAACCTGGGGCTGAGGCAGGGTTAAGAGAGAACAAGAGTAGAGAAGAGAAGCAGCATAGGAAGAAACAACAGGAGCTCTGTGGGAGCAGTGCTACAAGGAGTCAGGGGCTGGCAGCTGCAGAGCTCGCCCTGACTGAGAAGTTATCACCGGACCCGGAGTCCGAGGCTGTGGGGACTAATCCTTACCCAGCAGCAGAAACCGACCGGCAGGGGATTGCAGGTCCTCTGGCCCAGAAACCCGAAGGCACGGTCACACGCGTGGGACCAGCACCGCCATCGTGGAGCGGAAGCCATTAGAAGGCCCCGAGTCACCGGCCATACGGGTGAGCACCACACGGTACACTCAGGGACGTGGGCTACTTTTACCCGCCTCTAGCAAGGTAGCCAGAAGAGTACAGTTAGCTGGGAAGGCCTACAACTCCGCCTGGCCAGGGGAGATCCCATCTGCTCAAGGACTGACCAGGCCCCGATCGCTAGCAAGTACTCCGGGAGGGTCTATCTTTGTCACCAGTAAAGACCCTGAACTACACGCATCGTCTCTGAGTGGTTCCTGCTACCCCCATCATCCACGTCGGCTGCCCTGAGGCCATACCCCTCCCGTTGGGGGTTATACCATCCCCGCTGCACCATCCTTCCACCGGCCTCAGCGGTCTGCCCTGCAGCGGCAGCTCCAAAGCTGCATTCAACGGGTGGCGTAGTCATCCAACATCCACTGCTATTTTACCGCCACTTAGTCTGACTCCCTGGGCACGGACCGGGTCACCGCCACAAGACTACTACCCCCATCTGATCCGGCTCCGGGTAAGCCCCCGTGTACGCGATGCCGCACGGCACAGAAGGCCCAGGGGTGCGTCATACACCCAGTATACAGGACAAGAGAAGTGATACTGTGCAGTGTATATATACAGAATAATACAGATACTGAGAATTACACCCAGTATAATATACAGAATAATACACATACTGAGAATTACACCCAGTATACAGGACAAGAGAAGTGGCACTGTGCAGTGTATATATACAGAATAATACAGATACTGAGAATTACACCCAGTATACAGGACAAGAGAAGTGGTACTGTGCAGTATATATATACAGAATAATACAGATACTGAGAATTACACCCAGTATAATATACAGAATAATACAGATACTGAAAATTACACCCAGTATACAGGACAAGAGAAGTGGTACTGTGCAGTGTATATATACAGAATAATACAGATACTGAGAATTACACCCAGTATACAGGACAAGAGAAGTGGTACTGTGCAGTGTATATATACAGAATAATACAGATACTGAGAATTACACCCAGTATAATATACAGAATAATACAGATACTGAAAATTACACCCAGTATACAGGACAAGAGAAGTGGTACTGTGCAGTGTGTTTATACAGAATAATACAGATACTGAGAATGACACACAGTATAATATATAGAATAATACAGATACTGAGAATTACACCCAGTATACAGGACAAGAGAAGTAGTACTGTGCAGAGTATATATACAGAATAATACAGATACTGAGAATTACACCCAGTATACAGGACAAGAGAAGTGGTACTGTGCAGTGTATATATACAGAATAATACAGATACTGAGAATTACACACAGTATACAGGACAAGAGAAGTGGTACTGGGCAGTGTATATATACAGAATAATACAGATACTGAGAATTACACCCAGTATACAGGACAGGAGAAGTGGTACTGTGCAGTGTATATATACAGAATAATACAGATACTGAGAATTACACCCAGTATACAGGACAAGAGAAGTGGTACTGGGCAGTGTATATATACAGAATAATACAGGTACTGTGAATGACACCCAGTATAATATACAGAATAATACAGATACTGAGAATGACACCCAGTATAATATACAGAATAATACAGATACTGAGAATTACACCCAGTATACAGGACAAGAGAAGTGGTACTGTGCAGAGTATATATACAGAATAATAAAGATACTGAGAATTACACCCAGTATAATATACAGAATAATACTGATACTGAGAATTACACCCAGTATAATATGCAGAATAATACAGATACTGAGAATTACACCCAGTATACAAGACAAGAGAAGTGGTACTGTGCAGTGTATATATACAGAATAATAAAGATACTGAAAATTACACCCAGTATACAGGACAAGAGAAGTGGTACTGTGCAGTGTATATATACAGAATAATACAGATACTGAGAATTACACCCAGTATACAGAACAAGAGAAGTGGTACTGTGCAGTGTATATATACAGAATAATACAGAAACTGAGAATTACACCCAGTATACAGGACAAGAGAAGTGGTACTGTGCAGTGTATATATACATAATAATACAGATACTGAGAATTACACCCAGTATACAGGACAAGAGAAGTGGTACTGTGCAGTGTATATATATACAGAATAATACAAATACTGAGAATGACACCCAGTATAATACAAAGAATAATACAGATACTGAGAATTACACCCAGTATACAGGACAAGAGAAGTGGTACTGTGCAGTGTATATATAGAGAATAATACAGATACTGAGAATGACACCCAGTATAATATACAGAATAATACAGATACTGAGAATGACACCCAGTATAATATACAGAATAATACAGATACTGAGAATTACAACCAGTATACAGGACAAGAGAAGTGGTACTGTGCAGTGTATATATAGAGAATAATACAGATACTGAGAATGACACCCAGTATAATATACAGAATAATACAGATACTGAGAATGACACCCAGTATAATATACAGAATAATACAGATACTGAGAATTACACCCAGTATAATATACAGAATAATACAGATACTGAGAATTACACCCAGTATACAGGACAAGAGAAGTGGCACTGTGCAGTGTATATATACAGAATAATACAGATACTGAGAATGACACCCAGTATAATATACAGAATAATACAGATACTGAGAATTACACCCAGTATACAGGACAAGAGAAGTGGTACTGTGCAGAGTATATATACAGAATAATAAAGATACTGAGAATTACACCCAGTATACAGGACAAGAGAAGTGGTACAGTGCAGTGTATATATACAGAATAATACAGATACTGAGAATTACATCCACAATTCAGGACAGGAGAGGTGGTACTGTGCAGTGTATATATACAGAATAATACAGATACTGAGAATTACACCCAGTATACAGGACAAGAGAAGTGGTACTGTGCAGTGTATATATACAGAATAATACAGATACTGAGAATTACATCCACTATACAGGACAGGAGAAGTGGTACTGTGCAGTGTAAATATACAGAATAATACAAATACTGAGAATTATACCCAGTATACAGGACAAGAGAAGTGGTACTGTGCAGTGTATATATACAGAATAATACAGATACTGAGAATTACACCCAGTATACAGGACAAGAGAAGTGGTACTGTGCAGTGTATATATACAGAATAATACAGATACTGAGAATTACATCCACTATACAGGACAAGAGAAGTGGTACTGTGCAGTGTGTATATACAGAATAATATAGATACTGAGAATTACACCCAGTATACAGGACAAGAGGAGTGGTACTGTGCAGTGTATATATACAGAATAATACAAATACTGAGAATTACACCCAGTATACAAGACAAGAGAAGTGGTACTGTGCACTGTATACATACAGAATAATACAGATACTGAGAATTACACCCAGTATACAGGACAAGAGAAGTGGTACTGTGCACTGTATACATACAGAATAATACAGATACTGAGAATTACACCCAGTATACAGGACAAGAGAAGTGGTACTGTGCACTGTATACATACAGAATAATACAGATACTGAGAATGACACCCAGTATAATATACAGAATAATACAGATACTGAGAATTACACCCAGTATAATATACAGAATAATACAGATACTGAGAATTACACCCAGTATACAGGACAAGAGAAGTAGCACTGTGCAGTGTATATATACAGAATAATACAGATACTGAGAATTACACCCAGTATACAGGACAAGAGAAGTGGTACTGTGCAGTGTATATATACAGAATAATACAGATACTGAGAATTACACCCAGTATACAGAACAAGAGAAGTGGTACTGTGCAGTGTATATATACAGAGTAATACAGATACTGAGAATTACACCCAGTATACAGGACAAGAGAAGTGGTACTGTGCAGTGGATATATACAGAATAATACAGATACTGAGAATTACACCCAGTATACAGGACAAGAGAAGTGGTACTGTGCAGTGTATATATACAGAATAATACAGATACTGAGAATGACACCCAGTATACAGGACAAGAGAAGTGGTACTGTGCAGAGTATATATACAGAATAATACAGATACTGAGAATTACACCCAGTATACAGGACAAGAGAAGTGATACTGTGCAGAGTATATATACAGAATAATACAGATACTAAGAATTACACCAAGTATAATATACAGAATAATACAGATACTGAGAATTACACCCAGTATACAGGACAAGAGAAGTGATATTGTGCAGTGTATATATATACAGAATAATACAGATACTGAGAATGACACCCAGTATAATATACAGAATAATACAGATACTGAGAATTACACCCAGTATACAGGACAAGAGAAGTGGTACTGTGCAGTATATATATATACAGAATAATACAAATACTGAGAATGACACCCAGTATAATATACAGAATAATACAGATACTGAGAATGACACCCAGTATAATATACAGAATAATACAGATACTGGGAATTACACCCAGTATAATATACAGAATAATACAGATACTGAGAATTACACCCAGTATACAGGACAAGAGAAGTGGCACTGTGCAGTGTATATATACAGAATAATACAGATACTGAGAATTGCACCCAGTATAATATACAGAATAATACAGATACTGAGAATTACACCCAGTATACAGGACAAGAGAAGTGGTACTGTGCAGTGTATATACAGAATAATACAGATACTAAGAATGACACCCAGTATAATATACAGAATAATACAGATACTAAGAATTACACCCAGTATAATATACAGAATAATACAGATACTGAGAATTACACCCAGTATACAGGACAAGAGAAGTGGTACTGTGCAGAGTATATATACAGAATAATAAAGATACTGAGAATTACACCCAGTATACAGGACAAGAGAAGTGGTACTGTGCAGTGTATATATACAAAATAATACAAATACTGAGAATTACATCCACAATTCAGGACAGGAGAAGTGGTACTGTGCAGTGTATATATACAGAATAATACAGATACTGAGAATTACACCCAGTATACAGGACAAGAGAAGTGGTACTGTGCAGTGTATATATACAGAATAATACAGATACTGAGAATTACATCCACTATACAGGACAGGAGAAGTGGTACTGTGCAGTGTAAATATACAGAATAATACAAATACTGAGAATTACACCCAGTATACAGGACAAGAGAAGTGGTACTGTGCAGTGTATACACACAGGACAGGAGGAGTGGCGCTGAGAGTAGCACCTGCCTCCTGAGCTCAAGCACTTCCAGGAGGAGGGTCGTCGTCTGCCTCTCTTCTCCCCAGGGAGAGGCAGGCCTATTGGGAGGCCAGCATGGCTTCCCAGCCTCCTATCCCCCGGTCTATGCCGGCGGGGGAGAAGGAGCCTCAACAACCGGCCCAGGAGGGAGTGAGGAGATCGGGAAGGGTGAGGAAGAATACATCCACCTGCTCCAACCCCGAGACTGTTCACCGCCAGCCCAGAGAGGGAGACCGGGGCACCCCAGGCCCCAGGAACAAGAGCCCAGCAAGATCCTGGGGTGAGATGAGCTCCAGCGAGTCCACAAGTTCCTTCTCCTCCCGAGTGGTCGCCACGTTGCGAGAGTACGAGGACGCCGGCAAAGCACTAACCCAGCTGAAAGAGGAGCTGAGGGAGGCCCGGGTCCTGAACACCCGGGCGTCCAACAAGGAAAGACCCGCGACC
This sequence comes from Phyllobates terribilis, assembly GCF_046119375.1. Lineage (NCBI taxonomy): Eukaryota > Metazoa > Chordata > Amphibia > Anura > Dendrobatidae > Phyllobates > Phyllobates terribilis. The sequence continues at coordinate 279,908 of NW_027363441.1, read as the reverse complement.
TCCCAGAGGTTTAAAGCCCTCAGAGACGAGGTGGTCAGGTTAGTGCTCCTCCGGGAGGGGATTAAGAAAAGCGCAGGTCCCTTCCTGGAGAGGTTTAAGAACCAGCGGCGGTTCTCAGAAATGAAGGGGTTAAACACCTCAGGAGAACCGCCAGCCGGCGTCCTTAGTGAAGAGGAGGAGGAGGATGAAGAGGTGACTGGAGTCTCAGGTGCTGGAGCCAGTGAGGGGCAGAGCTGGAGCTCAAGTGGTCTCCCTGCAGGGCAGAGGACTCCCACAGCAGAGGCTGGAGTGTCGGGGGAGGAGGAGGAAGGAGGACTGCTGAGGGAGATCCGACTGCTGGAGTCTCCAGTGGACCTGACGCGGTTTTTCTTCGGTGAGGACAAACCAGTGGAGGAGACAGGGAAGAGGAGGAAGAAGAAGACCGGAGGAGCTGCACAGGAGGTGGTGAGTTACAAGTATGTACCAATGACTGATGTTGCGCCTGCCACCTTCTGTTTAAACCCCACCAAACCTAAAGGCACGGGCTCTGCAGTGGGCTCGAGGCAGAGGCAAGGTGGGGAGAGGAGGAGGACGTCCGGCGATGCTGCCATCTGTGCGGGGAACAGTGCAGGGGGCGAGGCTGTGGAGGTACTCACAGCGCCGGACATAGGAATTTCTGTGGAGTTTCCCACCCTGCCCTCTGCGGCTAAGTCGGTTATCACCGGGGCTGGGGGGGCAGGAAAGGATGTGAAAAACACATCTGCAAAGAACACTGGGCACACTGCTGCGACAGGGGGGCAGTGTGCCCCAGCGCCCAAAAAGGACACTAAGACCCCAAAGTCTGTGGGTGCAGGGCGGGCAGAGGTGCCGAGAAAACAGTCTGGCCAGAACAAGGACCAAAATGCTGCAGTAGGGGGGGCGGGGCGCTCCAGGAGACGACCTTCAGAAAGCCAGCAGCAACCAAAGGGAAACGGGTGTGGTGCTGCAGGGAGAGGAGTCTCTGGGAGTGCTCCCCTCCCCCGGCCCAGCAGGTGTGAGTGCAGAGACACCAGACACAAGGGAGGAAGGAAGGGAGGTGACTGTGGAAGGTGCAGAGAACAGCAGAGGTAATGGGGTGACAAGTAAAGGGAATGGAAATAGTGGTGCAGTGAATGATGGGAGTAATGGTGGAGCAGATGGTGAGAGTAATGGTGGAGCAGATGATGAGAGTAGTAGGAATGGTGGAATTAGTGGTACAGTGAATGATGATGCAGCAAATGGTGGAGGTAGTGGTGCAGTGAATGATGATGTAGCAAATGGTGGGGGTAGTGGTGGAATGAATGCTGGGAGTTGTGGGAATGATGGGAGTTGTGGTGTAGCAAATGTTGGGGGTAGTGGTGTAATGAATGATGGGAGTAATGGTCCTGCGAATGGTGTGAGTAGTAGTGGAGTGAACGATGGGAGTAATGGTCCTGCGAATTGTGTGAATAGTACTGGAGTGAATGGTGGGAGCAGCACTGGTGTTGGTGGGGGGGAAGTAGGCGCTGGTCCCGCTGCCCCCCCAGCATTGGCGGGGGCTTCAGCACAAAGCTATTCAGGAGCTGTCAGTGCTGGGGGTAGTAGTGCGTCCTCGTCTGGTGGCCCTGGGGATGGTGACTTGCAACAGCAGCTGCTGGACGCCCTGAGGAGAGTGGAGAGCTCCATCACTGTAGAGGGGAGGGAGGTTGATCTGTCTTTCTGGATAGAGAGACATGGTCTTTCAGCCTTCCGAGATAGAGGGGCAGAGACTGTCTGGTCTCTGCCGACAACGGGGCAGAGGAGTAACCGTAGGAACGTGGTCCGTCTCCAGTGGGTAAGCAAGGATTCCTGTCCTGATAGGTCGAAGGTGGTTGAGCTCCTGCTGGGGATGGGCTTTGCGGCATATGACATCTTTGCCTTGATCCATCCCTACGGGACCTCCTACTTCGATGTCAGCTTCGTGAGACCGGAGGGCCTTGAGCTTTTCTGGTCTCGCCATGAGCTGGCTCGGAGTCGCCCCGAATGGCATGGTCTCTTTCCCCTGGCAATAACCCGCCAAGATTCAGTCAGGAAAGTGACCGTTTTGACTAGTAACGAGTCGCTTTCCTGTATGGACATTACCACCTGGGTGAGTCGATACGGAGAGGTCACCAATATTCCCGAAAAGAATCTGGATGACCATGGTATCTGGTCAGGGGCCTGGACCTTCATGGTGAGATTGAAGGTTTCGGGAAACACTGTTACCCATATCCCCTCCTCAACCTTTTTGGGGAGGGATAGGATCTTGATTTTCTACCGGGGGCAGCCTAAGGTCTGTCACAGGTGCGGTAGTCCCACACACTTCAGTGCGCAGTGTACCACCCAGAAATGCGCACTGTGTGGGGACCTTGGTCATCTTGCTGCTGCCTGTCGCAGGATTAGGTGTAACTTGTGTGGTGACCTCGGTCACCCGTTCAGTCGCTGTCCGCGTTCCTTTGCCAATGCGGTCCTGAAAGCGGTGAGTGCGGGACAGGCGAAAGCTGGAACTAATCTTGCCGGTGAAGGGACCAGTAGGGGCGGGGGAGGCAGGGAACCGGTGAGGAGCAAGCTGCCGCCATCCACCATCAGGCGGCAGGAGAAGCGCCGTGGGGACAGGGGGCAGGGAGTAATGTCCCTAAACTCTGACCCAGGTACTTCACTTGCAGCTGAGGATCCTAAAGACAGTGAATTGAGCGAGGAAGTCAAGAGACTTGAAAGGGAAGAGCGAGAGGATGCCACGTCTTCCCAGGAACCCTCTTCTGGTGACAGTCTAGATGAGGGAGAGGGGGAGTGGTCACAGAAAAAGAAAAAGGGTAACAGAAAAACGGCCAGAGGTAGGAGGGGGACCAGGTCTCGAGCTGCCTCTTTGGAGTGCGACCCCTCTGACTCTCTGGCCGTGATCCAAGCGCCATTGGAGGGTTCAGCCGCCCCCCCTCTGGTGGATCTCTCCAACCGGTTCGGGGCTCTCCAGGACCTCCCTCTGGAGGGGGGAAGTAGGGACCCGGGGCCGGAGGTTGCGGACAAGGTGGTTGGGGCTCAGGAGATGGCTGGGTCTTCCTCTCGGGGGGCAAATACAAAGCCCTCTGGGGGGACGACTAACCCAGGACCACCAGACGAGGGCAAGAATGTATGTAAGGAGAGAATGGACGAGTCTGTTTGTCTTAAGCACACTAAAAACCCGTGATTATCGGAGGAAGAGGTTGGGACTGTCAGTGGTGGGAAGAAAAAGGCTATCTAATTCAATCAATCATGATGGCGGCACCCACCCCGTTGACGCTGGCAACTATTAATGTTTGCAGCATAAAGTCAGATGCGGCAAGGTACACGGCCTTTCATTTTCTCGGCCAACTTGACGCCGACATTATGTTTTTGCAGGAGACCAGGTTGACCGATATATCAACCTTGCATAAAGCAAGGCGGGAGTGGAGGCATGGGCCCTCCTACTGGTCTCTTGCGGCCGAGCCGTATAGCGGGGTGGCGGTCCTTTTTAAGACCGCAGCGGTTGAATGCAGACGAGTGATCGAATTAGAAATGGGGAGATGCTTGATCCTAGATGTCTCCATGGGGGGACAAGAGCTTCGGCTCATTAACATCTATGGTTCCCAGTCCAAGTGGGACCGCAAATGTCTCTTCCTGAAGATCAAACCTTTTTTATTTTCGAGTCGGCAGGTGGTCTTCGGAGGGGATTTCAACAATGTCACGATATCCTGTGATAGAGGAGGTTCCGGAGACCGGCTGGCTTATGACTGCGTCGCGTTAAACAGGATAGTTAGTGAGGCTCGCCTGGTGGATGTCCACATCCGGCACAACCTGGGCGACACGGGATTCACCTTTTTTAGAGGTAGTCAGTGCAGGTCTAGGCTAGACAGGTTTTATTTGAAGGAGGAGGCCGTCTCTTCACCGTTGTCGGTTGTGGAGGTGGAGTTCTCCGATCACTGTTTGATTATGTTTTCTCTGAACGTTACAGAGACTCCTCGGATGGGAAGAGGCTATTGGAAGCTGAATTCGTCACTCCTTGAGGAAGAAGCTGTGAGACGGTCTTTTGAGGAATTCTTTCAGAGCCAGGTACCATTGCTGGTCCTAAGTAACACTAAGTCAGAGTGGTGGGAGATGTTCAAACATCGGGTGGCGAGATTCTTCCGGCAGCTCTCGAACCTCAGAAGCCTGAACAGGGATCGCCTGTATCAGAGCCTGAGGAGGAAACTCGAGCATCTTGTCTCGACTGGAGGTAGCCGCGAGGAGATCTCCAGAGTGAAGTCCTTGCTGAAGAGGTGTCAGTACGATAGGCACGCATCTTTGGTTTTCGAGAGGGACTACAGGAAGTACTGCTCGCCCGACCCTTACAGAAACTGTAAGATGTCAGTGAATAGTAAGATAGTGACGGGGCTGGTGGACAGTACGGGGTCCCTGAGAAGGTCCAGATCAGGGATCTTGGAGGTCGTCAGTTCCTACTACTCGCACCTCTTGGGAAGGAGGGAGCTTGATCGTGACGGGATGTCGGCTTTCCTGGCTGAATCCGTTCCTGAGCCAGGGGCTGACCTCTCGCTGGGCGATTTGGCAGAAGTGATCAAAGAAGAGGAAGTGAGACTGGCGATCGATGGGCTTAGGCCCAAAATGTCGCCAGGTCCGGATGGCTTAACATCCGAGTTCTTTAGGACCTTTAGGGACTCTTTGGTCCCCCTCTTGACTCAGGTGTTTAACGAGTGTCTCTCCTCGGGCACTCTGCCGAGATCATTAAGGAGGTCAGCTTTGATCATTTTGTCAAAGGGTAAGGATCCGTCACGCATTGAGAACTGGCGTCCCATAGCGCTTCTCAATGTGGACAGGAAGATTTTGGCTAAGATACTTTTCAACAGGCTGGTGAAGTTTGCACCCCGGCTCCTTTCGGAGGTTCAGCACTGTTGCGTTCCTGGCCGTAGCACTTTTAGTGCTGTTCTAGGTGTCCGAGAGGCCGTGGAGCAAGGCAGGGCGGGCCTCTGGAAGGGGTTCTTGCTGACCCTGGATCAGGCAAAAGCCTTTGATCGTGTTAACCATGAGTACCTCTGGTCCACTCTTTTAAGGTATGGTCCGCCTGGAGGGTTTGTGGACTGGCTTAAGACCTTGTATGCAGGGGCTGAGACTTTCCCTCTGGTGAATGGGTGGATTGGACGACCTTTCGGGGTAGGATCCGGTGTCCGTCAGGGCTGTCCTCTTAGCCCTTTGCTTTACGCGTTTGCGATTGATCCCTTCCTCAGAAGGATCGATTGTGGACCGTTGGCGGGGGTGCAGATGGGCGGGGCGGCGCCGGAGGCTATCCTGAGGGTGGTGGCCTACGCGGACGATGTCACCGTCTTTGTTTCTTCGCAAGAGGAGGCAGTGGTGGTGATGTCAGAAGTGGAACGCTACTCGGAGGCATCCGGGTCCAAGGTCAACCAGGATAAGTGTGAGAGTCTCTGGCTGGGAGGCGGAGATCCCGGGTTTGATCTTCCGGACACCCTCCCCGAACCCCAAGAACATGCCAAAGTCCTGGGCATCGAATTCGGCCAGGGTGATTACCCCACAAAAAACTGGGAAGGCAGAATCAAAGGTGTCACCCAAAGAGTGGACCAATGGAGGGGTTGGTCTTTGACCCTGAGGGAAAGGGTTGGCCTGTGCAAAGCTTTCCTGCTCCCCTTGCTAATCTACCTGGGCAGCGTCTGTGTCTTGCCAGAGCCTCTCTGGACACGGGTCTACAGTCTGTTCTTCCAGATGTTATGGGGGAACAGACTGAACCTAGTCAAGCGGGAGGTCACTTACCGCACGAGGAGACTAGGGGGTTTGAATATGGTGAACCCCGTGGTGTTCCTAGTGAACACCTTCTTGAAAGTGAACGTGGCAAACCTCTGGAAAGAGAGGGCTCCTCCGTGGGTATTCTCCTGCAAGGGATGGTTTCAGCCTTTCTTCCAGGAATGGGAGACAGGGGGAAGATTGAAGGATCTTCGCACACCACACGGGCATCTCCCGGCTTATGTTACCCCGGTTCTGAAAATGATCCGCCGGTGGGGTCTGGGAATGTGGGAGGTGAGGTCCCTCCCGAGGAAACTCCTCGATATGAGGGTCTTGCTTTCTCATTTTCAGAGTCCATTGGCCCTCAAAGACTGCCCAAGTCGGGATCTGGAGGTTGGGTTGAGTTTGTTAAATTCTAGCAGGATCCCCGAGAAGTACTGGGACTTGACTTGGCGCTGCTTCCATGGTAAGCTGTATGTGAGGGACAATTTGAAGTTCAGGAGCTCCGAGGACAGGAATTGCCCCCGTGAGGCTTGTGCTAACATGCTGGAAAGCATGGAGCACTTCCTGCTTCATTGTCCCTTTAATACAGAGGTGTACAACAGGGTGGGGGCTTCCATTGGTTGACCGCGGCTGGCTACTCTGTCCTACGCCGGGTGGGCCTATGGAGCGTTCGGAGACCTTGGGAGAAGGGACCGAGACACTTTATTCATAGTCAGCGCAGTGGTCAGGTATTTCACGTGGAACGCACGAGTTTTAGTCTCGACGCAGAGTAAAATCCTCCATGTAGATGAAGTCTGTAGGAACATCCTAGGTGACCTGGTGAAGGTACGTTCTCTGGAGTATGAAAGACTGGGTGCCCGGAGGGCAGCCCGTCTCTGGAGGGGCTTTTTCTTCAGGGTGCCTTAGTCCGGTAGTACTCCTATATCCTGGTGGTGGGCTGATGTCTTTCCACCCTAGATTTTTGTTTTGTATTTCTGTCTCCTGAATAGAAGGTTTGCCGGCATCGATCTTTGGATGGTGAGTGTGTAGGTTGTGTTCTGTATATATTGTATATAATGTATAATAGGGGTTTTTTAGTTAGGTTGGGTGAGGGATTTGGGGGGGTTCTTCATCAGCGGTGATAAGAGGACTGATCTGGCCTGGTCCAGGCCCCGCCTGGGGAAAAACTTTGGGGCCTGATCCTAGCTCGGAGTAATCCTGAACTTTGTGGCCAGAGCTGGATCAGGGGTGGCGGGATAGTTAGTGTAGGTCTGTGTTTTATATATATATTAAAAAATTACAAAATATACAAAAAAAAAAAAAAAGGTTTAAAATTGTTCATGTCACTATTGTATATATTGTTATTTTTGGTTTTCTGTGGTGTGAATGAGGTGCGGTAAGGGGGTGACTAAGGTCAGGCAGTGGGACCAGTAGGTTAGTGTTAGTTTCCGGTTGTATATACGTTATATTAGGTTTAGTGTTTTATTGTATATAATCTTGTATATAGGACGGTGTTTTATGTGTATATAGGACGGTGTGAGCGTTGTGTGGGATTGTATATAGTAGTATGAATGAAGCTGGGCCGGGGGTTTTATAGGTTTTATAATAGTTATTTCTTGTATATGTATATATTCCTGGGGGGATTTATTTTGTTTCTATTTTCTGTGATTTGTCGTCTTGTTTTGTTCTTATGTTCGGTGTCCTGTAATGTATTATTGTTCTGTCATGTACTGTACTTATTCTATCAATAAAAAAAAAGACCTGCAGTGTATATATACAGAATAATACAGATACTGAGAATTACACCAAGTATACAGGACAAGAGAAGTGGTACTGTGCAGTGTATATATACAGAATAATACAGATACTGAGAATTACATCCACTATACAGGACAAGAGAAGTGGTACTGTGCAGTGTATATATACAGAATAATACATATACTGAGAATTACACCCAGTATACAGGACAAGAGAAGTGGTACTGTGCAGTGTATATATACAGAATAATACAAATACTAAGAATTACATCCACTATACAGGACAAGAGAAGTGGTACTGTGCACTGTATACATACAGAATAATACAGATACTGAGAATTACACCCAGTATACAGGACAAGAGAAGTGGTACTGTGCACTGTATACATACAGAATAATACAGATACTGAGAATGACACCCAGTATAATATACAGAATAATACAGATACTGAGAATTACACCCAGTATACAGGACAAGAGAAGTGGTACTGTGCAGAGTATATATACAGAATAATAAAGATACTGAGAATTACACCCAGTATACAGGACAAGAGAAGTGGTACTGTGCAGTGTATATATACAGAATAATACAGATACTGAGAATTACACCCAGTATAATATACAGAATAATACCGATACTGAGAATGAGACCCAGTATACAGGACAAGAGAAGTGGTACTGTGCAGTGTATATATACAGAATAATACAGATACTGAGAATTACACCCAGTATACAGGACAAGAGAAGTGGTACTGTGCAGTGTATATATTCAGAATAATACAGATACTGAGAATTACACCCAGTATACAGGACAAGAGAAGTGGTACTGTGCAGTGTATATATACAGAATAATACAGATACTGAGAATGACACCCAGCATAATATACAGAATAATACAGATACTGAGAATTACACCCAGAATACAGGACAAGAGAAGTGGTACTGTGCATTGTATATATACAGAATAATACAGATACTGAGAATGACACCCAGTATAATACAGATACTGAGAATTACACCCAGTATAATATACAGAATAATACAGATACTGAGAATTACACCCAGTATACAGGACAAGAGAAGTGGCACTGTGCAGTGTATATATACAGAATAATACAGATACTGAGAATTACACCCAGTATACAGGACAAGAGAAGTGTTACTGTGCAGTGTATATATACAGAATAATACAGATACTAAGAATTACACCCAGTATACAGGACAAGAGAAGTGGTACTGTGCAGTGTATATATATATATATACAGAATAATGCAGATACTGAGAATGACACCCAGTATAATATACAGAATAATACAGATACTGAGAATTACACCCAGTATACAGGACAAGAGAAGTGGTACTGTGCAGTGTATATATATACAGAATAATATAGATACTGAGAATGACACCCAGTATACAGGACAAGAGAAGTGGCACTGTGCAGTGTATATATACAGGACAGGAGAAGTGGTACTGTGCAGAGTATATATACAGAATAATACAGATACTGAGAATGACACCCAGTATAATATACAGAATAATACAGATACTGAGAATTATACCCAGTATACAGGACAAGAGAAGTGGTACTGTGCAGAGTATATATACAGAATAATAAAGATACTGAGAATTACACCCAGTATACAGGACCAGAGAAGTGGTACTGTGCAGCGTATATATACAGAATAATACAAATACTGAGAATTACATCCACAATTCAGGACAGGAGAAGTGGTACTGTGCAGTGTATATATACAGAATAATACAGATACTGAGAATTAAACCCAGTATACAGGACAAGAGAAGTGGTACTGTGCAGTGTATATATACAGAATAATACAGATACTGAGAATTACACCCAGTATACAGGACAAGAGAAGTGGTACTGTGCAGTGTATATATACAGAATAATACAGATACTGAGAATTACATCCACTATACAGGACAGGAGAAGTGGTACTGTGCTGTGTATATATACAGAATAATACAGATACTGAGAATTACATCCACTATTCAGGACAGGAGAAGTGGTACTGTGCAGTGTATATATACAGAATAATACAGATACTGAGAATTACATCCACTATACAGGACAAGAGAAGTGGTACTGTGCAGTGTATATATACAGAATAATACAGATACTGAGAATTACATCCACTATACAGGACAAGAGAAGTGGTACTGTGCAGTGTATATATACAGAATAATACAGATACTGAGAATGACACCCAGTATAATATATAGAATAATACAGATACTGAGAATTACACCCAGTATACAGGACAAGAGAAATGGTACTGTGCAGTGTATATATACAGAATAATACAGATACTGAGAATTACACCCAGTATACAGGACAAGAGAAGTGGTACTGTGCTGTGTATATATACAGAATAATACAGAAACTGAGAATTACATCCACTATACAGGACAGGAGAAGTGGTACTGTGCAGTGTATATATACAGAATAATACAGATACTGAGAATTACATCCACTATTCAGGACAGGAGAAGTGGTACTGTGCAGTGTATATGTATTTCACCCAAAATTGTACTAATAAAAGCATCATCTAGCCAAGGCAAAAATAAGCCGTCACACAGCTCCAGTATATAGAGGAAATGTCCAGTGAACTGTAGTATATAGAGGATGTGTCCCGTGTGGTGTAGTATATAGAGGATGTGTCCTGTGTGGTGTAGTATATAGAGGATCTGTCCCATGTGGTGTAGTATATAGAGGATGTGTCCCGTGTGGAATAGTATATAGAGGATCTATCCTGTGTGGTGTAGTATATAGAGGATCTGTCCCGTGTGGTGTAGTATATAGAGGATGTGTCCTGTGTGGTGTAGTATATAGAGGATGTGTCCCGTGTGGTGTAGTATATAGAGGATCTGCCCGTGTGGTGTAGTATATAGAGGATGTGTCTCTTGTGGTGTAGTATATAGAGGATGTGTCTCTTGTAGTGTAGTATATAGAGGATGTGTCCCATGTGGTCTAGTATATAGAGGATGTGTCCCGTGTGGTGTAGTATATAGAGGATGTGTCCCGTGTGGTGTAGTATATAGAGGATCTGTCCTGTGTGGTGTAGTACATAGAGGATGTGTCCTGTGTGGTGTAGTATATAGAGGATGTGTCCCGTGTGGTGTAGTATATAGAAGATCTGTCCCGTGTGGTGTAGTATATAGAGGATGTGTCCCGTGTGGTGTAGTATATAGAGGATGTGTCTCTTGTGGTGTAGTATATAGAGGATGTGTCCCATGTGGTATAGTATATAGAGGATGTGTCCCGTGTGGTGTAGTATATAGAGGATGTGTCCCGTGTGGTGTAGTATATAGAGGATCTGTCCCGTGTGGTGTAGTGTATAGAGGATGTGTCCCGTGTGGTGTAGTATATAGAGGATGTGTCCCGTGTGGTATAGTATATAGAGTATGTGTCCCGTGGGGTGTAGTATATAGAGGATGTGTCCCGTGTGGTGTAGTATATAGAGGATGTGTCCCGTGTGGTGTAGTATATAGAGGATGTGTCCCGTGTGGTGTAGTATATAGAGGATCTGTCCTGTGCGCTGTAGTATATAGAGGATGTGTCCCGTGTGGTGTAGTATATAGAGGATGTGTCCCGTGTTGTGTAGTATGTTATGCACACGCCTGGGCTGACTGGCATGTGCGTGATTTAGTGATTCCACTGTGCCATGAACCGGAGAGTGCCTGGAGGGGCGTAACTAAGTATCAACCCAATCCGGCCAAGTTCGCACGACGGCTAACGACGCCGTGCACCAGGGAGGAACCGAGCAGAGAGACCTGGTGCTACTCCAGGCCAGATCCCAGACACGGCTGTTGACCCACACCGGGGAATACAGGAACAGGCGGATTAGGCTTGCACACAGACAGGTGGGTATTGGCATGCACGGCTGGAGTGCAGACAGGAGGATACTGGCAGGCACGGCTGGTATGCAGACAGGAGGGTACTGACAAGTGTGGCTGGCGTGCAGACGGGGAGGTACTAGCAGGTTGGAGCACAGGCTGGATAGAGTCCAGTACAGACTGGGATACAGGAACAGAACCGCAGATGCGGTAGACAATCAGAGCAGAGAGGTACCACCGGAGCGGTGGGAAAGGCGGAGCAGAGAGGTACCGCCGGAGCGGTGAGCAAGCAGAGCAGGGAGAAACCGCCGGAGCGGTGAGCAAGGCAGAGCAGGCAGGAACCGCTGGAGCGGTGAGCAAGGCAGAACAGGCAGGAACCGCCGGAGCAGTGAGCAAGGCAGAGCAGGCAGGAACCGCCGGAGCGGTGAGCAAGGCAGAGCAGGCAGGAACCGCCGGAGTGGTGAGCAAGGCAGAGCAGGCAGGAGCCGCCGGAGCGGTGAGCAAAGCAGAGCAGGCAGGAACCGCCGGAGCTGTGAGCAAGGCAGAGCAGGCAGGAACCGCCGGAGTGGTGAGCAAGGCAGAGCAGGCAGGACCCGCCGGAGCGGTGAGCAAGGCAGAGCAGGTAGGAACCGCCGGAGCGGTGAGCAAGGCAGAGCAGGCAGGAACCGCCGGAGCGGTGAGCAAGGCAGAGAAGAGGGGACAGAGCTCTGTTCACACGGAACAGACTGGAAGGGAAAGGCAGAACCAGATATACACAAGATACTTGCAATGAAGTAGAGAGTGGACTCTAAACTCACAAACGGAAGTACAGCGACAACGAGTAGGAGTTAGGTGCAGGTTCAGACTGCAGAAAAAGGGAAGGTACGGACATAGAGAAAAACAGGTAACAGGCTTGGAGAGTGTTCAGACAGGAACTGAGTGTTCAGACAGGAACTGACACTGCAGCGAGATACAGGAGCGAGTCTGGGTATGCGGCCCCCAGAATGGTGGACAAACAGGCTAGAAGACACAGATAACAGGTCTGGGTATGCGGCCCCCAGAAGGCGGGACGAACAGGCTAGGAGAGTGTTCAGACAGGCCTGGGAATACAGCCTCCAGGAAGGTGGACAGGCAGAAAAAACAGAACAGGACCTGGCACATCAGGCAAGAAGCCCTCTGAGGATAAGAGTTGCTCAGGCACCAGCTTCAAGGTGGAGCTGGTTTAAATATCCAGTGACAGACAGCAATAGGCTGAGGACGCATTAGGGGTGTGCCCACAGCAGCTACAAAAAACAGGAAGTAACCGGGCCGCTGCCCTAAGCAGTCAGAGCAGAGACAAACAGACAGCATGAATAGAAGCCAGGCTAGCAGACTGGACTGAAGATCAAGTTTGCAATCTTGCATAGTGAGAGATGGTACACCATGCAAGACCGCCACCAGGTATGTTACAGTGTATATAGAGGATCTGTCCCGTGTGGTGTAGTATATAGAGGATGTGTCCCGTGTGGTGTAGTATATAGAGGATGTGTCCTGTGTTGGTGTAGTATATAGAGGATGTGTCACATGATGTGTAGTATATAGAGGATGTGTCCCTTGTGGTGTAGTATATAGAGGATCTGTCAACTCTCCTGTGTGGTGTAGTATATAGAGGATCTGTCCTGTGCGCTGTAGTATATAGAGGATGTGTCCTGTGTGGTGTAGTGTACAGAGGATCTGTCGGCTCTCCTGTGTGGTGTAGTATATAGAGGATCTGTCCTGTGCGCTGTAGTATATAGAGGATGTGTCCCGTGTGGTGTAGTATATAGAGGATGTGTCCCATGTAGTGTAGTATATAGAGGATCTGTCCCGTGTGGTGTAGTATATAGAGGATGTGTCCCGTGTGGTGTAGTATATAGAGGATGTGTCCCGTGTGGTGTAGTATATAGAGGATGTGTCACATGATGTGTAGTATATAGAGGATGTGTCCCTTGTGGTGTAGTATATAGAGGATCTGTCAGCTCTCCTGTGTGGTGTAGTATATAGAGGATCTGTCCTGTGCGCTGTAGTATATAGAGGATATGTCCCTTGTGGTGTAGTATATAGAGGATGTGTCACATGATGTGTAGTATACAGAGGATCTGTCCCGTGTGGTGTAGTGTATAGAGGATCTGTCGGCTCTCCTGTGTGGTGTAGTATATAGAGGATCTGTCCCGTGTGGTGTAGTGTATAGAGGATCCGTCGGCTCTCCTGTGTGGTGTAGTATATAGAGGATCTGTCCTGTGTGGTGTAGTATATAGAGGATCTGTCCCATGTGGTGTAGTATATAGAGGATCTGTGCCGTGTGGTGTAGTGTATAGAGGATCTGTCGGCTCTCCTGTGTGGTGTAGTATATAGAGGATGTGTCACTTGTGGTGTAGTATACAGAGGATGTGTCCCATGTGGTGTAGTATATAGAGGATGTGTCCCGTGTGGTGTAGTATATAGAGGATGTGTCCCGTGTGGTGTAGTGTATAGAGTATCTGTCGGCTCTCCTGTGTGGTGTAGTATATAGAGCAGGCATGTCCAAAGTCCGGCCCGCGGGCCATTTGCGGCCCGCGGTCCGGACTAATAAGGCCCCCAGGTATCCAGCAGCATGTACCTTGCGGCCGCTGCCGCTCTCGTCGCCACCGCCGCTCTCGTCGCCACCGCCGCTCAGTACTCCGGCGCAGGGAGAAGAGCCGAAATCTCGGACATCGCGAGATTTCGGCTTTCCTTCTCCCTGCGCCGGAGTACTGAGCGGCGGCAACCGGCCAGCCAAGATCTCGCGACGTGCGAGATCTCCAGCCCCCAGGGGTTGTAAGACGTTCAGAGGTCAGATAGGCTGAAGACCTCAGCTTAGTTGTGTAAAATTATATAAATAATATATATATTAAGTTATATATAAGTCCCTGCGCCACCTTACACCTCCAGAAAGGTTAGGCCAGCAGGGCTCTCACACAAGCTTGTGGTAGCAAGCTGTCATACCCTTCATTAACCCCTGACTGCCTGTCACTGTGCTATAATTCCATTATCTGATGTGCGACTGTTGCACAGCTTGCTATTCTCTGCCTGTGTTATAAAGCATATAGCAGTATCTTATTTTTGCTGTTCCACCCTCTGCGCCTTTTAATCTCTCCCCTTCTGGCCAATTTTTATAATGGCAACTACAAATAAGAAACGAAAAGTTGACAGTGAGGGCCGCCGCTTCCAGGACAAGTGGAAAGTAGAATATTTTTTCACTGAAATAAAGAATCACTGTGTTTGTCTGATATGCCAAGAGACCGTTGCTGTTTATAAAGAATTTAATGTCAAGCGACACTATCAGACGAGACATAGCACATACGACAAGCTAACAGGGCACGACCGAAGTGAAAAGTATAAGCAACTTGAAGCTGTTTTATTGTCACAACAGCGATTTTTTACAAGAGCCCGTGAGTCAAATGAAAATGCCACAAAGGCGAGCTATGAGGTGGCAGCGTTAATTGCTAAAAATTGCAAATCTTTTGCAGAGGGTGACTTTATCAAAGAATGTGTTATGAAAATGGTAGAGAATGTCTGTCCCGAGAAGAAGCAAGAGTTTTCCAACATTTGCCTGGCTCGTAACACTGTAGCACGGAGAATTGAAGAAATTTCATCGGATATTAAGAGACAGTTAATGTCAAAAGGAGCTGATTTTGACTTCTTTTCAATAGCCTGTGATGAAAGCACGGACCTATCTGACACGGCTCAGTTGCTGATTTTTTTAAGAGGGGTGGACGATGAAATGAATGTGACTGAAGAGCTACTTGACCTCCAGAGCCTCAAGGATCAAACAAGAGGGAAAGATTTATTTGATTCTGTTAGTTCTGCCATAGATGACATGAAACTGCCTTGGAACAAAGTTACTGGGATTATTACTGATGGGGCACCTGCCATGACTGGTGAACGAAGTGGATTATCAACCCTAATCTGTAACAAGGTGAGCGAAGAAGGAGGCAAAGCTATTAAACTTCATTGCATCATTCATCAACAAGTTCTCTGTGCTAAACATCTCCAATATGATCATGTTATGAAACCGGTACTAAAGACCATTAATTTTATCCGCTCTAAAGCCCTGTGCCACCGCCAGTTTAAACAGTTTCTACTGGATATCCAGGCTGAATATGAAGATGTTTCATATCATAACGATGTAAGATGGCTCAGTCGGGGGTCTGCACTGCAACGTTTCTACTCTCTCAGAAAGGAAATAGGAGAATTCTTGGAAACAAAGGGACAAACGATGCGAGAACTATCTGATCCAATTTGGCTGGCTGATTTGGGGTTTCTAGTCGACCTAACAAAGCATCTGAATGTACTGAACATGAATCTTCAGGGCAAAGATGCAGCGGTGAACCAACTTTATTCACACCTCAAAGCCTTTGGAACAAAGCTGCAACTTTTCCTAAGGCAGTTGTCACAAACACCGCCCAATACCATCCATTTTTCAGCGCTACAGGAAATAATTAACAGTTTTCCACAGGATGATATCCATGCGCAAATAAGCAGGTATGCAGCAGACATCACATCTCTGGCTGGGGAGTTTCAACGGCGCTTTCAAGATTTTGCAGCTATTGAAAAGGAGATCAGCATTTTCTCCTCTCCATTCTCTGTTGACCCCGACAATGCTCCTGATCAGTTGCAGCTCGAGCTCATTGAGCTACATTGTGACAGCGAGTTACGCAGTCGTCATCAACAGCTCTCTCTTGTTAACTTTTACCGCCAACTGGATAAGAGCCGGTTTCAAGAGATTCGAACATTGGCTAAGAAAACCCTGAGCTTGTTTGGCTCAACATATTTGTGTGAGAAGACATTCTCTGTTATGAACTTTAACAAGAACCGCGTGAGGACAAGACTAAGTGACTCTCACCTGCGTGACATTTTGCGCATCAAAACCACGGCCATTGAACCAGACCTAGTCTATGTGCTGCAGTCCAGATCCCAGTTTCACCCTTCACATTAGTGCAGGCTAGTTTCTTTTTTTTAATTGAGATTAATATGTTGTAAAATCTCAATTAATGTCAGTTGGATAGACAGTTATATATTTGAACACATGTATACTTGCTGTTATGTTCCTGTTCACATTTTTTGAACTTATAAGTTGACAGACAACCTTACATTACTTTGTGTAATGTACTTTAAAATGTTCCTGAGATATCTCAGTTTCCTGTTTTTATTATATTAAAGGGGTTGTCCAAGTTCAGAACCCAGACATACCCCCTTTTTCACCCAGGCAGCCCCCCTGCCATGGGCATCAAAGCATCTCATGCTCCGATGTGCTCCCTTGCCCTGTGCTATTTACAATGACACACTGCCGGTAGGAGGCTTCACCGGCTCTAATGTGCAGGCTTTAGCGCTGCTCTAGCTGGTTTACTGGTGATAAAGCCCGCCCATCAGTGCCGGTGACGTCACTGGGCTTTCTGCCAGCCCCGTGGAGAGCCGGGTATGTCACTAGAACTCCAGAAAATGCCTTTCCTCTGCGCAATTTAGTGCAGGGCAAAAGTAGGACATTGGAGCATAAACTGCTTCGATGCTCAAGTCGGGGAGGGGCTTCCTGGGTGAGAATGGGGGTATGTCTGGGTTAACCCCTTTAAGGCAGATTGATTAAACACCTGTTTAGATTTGTCATCCAAGTCACAAAATAAAAAGTATGCCGTTTTCAATAAACTTTGCAAAAAAAGTTTATTTGCATTCATTTTAATGGTCCAAAGAATGTCAAGCAAAATGATCGGCCCTCGCACATGTTCACTTCATCAAATTTGGCACTCTTAGAAAAAAGTTTGGACACCCCTGGTCTAGACGATCCCCCTCCTGTCCTGACCGTTTGCTACAATGTATCAGTGCAGGGAAAATCTATCAGTTTGGACTTGGTTTCCCTTACAAAGGATTGTCCAGGCCAGACACCATTGTACCCAGTGGCGTCCCGCCAAGGGCGGCAGGCCACGCGACTGCTATGGGGCCCGTGAGCTGGGGGGGCCCCATAGCAGTCGCCTGCACTGTGTACCCCCGCATCGGGTCCCCCTCCTGCACCCAGGCAAGAGGCGGGGCCCTGAGCAGGCGGGGGGCTTACTCACCATCGGGCATCCCAGCGCACTATGGGCACCCTCGCCTTCTCAGGGCCCCGGCCGGCACAATACTTACCTCTTCCCGTGCCCTAGACGCTAGAATGTATGGGATCCTTCCAGGTGTGATGTCATTTCCGGGGGCGTGTTCTAGTTCAGCACCAGACGCCAGAGTCTCATGCAGAGACAGAGCTGCCGGTGAAGCTGCAGGAGGAGGTCAGTATCCTAAGCTGAGAAACAGGAGATTGTTCTATTAATTGCTGGTCTGATGTCTTTTCTTCTTCTTGTTTTTGGGGTGAGGGGGCTTGATACTTGCGAGTGAGGGATTTGGGGGGGTTAATGCTGGAGGGCAGTCTGGTGGGGTTAATTAATGCTTGAGATCTTAGGGGGCTCTGGGGAATAATTCAGGGATAATGCGTGCTTGTGGGGGCCTTAAGGGGATGCTGCGGGCTTGTGAGGGCTCTGGGGGGATGCTGCAGGCTTGTGGGGGCCCTAAGGGGGATTCTGCGGTCTTGTGGGGGCTCTGGGGGGGATGCAGCAAGCTTGTGGGGCCCTGGGGGGGATGCTGTGGGCTTGTGGGGGCTCTGGGGGGGATGCTGTGGGCTTGTGGGGCCCTGGGGGGGATACTGCGGGCTTGTGGGGGCCTGGGGGGGATGCTGTGGGCTTGTAGATGCTCTGGGGGGATGCTGCGGGCTTGTGGGGCCCTGGGGGGGATGCTGTGGTCTTGTGGGGGCCCTGGGGGGGATGCTGTGGGCTTGTGGGGCCCTGGGGGGATGCTGTGGGCTTGTGGGGTCCCTTGGGGGGATACTGCGGGCTTGTGGGTGCTCTGGGGGGATGCTGCGGGCTTGTGGGGCCCTGGGGGGGATGCTGTGGGCTTGTGGGTGCTCTGGGGGGGATGCTGCGGGCTTGTGGGTGGTCTGGGGGGGATACTGCGGGCTTGTGGGTGCTCCGGGGGGGATGCTGCGGGCTTGTGGAGCCCTGGGGGGATGCTGTGGGCTTGTGGGGCCCTGGGGGGGATGCTGTGGGCTTGTGGGTGCTCTGGGGGGGATGCTGTGGGCTTGTGGGTGCTCTGGGGGGGATGCTGCGGGCTTGTGGGTGCTCCGGGGGGGATGCTGCGGGCTTGTGGGGGCTATGGGGGGATGCTGCAGGCTTTTGGGGGCTCTGGGGGGGGTGCTGCAGGCTTGTGGGGGCCCCGGGGGGATGCAGCGGGCTTGTGGGGGCTCTGTATGGGGTCCAGCCTGCATATGGCATTACATGGGGACCAACCAGTATTCTCTATGGTGAATTATATGGGATCCAGTATTTTGTATGGAGCATTATATGGGGCTCATAATACTGTATGGAGGACTATGTGGTGCCCATAATATTGTATGGAGGACTTAGTGGTACCATAACACTGTATGGAGGACTATACTGTCCGGTCTGCACTGTGCGCTGTGAGGATTCACCGGTTTCTGAGCTATTGTAGAATTTACAATAGATATCACTCATGAAATGTAAGAAGTCAGTGAAATGTTTGGCATTGTACTATATCTATATCTATAATTTCTCTGCTGTATCTGTGCATCATGAATGGTTGGATGTGTTAAAGGGGCCACTGAGACTCTTTCGCCCGGGGCCCACGAAAACCTGGAGGAGGGAGCATCATGTGACACTCCCTCTCCCATCATTCCTCCTCTGCGTCTGACGCAGCAGCATGATGACGCGCCACGCTGTGTCAGACAGTGGAGCTGGCAGCTGCTGAGGTGATCAGCTGCAGAGACTGAAGCAGCAGGGAACGAGGAGCGGTAAGTATGGATTTATTTTAAATCAGTGTATACTGATAATACTGGGGGACTGGGGCTGCATTTTACACTACGGGTGGGGGGGGGGGCTGCATTTTACCCTATGGGGGGCTCCATTATACAGCGTACAGGACCATGGGGGAATGCATTATACTGAGTGGAGAACCATGGCTAGTGTATTATACTGTGTGGAGGACCATGGGGGAGTGCATTGTACTGTGTGTGGAGGACCATGGGGGAGTGCATTGTACTGTGTGGAGGACCATGGGGGAGTGCATTGTACTGTGTGGAGGACCATGGGGGAGTGCATTATACTGTGTGGAGGACCACGGGGAGTGCATTATACTGTGTGGAGGACCACGTGGGAGTGCATTATACTGTGTGGAGGACCACGAGGGAGTGCATTATACTGCGTGGAGGACTACGAGGGAGTGCATTATACTGCGTGGAGGACCATGGGGAGTGTATTATACTGCGTGGAGGACCATGGCGAGTGCCTTATACTGTGTGGAGGACTATGGCGAGAGTCTTATACTGTGTGGAGGACCATGGCGAGTGCATTGTACTCTATGGAGTATGGAGAGGTGTGGGGCAGTTGGGGGATCATACTGTGTTGGTGTCATCATACTTTACCCTGGGAGTTGAGGTGGGGTACAGTAGGGTTATTATACTGCGCATGTGGAGGAATTCACCATGGGGGTATCATACCGTGTTTGGGGGGGCACTTTTGTTGGCACCACACTTTATGGGCAATGAAAAAGGGATCTAGGACTTCAGCAGGAGGAAAATTACTATGTAATGGCTGGAAGGTTGTGAGATCTGATCTTCTGTGACCCCAACAATTATTTACATTTTTACATTTTTTTTGGGGGGGGGGGGGCCCAATTAGAACTTCTGCTATGGGGCCCCATGATTCCTATGTACGCCCCTGATTGTACCAAATCCTCAGCTGTGCTGGTACTAAGGATATGGACACTCAGACATTTTGGGCAAAATATATACATACAAATATTTTTTCAATAACGTTTCATAAACAATTTGGCTTTTTTATTTCTTTTGCATTGCTAGTTGCAGAATGAGCTCACTGAGAATTTATCAGTGAGCTCATTCTGACCTTCTCTGTGCTGATTATGTTCACAGACCAGCATGAAAGTTGGGCTGATCTCTGATGCAGTCATAAATCATCGCAGAAATAAAAGAGCTGGAAACTCCACATCATAAGGAGCTCACTGACTGAATCTCAAGTTAACTCATTCTGCAGCCATCAATGTGCTGCTGGGAAACAAAAAGCTGGTAAAGGCCGAACAGAGCAAATGTTACAAGAAGCAAAATAGTAAAAAGTATTTTTAGACCAATATACATGTATTTAAAGGGATTGTCCGGTGTGAAGCTGAAGGCCTGCAGTCATCTGTGTGACTCTCTGTGACTGCAGACTTGTAATCCTCACATCATGTAGACTGCGCGCTGCCAGCATTATTCTCAGCCCAGAGATGGCAGAAGCCCCTGTATCATGTGTACAGGAATTGTGCCCCCTCTCCCCGAGGAGCAGCAGTGCCTCGTCCTCCAGATACATGAGGGTCCCATCGGGGAGATCCGCATGTGCCGGCCATGATGTCATCTCCATGGATACGGCATCAGTGTGCAGAGCAGAAGACCCCTGTAAGGGAGAGCTCAGACGTGGGGGGATTGATGTGGATGTGAGGAGCAGATCCCCCCATATTCACAGATTATCGCACAATACATGTGGCCTTGCACAGGAAAAACTGTGAGGAAAGAAGAAATCAGATTTCTTACAATATAGAATAATGTCCTCCTGCCCTCGCTCACGTCCAGTATTATTTATCCCCTGACCTTTTGGGTGGGGAACCCCTCCTGAGCCCCCTCCATTATATAGGAGCCATATATCTGCTCCATTACTGGCAGAAGGTAAGGAGCCAATCACACTGCACGGCTTCTACTTCCTGCTCTAAGCCCCGCCCACCTGCCTTCCCTTGAGATCTCCATGACAACCCTTGTGTGACTACAGTGACAGGCCACGCCCCCGAGGATTCTGATCAGTGCGGATGTCTCCATATTGCTGAGGACTGTGAGCGGCTGATGGGCGGAGCCAGCAGCAATGTGAGGGGCGGAGCCAGCAGCGATATGAGGGGCAGAGCCAGCAGCGAGATGAGGGGCGGAGCCAGCAGCGATATGAGGGGCTGAGCCAACAGCGACATGAGGGGCGGAGCCAGCAGCGATATGAGGGGCGGAGCCAGCAGCGATATGAGGGGCGGAGCCAGCAGCGATATGAGGAGCGCTCACAGCACTGACAGGAGCAGGTGTGTGTGCAGCCAGTTCCTCTGCTGTGGGTGTTGTGGTGTGTGAGCTTCGCCGTGTATATAATATACACACATATATATATACACAGTTGAAATCAGAAGTTTCCATACACTGTATAAATAGACACATCTGCAGGTTTTTCTCAATATCTGACATGAAATCAGAATAAACCTTTCCCTTTTTAGGTCAATTAGGATTACCATCATTTTTAATATTTGCCAAATGCCAGAATAATGAGAGAGAGAGAATGTTTTAGGACATTTTTATTACTTACTGCTAAGTCAAAAGTTTCCCTCTTTCCCTCTCCTCATTCATTGGGAGTGGGGCGCGGAGGATGCTGGGTGGGACGCGCGGGGTAACCCCCGCCCACAGCCCAGCATCCACCCCGGGGTCCGCGACACTAATGTCACCCCTCATTTGACGTGACATCAGCGGAAGAAAGAGACGGCTGCAGCCGGGAGGTCACGTGATGCCTGTGAGGGGCGCTATCGCCAGTCCCTCCTACAGGAAATCAACCCCACATGATGCTGCCACCCCCATGTTTCACAGTTGGGATGGTGTTCTTAGGCTTCCAAGCTTCTCCTTTCTTCTTCCAAAAGTAACGATGGTCACTATGCCCAAAAAGTTCAATTTTAGTTTCATCAGACCACGGGACATGTCTCCAAAAATTAAGGTCTTTGTTCCTGTGTGCATTTGCAAACATTAATCTGGCTTTTTTATCTTTCTTTTGGAGTAATGGCTTCTTCCTGGCACAGTGGCCTTTCAGCCTATATTCATACAGTACTCATTTCACTGTGGATATAGACACAATCTTATCAGCTTTCCCTATCATCTTCACAAGATCTTTTGCTTTTGTCCTTGATATGCACATATCGGACCAAAGCACGTTCATGTCTGGGACACAGAACCCGTCTCCTTCCTGAGCGGTATGATGGCTGGACATTCCCATCTTGTTTGTACTTGCATATAATTGTTTGTACAGATTAACGAGACACCTTCAGGTATCTTGAAATTGTACCCAAGGATGAGCCAGACTTGTGCAAGTCCACAATTCTCTTCCTGATATCTTGGTTGATTTCTTTAGACTTTCCCATGATGCTACACAAAGAAGCAGTGTGTTTCAGGTGTGCATTAAAATACATCCACAGGTGTGTCTCTAATTAACTGAAATGTTGCCAAAAAAGCTATCAGAAGTTTCCAAACACATGACATCATCATATGGGCAGTCCAGAATTTGTTAAAGGTATAGCAATATTAGTGTATGTAAACTTATGACTTTGCAGTAAGTAATAAAAATGCTTTAAAACATTCTCTCTCTCTCTTATTATTCTGGCATTTGGCAAATCTTAAAAATTATGGTAATCCTAATTGACCTAAAACGTGAAGGTTTATTCTGATTTCATGTCAGATATTGAGAAAAACCTGCAGATGTGTCTTTTTATTGTTATGATCTGCAACAAGTACTAAGGAAAGAAGGGAGAAAGCTATCCCTACAGTAAGACTAAGCTGAATCCCTACGATGTAGCGGCTGCCTGTTCCTAGCGAACAGACCCGCCTTAGTCCTCGGCTAGTCTGAACGAAGACCTATAGCATAAAGGAGAGGGGTCCCAAAAAGAACTAAGGACTGGAACAAAAATGGGACATCTCCTAAACAGAAAAGTTGTTACAGAACACAAAAAGATAAACTGACAAAAAGGTACTAGAGGTCCCAGAAGGACCAAGCGAACTGACAGAGAAAGGCACAGAAGCACCTGGCTAGCAAAGCAGTCAAACAACACTGCAGTCCAACACAGCCAAAAGGGCGGAGCTGGAATATAAAGGCAGATGGTCACGTGACCGCAAAGCACAAGATGGAAAAAACAAACAGGAGGGTTCTAACATTTATATAGTGTATGTAAATTTCTGGTTTCAACTGTGTATACAGGTGACAGGAGCAGGTGTGTGTGCAGCCAGGTCCGCTCTTTTTGTGGTGCCGCAGCGGAGCGTGTTGTGGTGTGTGAGCTCTGCTGTGTATATAGTACAGAGGAGTATATATATATGTGTATGTATATATATATATATATATACATACACACACACGTGGCATGCAGGAGTTTTTAGTTTACCAGTTTGGGTCCATGCGGAGCTGCTATAGGATTCACTGGTAACATTTTGGGGAACAGACAAAGTTTTTATAATTTTTATTCCATTTTTCTTTTGCGTGAGATTAATAAAAAACAATTCTGCTGATGTTTTTTTATTTTTTCCAGCATTCAATGGCAAAACCCCAGGAATGGTTCTTATATTTTTTCTTTCCAGCGTTTATCGTGCAGTATAGAGACAAAATGAACAAAAGCTACAATTTTGCCATTAATTATTACTATTTTATTCTTGATGCTGTTTTTCGTGCTGGATAAATCATGTGATCGTTGTACAGTTTGGGTTGTTGTTCTACGATGTTAATCAGGTTTAGTTTTTTTGTTCTTGTTTTTTGGGGGTTTATTTTAATAAAATCAAGTTTTAATGTAAGAAAAAAAATTATATTTGAGTTTTTACTTTGTATATTTCCAAATATTTTATTGAAATGGAGTAAAGGAAAGAAGGATGAACTAGTGGGAGAGCAACTGTAAAGGACCCCTGCCAGTCCCTAAAACTAAAGGGGCCTGTGACGACACAGCATTTAATCATAATTATCCAGATGTAAATTCCATAGGCCCAGAATGATAGACTATTGCCTGAATTATTAACTATTGAATTTATGTGTTTCTTTCTTCGGTTGGTCAACGCACATGATCTTTTGTCATGAGTCTGAATGTTGACTCATCTTGTAGGTTGAGGTGATATTTGTTCATTGATAAATGGTTATTTACCTCTTATATCAACTCTTCTGGTTTATTGTACTGTTATCTTTGCAATACAGGAACGCAGGCTCTTTGAACAATGGATGTTTGCCAAATATGTTGATTACCATTTTATAAGTCCATGCAATTTGTTGACTTGCATTGTTTTGGAATTTATAGTTTATCCTTCAATGTTTGCAATGTTTGCAAGTCAACATTGGGGGATGAACTGTGGATGCTCCAGTAATGAGAATTAGTAACACCACCCCTTTCTCTTGACCTGTGGATGAAGTCTTGAAGAAGGACAGTTGTGAACTACATAAAGGAGTCTTTTTACAAAACCACTGCCAGGAACACTCTATGGGACAGCTCTACAGAACACCATGAATCCATTAAGAGGGACACAGATTTGGTTTCTACAGGATGCCAGCTTAAGGGACCACAGCCCTGGCTGGAGGAATACAAATCTGCTCTATTGACTACCACATAACCCATGGATACATCTGGGAAAACCAGGTTGGGACCCACCAGTCACCTGGTCCCATGGAGATGTTTGGAGTAGCCAGGTTGGGACACTCCGGCCACCTGGAACTCGTGAATATGCTCGGAAAAAGCCAAGTCGAGACCTTCCGGTCACCTAGTTCCATGGATATGTTCGGAGAAGCCAGGTTGGAACTTTCTGGCCTCCTGGCCACGTACCTCAATGGACTGTCAGCTTTCTAAGCTTGTTGTTACCTCCTCTTTGTGGGTGCTCTTTGGTGGGGGTGCCATTGGTGGGGGTAGTCAGCCCCATAAGCCCCTCAGATTGGCAGCTGCTTTAATCCCGGCAAGTCAGCGGAAGGGTGAGACTCTGTAATTTGCACCATATTAGGTATTTGCTGGGACTGTTTGATATGTTTATTGTGTGTTTGGTGGCTCAATAAAATATTACCTCACTGTTTTACTATCATCCTGTTGTTGTTTATGTATCTTCTATCAGTGATGGATTATAATGAGTATGATCTGCTCCACCATGAGGGGCCCGATCCTCCCGGGGGCCCACGTTCAAAGATCCCAGCATGGCTCAGGACGGATTCTTGTAGTGCTGATGTTTGATAAATAGGATAATAGAGCGCTCATAGAAAATAAATGTCTGACCTCTTCTTTCTGATGGGCATCTTAGAGCGAGGAGCTGCGCTCTGGACTCACCGCTGCACTCCCCATGCCATTGCGGTGGCCATCTTAATATCGATCTGTGCGGAGGAGACTGTGGGAGTCAGACGGAGGTGTCAAATGTACGGACCCTTTTAATCACAGGATGGAGGGTCACTGTGAATATTAATTCATGAACCACTGTGCATAGTGACGCGCCCCCAGGGCCGTCAGGCACTCGGCAGCCGGGCCTCTGGTTGCCGGGGGATATCACGGTGGCTGGCCCGGTCAGTGGCCCAGGGCGGTCACTCAAAAGGGGGGGAATGCTTATAGGGGAAATTGTCGTGACGCCACCTGTGGATTCTGGTAAGAGGTTACCAGCGCTGCGACAGTCCACTGAGGCTGATGTTAGGGGCAGCTATGATGGGACGGCTCCCCACAGGTGGAGCAGGCCTCAGGGCAGTGTAGAGGTGTAGAAAGATGGTGGAAGCAGGAGGGAGACGGCAGGACTGTCCCAGGGGAAGTACAGGCACACACACAAGGGTAAACTTCAATACCTTTACTGGTGGTGATGCAGGTACGGTCCAGGGCTTCTGGGGCCCCCGGGGGGATGCTGCAGGCTTGTGGGGGCCCTAAGGGGATGCTGCGGGCTTGTGGGGCCCTGGGGGGGATTCTGCGGGCTTGTGGGTGCTCTAGGGGGGAATGCTGCGGGCTTGTGGGTGCTCTGGGGGGGATGCTGCAGGTTTGTGGGGTCTCTGGGGGGGATGCTGCAGGCTTGTGGGGGCTCTGGGGGGGGGTGCTGCAGGCTTGTGGGGGCCCAGGGTGTATGCAGCCGGCTTGTGGGGGCCCAGGGGGTATGCAGCCAGCTTGTGGGGGCCCTGGGGAGGATGCAGCGGGCTTGTGGGGCCTCTGTATGGGGTCCAGCCTGCATATGGCATTACATGGGGACCAGGCAGTATTCTCTATGGTGAATTATATGGGATCCAGTATTTTGTATGGAGCATTATATGAGGCTCATAATACTGTATGGAGGACTATGTGGTGCCCATAATATTGTATGGAGGACATAGTGGTGCCATAACACTGTATGGAGGACTATACTGTCCGGTCTGCACTGTGCGCTGTGAGGATTCACCGGTTTCTGAGCTATTGTAGAATTTACAATAGATATCACTCATGAAATGTAAGAAGTCAGTGAAATGTTTGGCATTGTACTATATCTATATCTATAATTTCTCTGCTGTATCTGTGCATCATGAATGGTTGGATGTGTTAAAGGGGCCACTGAGACTCTTTCGCCCGGGGCCCACGAAAACCTGGAGGAGGGAGCATCATGTGACACTCCCTCTCCCATCATTCCTCCTCTGCGTCTGACGCAGCAGCATGATGACGCGCCACGCTGTGTCAGACAGTGGAGCTGGCAGCTGCTGAGGTGATCAGCTGCAGAGACTGAAGCAGCGGGGAACGAGGAGCGGTAAGTATGTATTTATTTTTTAAATCAGTGTGTACTGATAATACTGGAGGACTGGGGCTGCATTTTACCCTACGGGTGGGGGGGGGCTGCATTTTACCCTATGTGGGGCTGCATTATACTGCGTACAGGACCATGGAGGAGTGCATTATACTGAGTGGGGAGCCATGGCGAGTGTCTTATACTGTGTGGAGGACCATGGGGGAGTGCATTGTACTGTGTGGAGGACCATGGGGGAGTGCATTGTACTGTGTGGAGGACCATGGGGGAGTGCATTGTACTGTGTGAAGGACCATGGGGGAGTGCATTGTACTGTGTGGAGGACCATGGGGGAGTGCATTGTACTGTGTGGAGGACCATGGGGGAGTGCATTATACTGTGTGGAGGACCACGTGGGAGTGCATTATACTGCGTGGAGGACCACGAGGGAGTGCATTATACTGCGTGGAGGACCACGAGGGAGTGCATTATACTGCGTGGAGGACCATGGCGAGTGCCTTATACTGTGTGGAGAACCATGGCGAGAGTCTTATACTGTGTGGAGGACCATGGCGAGTGCATTATACTCTATGGAATGTGGAGAGGTGTGGGGCAGTTGGGGGATCATACTTTACACTTGGAGTTGAGGTCGGGTACAGTAGGGTCATTATACTGCGCATATGGAGGAATTCACCATGGGGGTATCATACCGTGTTTGGGGGGCACTTTTGTTGGCACCACACTTTATGGGCAATGAAAAAGGGATCTAGGACTTCAGCAGGAGGAAAATTACTATGTAAAGGCTGGAAGGTTGTGAGATCTGCTCTTCTGTGACTCCGACAATTATTTACATTTTCAACATTTTTTTTGGGGGGGGGGGCCCAATTAGAACTTCTGCTATGGGGCCCCATGATTCCTATGTACGCCCCTGATTGTACCAAATCCTCAGCTGTGCTGGTGCTAAGGATATGGACACTCAGACATTTTGGGCTAAATATATACATACAAATATTTTTTCAATTACGTTTCATAAACAATTTGGCTTTTTTATTTCCTTTGCATTGCTAGTTGCAGAATGAGCTCACTGAAAATTTATCAGTGAGCTCATTCTGACCTTCTCTGTGCTGATTATGTTCACAGACCAGCATGAAAGTTGGGCTGATCTCTGATTCAGTCAAAAATAGTGTTAAGCATTCCGATACTGAAATATCGGGTATCGGCCGATATTCGCGGTATCGGAATTCCGATACTTAATTCCGATACTTTTACAATATCGAATACCGGAATCGGAAGTTCCCATAATGCCTGCGCTCTGCAGTGTCTCTGAAGGATGACAAGCTGGATGGCAGCGCTCAGCTGAGATCCAGCCTGTCATCAGAATGCCATCCCAGCGTGGGAGAATTCTTCTGATCGTTTAAAAGCCGGCGGGCGGTAAAAAGCCGCCGGCTTTTAAACAATCACACAGCCCCATACTGCTTCCCCGCAGCCTCCCACCCCGATCCTCCGCTCCCCTCGCCACCTCCCATCCCGATCGTAAGTTAGGACCGGGCGGGGAGCGCAGCACCAAGGAGCGGGGAGCGAAGGACCCGGGCGGGGAAGCCGGCAGTGAAAAGACTTCACCGCCGGCTTTCCCGTTCTGTGCTGCGCTTTCCCGCCGGTTATTTCAAATGAACAGCTGAGGTATCAGGTGATGCCGATCAGCTGTTCATTTGAAGTAGCCGTGGTGCCCTCAGAGGGTTCATGTGAGTTCATGCTTGACTGCATTGCATGAACTCACATGAACTTTCCCACGGTCGCACAGGTCAGCCTCACCTCCCAGACGATCAGCCCGTCATGATTGGTGTGTGTGGGTGTCTGTGCGTGTGTCTGCGAGTGTGTGCGGGGTGTCTGTGCGATGTCTGCGGGTGTGTGCGATGTCTGCGGGTGTGTGCGGTGTCTGTGCGATGTGTGCGGGTGTGTGCGGTGTCTGTGCGTGTGTCTGCGAGTGTGTGCGGGGTGTCTGTGTGATGTCTGTGCGATGTGTGCGGGTGTGTGCGTGCAGGCAGACATAGGCCGATGTGACACTACTACTCCCATCGGCCTATGCCTGTCCCCCGTCCACTCGTGCCAGCAGGATCAGCTCAATGGGAGCAGTAGTTCCCATCAGCCTGATCCTGCTATTTAAATTGCCCTACTGTGTCCCCAATAAATTTTAAATACATGTCATTGGTGGCCAGTGGTTACCTAAAATAAATTAGTTCATACATTACCTGTCCCCGCTGATCGCCACCTAAAATAAAGTAAAAAATAAAAAATACACCTATACTCACCTAGACACCTAATTCCCCGAAGCCATCGATCTCCTGTAATAAAATATAAAATAATAAACCACAACCTTATCCTTACCTCTCCGTAGTAGTCCACGAGTGTCCCACGATGATCTCCAGTTTAGAGCAGCCACATAGAATGTGACCGCTCTGAACCACTGCCGCCGCTAGAATGATGGGGCCGTAAAGCAGCCCCGTCATTGCATAAGCGGGTTCGCCGGAGTTCAGGCAGCGCTGCTCCGGTTAGCTCCTTTACGGCCCTGCTGTATCGTGAGAAATTCCCACGGTACAGCAGTGCCGTAAAGGAGGTCCCTGGAGCTGCGCTGCCTGAATGCACTCCGGTGACCTCAGTCAGTGGCTCCCGCTGCCGGGAGCGGACGTGTTCCCGGCAGCGTGAGCTTACAGCAGCCATGCACAGCTGTCACCATCTCCAGATGTGACAGCTGTGCATGGGAGATCAGCGCAGGAACGTGGACAGGTAACTATTTTTTTAAGTAAACTAAGAATTAAATAAAATTGTGTGTTTTATTTCAAATAAATTATTTTTTTCTGGGTGTAGTGTGTTTTTTCTTTTTAACACTTTGTAGGTTAGTAATGGGGGTGTCTTATAGACGCCCATCATTACTAACCTGGGCTTCATGGCAGCTGGCGCTGACATGAACCCCAACCATATTACCCCCTGCCACCGCACCAGGGCAGTGTGGAAGAGCGAGGCTAAGAGCCAGAATTGGCGCATCCTATGGATGCGCCATTTCTGGGGCGGCTGACGGCTGGTGTTTCTAGCCTGGGAGGGGGCCAATATTCATGGCACCCTTCCTGGGCTATTAATATCAGCCCCCAGCTGTCTGCCTAGCCTTTGCTAGCTATTAAATAGGGGGTACCCCACGTCATTTTTTTGGGGGGTCCCCCATTTTAATAGCTAGTAAAGGCTAGGTATTCAGCTGGGGGCTGATATTAGTAGTCTGGGAAGCTCCGTGGGTATTACCCACTTCCCAGGCTTCAAACATCTGCCGCAGCCGTCTGCTTAACCTCCGCTAGAGACTAAAATTACGGGGAATCCCACGCCAATTTTTTTTAAAATAAATCCTTTATTTTAACACTAAATGACATTTGAGGAGTTAATAAAGATGCAGTCCCTAAATTATTATTTATTTTTTAATTAATTTTTCCCAAAAAGTTTGACGTGGGCTTTGCCATATTTTTGTATGCCAGCCAGGTACAGCATCCAGCTTCTATGAACGCGCCATTTTCCGGCGTGGCTGCGGACTGCAATTTGCACTGGTGGGGGGCAGAAAGCTTGGGCCTCCCTGTGCTGCAGATTCCATCCCCCAGCTGCCTAGTTGTACCTGGCTGGACACACAAATAGGGAGAAGCCCCACGTATTTTTTTTTTTAATTATTTCATGAAATTCATGAAATAATAAAGAAAAAAAGGGCTTCCCTATATTGTTGTGTCCGGCCAGGTACAAATAGGCAGCTGGTGGTTGGGCGCAGCCCATTCCTGCCTGCTGTACCTGGCTGGACACAAATATAGTGCGAAGCCCCACGTCAATTTTTTTAAAATTATTTCAGGAAATTCATGAAATAATTTAAAAAAAATTGACGTGGGGCTTCGCACTATATTTGTGTCCAGCCAGGTACAGCAGGCAGGAACGGGCTGCCCTCAACCACCAGCTGCCTATTTGTACCTGGTTGGACACAACAATATAGGGAAGCCCTTTTTTTCTTAATTATTTCATGAATTTCATGAAATAATTAAAAAAAAAAATACGTGGGGCTTCGCCCTATTTTTGTGTCCAGCCAGGTACAACTAGGCAGCTGGGGGCTGGAATCCGCAGCGCAGGGAGGCCCAAGCTTTCTGGGCCCCACCCGCTGCAAATTGCAGTCCGCAGCCGCCCCGGAAAATGGCGCGTTCATAGAAGCGCCATCTTCTGGCGCTGTACCCAACTCATCCAGGGCCCTGGTGCGGTGGCTCACTGGGTAATAAAGGGATTAACGCCAGCTTGGCATTATCAGCTGGCCCTAAGCCCGAAATTCATGGGGTCACGCCAATATTAGACATGACCGCCATGAATTTCTAGTAAAGTATTTAAAAAAAACACAACACCCAGAAAAAAGTCCTTTAATTGAAATAAACACACAATTCTTTATTGTTCTAAATTAAACCATACTTACCATCACACCCATTCCAGCTGAAGCCAACGATCTCCTGCAATAAAAGAAAAATAATAAAGCAACATCATCCTTACCTTTCCATGGTTCCCAGGACAGCTTCAGCTCTGCTACATCGAGATGACAGGCTGGACCGCTGCAGAAAGCTGCAATCCATCCTGTCATCCCGCAGACACTGAGAAGCGTAGGCATACTTGCGCTCCTCAGTGTCTCTCTGTGACGGCATCCCGATGAGCCGAGTTCATGTCCAATGAACTCGGCTCACCTCATGCACGTCACTGACAGCGTGGGAGAATTCTCCTGCACTCAGCGCTTCAGCGTGAGAATTCTCCCACGGTGTCAGTGACGTGAATGAGGTGAGATCATGTCCAATGATCTCAGCTCACGTCATGCACGTCACTGACAGCGTGGGAAAATTCTCACGCCGAAGCGCTGAGTGCAGGAGAATTTTCCCACGCTGTCAGTGACGTGCATGAGGTGAGCCGAGTTCATTGGACATGAGCTCACCTCATTCACGTCACTGACACCGTGGGAGAATTCTCACGCTGAAGCGCTGAGTGCAGGAGAATTCTCCCACGCTGTCAGTGACGTGCATGAGGTGAGCTGAGTTCATTGGACATGAACTCGGCTCATCTGGATGCCGTCACAGAGAGACACTGAGGAGCGCAAGCATGCCTGCGCTTCTCAGTGTCTGCGGGATGACAGGCTGGATGGCAGCGTTCTGCTGCGGTCCAGCCTGTCATCTCGATGTAGCAGAGCTGGAGCCATCCTGGGAACCATGGAAAGGTAAGGATGATGTTGCTTTATTATTTTTCTTTTATTGCAGGAGATCGTTGGCTTCAGCTGGAATGGGCGTGATGGTAAGTATGGTTTAATTTAGAACAATAAAGAATTGTGTGTTTATTTCAATTAAAGGACTTTATTCTGGGTGTTTGTGTTTTTTTTTTTTAACTTTGACTATGGGGTTAGTAATGGGGGTGTCTTATAGACGCCTCTCCATTACTAACCTGGGCTTGATGTCAGCTGGCATTATAAGCTGACATCAACTCCAACCCTATTACCCCACTGCCACCGCTACAGGGCAGTGGGAAGAGCGAGGCTAAGTGCCAGAATTGGCGCATCCTATGGATGCGCCATTTCTGGGGCGGCTGACGGCTGGTGTTTCTAGCCTGGGAGGGGGCCAATATTCATGGCACCCTTCCTGGGCTATTAATATCAGCCCCCAGCTGTCTGCCTAGCCTTTGCTAGCTATTAAATTAGGGGGGACCCCACGTCATTTTTTTGAGGGGGTCCCCCATTTTAATAGCTAGTAAAGGCTAGGTATTCAGCTGGGGGCTGATATTAGTAGCCTGGGAAGCTCCGTGGGTATTACCCCCTTCCCAGGCTTCAAACATCTGCCCCAGCCGTCTGCTTAACCTCCGCTAGAGACTAAAATTAAGGGGAACCCCACGCCAATTTTTTTTAAAATAAATCCTTTATTTTAACACTAAATGACAAGTACAGTAATCAACACTGTCACTGCACTTCATATATATGTGACTGACATGTTTCTATCTATCTAATCTATGTATGATTCTCTATTCCTTCTATTCTAAATTGTCAGGTACAGATGCTGAATTGCCGGCCGGCTTTTTTAAAGAGACAGTGCATGAAAACACTATTATATTTTTAAATAAATCCTTTACACTAAATGACAAGTACAGTAAGCAACACTGTCACTGTACTTCATATATATGTGACTGACATGTTTCTATGTATCTAATCTATGTGTGAAGCTCTATTCTGTCTGTTATAAATTTTCGGGTACCGCTGCTGAATTGCCGGCCGGCTTTTTCAAAGAGACGGTGCATGAAAATACAATTATTTTTTTAAATAAATCCTTTACACTAAATGACAAGTACAGTAATCAACACTGTCACTGTACTTCTTATATATGTGACTGACATGTTTCTATGTATCTAATCTATGTGTGATGTTCTATTCTTTCTGTTGTAAATTGTCGGGTACCGGTGTATGCCGCTGATGAATTGCCGGCTTTTCGCGTAATACATTCAACATTATTCTTAGTTGTTTTACTTCATGTAGAATTAACCTACAAGGAAAGAAAGGGTTTATTTTCATTCCGATATTTGTGTCCCATTGACTTGCATTGGTTTCCGGTATCGGAATCGGCGATATCCGATACTTTTTGGGTATCGGTCCGATCCAATCCGATACGATATTTCCTGATATCGGAAGGTATCGCTCAACACTAGTCATAAATCATCGCAGAAATAAAAGAGCTGGAAACTCCACATCATAAGGAGCTCACTGACTGAATCTCAAGTTAACTCATTCTGCAGCCATCAATGTGCTGCTGGGAAACAAAAAGCTGGTAAAGGCCGAACAGAGCAAATGTTACATGAAGCAAAATAGTAAAAAGTATTTTTAGACCAATATACATGTATTTAAAGGGATTGTCCGGTGTGAAGCTGAAGGCCTGCAGTCATCTGTGTGACTCTCTGTGACTGCAGACTTGTAATCCTCACATCATGTAGACTGCGCGCTGCCAGCATTATTCTCAGCCCAGAGATGGCAGAAGCCCCTGTATCATGTGCACAGGAATTGTGCCCCCTCTCCCCGAGGAGCAGCAGTGCCTCGTCCTCCAGATACATGAGGGTCCCATCGGGGAGATCCGCATGTACCGGCCATGATGTCATCTCCATGGATATGGCATCAATGTGCAGAGTAGAAGACCCCTGTAAGGGAGAGCTCAGACGTGGGGGGATTGATGTGGATGTGAGGAGCAGATCCCCCCCATATTCACAGATTATCACACAATACATGTAGCCTTGCACAGGAAAAACTGTGAGGAAAGAAGAAATCAGATTTCTTACAATATAGAATAATGTCCTCCTGCACTCGTTCATGTCCAGTATTATTTATCCCCTGACCTTTTGGGTGGGGAACCCCTCCTGAGCCCCCTCCATTATATAGGAGCCATATATCTGCTCCATTACAGTTGAAATCAGTTTCCATACACTGTATAAATAGACACATCTGCATGTTTTTCTCAATATCTGACATGAAATCAGAATAAACCTTTCCCATTTTAGGTCAATTAGGATTACCATAATTTTTAATATTTGCCAAATGCCAGAATAATGAGCGTCTCTTGTAATGGGCATTAAAAGCGTCTTGTTATACCACTCTGACCTCCGCGTCTCTTCTGAGGGCCATTAAAAGAGACTTGTTATGCCACTCTGACCTCCACGTCTCTTGTAAGGGGCATTAAAACCGTCTTGTTATACCACTCTGACCTCCACGTGTCTTGTAAGGGGCATTAAAACCGTCTTGTTATACCACTCTGACCTCCACGTCTCTTCTGAGGGGCATTAAAACCATCTTGTTATACCACTCTGACCTCCACGTCTCTTGTAAGGGGCATTAAAACCGTCTTGTTATACCACTCTGACCTCCACGTCTCTTCTGAGGGGCATTAAAACCATCTTGTTATACCACTCTGACCTCCACGTCTCTTCTGAGGGGCATTAAAAGCGTCTTGTTATACCACTCTGACCTCCACGTGTCTTGTAAGGGGCATTAAAAGCGTCTTGTTATACCACTCTGTCCTCCACGTCTCTTCTAAGGGGCATTAAAAGCGTCTTGTTAAGCTACTGGGACCTCCACGACTCTTCGAACGGGCATTGCATTTCCTCATAATTTTTGGAAGCTTTTGCTTGGAAGGCATAAGCAAATACTATGGGAGACCCACTCCCCAATAATGGGAATAATGTTTTTAAGATGCTGTACTGTATGGCTCTTGTAAGGGGCATTAAAACCTTCTTGTTAAGCTACTGTGACCTCCACGTCTCTTCAAAGGGGCATTAAAAGCGTCTTCTTAAGCCACTCTGAACTCCACAGCTCTTCCAAGGGGCATTGAAATGTTGTTTTTAATTACCTTACCTCTAATCTCCACGACTCTTCCAACGGGCATTGCATTTCCTCCTAATTTTAGTCAGCTTTTGCTTTTCAATGCAAAGGTGAAAACTAAGGGAGACACACTCCCCAATAATGGGTAGAAGGTTTTTAGTACGCTGTAATCCACGTCTGTTTCCAGGGGCATTGCAGTTCCTTATAATTTTTGGAAAGCCTTCCATTCACTGCTTAGGCCAACAGTGCACAGGAGACCCAGTTGCTATAAATGGAAAAAAAGGTTTAGTTAAGGCCCTCTGACCTCCATGTCATTTCCAAGGGGCATTGGAGTGCCTCAAAAGTTTTGGTAGGCATTGCACTCACTGTATGCCCTATAACTGTGTAGCCGAACCGCTCCTTTTGTTACAGAAACATATCCTACAAGACATATGTGGTTGACTGGCCTGATATTGATGTGAATGGTCCCTGTTCCTCCTGCTCTTTCTCCTTTGCCACTACCTCATCCATCATTTATCACTTGAAGCTTTGTTTTAACGAGAGTCATAGAACTTGGATAGTAGCAGGAAAACATCCAGCAATCCTCAGAGGAGGTAGGATATGCACCAAAACGCTGACCACCTCAGGCCTAGCCGCTACTACATACATGCGCTTGCATTCCTTGAAAACAAAGCAGATGCTAACTTCTATCATCCTCATCATGCTCCTCACCTTGGCACTCTCAACTCCCCTGATAGAGAAGCCAGGGCCCACCGGAGAAGTCGGGTTCTCTGGTGGGCTCGTCCAATGCTGCCCTAAAGCAGGCCAGTCTAAGAAAAGTGTGTGGGGATGTTCCGCGGTGAAATCGGGGCGGCTGGGGACCGTTTATGGACACCCGGCCGCCCCCTGGCGGCTGGGGACCGAGCGTGGACACCCATCCGCCGGGCGGCTGGGGACTGAGTATGGATACCTCGCTGCCGCAGCAGCCATGAGGTAGTAGCCAGCTTCGGCCTCCACATGCCTAAAAGGCCCAATTTCAAGTGCACGCAAGCTAGCAGTATGGTATTGCAGCCTCGGGGTGGGTTGGTGGCAGGTTGCACACTTATGCTTGCATTCCAACAAAACAATGCAGATGCTAACTTCTATCATCATCATGCTCCTCACCTTGACACTCTCACCTCCCCTGATGGAGTCGGGTTCTCTAGTGGGCTCGTCCAATGCTGCCCTAAAGCAGGCCAGTCTAACAAAAGTGTGTGGGGATGTTCCGCGGAGAAATCGGGGTGGCTGGGGACCGTCTATGGACACCCCGCCGCCCCTAGGCGGCTGGGGACCAGGTGTGGACACCCAGCCGCGGGGCGGCTGGGGACCGAGTGTGGACACCCGGCCGCCGGGCGGCTGGGGACTGAGTATGGATACCTCGCTGCCGAAGCAGCCATGAGGTAGTGGCCAGCTTCGGTCTCCTCAAAACTAAAAGGCCCCATTTCAAGTACAAGCTAGCAGTATGGTATTGCAGCCTGGGGGTGGGTGGGTGGTTGGCTGCATATTTGCGCTTGCATTGCAAGGAATGGGGGAGGTACAATTGAACACTGCCCTGGGACAAGGACTTGCACGGGGATAGTTGCAAGTCTGCATCTTCTGATGTGGCAAGGATCACTTCTGATGGGCACACTTTTAGGCAGTGACCTGGGAGTCAGAGATCCTTCCAGGGGTCTTCCCCATGCTGTTCCCATGTCTTTTCAGCACTGTATGCATGTGTCACACAGCACATGGCCAGATAAGGTTGTAAAATGTTAAAATGACATTTCCCGGTGAATGCATTTGTCACAGTTGAAAACAATACAAAAGTGCAAAAACGCATAAAAAATGCTACTTGTGAACATAGCCCAAGGTGTGGAGGAGTATTTTTGTTTTTGGTTATTTATTTTACCTTATACACAAGTCTTTACCATGGAAAGGATGTTCCTTAACATATTTCACAGGAAAAAAGTTTCATTTTCGTTTTTGAACGTTTTCTTATGAGCCTGTAAAAGTGGCTTAATACCTCTGAACACATAGTTGACAACAGTGACCTGGGGGTCATAAATGCTTCCTGGGGCGATCCCCATGCTGTCCCCATGTCATCTGAGCACTGTCACTATCATTTTGGGCACTTTTTAGGCTTTCTACAGACTGCCGGGGGTGCCGCCGCAAAAATGCTCGGGTCTCCCATAGACTAACATGGGCTCGTTGCTCGGGTCGAGCACCCGAGTATCACGGCGAGCTCAGGCCGAGCTTCTAGCACCCGAGCATTTTAGTGCTCGCTCAACACTATTTATAACGGGGGCACAAGCTAGTGACTGATTTATATTCTCAGTGGAGCAGACTTCATTGCGGTGAATGATATACTCATGGGCACAGTGTGGCACATATTTGCATTTGGTGGCACAGTGGGCGACATTATTTATTTAAGTCGCTTATATTTGTAACATTTTTGTTTTTCAGGAGTGCGGTGATCTGCTGAAAAGTGCGGAGCAGCCGAAACCTGGACAGCAAACTGCAAAGACGAATCATGGCGGGAAGTCGTCACGAAAGACTGGACTAGGTAAAGAAGAGAAGAAAGAGAGCGACTGCAGTGTATAAACTGGAGGGTTAGGTGGGGCCCATTATATTATAATAAATCTATGTGGGGCCCATTATATTATAATAAATCTATGTGGGGTCCATAATATTAAAGGGATGGATATGTGGGGCCCATTATATAATAATAAATCTATGTGGGGCCCATTATATTATAATAAATCTATGTGCGGCCCATTATATTATAATAAATCTATGTGGGGTCCATAATATTAAAGGGACGAATATGTGGGGCCCATTATATTAAAGAGAAAGCTATGTGGGGCCCATTATGTTAAAGAGAAAGCTATGTGGGGCCCATTATATTAAAGAGAAAGCTATGTGGGGCCCATTATATTAAAGGGAAAGCTATGTGGGGCCCATTATATTAAAGAGAAAGCTATGTGGGGCCCATTATATTAAAGAGAAAGCTATGTGGGGCCCGTTATATTAAAGAGAAAGCTATGTGGGGCCCATTATATTAAAGGGAAAGCTATGTGGGGCCCATTCTATTAAAGAGAAAGCTATGTGGGGCCCATTATATTAAAGGGAAAGCTATGTGGGGCCCATTATATTAAAGAGAAAGCTATGTGGGGCCCATTATATTAAAGAGAAAGCTATGTGGGGCCCATTATATTAAAGAGAAAGCTATGTGGGGCCCGTTATCTTAAAGGGACATCTACGTAGGGCCCATTATATTAAATGGATGGCTATGTGGGGCCCATTATATTAAAGAGAGAGCTACGTATGGCCCATTATAATAAATGTATGACTATATGGGGCCCATTATATTAAATGGATGACTATGTGTGTTCCATTATATTTAATGGAAGGCTATGCGGGGCCCATTTAATTATGATAAATTCTATGTGGGGCACATGATATTAAATGGAAGGCTATGTGGAGCCCATTATATTTAATAGAGGGCTATGTGGGGACCAATACATTAAAAAGAAAGCTATATTGGGGCCCACTATGTTATCTGGAAGGTTTTGTGGAGCCCTCTGTATTAAATTGAGGGCTATGTGAGGCCTATTAAAATAAATGGAAAGCGTTGCGGGGCCCATAATATTATATGGAGGGCTATGTGAGGCACATTTATCAAATAAAGGGCTATGTAGCGCCAATTATATTAAATGGAAGCCTATGTTTTGTCCATTATATTAAATAGAGATGTATCTTGCCTCCATTATAATAAATGGAAGGCAATGTGGGGACCATTATATTAAATGGAGGGTTATGTGGGGCCCATTATATTAAATGGAAGCCTATATGGAGCCCAGTAAATTAAATGTAAAGCTATGTGGGGCCCAATATTTTAAATGGAAGGTTAAGTGGGGCCAATTGTATTAAATAGAGGGCTATGTGGTGCCCAATATAAAACATGGAAGGCTTTTTGGTGCCCATTATATTAAATAGAGGGATATTTTGGCCCCATTTTATTAAATGGAAGGCTATGTCAGGTCCAATATATTAAATGGAGTCCAGTGCGGCCTATTATATTAAATTGAAGGTTATGTGGGGTTCAATAAATTAAATGAAAAGCTATGTGGAGCCCAATAAATTAAATTATAGTACATGGAAGGCAATGTGCGGCTCATTATACTATATAGAGGGCTATGTGGGGGCCATTATACTTTACAGAATTCTATGCGGGGGTCCATTATACTTTTGCCAATGGCAAATTGTGTGTTCCGGTGGCACTCCAAAGGTAAAGGGTGTGCTCCGGTGGCACTCCAACGTCATAGGGTGTGCTCTGGTGGCACACCAATGGCAAAAAGGCCAAAGAGTAGACCCTGGTGGCAGACTGAGCAACCCTAGAATGCACCCCAGTGGTAAGCAATAGGGGCCAAAGAATGCACCCTGGTGGCAGGCTAAAAAGCCCTAGAGTGCGCCCCAGTGGTAAGCAATAAGGCCAAAAAGTGCACTCCGGTGGCAGGCTAAAAAAGCCTAAGAGTGCCCCGGTGGTAAGCAAAATGGTCAGAGTGTACCCCGGTCGCAGTTAAAAAGCCCAAGTTGGGTGCCCCGG
Source organism: Phyllobates terribilis (assembly GCF_046119375.1). NCBI lineage: Eukaryota > Metazoa > Chordata > Amphibia > Anura > Dendrobatidae > Phyllobates > Phyllobates terribilis. The sequence goes on along the minus strand of NW_027363441.1, from coordinate 240,024 downwards.
TGGTAAGCTAAAAGGCCAAAGAGTGCACCCGGTGGAAGCTAAAAAGCTCAAGATGGGTGCCCCGGTGGTAAGCAAAAAAGGTCACATATTGGGCCCCTCTGGTAGGCCTACGGGAAATAGAGTTCTCCGATGGCACGCCAACGGTAAAGGGTGTGCCCGATGGTACTCCAATGGTAAAGGGTGTGCTTCAGTGGCATGCCAGTGGCAAAAAGTGTACTCCGGTGGCATGCTAATGGTGAAAGGTGTGCTCTGTTGGCACCCCAACTGTAAAGAGTGTGTTCCAGTGGCACCCCAGCAGCCAATGGTGTACTTCGGTGGCAGACCATCGGGAAATGGTGTGATATGTAAGGCTCATGATAACAAAAGGGAGGGCTATGTGGGACCCATTATTTTATATGGAAAGCAAGGTGGGGCCCATTATATTAATTAGGGGCTTATGTGGGGCTCTTTCTATTAAATAAAAACATATGTGGGCCCCATTAAATTAAATGGAAGGCTATGTGGGGCCCATTATATTAAATGGAAGCCTATATGGGGCCCAATAAATTAAATGAAAAGCTACAGTATGTACAGCAATAATAAAATGGTAATAATACAGGGTGGGCTATTTATATGGATACACCTAAATTAAATGGGAATGGTTGGTGATGTCAACTTCCTGTTTATGGCACATTAGTATATGGGAGGGGGAAACTTTTCCAGATGGGTGGTGACTATGGCGGCCATTTTGAAGTCGGCCATTTTGGATCTAACTTTATTTTTTTCAATGGGAAGAGGGTCATGTGACACATCAAACTCATTGAGAATTTCATAAGAAAATACAATGGTGTGCTCGGTTTTAACATAACTTTATTCTTTCATGATTTTTTTACAAGTTTATGACCACTTATAAAATGTGTTCAAAGTACTGCCCATTGTGTTGGATTGTCAATGCAACCCTCTTCTCCCACTCTTGACACACTGATAGCAACACCGCAGAAGAAATGCTAGCACAGGCTTTCAGTATCCTTTGTTTCAGATGCTGAAAGGTTATATGGGGCCTATTAAAATAAATGGAAGACTATGCAGGACCCCTTGTAATAACTAGAAGGCAATTTGTGGCCCATTATATTAAACTAGATGGTGGCCCGATTCTAACTCGTCGGGTATTCTAGAATATGTATGTGGCCTGCCGCGACCAATCAGCGAACCGTGTTAGTGAGGACCGGAGAGCATGTTTAAATTTGGCGCCAAAACCGGTGATTGGTCACGGCCGGCGGCCGCGACCAATCAGCGAATCGTATTAGTGAGAACCGGGGAGCGGGTACTTCCACTGTGAGCAGCCGGGAGATGACCGGCTGCTCGCAGCAGAAGTATCCCAACCGGCGGCGCCGCTCCCCGGTCCTCCCTTCACACTTGCCGTCGGGAGATAAGCGGCCCTAGCCAATGATCTAGCGACGGTAGCCGCATGGAGGTCAGCGGCGCCGCCGGTCGGGGTACTTCTGCTGCGAGCAGCTGGGAGATGACCGGCTGCATCGCCACTGACCTCTGTGCAGAGCGGTGTTTAAATTTGGAGCCAATATCGCTGATTGGTCGCGGCCGCCGAATCGTATTAGTGAGGACAGGGAGCGGCGCTGCCTGTGCGGGTACTTCCGCTGCGAGAAGCTGGGAGATGACCGGCTGCTCGCAGCAGAAGTATCCCGACCGGTGGCGCCGCTCCCCGGTCCTCCCTTCACACTTGCCGTCGGAAGATCAGCAGCCCTAACCGCTGATTTCCCGATGGTAGCCGCATGGAGGTCAGCGGCGCCGCCGGTCGGGGTACTTATGCTGCAAGCCAACGGGAAAGTGGCGTGCTCCGGTGGCAAGCCAACGGGAAAGTGGCGTGCTCCGGTGGCAAGCCAACGGGAAAGTGGCGTGCTCCGGTGGCAAGCCAACGGGAAAGTGGCGTGCTCCGGTGGCAAGCCAACGGGAAAGTGGCGTGCTCCGGTGGCAAGCCAACGGGGAAGTGGTGTGCTCCGGTGGCAAGCCAAAGGGGAAATGGCGTGCTCCAGTTGCAAGCCAACGGGGAAGTGGCGTGCTCCGGTGGCAAGCCAACGGGAAAGTGGCGTGCTCCGGTGGCAAGCCAACGGGAAAGTGGCGTGCTCCGGTGGCAAGCCAACGGGAAACTGGCGTGCTCCGGTGGCAAGCCAACGGGAAAGTGGCGTGCTCCGGTGGTAAGCCAACGGGAAAGTGGCATGCTCCGGTGGCAAGCCAACGGGGAAGTGGCGTGCTCCGGTGGCAAGCCAACGGGAAAGTGGCGCGCTCCGGTGGCAAGCCAACGGGAAAGAGGCGTGCTCCGGTGGCAAGCCAACGGGAAAGTGGCGTGCTCCGGTGGCAAGCCAACGGGAAAGTGGCGTGCTCCGGTGGCAAGCCAACGGGAAAGTGGCGTGCTCCGGTGGCAAGCCAACGGGAAACTGGCGTGCTCCGGTGGCAAGCCAACGGGAAAGTGGCGTGCTCCGGTGGTAAGCCAACGGGAAAGTGGCATGCTCCGGTGGCAAGCCAACGGGGAAGTGGCGTGCTCCGGTGGCAAGCCAACGGGAAAGTGGCGCGCTCCGGTGGCAAGCCAACGGGAAAGAGGCGTGCTCCGGTGGCAAGCCAACGGGAAAGTGGCGTGCTCCGGTGGCAAGCCAACGGGAAAGAGGCGTGCTCCGGTGGCAAGCCAACGGGAAAGTGGCGTGCTCCGGTGGCAAGCCAACGGGAAAGTGGCGTGCTGCGGCGGCAAGCCAACGGGAAAGTGGCATGCTCCGGCGGCAAGCCAACGGGAAAGTGGCGTGCTCCGGCGGCAAGCCAACGGGAAAGTGGCGTACTCCGGCGGCAACCCAACGGGAAAGTGGCGTGCTCCGGCGGCAAGCCAACGGGGAAGTGGCGTGCTCCGGCGGCAAGCCAACGGGAAAGTGGCGTGCTCCGGCGGCAAGCCAACGGGAAAGTGGCGTGCTCCAGTTGCAAGCCAACGGGAAAGTGGCGTGCTCCGGTGGCAAGCCAACGGGAAAGTGGCGTGCTCCGGTGGCAAGCCAACGGGAAAGTGGCGTGCTCCGGTGGCAAGCCAAAGGGAAAGTGGCGTGCTCCGGTGGCAAGCCAACGGGAAAGTGGCGTGCTCCGGTGGCAAGCCAACGGGAAAGTGGCGTGCTCCGGTGGCAAGCCAATGGGAAAGTGGCGTGCTCCGGTGACAAGCCAACGGGAAAGTGGCGTGCTCCGGTGGCAAGCCAACGGGAAAGTGGCGTGCTCCGGTGGCAAGCCAACGGGACTGTGTCGTGCTCCGGTGGCAAGCCAACGGGAAAGTGGCGTGCTCCGGTGGCAAGCCAACGGGAAAGTGGCGTGCTCCGGTGGCAAGCCAACGGGAAAGTGGCCTGCTCCGGTGGCAAGCCAACGGGAAAGTGGCGTGCTCCGTTGGCAAGCCAACGAGAAAGTGGCGTGCGCCGGTGGCAAGCCAACGGGAAAGTGGCGTGCTCCGGTGGCAAGCCAACAGGAAAGTGGCGTGCTCCGGTGGCAAGCCAACGGAAAAGTGGCGTGCTCCGGTGGCAAGCCAACGGGAAAGTGGCGTGCTCCGGTGGCAAGCCAACGGGGAAGTGGCGTGCTCCGGTGGCAAGCTATCGGGGAAGTGGCGTGCTCCGGTGGCAAGCCAACGGGAAAGTGGCGTGCTCCGGTTGCAAGCCAACGGGAAAGTGGCGTGCTCCGGTGGCAAGCCAACGGGAAAGTGGCGTGCTCCGGTGGCAAGCCAACGGGACTGTGGCGTGCTCCGGTGGCAAGCCAACGGGAAAGTGGCGTGCTCCGGTGGCAAGCCAACGGGAAAGTGGCGTGCTCCGGTGGCAAGCCAACGGGAAAGTGGCGTGCTCCGGTGGCAAGCCAACGGGAAAGTGGCATGCTCCGGTGGCAAGCCAATGGGAAAGTGGCGTACTCCAGTGGCAAGCCAACGGGAAAGTGGCGTGCTCCGGTGGCAAGCCAACGGGAAAGTGGCGTGCTCCGGTGGCAAGCCAAGGGGAAAGTGGCGTGCTCCGGTGGCAAGCCAACGGGGAAGTGGCGTGCTCCGGTGGCAAGCCAACGGGGAAGTGGCGTGCTCCGGTGGCAAGCCAACGGGAAAGTGGCGTGCTCCGGTGGCAAGCTAACGGGAAAGTGGCGTGCTCCGGTGGCAAGCCAACGGGGAAGTTGCGTGCTCCGGTGGCAAGCCAACGGGAAAGTGGTGTGCTCCGGTGGCAAGCCAACGGGAAAGTGGCGTGCTCTGGTGGCAAGCCAACGGGGAAGTGGCATGCTCCGGTGGCAAGCCAACGGGGAAGTGGCGTGCTCCGGTGGCAAGCCAACGGGGAAGTGGCGTGCTCCGGTGGCAAGCCAACGGGGAAGTGGCGTGCTCCGGTGGCAAGCCAACGGGGAAGTTGCGTGCTCCGGTGGCAAGCCAACGGGAAAGTGGCGTGTTCCGGTGGCAAGCCAACGGGAAAGTGGGGTGCTCCGGTGGCAAGCCAACGGGAAAGTGGCGTGCTCCGGTGGCAAGCCAACGGGAAAGTGGCGTGCTCCGGTGGCAAGCCAACGGGAAAGTGGCGTGCTCCGGTGGCAAGCCAAAGGGAAAGTGGCGTGCTCCGGTGGCAAGCCAACGGGAAAGTGCCTTGCTCCGGTGGCAAGCCAAGGGGAAAGTGACGTGATCCGATGGCAAGCCAACGGGACTGTGGCGTGCTCCGGTGGCAAGCCAACGGGAAAGAGGGGTGCTCCGGCGGCAAGCCAATAGCAAAGTGGCGTGCTCCGGCAGCAAGCCAACGGGAAAGTGGCGTGCTGCGGCGGCAAGCCAACGGGAAAGTGGCGTGCTCCGGCGGCAACCCAACGGCAAAGTGGCGTGCTCCGGCGGCAAGCCAACGGGGAAGTGGCGTGCTCCGGCGGTAAGCCAACGGGAAAGTGGCGTGCTCCGGCGGCAAGCCAACGGGAAAGTGGCGTGCTCCGGTTGCAAGCCAACGGGAAAGTGGCGTGCTCCGGTGGCAAGCCAACGGGAAAGTGGCGTGCTCCGGTGGCAAGCCAAAGGGAAAGTGGCGTGCTCCGGTGGCAAGCCAACGGGAAAGTGGCATGCTCTGGTGGCAAGCCAACGGGAAAGTGGCGTGCTCCGGTGGCAAGCCAACAGGAAAGTGGCGTGCTCCGGTGACAAGCCAACGGGAAAGTGGCGTGCTCCGGTGGCAAGCCAACGGGAAAGTGGCGTGCTCCGGTGGCAAGCCAACGGGACTGTGTTGTGCTCCGGTGGCAAGCCAACGGGAAAGTGGCGTGCTCCGGTGGCAAGCCAACGGGAAAGTGGCGTGCTCCGGTGGCAAGCCAACAGGAAAGTGGCCTGCTCCGGTGGCAAGCCAACGAGAAAGTGGCGTGCTCCGGTGGCAAGCTATCGGGGAAGTGGCGTGCTCCGGTGGCAAGCCAAAGGGAAAGTGGCGTGCTCCGGTTGCAAGCCAACGGGAAAGTGGCGTGCTCCGGTGGCAAGCCAACGGGAAAGTGGCGTGCTCCGGTGGCAAGCCAACGGGAAAGTGGCGTGCTCCGGTGGCAAGCCAACGGGAAAGTGGCGTGCTCCGGTGGCAAGCCAACGGGAAAGTGGCGTGCTCCGGTGGCAAGCCAACGGGAAAGAGGCGTGCTCTGGCGGCAAGCCAACAGCAAAGTGGCGTGCTCCGGCAGCAAGCCAACGGGAAAGTGGCGTGCTGCGGCGGCAAGCCAACGGGAAAGTGGCGTGCTGCGGCGGCAACCCAATGGGAAAGTGGCGTGCTCCGGCTTCAAGCCAACGGGAAAGAGGCGTGCTCCGGTGGCAAGCCAACGGGAATGTGGCGTGCTCCGGTGGCAAGCCAAAGGGAAAGTGGCGTGCTCCGGTGGCAAGCCAACGGGAAAGTGACGTGATCCGATGGCAAGCCAACGGGACTGTGGCGTGCTCCTGTGGCGTGCTCCTGTGGCAAGCCAACGGGAAAGTGGCCTGCTCCGGTGGCAAGCCAACGGGAAAGTGGCGTGCTCCGTTGGCAAGCCAACGGGAAAGTGGCGTGCTCCGGTGGCAAGCCAACGGGAAAGTGGCGTGCTCCGGTGGCAAGCCAACGGGAAAGTGGCGTGCTCCGGTAGCAAGCCAATGGGAAAGTGGCGTGCTCCGGCTTCAAGCCAACGGGAAAGAGGCGTGCTCCGGTGGCAAGCCAACGGGAAAGTGGCGTGCTCCGGTGGCAAGCCAACGGGATGGTGGCGTGCTCCGTTGGCAAGCCAACGGGAAAGTGGCGTGCTCCGGTGGCAAGCCAACGGGAAAGTGGCGTGCTCCGGTGGCAAGCCAACGGGAAAGTGGCCTGCTCCGGTGGCAAGCCAACGGGAAAGTGGCGTGCTCCGGTGGCAAGCCAACGGGAAAGTGGCGTGCTCCAGTGGCAAGCCAACGGGAAAGTGGCGTGCTCCGGTGGCAAGCCAACGGGAAAGTGGCGTGTTCCGGTGGCAAGCCAACGGGAAAGTGGCGTGCTCCGGTGGCAAGCCAACGGGAAAGTGGCGTGCTCCGGTGGCAAGCCAACGGGAAAGTGGCGTGCTCCGGTGGCAAGCCAAAGGGAAAGTGGCGTGCTCCGGTGGCAAGCCAACGGGAAAGTGCCTTGCTCCGGTGGCAAGCCAAGGGGAAAGTGACATGATCCGATGGCAAGCCAACGGGACTGTGGCGTGCTCCGGTGGCAAGCCAACGGGAAAGTGGCCTGCTCCAGTGGCAAGCCAACGGGAAAGTGGCGTGCTCCGTTGGCAAGCCAACGGGAAAGTCACGTGCTCCGGTGGCAAGCCAACGGGAAAGTGGCGTGCTCCGGTGGCAAGCCAACGGGAAAGTGGCGTGCTCCGGTGGCAAGCCAACGGGAAAGTGGCGTGCTCCGGTGGCAAGCCAACGGGAAAGTGGCGTGCTCCGGTGGCAAGCCAACGGGAAAGTGGCGTGCTCCGGTGGCAAGCCAACGGGAAAGTGGCGTGCTCCGGTGGCAAGCCAACGGGAAAGTGGCGTGCTTCGGTGGCAAGCCAACGGAAAAGTGGCGTGCTCCGGTGGCAACCCAACGGGAAAGTGGCGTGCTCCGGTGGCAAGCCAACGGGGAAGTGGCGTGCTCCGGTGGCAAGCCAACGGGGAAGTGGCGTGCTCCGGTGGCAAGCCAACGGTAAAGTGGCGTGCTCCGGTGGCAAGCCAACGGGAAAGTGGCGTGCTCCGGTGGCAAGCCAACGGGAAAGTGGCGTGCTCCGGTGGCAAGCCAACGGGAAAGTGGCGTGCTCCGGTGGCAAGCCAACGGGATGGTGGCGTGCTCCGTTGGCAAGCCAACGGGAAAGTGGCGTGCTCCGGTGGCAAGCCAACGGGAAAGTGGCGTGCTCCGGTGGCAAGCCAACGGGAAAGTGGCCTGCTCCGGTGGCAAGCCAACGGGAAAGTGGCGTGCTCCGGTGGCAAGCCAACGGGAAAGTGGCGTGCTCCAGTGGCAAGCCAACGGGAAAGTGGCGTGCTCCGGTGGCAAGCCAACGGGAAAGTGGCGTGTTCCGGTGGCAAGCCAACGGGAAAGTGGCGTGCTCCGGTGGCAAGCCAACGGGAAAGTGGCGTGCTCCGGTGGCAAGCCAACGGGAAAGTGGCGTGCTCCGGTGGCAAGCCAAAGGGAAAGTGGCGTGCTCCGGTGGCAAGCCAACGGGAAAGTGCCTTGCTCCGGTGGCAAGCCAAGGGGAAAGTGACATGATCCGATGGCAAGCCAACGGGACTGTGGCGTGCTCCGGTGGCAAGCCAACGGGAAAGTGGCCTGCTCCAGTGGCAAGCCAACGGGAAAGTGGCGTGCTCCGTTGGCAAGCCAACGGGAAAGTCACGTGCTCCGGTGGCAAGCCAACGGGAAAGTGGCGTGCTCCGGTGGCAAGCCAACGGGAAAGTGGCGTGCTCCGGTGGCAAGCCAACGGGAAAGTGGCGTGCTCCGGTGGCAAGCCAACGGGAAAGTGGCGTGCTCCGGTGGCAAGCCAACGGGAAAGTGGCGTGCTCCGGTGGCAAGCCAACGGGAAAGTGGCGTGCTCCGGTGGCAAGCCAACGGGAAAGTGGCGTGCTTCGGTGGCAAGCCAACGGAAAAGTGGCGTGCTCCGGTGGCAACCCAACGGGAAAGTGGCGTGCTCCGGTGGCAATCCAACGGGGAAGTGGCGTGCTCCGGTGGCAAGCCAACGGGGAAGTGGCGTGCTCCGGTGGCAAGCCAACGGTAAAGTGGCGTGCTCCGGTGGCAAGCCAACGGGAAAGTGGCGTGCTCCGGTGGCAAGCCAACGGGGAAGTTGCGTGCTCCGGTGGCAAGTCAACGGGAAAGTGGCGTGCTCCGGTGGCAAGCCAACGGGAAAGTGGCGTGCTCCGGTGGCAAGCCAACGGGAAAGTGGCGTGCTCCGGTGGCAAGCCAACGGGAAAGTGGCGTGCTCCGGTGACAAGCCAAGGGGGAAGTGGCGTGCTCCGGTGGCAAGCCAACGGGGAAGTGGCGTGCTCCGGTGGCAAGCCAACGGGGAAGTAGCGTGCTCCGGTGGCAAGCCAACGGGGAAGTTGCGTGCTCCGGTGGCAAGCCAACGGGAAAGTGGCGTGCTCCGGTGGCATGCCAACGGGAAAGTGGCGTGCTCCGGTGGCAAGCCAACGGAAAAGTGGCGTGCTCCGGTGGCAAGCCAACGGGAAAGTGGCGTGCTCCGGTGGCAAGCCGAAGGGAAAGTGGCGTGCTCCGGTGGCAAGCCAACGGGAAAGTGCCTTGCTCCGGTGGCAAGCCAAGGGGAAAGTGACGTGATCCGATGGCAAGCCAACGGGACTGTGGCGTGCTCCGGTGGCAAGCCAAAGGGAAAGAGGCGTGCTCCGGCGGCAAGCCAACGGGAAAGTGGCGTGCTCCGGCGGCAAGCCAACGGGAAAGTGGCGTGCTGCGGCGGCAAGCCAACGGGAAAGTGGCGTGCTCCGGCGGCAACCCAACGGGAAAATGGCGTGCTCCGGCGGCAACCCAACGGGAAAGTGGCGTGATCCGGCTTCAAGCCAACGGGAAAGAGGCGTGCTCCGTTGGCAAGCCAACGGGAAAGTGACGTGCTCCGGTGGCAAGCCAACGGGACGGTGGCGTGCTCCGGTGGCAAGCCAACGGGAAAGTGGCGTGCTCCGGTGGCAAGCCAACGGGAAGGTGGCGTGCTCCGGTGGCAAGCCAACGGGAAAGTGGCCTGCTCCGGTGGCAAGCCAACGGGAAAGTGGCGTGCTCCGGTGGCAAGCCAACGGGAAAGTGGCGTGCTCCGGTGGCAAGCCAACGGGAAAGTGGCATGTTCCGGTGGCAAGCCAACGGGAAAGTGGCGTGCTCCGATGGCAAGCCAACGGGAAACTGGCGTGCTCCGGTGGCAAGCCAACGGGAAAGTGGCGTGCTCCGGTGGCAAGCCAAAGGGAACGTGGCGTGCTCCGGTGGCAAGCCAACGGGAAAGTGCCTTGCTCCGGTGGCAAGCCAAGGGGAAAGTGACGTGATCCGTTGGCAAGCCAACGGGACTGTGGCGTGCTCCGGTGGCAAGCCAACGGGAAAGAGGCGTGCTCCGGCGGCAAGCCAACGGGAAAGTGGCGTGCTCCGGCGGCAAGCCAACGGGAAAGTGGCGTGCTGCGGCAAGCCAACGGGAAAGTGGCGTGCTCCGGCGGCAACCCAACGGGAAAGGGGAGTGCTCCGGCAGCAAGCCAACGGGAAAGTGGCGTGCTGCGGCGGCAAGCCAACGGGAAAGTGGCGTGCTGCGGCGGCAACCCAATGGGAAAGTGGCGTGCTCCGGCTTCAAGCCAACGGGAAAGAGGTGTGCTCCGGTGGCAAGCCAACGGGAATGTGGCGTGCTCCGGTGGCAAGCCAAAGGGAAAGTGGCGTGCTCCGGTGGCAAGCCAACGGGAAAGTGACGTGATCCGATGGCATGCCAACGGGACTGTGGCGTGCTCCTGTGGCAAGCCAACGGGAAAGTGGCCTGCTCCGGTGGCAAGCCAACGGGAAAGTGGCGTGCTCCGTTGGCAAGCCAACGGGAAAGTGGCGTGCTCCGGTGGCAAGCCAACGGGAAAGTGGCGTGCTCCGGTGGCAAGCCAACGGGAAAGTGGCGTGCTCCGGTGGCAAGCCAACGGGAAAGTGGCGTGCTCCGGCTTCAAGACAACGGGAAAGAGGCGTGCTCCGGTGGCAAGCCAACGGGAAAGTGGCGTACTCCGGTGGCAAGCCAACGGGATGGTGGCGTGCTCCGTTGGCAAGCCAACGGGAAAGTGGCGTGCTCCGGTGGCAAGCCAACGGGAAAGTGGCGTGCTCCGGTGGCAAGCCAACGGGAAAGTGGCCTGCTCCGGTGGCAAGCCAACGGGAAAGTGGCTTGCTCCGGTGGCAAGCCAACGGGAAAGTGGCGTGCTCCGGTGGCAAGCCAACGGGAAAGTGGCTTGCTCCGGTGGCAAGCCAACGGGAAAGTGGCGTGTTCCGGTGGCAAGCCAACGGGAAAGTGGCGTGCTCCGGTGGCAAGCCAACGGGAAAGTGGCGTGCTCCGGTGGCAAGCCAACGGGAAAGTGGCGTGCTCCGGTGGCAAGCCAAAGGGAAAGTGGCGTGCTCCGGTGGCAAGCCAAGGGGAAAGTGCCTTGCTCCGGTGGCAAGCCAAGGGGAAAGTGACATGATCCGATGGCAAGCCAACGGGACTGTGGCGTGCTCCGGTGGCAAGCCAACGGGAAAGTGGCCTGCTCCAGTGGCAAGCCAACGGGAAAGTGGCGTGCTCCGTTGGCAAGCCAACGGGAAAGTGGCGTGCTCCGGTGGCAAGCCAACGGGAAAGTGGCGTGCTCTGGTGGCAAGCCAACGGGAAAGTGGCGTGCTCTGGTGGCAAGCCAACGGGAAAGTGGCGTGCTCCGGTGGCAAGCCAACGGGGAAGTGGCGTGCTCCGGTGGCAAGGTAACGGGGAAGTGGCGTGCTCCGGTGGCAAGCCAACGGGAAAGTGGCGTGCTCCGGTTGCAAGCCAACGGGAAAGTGGCGTGCTCCGGTGGCAAGCCAACGGGAAAGTGGCGTGCTCCGGTGGCAAGCCAACGGGAAAGTGGCGTACTCCGGTGGCAAGCCAACGGGAAAGTGGCGTGCTCCGGTGGCAAGCCAACGGGAAAGTGGCGTGCTCCGGTGGCAAGCCAACGGGAAAGTGGCGTGCTCCGGTGGCAAGCCAACGGGACTGTGGCGTGCTCCGGTGGCAAGCCAACGGGAAAGTGGCGTGCTCCGGTGGCAAGCCAACGGGAAAGTGGCGTGCTCCGGTGGCAAGCCAACGGGAAAGTGGCGTGCTCCGGTGGCAAGCCAACGGAAAAGTGGCGTGCTCCGGTGGCAACCCAACGGGAAAGTGGCGTGCTCCGGTGGCAATCCAACGGGGAAGTGGCGTGCTCCGGTGGCAAGCCAACGGGGAAGTGGCGTGCCCCGGTGGCAAGCCAACGGTAAAGTGGCGTGCTCCGGTGGCAAGCCAACGGGAAAGTGGCGTGCTCCGGTGGCAAGCCAACGGGGAAGTTGCGTGCTCCGGTGGCAAGTCAACGGGAAAGTGGCGTGCTCCGGTGGCAAGCCAACGGGAAAGTGGCGTGCTCCGGTGGCAAGCCAACGGGAAAGTGGCGTGCTCCGGTGGCAAGCCAACGGGAAAGTGGCGTGCTCCGGTGACAAGCCAACGGGGAAGTGGCGTGCTCCGGTGGCAAGCCAACAGGGAAGTGGCGTGCTCCGGTGGCAAGCCAACGGGGAAGTGGCGTGCTCCGGTGGCAAGCCAACGGGGAAGTTGCGTGCTCCGGTGGCAAGCCAACGGGAAAGTGGCGTGCTCCGGTGGCATGCCAACGGGAAAGTGGCGTGCTCCGGTGGCAAGCCAACGGAAAAGTGGCGTGCTCCGGTGGCAAGCCAACGGGAAAGTGGCGTGCTCCGGTGGCAAGCCGAAGGGAAAGTGGCGTGCTCCGGTGGCAAGCCAACGGGAAAGTGCCTTGCTCCGGTGGCAAGCCAAGGGGAAAATGACGTGATCCGATGGCAAGCCAACGGGACTGTGGAGCGCTCCGGTGGCAAGCCAAAGGGAAAGAGGCGTGCTCCGGCGGCAAGCCAACGGGAAAGTGGCGTGCTCCGGCGGCAAGCCAACGGGAAAGTGGCGTGTTGCGGCGGCAAGCCAACGGGAAAGTGGCGTGCTCCGGCGGCAACCCAACGGGAAAGTGGCGTGCTCCGGCGGCAACCCAACGGGAAAGTGGCGTGCTCCGGCTTCAAGCCAACGGGAAAGAGGCGTGCTCCGGTGGCAAGCCAACGGGAAAGTGACGTGCTCCGGTGGCAAGCCAACGGGACGGTGGCGTGCTCCGGTGGCAAGCCAACGGGAAAGTGGCGTGCTCCGGTGGCAAGCCAACGGGAAAGTGGCGTGCTACGGTGGCAAGCCAACGGGAAAGTGGCGTGCTCCGGTGGCAAGCCAACGGGAAAGAGGCGTGCTCCGGCGGCAAGCCAACGGGAAAGTGGCGTGCTCCGGTGGCAACCCAACGGGAAAGGGGAGTGCTCCGGCGGCAACCCAACGGGAAAGTTGCGTGCTCCGGCTTCAAGCCAACGGGAAAGAGGCGTGCTCCGGTGGCAAGCCAACGGGAAAGTGGCGTGCTCCGTTGGCAAGCCAACGGGACGGTGGCGTGCTCCGGTGGCAAGCCAATGGGAAAGTGGCGTGCCCCGGTGGCAAGCCAACGGGAAAGTGGCGTGCTCCGGTGGCAAGCCAACGGGAAAGTGGCCTGCTCCGGTGGCAAGCCAACGGGAAAGTGGCCTGCTCCGGTGGCAAGCCAACGGGAAAGTGGCCTGCTCCGGTGGCAAGCCAACGGGAAAGTGGCCTGCTCCGGTGGCAAGCCAATGGGAAAGTGGCCTGCTCCGGTGGCAAGCCAACGGGAAAGTGGCCTGCTCCGGTGGCAAGCCAACGGGAAAGTGGCCTGCTCCGGTGGCAAGGCAACGGGAAAGTGGCGTGCTCCGGTGGCAAGCTATCGGGGAAGTGGCGTGCTCCGGTGGCAAGCCAACGGGAAAGTGGCGTGCTCCGGTTGCAAGCCAACGGGAAAGTGGCGTGCTCCGGTGGCAAGCCAAAGGGAAAGTGGCGTGCTCCGGTGGCAAGCCAACGGGAAAGTGGCGTGCTCCGGTGGCAAGCCAACGGGAAAGTGGCGTGCTCCGGTGGCAAGCCAACGGGAAAGTGGCGTGCTCCGGTGGCAAGCCAACGGGAAAGAGGCGTGCTCCGGCGGCAAGCCAACAGCAAAGTGGCGTGCTCCGGCAGCAAGCCAACGGGAAAGTGGCGTGCTGCGGCGGCAAGCCAACGGGAAAGTGGCGTGCTGCGGCGGCAACCCAATGGGAAAGTGGCGTGCTCCGGCTTCAAGCCAACGGGAAAGAGGCGTGCTCCGGTGGCAAGCCAACGGGAATGTGGCGTGCTCCGGTGGCAAGCCAAAGGGAAAGTGGCATGCTCCGGTGGCAAGCCAACGGGAAAGTGACGTGATCCGATGGCAAGCCAACGGGACTGTGGCGTGCTCCTGTGGCAAGCCAACGGGAAAGTGGCCTGCTCCGGTGGCAAGCCAACGGGAAAGTGGCGTGCTCCGTTGGCAAGCCAACGGGAAAGTGGCGTGCTCCGGTGGCAAGCCAACGGGAAAGTGGCGTGCTCCGGTGGCAAGCCAACGGGAAAGTGGCGTGCTCCGGTGGCAAGCCAACGGGAAAGTGGCGTGCTCCGGCTTCAAGCCAACGGGAAAGAGGCGTGCTCCGGTGGCAAGCCAACGGGAAAGTGGCGTGCTCCGGTGGCAAGCCAACGGGATGGTGGCGTGCTCCGTTGGCAAGCCAAAGGGAAAGTGGCGTGCTCCGGTGGCAAGCCAACGGGAAAGTGGCGTGCTCCGGTGGCAAGCCAACGGGAAAGTGGCGTGCTCCGGTGGCAAGCCAACGGGAAAGTGGCGTGATCCGGTGGCAAGCCAACGGGAAAGTGGCGTGCTCCGGTGGCAAGCCAACGGGAAAGTGGCGTGCTCCGGTGGCAAGCCAACGGGAAAGTGGCGTGTTCCGGTGGCAAGCCAACGGGAAAGTGGCGTGCTCCGGTGGCAAGCCAACGGGAAAGTGGCGTGCTCCGGTGGCAAGCCAACGGGAAAGTGGCGTGCTCCGGTGGCAAGCCAAAGGGAAAGTGGCGTGCTCCGGTGGCAAGCCAACGGGAAAGTGCCTTGCTCCGGTGGCAAGCCAAGGGGAAAGTGACATGATCCGATTGCAAGCCAACGGGACTGTGGCGTGCTCCGGTGGCAAGCCAACGGGAAAGTGGCCTGCTCCAGTGCAAGCCAACGGGAAAGTGGCGTGCTCCGTTGGCAAGCCAACGGGAAAGTCGCGTGCTCCGGTGGCAAGCCAACGGGAAAGTGGCGTGCTCCGGTGGCAAGCCAACGGGAAAGTGGCGTGCTCCGGTGGCAAGCCAACGGGAAAGTGGCGTGCTCCGGTTGCAAGCCAACGGGGAAGTGGCGTGCTCCGGTGGCAAGGTAACGGGGAAGTGGCGTGCTCCGGTGGCAAGCCAACGGGAAAGTGGCGTGCTCCGGTTGCAAGCCAACGGGAAAGTGGCGTGCTCCGGTGGCAAGCCAACGGGAAAGTGGCGTGCTCCGGTGGCAAGCCAACGGGAAAGTGGCGTACTCCGGTGGCAAGCCAACGGGAAAGTGGCGTGCTCCGGTGGCAAGCCAACGGGAAAGTGGCGTGCTCCGGTGGCAAGCCAACGGGAAAGTGGCGTGCTCCGGTGGCAAGCCAACGGGAAAGTGGCGTGCTCCGGTGGCAAGCCAACGGGAAAGTGGCGTGCTCCGGTGGCAAGCCAACGGGAAAGTGGCGTGCTCCGGTGGCAAGCCAACGGAAAAGTGGCGTGCTCCGGTGGCAACCCAATGGGAAAGTGGCGTGCTCCGGTGGCAATCCAACAGGGAAGTGGCGTGCTCCGGTGGCAAGCCAACGGGGAAGTGGCGTGCTCCGGTGGCAAGCCAACGGTAAAGTGGCGTGCTCCGGTGGCAAGCCAACGGGAAAGTGGCGTGCTCCGGTGGCAAGCCAACGGGGAAGTTGCGTGCTCCGGTGGCAAGTCAACGGGAAAGTTGCGTGCTCCGGTGGCAAGCCAACGGGAAAGTGGCGTGCTCCGGTGGCAAGCCAAGGGGAAAGTGGCGTGCTCCGGTGGCAAGCCAACGGGAAAGTGGCGTGCTCCGGTGACAAGCCAACGGGGAAGTGGCGTGCTCCGGTGGCAAGCCAACGGGGAAGTGGCGTGCTCCGGTGGCAAGCCAACGGGGAAGTGGCGTGCTCCGGTGGCAAGCCAACGGGGAAGTTGCGTGCTCCGGTGGCAAGCCAACGGGAAAGTGGCGTGCTCCGGTGGCATGCCAACGGGAAAGTGGCGTGCTCCGGTGGCAAGCCAACGGAAAAGTGGCGTGCTCCGGTGGCAAGCCAACGGGAAAGTGGCGTGCTCCGGTGGCAAGCCGAAGGGAAAGTGGCGTGCTCCGATGGCAAGCCAACGGGAAAGTGCCTTGCTCCGGTGGCAAGCCAAGGGGAAAGTGACGTGATCCGATGGCAAGCCAACGGGACTGTGGAGTGCTCCGGTGGCAAGCCAAAGGGAAAGAGGCGTGCTCCGGCGGCAAGCCAACGGGAAAGTGGCGTGCTCCGGCGGCAAGCCAACGGGAAAGTGGCGTGCTGCGGCGGCAAGCCAACGGGAAAGTGGCGTGCTCCGGCGGCAACCCAACGGGAAAGTGGCGTGCTCCGGCGGCAACCCAACGGGAAAGTGGCGTGCTCCGGCTTCAAGCCAACGGGAAAGAGGCGTGCTCCGGTGGCAAGCCAACAGGAAAGTGACGTGCTCCGGTGGCAAGCCAACGGGACGGTGGCGTGCTCCGGTGGCAAGCCAACGGGAAAGTGGCGTGCTCCGGTGGCAAGCCAACGGGAAAGTGGCGTGCTCCGGTGGCAAGCCAACGGGAAAGTGGCCTACTCCGGTGGCAAGCCAACGGGAAAGTGGCGTGCTCCGGTGGCAAGCCAACGGGAAAGTGGCGTGCTCTGTTGGCAAGCCAACGGGAAAGTGGCATGCTCCGGTGGCAAGCCAACGGGAAAGTGGCATGTTCCGGTGGCAAGCCAACGGGAAAGTGGCGTGCTCCGGTGGCAAGCCAACGGGAAACTGGCGTGCTCCGGTGGCAAGCCAACGGGAAAGTGGCATGCTCCGGTGGCAAGCCAAAGGGAACGTGGCGTGCTCCGGTGGCAAGCCAACGGGAAAGTGCCTTGCTCCGGTGGCAAGCCAAGGGGAAAGTGACGTGATCCGTTGGCAAGCCAACGGGACTGTGGCGTGCTCCGGTGGCAAGCCAACGGGAAAGAGGCGTGCTCCAGCGGCAAGCCAACGGGAAAGTGGCGTGCTACGGCGGCAAGCCAACGGGAAAGTGGCGTGCTGCGGCAAGCCAACGGGAAAGTGGCGTGCTCCGGCGGCAACCCAACGGGAAAGGGGAGTGCTCCGGCGGCAACCCAACGGGAAAGTGGCGTGCTCCGGCTTCAAGCCAACGGGAAAGAGGCGTGCTCCGGTGGCAAGCCAACGGGGAAGTGGCGTGCTCCGGTGGCAAGCCAACGGGAAAGTGGCGTGCTCCGGTGGCAAGCCAACGGGAAAGTGGCGTGCTCCGGTGGCAAGCCAACGGGAAAGTAGCGTGCTCCGGTGGCAAGCCAACGGGAAAGTGGCGTGCTCCGGTGGCAAGCCAACGGGAAAGTGGCGTGCTCCGGTGGCAAGCCAACGGGAAAGTGGCGTGCTCCGGTGGCAAGCCAACGGGAAAGTGGCGTGTTCCGGTGGCAAGCCAACGGGAAAGTGGCGTGCTCCGGTGGCAAGCCAACGGGAAAGTGGCGTGCTCCGGTGGCAAGCCAACGGGACTGTGTCGTGCTCCGGTGGCAAGCCAACGGGAAAGTGGCGTTATCCGGTGGCAAGCCAACGGGAAAGTGGCGTGCTCCGGTGGCAAGCCTAAGGGAAAGTGGCGTGCTCCGGTGGCAAGCCAACGGGAAAGTGCCTTGCTCCGGTGGCAAGCCAAGGGGAAAGTGACGTGATCCGATGGCAAGCCAACGGGAAAGTGGCGTGCTCCGGCTTCAAGCCAACGGGAAAGTGGCGTGCTCCGGTGGCAAGCCAACGGGAAAGAAGCGTGCTCCGGTGGCAAGCCAACGGGAAAGTGGCGTGCTCCGGTGGCAAGCCAACGGGAAAGTGGCCTGCTCCGGTGGCAAGCCAACGGGAAAGTGGACTGCTCCGGTGGCAAGCCAACGGGAAAGTGGCGTGCTCCGGTGGCAAGCCAACGGGAAAGTGGCGTGCTCCGGTGGGAAGCCAACGGGAAAGTGGCATGTTCCGGTGGCAAGCCAACGGGAAAGTGGCGTGCTGCGGCGGCAAGCCAACGGGAAAGTGGCGTGCTCCGGCGGCAAGCCAACGGGAAAGTTTCGTGCTCCGGCGGCAAGCCAACGGGAAAGTGGCGTGCTCCGGTGGCAAGCCAACGGGAAAGTGGCGTGCTCCGGTGGCAAGCCAATGCGAAAGTGGCGTGCTCCGGTGGCAAGCCAACGGGAAAGTGGCGTGCTCCGGTGGCAAGCCAACGGGAAAGTGGCGTGCTCCGGTGGCAAGCCAAGCGTGCTCCGGTGGCAAGCCAACGGGAAAGTGGCGTGCTCCGGTGGCAAGCCAACGGGAAAGTGGCATGTTCCGGTGGCAAGCCAACGGGAAAGTGGCGTGCTCCGGTGGCAAGCCAACGGGAAAGTGGCGTGCTCCGGTGGCAAGCCAACGGGACTGTGTCGTGCTCCGGTGGCAAGCCAACGGGAAAGTGGCGTGCTCCGGTGGCAAGCCAACGGGAAAGTGGCGTGCTCCGGTGGCAAGCCAACGGGAAAGTGGCCTGCTCCGGTGGCAAGCCAACGGGAAAGTGGCGTGCTCCGGTGGCAAGCCAACGGGAAAGTGGCGTGCTCCGGTGGCAAGCCAACGGGAAAGTGGCGTGCTCCGGTGGCAAGCCAACGGGAAAGTGGCGTGCTGCGGTGGCAAGCCAACGGGAAAGTGGCGTGCTGCGGTGGCAAGCCAACGGGAAAGTGGCGTAATCCGGTGGCAAGCCAACGGGGAAGTGGCGTGCTCCGGTGGCAAGCCAACGGGAAAGTGGCGTGCTCCGGTGGCAAGCCAACGGGAAAGTGGCGTGCTCCGGTGGCAAGCCAACGGGAAAGTAGCGAGCTCCGGTGGCAAGTAAACGGGAAAGTGGCGTGCTCCGGTGGCAAGCCAACGGGAAAGTGGCGTGCTCCGGTGGCAAGCCAACGGGAAAGTGGCGTGCTCCGGTGGCAAGCCAACGGGAAAGTGGCGTGTTCCGGTGGCAAGCCAACGGGAAAGTGGCGTGCTCCGGTGGCAAGCCAACAGCCAACGGGAAAGTGGCGTGCTCCGGTGGCAAGCCAACGGGACTGTGTCGTGCTCCGGTGGCAAGCCAACGGGAAAGTGGCGTGCTCCGGTGGCAAGCCAACGGGAAAGTGGCGTGCTCCGGTGGCAAGCCAACGGGAAAGTGGCCTGCTCCGGTGGCAAGGCAACGGGAAAGTGGCGTGCTCCGGTGGCAAGCCAACGGGAAAGTGGCGTGCTCCGGTGGCAAGCCAACGGGAAAGTGGCGTGCTCCGGTGGCAAACCAACGGGAAAGTGGCGTGCTCCGGTGGCAAGCCAACGGGGAAGTGGCGTGCTCCGGTGGCAAGCCAACGGGTAAGTGGCGTGCTCCGCTGGCAAGCCAACGGGGAAGTGGCGTGCTCCGGTGGCAAGCCAACGGGAAAGTGGCGTGCTCCGGTGGCAAGCCAACGGGAAAGTGGCGTGCTCGAGGGGCAAGCCAACGGGAAAGTGGCGTGCTCCGGTGGCAAGCCAACGGGAAAGTGGCGTGCTCCGGTGGCAAGCCAACGGGAAAGTGGCGTACTCCGGTGTCAAGCCAACGGGAAAGTGGCGTGCTCCTGTGGCAAGCCAACGGGAAAGTGGCGTGCTCCGGTGGCAAGCCAACGGGAAAGTGGCGTGCTCCGGTGGCAAGCCAAAGGGAAAGTGGCATGCTCCGGTGGCAAGCCAACGGGAAAGTGCCTTGCTCCGGTGGCAAGCCAAGGGGAAAGTGACATGATCCGATGGCAAGCCAACGGGACTGTGGCGTGCTCCGGTGGCAAGCCAACGGGAAAGTGGCCTGCTCCAGTGGCAAGCCAACGGGAAAGTGGCGTGCTCCGTTGGCAAGCCAACGGGAAAGTCGCGTGCTCCGGTGGCAAGCCAACGGGAAAGTGGCGTGCTCCGGTGGCAAGCCAACGGGAAAGTGGCATGCTCCGGTGGCAAGCCAACGGGAAAGTGGCGTGCTCCGGTTTCAAGCCAACGGGGAAGTGGCGTGCTCCGGTGGCAAGGTAACGGGGAAGTGGCGTGCTCCGGTGGCAAGCCAACGGGAAAGTGGCGTGCTCCGGTTGCAAGCCAACGGGAAAGTGGCGTGCTCCGGTGGCAAGCCAACGGGAAAGTGGCGTGCTCCGGTGGCAAGCCAACGGGAAAGTGGCGTACTCCGGTGGCAAGCCAACGGGAAAGTGGCGTGCTCCGGTGGCAAGCCAACGGGAAAGTGGCGTGCTCCGGTGGCAAGCCAACGGGAAAGTGGCGTGCTCCGGTGGCAAGCCAACGGGAAAGTGGCGTGCTCCGGTGGCAAGCCAACGGGAAAGTGGCGTGCTCCGGTGGCAAGCCAACGGGAAAGTGGCGTGCTCCGGTGGCAAGCCAACGGAAAAGTGGCGTGCTCCGGTGGCAAGCCAACGGAAAAGTGGCGTGCTCCGGTGGCAATCCAACGGGAAAGTGGCGTGCTCCGGTGGCAATCCAACAGGGAAGTGGCGTGCTCCGGTGGCAAGCCAACGGGGAAGTGGCGTGCTCCGGTGGCAAGCCAACGTTAAAGTGGCGTGCTCCGGTGGCAAGCCAACGGGAAAGTGGCGTGCTCCGGTGGCAAGCCAACGGGGAAGTTGCGTGCTCCGGTGGCAAGTCAACGGGAAAGTGGCGTGCTCCGGTGGCAAGCCAACGGGAAAGTGGCATGCTCCGGTGGCAAGCCAACAGGAAAGTGGCGTGCTCCGGTGGCAAGCCAACGGGAAAGTGGCGTGCTCCGGTGACAAGCCAACGGGGAAGTGGCGTGCTCCGGTGGCAAGCCAACGGGGAAGTGGCGTGCTCCGTTGGCAAGCCAACGGGGAAGTGGCGTGCTCCGGTGGCAAGCCAACGGGGAAGTTGCGTGCTCCGGTGGCAAGCCAACGGGAAAGTGGCGTGCTCCGGTGGCATGCCAACGGGAAAGTGGCGTGCTCCGGTGGCAAGCCAACGGAAAAGTGGCGTGCTCCGGTGGCAAGCCAACGGGAAAGTGGCGTGTTCCGGTGGCAAGCCGAAGGGAAAGTGGCGTGCTCCGGTGGCAAGCCAACGGGAAAGTGCCTTGCTCCGGTGGCAAGCCAAGGGGAAAGTGACGTTATCCGATGGCAAGCCAACGGGACTGTGGAGTGCTCCGGTGGCAAGCCAAAGGGAAAGAGGCGTGCTCCGGCGGCAAGCCAACGGGAAAGTGGCGTGCTCCGGCGGCAAGCCAACGGGAAAGTGGCGTGCTGCGGCGGCAAGCCAACGGGAAAGAGGCGTGCTCCGGTGGCAAGCCAACGGGAAAGTGACGTGCTCCGGCTTCAAGCCAACGGGAAAGAGGCGTGCTCCGGTGGCAAGCCAACGGGAAAGTGACGTGCTCCGGTGGCAAGCCAACGGGACGGTGGCGTGCTCCGGTGGCAAGCCAACGGGAAAGTGGCGTGCTCCGGTGGCAAGCCAACGGGAAAGTGGCGTGCTCCGGTGGCAAGCCAACGGGAAAGTATCCTGCTCCGGTGGCAAGCCAACGGGAAAGTGGCGTGCTCCGGTGGCAAGCCAACGGGAAAGTGGCGTGCTCCGTTGGCAAGCCAACGGGAAAGTGGCGTGCTCCGGTGGCAAGCCAACGGGAAAGTGGCATGTTCCGGTGGCAAGCCAACGGGAAAGTGGCGTGCTCCGGTGGCAAGCCAACGGGAAACTGGCGTGCTCCGGTGGCAAGCCAACGGGAAAGTGGCGTGCTCCGGTGGCAAGCCAAAGGGAACGTGGCGTGCTCCGGTGGCAAGCCAACGGGAAAGTGCCTTGCTCCGGTGGCAAGCCAAGGGGAAAGTGACGTGATCCGTTGGCAAGCCAACGGGACTGTGGCGTGCTCCGGTGGCAAGCCAACGGGAAAGAGGCGTGCTCCGGCGGCAAGCCAACGGGAAAGTGGCGTGCTCCGGCGGCAAGCCAACGGGAAAGTGGCGTGCTGCGGCAAGCCAACGGGAAAGTGGCGTGCTCCGGCGGCAACCCAACGGGAAAGGGGAGTGCTCCGGCGGCAACCCAACGGGAAAGTGGCGTGCTCCGGCTTCAAGCCAACGGGAAAGAGGCGTGCTCCGGTGGCAAGCCAACGGGGAAGTGGCGTGCTCCGGTGGCAAGCCAACGGGAAAGTGGTGTGCTCCGGTGGCAAGCCAACGGGAAAGTGGCGTGCTCCGGTGGCAAGCCAACGGGAAAGTAGCGTGCTCCGGTGGCAAGCCAACGGGAAAGTTGCGTGCTCCGGTGGCAAGCCAACGGGAAAGTGGCGTGCTCCGGTGGCAAGCCAACGGGAAAGTGGCGTGCTCCGGTGGCAAGCCAACGGGAAAGTGGCGTGTTCCGGTGGCAAGCCAACGGGAAAGTGGCGTGCTCCGGTGGCAAGCCAACGGGAAAGTGGCGTGCTCCGGTGGCAAGCCAACGGGACTGTGTCGTGCTCCGGTGGCAAGCCAACGGGAAAGTGGCGTGCTCCGGTGGCAAGCCAACGGGAAAGTGGCGTGCTCCGGTGGCAAGCCAACGGGAAAGTGGCGTGCTCCGGTGGCAAGCCAACGGGAAAGTGGCGTGCTCCGGTGGCAAGCCAACGGGAAAGTGGCGTGCTCCGGTGGCAAGCCAACGGGACTGTGGCGTGCTCCGGTGGCAAGCCAACGGGAAAGTGGCGTGCTCCGGTGGCAAGCCAAAGGGAAAGTGGCATGCTCCGGTGGCAAGCCAACGGGAAAGTGCCTTGCTCCGGTGGCAAGCCAAGGGGAAAGTGACATGATCCGATGGCAAGCCAACGGGACTGTGGCGTGCTCCGGTGGCAAGCCAACGGGAAAGTGGCCTGCTCCAGTGGCAAGCCAACGGGAAAGTGGCGTGCTCCGTTGGCAAGCCAACGGGAAAGTCGCGTGCTCCGGTGGCAAGCCAACGGGAAAGTGGCGTGCTCCGGTGGCAAGCCAACGGGAAAGTGGCATGCTCCGGTGGCAAGCCAACGGGAAAGTGGCGTGCTCCGGTTTCAAGCCAACGGGGAAGTGGCGTGCTCCGGTGGCAAGGTAACGGGGAAGTGGCGTGCTCCGGTGGCAAGCCAACGGGAAAGTGGCGTGCTCCGGTTGCAAGCCAACGGGAAAGTGGCGTGCTCCGGTGGCAAGCCAACGGGAAAGTGGCGTGCTCCGGTGGCAAGCCAACGGGAAAGTGGCGTACTCCGGTGGCAAGCCAACGGGAAAGTGGCGTGCTCCGGTGGCAAGCCAACGGGAAAGTGGCGTGCTCCGGTGGCAAGCCAACGGGAAAGTGGCGTGCTCCGGTGGCAAGCCAACGGGAAAGTGGCGTGCTCCGGTGGCAAGCCAACGGGAAAGTGGCGTGCTCCGGTGGCAAGCCAACGGGAAAGTGGCGTGCTCCGGTGGCAAGCCAACGGAAAAGTGGCGTGCTCCGGTGGCAAGCCAACGGAAAAGTGGCGTGCTCCGGTGGCAATCCAACGGGAAAGTGGCGTGCTCCGGTGGCAATCCAACAGGGAAGTGGCGTGCTCCGGTGGCAAGCCAACGGGGAAGTGGCGTGCTCCGGTGGCAAGCCAACGTTAAAGTGGCGTGCTCCGGTGGCAAGCCAACGGGAAAGTGGCGTGCTCCGGTGGCAAGCCAACGGGGAAGTTGCGTGCTCCGGTGGCAAGTCAACGGGAAAGTGGCGTGCTCCGGTGGCAAGCCAACGGGAAAGTGGCGTGCTCCGGTGGCAAGCCAACTGGAAAGTGGCGTGCTCCGGTGGCAAGCCAACGGGAAAGTGGCGTGCTCCGGTGACAAGCCAACGGGGAAGTGGCGTGCTCCGGTGGCAAGCCAACGGGGAAGTGGCGTGCTCCGGTGGCAAGCCAACGGGGAAGTGGCGTGCTCCGGTGGCAAGCCAACGGGGAAGTGGCGTGCTCCGGTGGCAAGCCAACGGGGAAGTTGCGTGCTCCGGTGGCAAGCCAACGGGAAAGTGGCGTGCTCCGGTGGCATGCCAACGGGAAAGTGGCGTGCTCCGGTGGCAAGCCAACGGAAAAGTGGCGTGCTCCGGTGGCAAGCCAACGGGAAAGTGGCGTGTTCCGGTGGCAAGCCGAAGGGAAAGTGGCGTGCTCCGGTGGCAAGCCAACGGGAAAGTGCCTTGCTCCGGTGGCAAGACAAGGGGAAAGTGACGTTATCCGATGGCAAGCCAACGGGACTGTGGAGTGCTCCGGTGGCAAGCCAAAGGGAAAGAGGCGTGCTCCGGCGGCAAGCCAACGGGAAAGTGGCGTGCTCCGGCGGCAAGCCAACGGGAAAGTGGCGTGCTGCGGCGGCAAGCCAACGGGAAAGAGGCGTGCTCCGGTGGCAAGCCAACGGGAAAGTGACGTGCTCCGGCTTCAAGCCAACGGGAAAGAGGCGTGCTCCGGTGGCAAGCCAACGGGAAAGTGACGTGCTCCGGTGGCAAGCCAACGGGACGGTGGTGTGCTCCGGTGGCAAGCCAACGGGAAAGTGGCGTGCTCCGGTGGCAAGCCAACGGGAAAGTGGCGTGCTCCGGTGGCAAGCCAACGGGAAAGTGGCCTGCTCCGGTGGCAAGCCAACGGGAAAGTGGCGTGCTCCGGTGGCAAGCCAACGGGAAAGTGGCGTGCTCCGTTGGCAAGCCAACGGGAAAGTGGCGTGCTCCGGTGGCAAGCCAACGGGAAAGTGGCATGTTCCGGTGGCAAGCCAACGGGAAAGTGGCGTGCTCCGGTGGCAAGCCAACGGGAAACTGGCGTGCTCCGGTGGCAAGCCAACGGGAAAGTGGCGTGCTCCGGTGGCAAGCCAAAGGGAACGTGGCGTGCTCCGGTGGCAAGCCAACGGGAAAGTGCCTTGCTCCGGTGGCAAGCCAAGGGGAAAGTGACGTGATCCGTTGGCAAGCCAACGGGACTGTGGCGTGCTCCGTTGGCAAGCCAACGGGAAAGAGGCGTGCTCCGGCGGCAAGCCAACGGGAAAGTGGCGTGCTCCGGCGGCAAGCCAACGGGAAAGTGGCGTGCTGCGGCAAGCCAACGGGAAAGTGGCGTGCTCCGGCGGCAACCCAACGGGAAAGTGGCGTGCTCCGGCTTCAAGCCAACGGGAAAGAGGCGTGCTCCGGTGGCAAGCCAACGGGGAAGTGGCGTGCTCCAGTGGCAAGCCAACGGGAAAGTGGTGTGCTCCGGTGGCAAGCCAACGGGAAAGTGGCGTGCTCCGGTGGCAAGCCAACGGGAAAGTAGCGTGCTCCGGTGGCAAGCCAACGGGAAAGTGGCGTGCTCCGGTGGCAAGCCAACGGGAAAGTGGCATGCTCCGGTGGCAAGCCAACGGGAAAGTGGCGTGCTCCGGTGGCAAGCCAACGGGAAAGTGGCGTGTTCCGGTGACAAGCCAACGGGAAAGTGGCGTGCTCCGGTGGCAAGCCAACGGGAAAGTGGCGTGCTCCGGTGGCAAGCCAACGGGACTGTGTCGTGCTCCGGTGGCAAGCCAACGGGAAAGTGGCGTGCTCCGGTGGCAAGCCAACGGGAAAGTGGCGTGCTCCGGTGGCAAGCCAACGGGAAAGTGGCGTGCTCCGGTGGCAAGCCAACGGGAAAGTGGCGTGCTCCGGTGGCAAGCAAACGGGAAAGTGGCGTGCTCCGGTGGCAAGCCAACGGGAAAGTGGCGTGCTCCGGTGGCAAGCCAACAGGAAAGTGGCGTGCTCCGGTGGCAAGCCAACGGGAAAGTGGCGTGCTCCGGTGGCAAGCCAACGGGACTGTGTCGTGCTCCGG
The DNA here is from genome assembly GCF_046119375.1 of Phyllobates terribilis. Classification (NCBI taxonomy): domain Eukaryota; kingdom Metazoa; phylum Chordata; class Amphibia; order Anura; family Dendrobatidae; genus Phyllobates; species Phyllobates terribilis. Next base: position 215,117 of record NW_027363441.1, on the reverse strand, counting down.
TGGCAAGCCAACGGGAAAGTGGCGTGCTCCGGTGGCAAGCCTACGGGAAAGTGGCGTGCTCCGGTGGCAAGCCAACGGGAAAGTGGCCTGGTCCGGTGGCAAGCCAACGGGAAAGTGGCGTGCTCCGGTGGCAAGGCAACGGGAAAGTGGCGTGCTCCGGTGGCAAGGCAACGGGAAAGTGGCGTGCTCCGGTGGCAAGGCAACGGGAAAGTGGCGTGCTCCGGTGGCAAGCCAACGGGAAAGTGGCGTGCTCCGGTGGCAAGCCAACGGGAAAGTGGCGTGCTCCGGTGGCAAGCCAATGGGAAAGTGGTGTGCTCCGGTGGCAAGCCAACGGGAAAGTGGCGTGCTCCGGTGGCAAGCCAATGGGAAAGTGGCGTGCTCCGGTGGCAAGCCAACGGGATGGTGGCGTCCTGCGGTGGCAAGCCAACGGGAAAGTGGAGTGCTCCGGTGGCAAGCCAACGGGAAAATGGCGTGCTCCGGTGGCAAGCCAACAAGAAAGTGGCGTGCTCCGGTGGCAAGCCAACGGGAAAGTGGCGTGCTCCGGTGGCAATCCAATGGGAAAGTGGCGTGCTCCGGTGGCAAGCCAACGGGAAAGTGGCGTGCTCCGGTGGCAAGACAACGGGAAAGTGGCGTGCTGCGGTGGCAAGCCAACGGGAAAGTGGGGTGCTCCGGTGGCAAGCCAACGGGAAAGTGGCGTGCTCCGGTGGCAAGCCAACGGGAAAGTGGCGTGCTCCGGTGGCAAGCCAACGGGGAAGTGGCGTAATCCGGTGGCAAGCCAACGGGGAAGTGGCGTGCTCCGGTGGCAAGCCAACGGGAAAGTGGCGTGCTCCGGTGGCAAGCCAATGGGAAAGTGGCGTGCTCCGGTGGCAAGCCAACGGGAAAGTGGCGTCCTGCGGTGGCAAGCCAACGGGAAAGTGGCGTGCTCCGGTGGCAAGCCAACGGGAAAATGGCGTGCTCCGGTGGCAAGCCAACAAGAAAGTGGCGTGCTCCGGTGGCAAGCCAACGGGAAAGTGGCGTGCTCCGGTGGCAATCCAATGGGAAAGTGGCGTGCTCCGGTGGCAAGCCAACGGGAAAGTGGCGTGCTCCGGTGGCAAGACAACGGGAAAGTGGCGTGCTGCGGTGGCAAGCCAACGGGAAAGTGGCGTGCTCCGATGGCAAGCCAACAGGAAAGTGGCGTGCTCCGGTGGAAGCCAGTAAGAAAGTGGCGTGCTCTGGTGGCAAGCCAACGGAAAAGTGGCGTGCTCCGGTGACAACCCAACGGGAAAGTGGCCTGCTCCGGTGGCAAGCCAACGGCGAAGTGGCGTTCTCTGGTGGCAAGCCAACGGGGAAGTGGCGTGCTCCGGTGGCAAGCCAACGGGAAAGTGGCGTGCTCCGGTGGCAAGCCAACGGGAAAGTGGCGTGCTCCGGTGGCAAGCCAACGGGGAAGTTGCGTGCTCCGGTGGCAAGCCAACGGGAAAGTGGCATGCTCCGGTGGCAAGACAACGGGAAAGTGGCGTGCTCCGGTGGTAAGAAACCGGGAAAGTGGCGTGCTCCGGTGGCAAGCCAACGGGAAAGTGGCCTGCTCTGGTGGCAAGCCAACGGGAAAGTGGCGTGCTCCGGTGGCAAGCCAACGGGAAAGTGGCGTGCTCAGGTGGCAAGCCAATGGGAAAGTGGCGTGCTCTGGTGGCAAGCCAACGGGAAAGTGGCGTGCTCCGGTGGCAAGCCAACGGGAAAGTGGCGTGCTCTGGTGGCAAGCCAACGGGGAAGTGGCGTGCTCCGGCGGCAAGCCAACGGGAAAGGGCGTGCTCCGGCGGCAAGCCAACGGTAAAGTGGCGTGCTCCGGTTGCAAGCCAACGGGAAAGTGGCGTGCTCCGGTGGCAAGCCAACGGGAAAGTGGCGTGCTCCGGTGGCAAGCCAACGGGAAAGTGGCGTGCTCCGGTGGCAAGCCAACGGGAAAGTGACGTGCTCCGGTGGCAAGCCAACGGGAAAGTGGCGTGCTCCGATGGCAAGCCAACGGGAAAGTGGCGTGCTCCGGTGGCAAGCCAACGGGAAAGTGGCGTGTTCCGGTGGCAAGCCAACGGGAAAGTGGCGTGCTCCGGTGGCAAGCCAACGGGAAAGTGGCATGCTCCGGTGGCAAGCCAACGGGAAAGTGGCGTGCTCCGGTGACAAGCCAACGGGAAAGTGGCGTGCTCCGGTGGCAAGCCAACGGGAAAGTGGAGTGCTCCGGTGGCAAGCCAACGGGATTGTGTCGTGCTCCGGTGGCAAGCCAACGGGAAAGTGGCGTGCTCCGGTGGCAAGCCAACGGGAAAGTGGCGTGCTCCGGTGGCAAGCCAACGGGACTGTGGCGTGCTCCGGTGGCAAGCCAACGGGAAAGTGGCGTGCTCCGGTGGCAAGCCAACGGGGAAGTGGCGTGCTCCGGTGGCAAGCCAACGGGAAAGTGGCGTGCTCCGGTGGCAAGCGAACGGGAAAGTGGCGTGCTCCGGTTGCAAGCCAACGGGAAATTGGCGTGCTCTGGTGGCAAGCCAACGGGAAAGTGGCGTGCTCTGCTGGCAAGCCAACGGAAAAGTGGCGTGCTCCGGTGGCAAGCCAACGGGAAAGTGGCGTGCTCCGGTGGCAAGCCAACGGGAAAGTGGCGTGCTCCGGTGGCAAGCCAACGGGAAAGTGGCGTGCTCCGGTGGCAAGCCAACGGGAAAGTGGCGTGCTCTGCTGGCAAGCTAACGGGAAAGTGGCGTGCTCCGGTGGCAAGCCAACGGGAAAGTGGCGTGCTCCGGTGGCAAGCCAACGGGAAAGTGGCGTGCTCCGGTGGCAAGCCAACGGAAAAGTGGCGTGCTCCGGTGGCAACCCAACGGGAAAGTGGCGTGCTCAGGTGGCAAGCCAACGAGAAAGTGGCGTGCTCCGGTGGCAAGCCAACGGGAAGGTGGCGTGCTCCGGTGGCAAGCCAACGGGAAAGTGGCGTGCTCCGGTGGCAAGCACTGAACCGAGCACATGTCAGCTGATTCTTACAGCTGACATGTGCCCGCAACAGCCACGGGTGGAATCGCTATCCACCCGCGGCTGTTAACATGTTATATGCCGCTGTCAATCTCCGACAGCGGCATTTAACGCGCGCTTCCGGGAAGCGCGTCCTAAGCCCCGCCCATTGGCGACCCCGTCACGTGATCGCGGGTCACCGATGGGTGGGCATGACATCCCAGGGTCTGCAGCAGACGCCTGCGGTTGTCATGAGCTGGACGCTATGAGCGCCACCTAGTGGTCGGCGCTCATAGCACAGGACCAATTCTGCTATATGCAGGGGATCTGCTGATCCCCTGTATGTAGCAGAGGCGATCGGATAGTTGCTGCTCCTAGTCTCACAGCAGGAGAACTACAGAAGCACAGATCTAAATGCAATACAGCCTGGAGGCACCGCAGAGCTATGATAGAAGAAAACCAGCTGAGAGACCCTGCACTCTGCATGATTGACCACAGCAGGAGAACTACAGAAGCACAGATCTAAAGGCAATACAGCCTGGAGGCACCGCAGAGCTATGATAGAAGAAACCAGCTGAGAGACCCTGCACTCTGCAAGATTGACCACAGCAGGAGAACTACAGAAGCACAGATCTAAAGGCAATACAGCCTGCAGGCACCGCAGAGCTATCATAGAAGAAACCAGCTGAGAGACCCTGCACTCTGCATGACTGACCAGAGCAGGAGAACTACAGAAGCACAGATCTAAAGGCAATACAGCCTGCAGGCACCGCAGAGCTATGATAGAAGAAAACCAGCTGAGAGACCCTGCACTCTGCATGATTGACCACAGCAGGAGAACTACAGCAGCACAGATCTAAATGCAATACAGCCTGGAGGCACCGCAGAGCTATGATAGAAGAAACCAGCTGAGAGACCCTGCACTCTGCATGATTGACCAGAGCAGGAGAACTACAGAAGCACAGATCTAAATGCAATACAGCCTGGAGGCACCGCAGAGCTATGATTGAAGAAAACCAGCTGAGAGACCCTGCACTCTGCATGATGGACCAGAGGAGGAGAACTACAGAAGCACAGATCTAAAGGCAATACAGCCTGGAGGCACCGCAGAGCTATGATAGAAGAAACCAGCTGAGAGACCCTGCACTCTGCATGATGGACCACAGCAGGAGAACTACAGAAGCACAGATCTAAATGCAATACAGCCTGCAGGCACCGCAGAGCTATGATAGAAGAAACCAGCTGAGAGACCCTGCACTCTGCATGATTGACCAGAGCAGGAGAACTACAGAAGCACAGATCTAAATGCAATACAGCCTGCAGGCACCGCAGAGCTATGATAGAAGAAACCAGCTGAGAGACCCTGCACTCTGCATGATTGACCACAGCAGGAGAACTACAGAAGCACAGATCTAAATGCAATACAGCCTGCAGGCACCGCAGAGCTATGATAGAAGAAAACCAGGTGAGAGACCTTGCACTCTGCATGATTGACCAGAGCAGGAGAACTACAGAAGCACAGATCTAAATGCAATACAGCCTGCAGGCACCGCAGAGCTATGATAGAAGAAACCAGCTGAGAGACCCTGCACTCTGCATGATTGACCAAAGCAGGAGAACTACAGAAGCACAGATCTAACTGCAATACATCCTGGAGGCACCGCAGAGCTATGATAGAAGAAACCAGCTGAGGGACCCTGCACTCTGCATGATTGACAAGAGCAGGAGAACTACAGAAGCACAGATCTAAATGCAATACAGCCTACAGGCACCGCAGAGCTATGATAGAAGAAACCAGCTGAGAGACCCTGCACTCTGCATGATTGACCACAGCAGGAGAACTACAGAAGCACAGATCTAAATGCAATACAGCCTACAGGCACCACAGAGCTATGATAGAAGAAAACCAGCTGAGAGACCCTGCACTCTGCATGATTGACCAAAGCAGGAGAACTACAGACGCACAGATCTAAATGCAATACAGCCTGCAGGCACCGCAGAGCTATGATAGAAGAAACCAGCTGAGAGACCCTGCACTCTGCATGATTGACCACAGCAGGAGAACTACAGAAGCACAGATCTAAATGCAATACAGCCTGGAGGCACCGCAGAGCTATGATAGAAGAAAACCAGCTGAGGGACCCTGCACTCTGCATGATTGACCACAGCAGGAGAACTACAGAAGCACAGATCTAAATGCAATACAGCCTGCAGGCACCGCAGAGCTATGATAGAAGAAACCAGCTGAGAGACGCTGCACTCTGCATGATTGACCAGAGCAGGAGAACTACAGAAGCACAGATCTAAATGCAATACAGCCTGCAGGCACCGCAGAACTATGATAGAAGAAAACCAGCTGAGAGACCCTGCACTCTGCATAATTGACCAGAGCAGGAGAACTACAGAAGCACAGATCTAAATGCAATACAGCCTGGAGGCACCGCAGAGCTATGATAGAAGAAAACCAGCTGAGGGACCCTGCACTCTGCATGATTGACCACAGCAGGAGAACTACAGAAGCACAGATCTAAATGCAATACAGCCTGGAGGCACCGCAGAGCTATGATAGAAGAAACCAGCTGAGAGACCCTGCACTCTGCATGATTGACCACAGCAGGAGAACTACAGAAGCACAGATCTAAATGCAATACAGCCTGCAGGCACCGCAGAGCTATGATAGAAGAAACCAGCTGAGAGACCCTGCACTCTGCATGACTGACCAGAGCAGGAGAACTACAGAAGCACAGATCTAAATGCAATACAGCTTGCAGGCACCGCAGAGCTATGATAGAAGAAACCAGCTGAGGGACCCTGCACTCTGCATGATGGACCACAGCAGGAGAACTACAGAAGCACAGATCTAAATGCAATACAGCCTGCAGGCACCGCAGAGCTATGATAGAAGAAACCAGCTGAGAGACCCTGCACTCTGCATGATTGACCACAGCAGGAGAACTACAGAAGCACAGATCTAAATGCAATACAGCCTGCAGGCACCGCAGAGCTATGATAGAAGAAACCAGCTGAGAGACCCTGCACTCTGCATGACTGACCAGAGCAGGAGAACTACAGAAGCACAGATCTAAATGCAATACAGCCTGCAGGCACCGCAGAGCTATGATAGAAGAAACCAGCTGAGAGACCCTGCACTCTGCATGACTGACCAGAGCAGGAGAACTACAGAAGCACAGATCTAAATGCAATACAGCTTGCAGGCACCGCAGAGCTATGATAGAAGAAACCAGCTGAGAGACCCTGCACTCTGCATGATGGACCACAGCAGGAGAACTACAGAAGCACAGATCTAAATGCAATACAGCCTGCAGGCACCGCAGAGCTATGATAGAAGAAACCAGCTGAGAGACCCTGCACTCTGCATGATTGACCAGAGCAGGAGAACTACAGAAGCACAGATCTAAATGCAATACAGCCTGGAGGCACCGCAGAGCTATGATAGAAGAAACCAGCTGAGAGACCCTGCACTCTGCATGATTGACCAGAGCAGGAGAACTTCAGAAGCACAGATCTAAATGCAATACAGCCTGCAGGCACCGCCGAGCTATGATAGAAGAAACCAGCTGAGAGACCCTGCACTCTGCATGATTGACCACAGCAGGAGAACTACAGAAGCACAGATCTAAAGGCAATACAGCCTGGAGGCACCGCAGAGCTATGATAGAAGAAAACCAGCTGAGAGACCCTGCACTCTGCATGATTGACCACAGCAGGAGAACTACAGAAGCACAGATCTAAATGCAATACAGCCTGCAGGCACCGCAGAGCTTTGATAGAAGAAACCAGCTGAGAGACCCTGCACTCTGCATGATTGACCAGAGCAGGAGAACTACAGAAGCACAGATCTAAATGCAATACAGCCTGCAGGCACCGCAGAGCTATGATAGAAGAAACCAGCTGAGGGACCCTGCACTCTGCATGATTGACCAGAGCAGGAGAACTACAGAAGCACAGATCTAAATGCAATACAGCCTGGAGGCACCGCAGAGCTATGATAGAAGAAAACCAGCTGAGAGACCCTGCACTCTGCATGATGGACCAGAGCAGGAGAACTACAGAAGCACAGATCTAAATGCAATACAGCCTGGAGGCACCACAGATCTATGATAGAAGAAACCAGCTGAGAGACCCTGCACTCTGCATGATTGACCAGAGCAGGAGAACTACAGAAGCACAGATCTAAATGCAATACAGCCTGGAGGCACCGCAGAGCTATGATAGAAGAAAACCAGCTGAGAGACCCTGCGCTCTGCATAATTGACCACAGCAGGAGAACTACAGAAGCACAGATCTAAAGGCAATACAGCCTGGAGGCACCGCAGAGCTATGATAGAAGAAACCAGCTGAGGGACCCTGCACTCTGCATGATTGACCACAGCAGGAGAACTACAGAAGCACAGATCTAAAGGCAATACAGCCTGGAGGCACCGCAGAACTATGATAGAAGAAACCAGCTGAGAGACCCTGCACTCTGCATGATTGACCAGAGCAGGAGAACTACAGAAGCACAGATCTAAATGCAATACAGCCTGGAGGCACCGCAGAGCTATGATAGAAGAAACCAGCTGAGAGACCCTGCACTCTGCATGATTGACCACAGCAGGAGAACTACAGAAGCACAGATCTAAAGGCAATACAGCCTGGAGGCACCGCAGAGCTATGATAGAAGAAACCAGCTGAGAGACCCTGCACTCTGCATGATTGACCACAGCAGGAGAACTACAGAAGCACAGATCTAAATGCAATACAGCCTGCAGGCACCGCAGAGCTATGATAGAAGAAACCAGCTGAGAGACCCTGCACTCTGCATGATTGACCAGAGCAGGAGAACTACAGAAGCACAGATCTAAATGCAATACAGCCTGCAGGCACCGCAGAGCTATGATAGAAGAAACCAGCTGAGAGACCCTGCACTCTGCATGATTGACCAGAGCAGGAGAACTACAGAAGCACAGATCTAAATGCAATACAGCCTGCAGGCACCGCAGAGCTATGATAGAAGAAAACCAGCTGAGAGACCCTGCACTCTGCATGATTGACCACAGCAGGAGAACTACAGAAGCACAGATCTAAATGCAATACAGCCTGCAGGCACCGCAGAGCTATGATAGAAGAAACCAGCTGAGAGACCCTGCACTCTGCATGATTGACCAGAGCAGGAGAACTACAGAAGCACAGATCTAAATGCAATACAGCCTGGAGGCACCGCAGAGCTATGATAGAAGAAAACCAGCTGAGAGACCCTGCACTTTGCATGATGGACCAGAGCAGGAGAACTACAGAAGCACAGATCTAAATGCAATACAGCCTGGAGGCACCGCAGAGCTATGATAGGAGAAAACCACCTGAGAGACCATGCACTCTGCATGATTGACCACAGCAGGAGAACTACAGAAGCACAGATCTAAATGCAATACAGCCTGGAGGCACCGCAGAGCTATGATAGAAGAAACCAGCTGAGAGACCCTGCACTCTGCATGATTGACCACAACAGGAGAACTACAGAAGCACAGATCTAAAGGCAATACAGCCTGGAGGCACCGCAGAGCTATGATAGAAGAAAACCAGCTGAGAGACCCTGCACTCTGCATGATTGACCACAGCAGGAGAACTACAGAAGCACAGATCTAAATGCAATACAGCCTGCAGGCACCGCAGAGCTATGATAGAAGAAAACCAGGTGAGAGACCCTGCACTCTGCATGATTGACCAGAGCAGGAGAACTACAGAAGCACAGATCTAAATGCAATACAGCCTGCAGGCACCGCAGAGCTTTGATAGAAGAAACCAGCTGAGGGACCCTGCACTCTGCATGATTGACCAGAGCAGGAGAACTACAGAAGCACAGATCTAAATGCAATACAGCCTGCAGGCACCGCAGAGCTATGATAGAAGAAAACCAGGTGAGAGACCCTGCACTCTGCATGATTGACCAGAGCAGGAGAACTACAGAAGCACAGATCTAAATGCAATACAGCCTGCAGGCACCGCAGAGCTTTGATAGAAGAAACCAGCTGAGAGACCCTGCACTCTGCATGATTGACCAGAGCAGGAGAACTACAGAAGCACAGATCTAAATGCAATACAGCCTGGAGGCACCACAGATCTATGATAGAAGAAACCAGCTGAGAGACCCTGCACTCTGCATGATTGACCAGAGCAGGAGAACTACAGAAGCACAGATCTAAATGCAATACAGCCTGGAGGCACCGCAGAGCTATGATAGAAGAAAACCAGCTGAGAGACCCTGCGCTCTGCATAATTGACCACAGCAGGAGAACTACAGAAGCACAGATCTAAAGGCAATACAGCCTGGAGGCACCGCAGAGCTATGATAGAAGAAACCAGCTGAGAGACCCTGCACTCTGCATGATTGACCACAGCAGGAGAACTACAGAAGCACAGATCTAAAGGCAATACAGCCTGGAGGCACCGCAGAGCTATGATAGAAGAAACCAGCTGAGAGACCCTGCACTCTGCATGATTGACCACAGCAGGAGAACTACAGAAGCACAGATCTAAATGCAATACAGCCTGCAGGCACCGCAGAGCTATGATAGAAGAAACCAGCTGAGAGACCCTGCACTCTGCATGATTGACCAGAGCAGGAGAACTACAGAAGCACAGATCTAAATGCAATACAGCCTGGAGGCACCGCAGAGCTATGATAGAAGAAACCAGCTGAGAGACCCTGCACTCTGCATGATTGACCAGAGCAGGAGAACTACAGAAGCACAGATCTAAATGCAATACAGCCTGGAGGCACCGCAGAGCTATGATAGAAGAAAACCAGCTGAGAGACGCTGCACTCTGCATGATTGACCACAGCAGGAGAACTACAGAAGCACAGATCTAAATGCAATACAGCCTGCAGGCACCGCAGAGCTATGATAGAAGAAACCAGCTGAGAGACCCTGCACTCTGCATGATTGACCAGAGCAGGAGAACTACAGAAGCACAGATCTAAATGCAATACAGCCTGCAGGCACAGCAGAGCTATGATAGAAGAAACCAGCTGAGAGACCCTGCACTCTGCATGATTGACCAGAGCAGGAGAACTACAGAAGCACAGATCTAAATGCAATACAGCCTGGAGGCACCGCAGAGCTATGATAGAAGAAAACCAGCTGAGAGACCCTGCACTTTGCATGATGGACCAGAGCAGGAGAACTACAGAAGCACAGATCTAAATGCAATACAGCCTGGAGGCACCGCAGAGCTATGATAGGAGAAAACCACCTGAGAGACCCTGCACTCTGCATGATTGACCACAGCAGGAGAACTACAGAAGCACAGATCTAAATGCAATACAGCCTGGAGGCACCGCAGAGCTATGATAGAAGAAAACCAGCTGAGGGACCCTGCACTCTGCATGATTGACCACAGCAGGAGAACTACAGAAGCACAGATCTAAATGCAATACAGCCTGGAGGCACCGCAGAGCTATGATAGAAGAAACCAGCTGAGAGACCCTGCACTCTGCATGATTGACCACAACAGGAGAACTACAGAAGCACAGATCTAAATGCAATACAGCCTGGAGGCACCGCAGAGCTATGATAGAAGAAAACCAGCTGAGAGACCCTGCACTCTGCATGATTGACCAGAGCAGGAGAACTACAGAAGCACAGATCTAAATGCAATACAGCCTGCAGGCACCGCAGAGCTATGATAGAAGAAACCAGCTGAGAGACGCTGCACTCTGCATGATTGACCAGAGCAGGAGAACTACAGAAGCACAGATCTAAATGCAATACAGCCTGCAGGCACCGCAGAGCTATGATAGAAGAAAACCAGCTGAGGGACCCTGCACTCTGCATGATTGACCACAGCAGGAGAACTACAGAAGCACAGATCTAAATGCAATACAGCCTGGAGGCACCGCAGAGCTATGATAGAAGAAACCAGCTGAGAGACCATGCACTCTGCATGATTGACCACAGCAGGAGAACTACAGAAGCACAGATCTAAATGCAATACAGCCTGCAGGCACCGCAGAGCTATGATAGAAGAAACCAGCTGAGAGACCCTGCACTCTGCATGACTGACCAGAGCAGGAGAACTACAGAAGCACAGATCTAAATGCAATACAGCCTGCAGGCACCGCAGAGCTATGATAGAAGAAACCAGCTGAGAGACCCTGCACTCTGCATGACTGACCACAGCAGGAGAACTACAGAAGCACAGATCTAAATGCAATACAGCCTGGAGGCACCGCAGAGCTATGATAGAAGAAACCAGCTGAGAGACCATGCACTCTGCATGATTGACCACAGCAGGAGAACTACAGAAGCACAGATCTAAATGCAATACAGCCTGCAGGCACCGCAGAGCTATGATAGAAGAAACCAGCTGAGAGACCCTGCACTCTGCATGACTGACCAGAGCAGGAGAACTACAGAAGCACAGATCTAAATGCAATACAGCCTGCAGGCACCGCAGAGCTATGATAGAAGAAACCAGCTGAGAGACCCTGCACTCTGCATGACTGACCAGAGCAGGAGAACTACAGAAGCACAGATCTAAATGCAATACAGCTTGCAGGCACCGCAGAGCTATGATAGAAGAAACCAGCTGTGGGACCCTGCACTCTGCATGATTGACCACAGCTGGAGAACTACAGAAGCACAGATCTAAAGGCAATACAGCCTGGAGGCACCGCAGAGCTATGATAGAAGAAACCAGCTGAGAGACCCTGCACTCTGCATGATTGACCACAACAGGAGAACTACAGAAGCACAGATCTAAATGCAATACAGCCTGCAGGCACCGCAGAGCTATGATAGAAGAAACCAGCTGAGAGACGCTGCACTCTGCATGATTGACCAGAGCAGGAGAACTACAGAAGCACAGATCTAAATGCAATACAGCCTGCAGGCACCGCAGAGCTATGATAGAAGAAAACCAGCTGAGGGACCCTGCACTCTGCATGATTGACCACAGCAGGAGAACTACAGAAGCACAGATCTAAATGCAATACAGCCTGGAGGCACCGCAGAGCTATGATAGAAGAAACCAGCTGAGAGACCATGCACTCTGCATGATTGACCACAGCAGGAGAACTACAGAAGCACAGATCTAAATGCAATACAGCCTGCAGGCACCGCAGAGCTATGATAGAAGAAACCAGCTGAGAGACCCTGCACTCTGCATGACTGACCAGAGCAGGAGAACTACAGAAGCACAGATCTAAATGCAATACAGCCTGCAGGCACCGCAGAGCTATGATAGAAGAAACCAGCTGAGAGACCCTGCACTCTGCATGACTGACCACAGCAGGAGAACTACAGAAGCACAGATCTAAATGCAATACAGCCTGGAGGCACCGCAGAGCTATGATAGAAGAAACCAGCTGAGAGACCATGCACTCTGCATGATTGACCACAGCAGGAGAACTACAGAAGCACAGATCTAAATGCAATACAGCCTGCAGGCACCGCAGAGCTATGATAGAAGAAACCAGCTGAGAGACCCTGCACTCTGCATGACTGACCAGAGCAGGAGAACTACAGAAGCACAGATCTAAATGCAATACAGCCTGCAGGCACCGCAGAGCTATGATAGAAGAAACCAGCTGAGAGACCCTGCACTCTGCATGACTGACCAGAGCAGGAGAACTACAGAAGCACAGATCTAAATGCAATACAGCTTGCAGGCACCGCAGAGCTATGATAGAAGAAACCAGCTGTGGGACCCTGCACTCTGCATGATTGACCACAGCAGGAGAACTACAGAAGCACAGATCTAAAGGCAATACAGCCTGGAGGCACCGCAGAACTATGATAGAAGAAACCAGCTGAGAGACCCTGCACTCTGCATGATTGACCAGAGCAGGAGAACTACAGAAGCACAGATCTAAATGCAATACAGCCTGGAGGCACCACAGAGCTATGATAGAAGAAACCAGCTGAGAGACCCTGCACTCTGCATGATTGACCACAGCAGGAGAACTACAGAAGCACAGATCTAAAGGCAATACAGCCTGGAGGCACCGCAGAGCTATGATAGAAGAAACCAGCTGAGAGACCCTGCACTCTGCATGATTGACCACAGCAGGAGAACTACAGAAGCACAGATCTAAATGCAATACAGCCTGCAGGCACCGCAGAGCTATGATAGAAGAAACCAGCTGAGAGACCCTGCACTCTGCATGATTGACCAGAGCAGGAGAACTACAGAAGCACAGATCTAAATGCAATACAGCCTGCAGGCACCGCAGAGCTATGATAGAAGAAACCAGCTGAGAGACCCTGCACTCTGCATGATTGACCACAGCAGGAGAACTACAGAAGCACAGATCTAAATGCAATACAGCCTGCAGGCACCGCAGAGCTATGATAGAAGAAAACCAGCTGAGAGACCCTGCACTCTGCATGATTGACCACAGCAGGAGAACTACAGAAGCACAGATCTAAATGCAATACAGCCTGCAGGCACCGCAGAGCTATGATAGAAGAAACCAGCTGAGAGACCCTGCACTCTGCATGATTGACCAGAGCAGGAGAACTACAGAAGCACAGATCTAAATGCAATACAGCCTGGAGGCACCGCAGAGCTATGATAGAAGAAAACCAGCTGAGAGACCCTGCACTTTGCATGATGGACCAGAGCAGGAGAACTACAGAAGCACAGATCTAAATGCAATACAGCCTGGAGGCACCGCAGAGCTATGATAGGAGAAAACCACCTGAGAGACCCTGCACTCTGCATGATTGACCACAGCAGGAGAACTACAGAAGCACAGATCTAAATGCAATACAGCCTGGAGGCACCGCAGAGCTATGATAGAAGAAACCAGCTGAGAGACCCTGCACTCTGCATGATTGACCACAACAGGAGAACTACAGAAGCACAGATCTAAAGGCAATACAGCCTGGAGGCACCGCAGAGCTATGATAGAAGAAAACCAGCTGAGAGACCCTGCACTCTGCATGATTGACCACAGCAGGAGAACTACAGAAGCACAGATCTAAATGCAATACAGCCTGCAGGCACCGCAGAGCTATGATAGAAGAAAACCAGGTGAGAGACCCTGCACTCTGCATGATTGACCAGAGCAGGAGAACTACAGAAGCACAGATCTAAATGCAATACAGCCTGCAGGCACCGCAGAGCTTTGATAGAAGAAACCAGCTGAGGGACCCTGCACTCTGCATGATTGACCAGAGCAGGAGAACTACAGAAGCACAGATCTAAATGCAATACAGCCTGCAGGCACCGCAGAGCTATGATAGAAGAAAACCAGGTGAGAGACCCTGCACTCTGCATGATTGACCAGAGCAGGAGAACTACAGAAGCACAGATCTAAATGCAATACAGCCTGCAGGCACCGCAGAGCTTTGATAGAAGAAACCAGCTGAGAGACCCTGCACTCTGCATGATTGACCAGAGCAGGAGAACTACAGAAGCACAGATCTAAATGCAATACAGCCTGGAGGCACCGCAGAGCTATGATAGAAGAAAACCAGCTGAGAGACCCTGCACTCTGCATGATGGACCAGAGCAGGAGAACTACAGAAGCACAGATCTAAATGCAATACAGCCTGGAGGCACCACAGATCTATGATAGAAGAAACCAGCTGAGAGACCCTGCACTCTGCATGATTGACCAGAGCAGGAGAACTACAGAAGCACAGATCTAAATGCAATACAGCCTGGAGGCACCGCAGAGCTATGATAGAAGAAAACCAGCTGAGAGACCCTGCGCTCTGCATAATTGACCACAGCAGGAGAACTACAGAAGCACAGATCTAAAGGCAATACAGCCTGGAGGCACCGCAGAGCTATGATAGAAGAAACCAGCTGAGAGACCCTGCACTCTGCATGATTGACCACAGCAGGAGAACTACAGAAGCACAGATCTAAAGGCAATACAGCCTGGAGGCACCGCAGAGCTATGATAGAAGAAACCAGCTGAGAGACCCTGCACTCTGCATGATTGACCACAGCAGGAGAACTACAGAAGCACAGATCTAAATGCAATACAGCCTGCAGGCACCGCAGAGCTATGATAGAAGAAACCAGCTGAGAGACCCTGCACTCTGCATGATTGACCAGAGCAGGAGAACTACAGAAGCACAGATCTAAATGCAATACAGCCTGCAGGCACCGCAGAGCTATGATAGAAGAAACCAGCTGAGAGACCCTGCACTCTGCATGATTGACCAGAGCAGGAGAACTACAGAAGCACAGATCTAAATGCAATACAGCCTGGAGGCACCGCAGAGCTATGATAGAAGAAAACCAGCTGAGAGACGCTGCACTCTGCATGATTGACCACAGCAGGAGAACTACAGAAGCACAGATCTAAATGCAATACAGCCTGCAGGCACCGCAGAGCTATGATAGAAGAAACCAGCTGAGAGACCCTGCACTCTGCATGATTGACCAGAGCAGGAGAACTACAGAAGCACAGATCTAAATGCAATACAGCCTGGAGGCACCGCAGAGCTATGATAGAAGAAAACCAGCTGAGAGACCCTGCACTTTGCATGATGGACCAGAGCAGGAGAACTACAGAAGCACAGATCTAAATGCAATACAGCCTGGAGGCACCGCAGAGCTATGATAGGAGAAAACCACCTGAGAGACCCTGCACTCTGCATGATTGACCACAGCAGGAGAACTACAGAAGCACAGATCTAAATGCAATACAGCCTGGAGGCACCGCAGAGCTATGATAGAAGAAAACCAGCTGAGGGACCCTGCACTCTGCATGATTGACCACAGCAGGAGAACTACAGAAGCACAGATCTAAATGCAATACAGCCTGGAGGCACCGCAGAGCTATGATAGAAGAAACCAGCTGAGAGACCCTGCACTCTGCATGATTGACCACAACAGGAGAACTACAGAAGCACAGATCTAAATGCAATACAGCCTGCAGGCACCGCAGAGCTATGATAGAAGAAAACCAGCTGAGAGACCCTGCACTTTGCATGATGGACCAGAGCAGGAGAACTACAGAAGCACAGATCTAAATGCAATACAGCCTGGAGGCACCGCAGAGCTATGATAGAAGAAACCAGCTGAGAGACCCTGCACTCTGCATGATTGACCACAACAGGAGAACTACAGAAGCACAGATCTAAATGCAATACAGCCTGCAGGCACCGCAGAGCTATGATAGAAGAAAACCAGCTGAGGGACCCTGCACTCTGCATGATTGACCACAGCAGGAGAACTACAGAAGCACAGATCTAAATGCAATACAGCCTGGAGGCACCGCAGAGCTATGATAGAAGAAACCAGCTGAGAGACCATGCACTCTGCATGATTGACCACAGCAGGAGAACTACAGAAGCACAGATCTAAATGCAATACAGCCTGCAGGCACAGCAGAGCTATGATAGAAGAAACCAGCTGAGAGACCCTGCACTCTGCATGATTGACCAGAGCAGGAGAACTACAGAAGCACAGATCTAAATGCAATACAGCCTGGAGGCACCGCAGAGCTATGATAGAAGAAAACCAGCTGAGAGACCCTGCACTTTGCATGATGGACCAGAGCAGGAGAACTACAGAAGCACAGATCTAAATGCAATACAGCCTGGAGGCACCGCAGAGCTATGATAGGAGAAAACCACCTGAGAGACCCTGCACTCTGCATGATTGACCACAGCAGGAGAACTACAGAAGCACAGATCTAAATGCAATACAGCCTGGAGGCACCGCAGAGCTATGATAGAAGAAAACCAGCTGAGGGACCCTGCACTCTGCATGATTGACCACAGCAGGAGAACTACAGAAGCACAGATCTAAATGCAATACAGCCTGGAGGCACCGCAGAGCTATGATAGAAGAAACCAGCTGAGAGACCCTGCACTCTGCATGATTGACCACAACAGGAGAACTACAGAAGCACAGATCTAAATGCAATACAGCCTGCAGGCACCGCAGAGCTATGATAGAAGAAACCAGCTGAGAGACGCTGCACTCTGCATGATTGACCAGAGCAGGAGAACTACAGAAGCACAGATCTAAATGCAATACAGCCTGCAGGCACCGCAGAGCTATGATAGAAGAAAACCAGCTGAGGGACCCTGCACTCTGCATGATTGACCACAGCAGGAGAACTACAGAAGCACAGATCTAAATGCAATACAGCCTGGAGGCACCGCAGAGCTATGATAGAAGAAACCAGCTGAGAGACCATGCACTCTGCATGATTGACCACAGCAGGAGAACTACAGAAGCACAGATCTAAATGCAATACAGCCTGGAGGCACCGCAGAGCTATGATAGAAGAAACCAGCTGAAAGACCCTGCACTCTGCATGATTGACCACAACAGGAGAACTACAGAAGCACAGATCTAAATGCAATACAGCCTGCAGGCACCGCAGAGCTATGATAGAAGAAACCAGCTGAGAGACGCTGCACTCTGCATGATTGACCAGAGCAGGAGAACTACAGAAGCACAGATCTAAATGCAATACAGCCTGCAGGCACCGCAGAGCTATGATAGAAGAAAACCAGCTGAGGGACCCTGCACTCTGCATGATTGACCACAGCAGGAGAACTACAGAAGCACAGATCTAAATGCAATACAGCCTAGAGGCACCGCAGAGCTATGATAGAAGAAACCAGCTGAGAGACCCTGCACTCTGCATGACTGACCAGAGCAGGAGAACTACAGAAGCACAGATCTAAATGCAATACAGCCTGCAGGCACCGCAGAGCTATGATAGAAGAAACCAGCTGAGAGACCCTGCACTCTGCATGACTGACCACAGCAGGAGAACTACAGAAGCACAGATCTAAATGCAATACAGCCTGGAGGCACCGCAGAGCTATGATAGAAGAAACCAGCTGAGAGACCATGCACTCTGCATGATTGACCACAGCAGGAGAACTACAGAAGCACAGATCTAAATGCAATACAGCCTGCAGGCACCGCAGAGCTATGATAGAAGAAACCAGCTGAGAGACCCTGCACTCTGCATGACTGACCAGAGCAGGAGAACTACAGAAGCACAGATCTAAATGCAATACAGCCTGCAGGCACCGCAGAGCTATGATAGAAGAAACCAGCTGAGAGACCCTGCACTCTGCATGACTGACCAGAGCAGGAGAACTACAGAAGCACAGATCTAAATGCAATACAGCTTGCAGGCACCGCAGAGCTATGATAGAAGAAACCAGCTGAGAGACCCTGCACTCTGCATGATTGACCACAGCAGGAGAACTACAGAAGCACAGATCTAAAGGCAATACAGCCTGGAGGCACCGCAGAACTATGATAGAAGAAACCAGCTGAGAGACCCTGCACTCTGCATGATTGACCAGAGCAGGAGAACTACAGAAGCACAGATCTAAATGCAATACAGCCTGGAGGCACCACAGAGCTATGATAGAAGAAACCAGCTGAGAGACCCTGCACTCTGCATGATTGACCACAGCAGGAGAACTAC
The DNA here is from genome assembly GCF_046119375.1 of Phyllobates terribilis. NCBI lineage: Eukaryota > Metazoa > Chordata > Amphibia > Anura > Dendrobatidae > Phyllobates > Phyllobates terribilis. The sequence goes on along the minus strand of NW_027363441.1, from coordinate 196,741 downwards.
AGAAGCACAGATCTAAAGGCAATACAGCCTGGAGGCACCGCAGAGCTATGATAGAAGAAACCAGCTGAGAGACCCTGCACTCTGCATGATTGACCACAGCAGGAGAACTACAGAAGCACAGATCTAAATGCAATACAGCCTGCAGGCACCGCAGAGCTATGATAGAAGAAACCAGCTGAGAGACCCTGCACTCTGCATGATTGACCAGAGCAGGAGAACTACAGAAGCACAGATCTAAATGCAATACAGCCTGCAGGCACCGCAGAGCTATGATAGAAGAAACCAGCTGAGAGACCCTGCACTCTGCATGATTGACCACAGCAGGAGAACTACAGAAGCACAGATCTAAATGCAATACAGCCTGCAGGCACCGCAGAGCTATGATAGAAGAAACCAGCTGAGAGACCCTGCACTCTGCATGATTGACCAGAGCAGGAGAACTACAGAAGCACAGATCTAAATGCAATACAGCCTGCAGGCACAGCAGAGCTATGATAGAAGAAACCAGCTGAGAGACCCTGCACTCTGCATGATTGACCAGAGCAGGAGAACTACAGAAGCACAGATCTAAATGCAATACAGCCTGGAGGCACCGCAGAGCTATGATAGAAGAAAACCAGCTGAGAGACCCTGCACTTTGCATGATGGACCAGAGCAGGAGAACTACAGAAGCACAGATCTAAATGCAATACAGCCTGGAGGCACCGCAGAGCTATGATAGGAGAAAACCACCTGAGAGACCCTGCACTCTGCATGATTGACCACAGCAGGAGAACTACAGAAGCACAGATCTAAATGCAATACAGCCTGGAGGCACCGCAGAGCTATGATAGAAGAAAACCAGCTGAGGGACCCTGCACTCTGCATGATTGACCACAGCAGGAGAACTACAGAAGCACAGATCTAAATGCAATACAGCCTGGAGGCACCGCAGAGCTATGATAGAAGAAATCAGCTGAGAGACCCTGCACTCTGCATGATTGACCACAACAGGAGAACTACAGAAGCACAGATCTAAATGCAATACAGCCTGCAGGCACCGCAGAGCTATGATAGAAGAAACCAGCTGAGAGACGCTGCACTCTGCATGATTGACCAGAGCAGGAGAACTACAGAAGCACAGATCTAAATGCAATACAGCCTGCAGGCACCGCAGAGCTATGATAGAAGAAAACCAGCTGAGGGACCCTGCACTCTGCATGATTGACCACAGCAGGAGAACTACAGAAGCACAGATCTAAATGCAATACAGCCTGGAGGCACCGCAGAGCTATGATAGAAGAAACCAGCTGAGAGACCATGCACTCTGCATGATTGACCACAGCAGGAGAACTACAGAAGCACAGATCTAAATGCAATACAGCCTGCAGGCACCGCAGAGCTATGATAGAAGAAACCAGCTGAGAGACCCTGCACTCTGCATGACTGACCAGAGCAGGAGAACTACAGAAGCACAGATCTAAATGCAATACAGCTTGCAGGCACCGCAGAGCTATGATAGAAGAAACCAGCTGAGGGACCCTGCACTCTGCATGATTGACCACAGCAGGAGAACTACAGAAGCACAGATCTAAAGGCAATACAGCCTGGAGGCACCGCAGAACTATGATAGAAGAAACCAGCTGAGAGACCCTGCACTCTGCATGATTGACCAGAGCAGGAGAACTACAGAAGCACAGATCTAAATGCAATACAGCCTGGAGGCACCGCAGAGCTATGATAGAAGAAACCAGCTGAGAGACCCTGCACTCTGCATGATTGACCACAGCAGGAGAACTACAGAAGCACAGATCTAAAGGCAATACAGCCTGGAGGCACCGCAGAGCTATGATAGAAGAAACCAGCTGAGAGACCCTGCACTCTGCATGATTGACCACAGCAGGAGAACTACAGAAGCACAGATCTAAATGCAATACAGCCTGCAGGCACCGCAGAGCTATGATAGAAGAAACCAGCTGAGAGACCCTGCACTCTGCATGATTGACCAGAGCAGGAGAACTACAGAAGCACAGATCTAAATGCAATACAGCCTGCAGGCACCGCAGAGCTATGATAAAAGAAACCAGCTGAGAGACCCTGCACTCTGCATGATTGACCAGAGCAGGAGAACTACAGAAGCACAGATCTAAATGCAATACAGCCTGCAGGCACCGCAGAGCTATGATAGAAGAAACCAGCTGAGAGACCCTGCACTCTGCATGATTGACCACAGCAGGAGAACTACAGAAGCACAGATCTAAATGCAATACAGCCTGCAGGCACCGCAGAGCTATGATAGAAGAAACCAGCTGAGAGACCCTGCACTCTGCATGATTGACCAGAGCAGGAGAACTACAGAAGCACAGATCTAAATGCAATACAGCCTGCAGGCACAGCAGAGCTATGATAGAAGAAACCAGCTGAGAGACCCTGCACTCTGCATGATTGACCAGAGCAGGAGAACTACAGAAGCACAGATCTAAATGCAATACAGCCTGGAGGCACCGCAGAGCTATGATAGAAGAAAACCAGCTGAGAGACCCTGCACTTTGCATGATGGACCAGAGCAGGAGAACTACAGAAGCACAGATCTAAATGCAATACAGCCTGGAGGCACCGCAGAGCTATGATAGGAGAAAACCACCTGAGAGACCCTGCACTCTGCATGATTGACCACAGCAGGAGAACTACAGAAGCACAGATCTAAATGCAATACAGCCTGGAGGCACCGCAGAGCTATGATAGAAGAAAACCAGCTGAGGGACCCTGCACTCTGCATGATTGACCACAGCAGGAGAACTACAGAAGCACAGATCTAAATGCAATACAGCCTGGAGGCACCGCAGAGCTATGATAGAAGAAATCAGCTGAGAGACCCTGCACTCTGCATGATTGACCACAACAGGAGAACTACAGAAGCACAGATCTAAATGCAATACAGCCTGCAGGCACCGCAGAGCTATGATAGAAGAAACCAGCTGAGAGACGCTGCACTCTGCATGATTGACCAGAGCAGGAGAACTACAGAAGCACAGATCTAAATGCAATACAGCCTGCAGGCACCGCAGAGCTATGATAGAAGAAAACCAGCTGAGGGACCCTGCACTCTGCATGATTGACCACAGCAGGAGAACTACAGAAGCACAGATCTAAATGCAATACAGCCTGGAGGCACCGCAGAGCTATGATAGAAGAAACCAGCTGAGAGACCATGCACTCTGCATGATTGACCACAGCAGGAGAACTACAGAAGCACAGATCTAAATGCAATACAGCCTGCAGGCACCGCAGAGCTATGATAGAAGAAACCAGCTGAGAGACCCTGCACTCTGCATGACTGACCAGAGCAGGAGAACTACAGAAGCACAGATCTAAATGCAATACAGCTTGCAGGCACCGCAGAGCTATGATAGAAGAAACCAGCTGAGGGACCCTGCACTCTGCATGATTGACCACAGCAGGAGAACTACAGAAGCACAGATCTAAAGGCAATACAGCCTGGAGGCACCGCAGAACTATGATAGAAGAAACCAGCTGAGAGACCCTGCACTCTGCATGATTGACCAGAGCAGGAGAACTACAGAAGCACAGATCTAAATGCAATACAGCCTGGAGGCACCGCAGAGCTATGATAGAAGAAACCAGCTGAGAGACCCTGCACTCTGCATGATTGACCACAGCAGGAGAACTACAGAAGCACAGATCTAAAGGCAATACAGCCTGGAGGCACCGCAGAGCTATGATAGAAGAAACCAGCTGAGAGACCCTGCACTCTGCATGATTGACCACAGCAGGAGAACTACAGAAGCACAGATCTAAATGCAATACAGCCTGCAGGCACCGCAGAGCTATGATAGAAGAAACCAGCTGAGAGACCCTGCACTCTGCATGATTGACCAGAGCAGGAGAACTACAGAAGCACAGATCTAAATGCAATACAGCCTGCAGGCACCGCAGAGCTATGATAAAAGAAACCAGCTGAGAGACCCTGCACTCTGCATGATTGACCAGAGCAGGAGAACTACAGAAGCACAGATCTAAATGCAATACAGCCTGGAGGCACCGCAGAGCTATGATAGAAGAAAACCAGCTGAGAGACCCTGCACTCTGCATGATTGACCACAGCAGGAGAACTACAGAAGCACAGATCTAAATGCAATACAGCCTGCAGACACCGCAGAGCTATGATAGAAGAAACCAGCTGAGAGACCCTGCACTCTGCATGATTGACCAGAGCAGGAGAACTACAGAAGCACAGATCTAAATGCAATACAGCCTGCAGGCACAGCAGAGCTATGATAGAAGAAACCAGCTGAGAGACCCTGCACTCTGCATGATTGACCAGAGCAGGAGAACTACAGAAGCACAGATCTAAATGCAATACAGCCTGGAGGCACCGCAGAGCTATGATAGAAGAAACCAGCTGAGAGACCCTGCACTCTGCATGATGGACCAGAGCAGGAGAACTACAGAAGCACAGATCTAAATGCAATACAGCCTGGAGGCACCGCAGAGCTATGATAGGAGAAAACCAGCTGAGAGACCCTGCACTCTGCATGATTGACCACAGCAGGAGAACTACAGAAGCACAGATCTAAATGCAATACAGCCTGGAGGCACCGCAGAGCTATGATAGAAGAAAACCAGCTGAGGGACCCTGCACTCTGCATGATTGACCACAGCAGGAGAACTACAGAAGCACAGATCTAAATGCAATACAGCCTGCAGGCACCGCAGAGCTATGATAGAAGAAACCAGCTGAGAGACGCTGCACTCTGCATGATTGACCAGAGCAGGAGAACTACAGAAGCACAGATCTAAATGCAATACAGCCTGCAGGCACCGCAGAGCTATGATAGAAGAAAACCAGCTGAGGGACCCTGCACTCTGCATGATTGACCACAGCAGGAGAACTACAGAAGCACAGATCTAAATGCAATACAGCCTGGAGGCACCGCAGAGCTATGATAGAAGAAACCAGCTGAGAGACCCTGCACTCTGCATGATTGACCAGAGCAGGAGAACTACAGAAGCACAGATCTAAATGCAATACAGCCTGGAGGCACCGCAGAGCTATGATGGAAGAAACCAGCTGAGAGACCATGCACTCTGCATGATTGACCACAGCAGGAGAACTACAGAAGCACAGATCTAAATGCAATACAGCCTGCAGGCACCGCAGAGCTATGATAGAAGAAACCAGCTGAGAGACCCTGCACTCTGCATGACTGACCAGAGCAGGAGAACTACAGAAGCACAGATCTAAATGCAATACAGCCTGCAGGCACCGCAGAGCTATGATAGAAGAAACCAGCTGAGAGACCCTGCACTCTGCATGACTGACCAGAGCAGGAGAACTACAGAAGCACAGATCTAAATGCAATACAGCCTGCAGGCACCGCAGAGCTATGATAGAAGAAACCAGCTGAGAGACCCTGCACTCTGCATGACTGACCAGAGCAGGAGAACTACAGAAGCACAGATCTAAATGCAATACAGCTTGCAGGCACCGCAGTGCTATGATAGAAGAAACCAGCTGAGGGACCCTGCACTCTGCATGATTGACCAGAGCAGGAGAACTACAGAAGCACAGATCTAAATGCAATACAGCCTGGAGGCACCGCAGAGTTATGATAGAAGAAACCAGCTGAGAGACCATGCACTCTGCATGATGGACCACAGCAGGAGAACTACAGAAGCACAGATCTAAATGCAATACAGCCTGCAGGCACCGCAGAGCTATGATAGAAGAAACCAGCTGAGAGACCCTGCACTCTGCATGATTGACCAGAGCAGGAGAACTACAGAAGCACAGATCTAAATGCAATACAGCCTGGAGGCACCGCAGAGCTATGATAGAAGAAACCAGCTGAGAGACCCTGCACTCTGCATGATTGACCAGAGCAGGAGAACTTCAGAAGCACAGATCTAAATGCAATACTGCCTGCAGGCACCGCAGAGCTATGATAGAAGAAACCAGCTGAGAGACCCTGCACTCTGCATGATTGACCACAGCAGGAGAACTACAGAAGCACAGATCTAAAGGCAATACAACCTGGAGGCACCGCAGAGCTATGATAGAAGAAAACCAGCTGAGAGACCCTGCACTCTGCATGATTGACCACAGCAGGAGAACTACAGAAGCACAGATCTAAATGCAATACAGCCTGCAGGCACCGCAGAGCTATGATAGAAGAAAACCAGGTGAGAGACCCTGCACTCTGCATGATTGACCAGAGCAGGAGAACTACAGAAGCACAGATCTAAATGCAATACAGCCTGCAGGCACCGCAGAGCTTTGATAGAAGAAACCAGCTGAGGGACCCTGCACTCTGCATGATTGACCAGAGCAGGAGAACTACAGAAGCACAGTTCTAAATGCAATACAGCCTGCAGGCACCGCAGAGCTATGATAGAAGAAAACCAGGTGAGAGACCATGCACTCTGCATGATTGACCAGAGCAGGAGAACTACAGAAGCACAGATCTAAATGCAATACAGCCTGCAGGCACCGCAGAGCTTTGATAGAAGAAACCAGCTGAGAGACCCTGCACTCTGCATGATTGACCAGAGCAGGAGAACTACAGAAGCACAGATCTAAAGGCAATACAGCCTGGAGGCACCGCAGAGCTATGATAGAAGAAACCAGCTGAGGGACCCTGCACTCTGCATGATTGACCAAAGCAGGAGAACTACAGAAGCACAGATCTAAATGCAATACAGCCTGCAGGCACCGCAGAGCTATGATAGAAGAAACCAGCTGAGGGACCCTGCTCTCTGCATGATTGACCAGAGCAGGAGAACTACAGAAGCACAGATCTAAATGCAATACAGCCTGCAGGCACCGCAGAGCTATGATAGAAGAAACCAGCTGAGAGACCCTGCACTCTGCATGACTGACCAGAGCAGGAGAACTACAGAAGCACAGATCTAAATGCAATACAGCCTGGAGGCACCGCAGAGCTATGATAGAAGAAACCAGCTGAGAGACCCTGCACTCTGCATGACTGACCAGAGCAGGAGAACTACAGAAGCACAGATCTAAATGCAATACAGCCTGCAGGCACCGCAGAGCTATGATAGAAGAAACCAGCTGAGAGACCCTGCACTCTGCATGACTGACCAGAGCAGGAGAACTACAGAAGCACAGATCTAAATGCAATACAGCCTGGAGGCACCGCAGAGTTATGATAGAAGAAAGCAGCTGAGAGACCATGCACTCTGCATGATGGACCACAGCAGGAGAACTACAGAAGCACAGATCTAAATGCAATACAGCCTGCAGGCACCGCAGAGCTATGATGGAAGAAACCAGCTGAGAGACCCTGCACTCTGCATGATTGACCACAGCAGGAGAACTACAGAAGCACAGATCTAAATGCAATACAGCCTGGAGGCACCGCAGAGCTATGATAGAAGAAAACCAGCTGAGGGACCCTGCACTCTGCATGATTGACCACAGCAGGAGAACTACAGAAGCACAGATCTAAATGCAATACAGCCTGGAGGCACCGCAGAGCTATGATAGAAGAAACCAGCTGAGAGACCCTGCACTCTGCATGATTGACCACAGCAGGAGAACTACAGAAGCACAGATCTAAATGCAATACAGCCTGCAGGCACCGCAGAGCTATGATAGAAGAAACCAGCTGAGAGACGCTGCACTCTGCATGATTGACCACAGCAGGAGAACTACAGAAGCACAGATCTAAATGCAATACAGCCTGCAGGCACCGCAGAGCTATGATAGAAGAAACCAGCTGAGAGACCCTGCACTCTGCATGACTGACCAGAGCAGGAGAACTACAGAAGCACAGATCTAAATGCAATACAGCCTGCAGGCACCGCAGAGCTATGATAGAAGAAACCAGCTGAGAGACCCTGCACTCTGCATGACTGACCAGAGCAGGAGAACTACAGAAGCACAGATCTAAATGCAATACAGCCTGCAGGCACCGCAGAGCTATGATAGAAGAAACCAGCTGAGAGACCCTGCACTCTGCATGACTGACCAGAGCAGGAGAACTACAGAAGCACAGATCTAAATGCAATACAGCTTGCAGGCACCGCAGTGCTATGATAGAAGAAACCAGCTGAGGGACCCTGCACTCTGCATGATTGACCAGAGCAGGAGAACTACAGAAGCACAGATCTAAATGCAATACAGCCTGGAGGCACCGCAGAGTTATGATAGAAGAAACCAGCTGAGAGACCATGCACTCTGCATGATGGACCACAGCAGGAGAACTACAGAAGCACAGATCTAAATGCAATACAGCCTGCAGGCACCGCAGAGCTATGATAGAAGAAACCAGCTGAGAGACCCTGCACTCTGCATGATTGACCAGAGCAGGAGAACTACAGAAGCACAGATCTAAATGCAATACAGCCTGGAGGCACCGCAGAGCTATGATAGAAGAAAACCAGCTGAGAGACCCTGCACTCTGCATGATTGACCAGAGCAGGAGAACTTCAGAAGCACAGATCTAAATGCAATACTGCCTGCAGGCACCGCAGAGCTATGATAGAAGAAACCAGCTGAGAGACCCTGCACTCTGCATGATTGACCACAGCAGGAGAACTACAGAAGCACAGATCTAAAGGCAATACAGCCTGGAGGCACCGCAGAGCTATGATAGAAGAAAACCAGCTGAGAGACCCTGCACTCTGCATGATTGACCACAGCAGGAGAACTACAGAAGCACAGATCTAAATGCAATACAGCCTGCAGGCACCGCAGAGCTTTGATAGAAGAAACCAGCTGAGGGACCCTGCACTCTGCATGATTGACCAGAGCAGGAGAACTACAGAAGCACAGATCTAAATGCAATACAGCCTGCAGGCACCGCAGAGCTATGATAGAAGAAAACCAGGTGAGAGACCATGCACTCTGCATGATTGACCAGAGCAGGAGAACTACAGAAGCACAGATCTAAATGCAATACAGCCTGCAGGCACCGCAGAGCTTTGATAGAAGAAACCAGCTGAGAGACCCTGCACTCTGCATGATTGACCAGAGCAGGAGAACTACAGAAGCACAGATCTAAAGGCAATACAGCCTGGAGGCACCGCAGAGCTATGATAGAAGAAACCAGCTGAGGGACCCTGCACTCTGCATGATTGACCAGAGCAGGAGAACTACAGAAGCACAGATCTAAATGCAATACAGCCTGCAGGCACCGCAGAGCTATGATAGAAGAAACCAGCTGAGGGACCCTGCACTCTGCATGATTGACCAGAGCAGGAGAACTACAGAAGCACAGATCTAAATGCAATACAGCCTGGAGGCACCGCAGAGCTATGATAGAAGAAACCAGCTGAGAGACCCTGCACTCTGCATGATTGACCACAGCAGGAGAACTACAGAAGCACAGATCTAAATGCAATACAGCCTGGAGGCACCGCAGAGCTATGATAGAAGAAACCAGCTGAGAGACCCTGCACTCTGCATGATTGACCACAGCAGGAGAACTACAGAAGCACAGATCTAAATGCAATACAGCCTGCAGGCACCGCAGAGCTATGATAGAAGAAAACCAGCTGAGAGACTCTGCACTCTGCATGATGGACCAGAGCAGGAGAACTACAGAAGCACAGATCTAAATGCAATACAGCCTGGAGGCACCACAGATCTATGATAGAAGAAACCAGCTGAGAGACCCTGCACTCTGCATGATTGACCAGAGCAGGAGAACTACAGAAGCACAGATCTAAATGCAATACAGCCTGGAGGCACCGCAGAGCTATGATAGAAGAAACCAGCTGAGGGACCCTGCACTCTGCATGATTGACCACAGCAGGAGAACTACAGAAGCACAGATCTAAAGGCAATACAGCCTGGAGACACCGCAGAACTATGATAGAAGAAACCAGCTGAGAGACCCTGCACTCTGCATGATTGACCAGAGCAGGAGAACTACAGAAGCACAGATCTAAATGCAATACAGCCTGGAGGCACCGCAGAGCTATGATAGAAGAAACCAGCTGAGAGACCCTGCACTCTGCATGATTGACCACAGCAGGAGAACTCCAGAAGCACAGATCTAAAGGCAATACAGCCTGGAGGCACCGCAGAGGTATGATAGAAGAAACCAGCTGAGAGACCCTGCACTCTGCATCATTGACCACAGCAGGAGAACTACAGAAGCACAGATCTAAATGCAATACAGCCTGCAGGCACCGCAGAGCTATGATAGAAGAAACCAGCTGAGAGACCCTGCACTCTGCATGATTGACCAGAGCAGGAGAACTACAGAAGCACAGATCTAAATGCAATACAGCCTGCAGGCACCGCAGAGCTATGATAGAAGAAACCAGCTGAGAGACCCTGCACTCTGCATGATTGACCAGAGCAGGAGAACTACAGAAGCACAGATCTAAATGCAATACAGCCTGCAGGCACCGCAGAGCTATGATAGAAGAAACCAGCTGAGAGACCCTGCACTCTGCATGATGGACCAGAGCAGGAGAACTACAGAAGCACAGATCTAAATGCAATACAGCCTGCAGGCACCGCAGAGCTATGATAGAAGAAACCAGCTGAGAGACCCTGCACTCTGCATGATTGACCAGAGCAGGAGAACTACAGAAGCACAGATCTAAATGCAATACAGCCTGGAGGCACCGCAGAGCTATGATAGAAGAAACCAGCTGAGAGACCCTGCACTCTGCATGATTGACCAGAGCAGGAGAACTACAGAAGCCCACATCTAAATGCAATACAGCCTACAGGCACCGCAGAGCTATGATAGAAGAAAACCAGCTGAGAGACCCTGCACTCTGCATGATTGACCAGAGCAGGAGAACTACAGAAGCACAGATCTAAAGGCAATACAGCCTGGAGGCACCGCAGAGCTATGATAGAAGAAACCAGCTGAGGGACCCTGCACTCTGCATGACTGACCAGAGCAGGAGAACTACAGAAGCCCACATCTAAATGCAATACAGCCTACAGGCACCGCAGAGCTATGATAGAAGAAAACCAGCTGAGAGACCCTGCACTCTGCATGATTGACCAGAGCAGGAGAACTACAGAAGCACAGATCTAAATGTAATACAGCCTGCAGGCACAGCAGAGCTATGATAGAAGAAACCAGCTGAGAGACCCTGCACTCTGCATGATTGACCAGAGCAGGAGAACTACAGAAGCACAGATCTAAATGCAATACAGCCTGGAGGCACCGCAGAGCTATGATAGAAGAAAACCAGCTGAGAGACCCTGCACTTTGCATGATGGACCAGAGCAGGAGAACTACAGAAGCACAGATCTAAATGCAATACAGCCTGGAGGCACCGCAGAGCTATGATAGAAGAAAACTAGCTGAGAGACCCTGCACTCTGCATGATTGACCAGAGCAGGAGAACTACAGAAGCACAGATCTAAATGCAATACAGCCTGGAGGCACCGCAGAGCTATGATAGGAGAAAACCAGCTGAGAGACCCTGCACTCTGCATGATTGACCACAGCAGGAGAACTACAGAAGAACAGATCTAAATGCAATACAGCCTGGAAGCACCGCAGAGCTATGATAGAAGAAACCAGCTGAGAGACCCTGCACTCTGCATGATTGACCAGAGCAGGAGAACTACAGAAGCACAGATCTAAATGCAATACAGCCTGGAGGCACCGCAGAGCTATGATAGAAGAAAACCAGCTGAGGGACCCTGCACTCTGCATGATTGTCCACAGCAGGAGAACTACAGAAGCACAGATCTAAATGCAATACAGCCTGGAGGCACCGCAGAGCTATGATAGAAGAAACCAGCCGAGAGACCCTGCACTCTGCATGATTGACCAGAGCAGGAGAACTACAGAAGCACAGATCTAAATGCAATACAGCCTGCAGGCACCGCAGAGCTATGATAGAAGAAACCAGCTGAGAGACGCTGCACTCTGCATGATTGACCAGAGCAGGAGAACTACAGAAGCACAGATCTAAATGCAATACAGCCTGCAGGCACCGCAGAGCTATGATAGAAGAAAACCAGCTGAGGGACCCTGCACTCTGCATGATTGACCACAGCAGGAGAACTACAGAAGCACAGATCTAAATGCAATACAGCCTGGAGGCACCGCAGAGCTATGATAGAAGAAACCAGCTGAGAGACCCTGCACTCTGCATGATTGACCACAGCAGGAGAACTACAGAAGCACAGATCTAAATGCAATACAGCCTGCAGGCACCGCAGAGCTATGATAGAAGAAACCAGCTGAGAGACCCTGCACTCTGCATGATTGACCAGAGCAGGAGAACTACAGAAGCACAGATCTAAATGCAATACAGCCTGGAGGCACCGCAGAGCTATGATAGAAGAAACCAGCTGAGGGACCCTGCACTCTGCATGACTGACCAGAGCAGGAGAACTACAGAAGCACAGATCTAAATGCAATACAGCCTACAGGCACCGCAGAGCTATGATAGAAGAAAACCAGCTGAGAGACCCTGCACTCTGCATGATTGACCAGAGCAGGAGAACTACAGAAGCACAGATCTAAATGCAATACAGCCTGCAGGCGCAGCAGAGCTATGATAGAAGAAACCAGCTGAGAGACCCTGCACTCTGCATGATTTACCAGAGCAGGAGAACTACAGAAGCACAGATCTAAATGCAATACAGCCTGGAGGCACCGCAGAGCTATGATAGAAGAAAACCAGCTGAGAGACCCTGCACTTTGCATGATGGACCAGAGCAGGAGAACTACAGAAGCACAGATCTAAATGCAATACAGCCTGGAGGCACCGCAGAGCTATGATAGAAGAAAACTAGCTGAGAGACCCTGCACTCTGCATGATTGACCACAGCAGGAGAACTACAGAAGCACAGATCTAAATGCAATACAGCCTGGAGGCACCGCAGAGCTATGATAGAAGAAACCAGCTGAGAGACCCTGCACTCTGCATGATTGACCAGAGCAGGAGAACTACAGAAGCACAGAACTAAATGCAATACAGCCTGCAGGCACCGCAGAGCTATGATAGAAGAAAACCAGCTGAGGGACCCTGCACTCTGCATGATTGACCACAGCAGGAGAACTACAGAAGCACATATCTAAATGCAATACAGCCTGGAGGCACCGCAGAGCAATGATAGAAGAAACCAGCTGAGAGACCCTGCACTCTGCATGATTGACCACAGCAGGAGAACTACAGAAGCACAGATCTAAATGCAATACAGCCTGCAGGCACCGCAGAGCTATGATAGAAGAAACCAGCTGAGAGACCCTGCACTCTGCATGACTGACCAGAGCAGGAGAACTACAGAAGCACAGATCTAAATGCAATACAGCCTGCAGGCACCGCAGAGCTATGATAGAAGAAACCAGCTGAGAGACCCTGCACTCTGCATGATTGACCAGAGCAGGAGAACTACAGAAGCACAGATCTAAAGGCAATACAGCCTGGAGGCCCCGCAGAGCTATGATAGAAGAAAACCAGCTGAGAGACCCTGCACTCTGCATGATGGACCAGAGCAGGAGAACTACAGAAGCACAGATCTAAAGGCAATACAGCCTGCAGGCACCGCAGGGCTATGATAGAAGAAACCAGCTGAGAGACCCTGCACTCTGCATGATTGACCAGAGCAGGAGAACTACAGAAGCACAGATCTAAATGCAATACGGCCTGGAGGCACCGCAGAGCTATGATGGAAGAAAACCAGCTGAGGGACCCTGCACTCTGCATGATTGACCAGAGCAGGAGAACTACAGAAGCACAGATCTAAAGGCAATACAGCCTGGAGGCACCGCAGAGCTATGATAGAGGAAACCAGCTGAGAGACCCTGCACTCTGCATGATTGACCAGAGCAAGAGAACTACAGAAGCACAGATCTAAATGCAATACAGCCTGCAGGCACCGCAGAGCTATGATAGAAGAAACCAGCTGAGAGACCCTGCACTCTGCATGATTGACCAGAGCAGGAGAACTACAGAAGCACAGATCTAAAGGCAATACAGCCTGGAGGCCCCGCAGAGCTATGATAGAAGAAAACCAGCTGAGAGACCCTGCACTCTGCATGATTGACCAGAGCAAGAGAACTACAGAAGCACAGATCTAAATGCAATACAGCCTGCAGGCACCGCAGAGCTATGATAGAAGAAACCAGCTGAGAGACCCTGCACTCTGCATGATTGACCAGAGCAGGAGAACTACAGAAGCACAGATCTAAAGGCAATACAGCCTGCAGGCACCGCAGAGCTATGATAGAAGAAACCAGCTGAGAGACCCTGCACTCTGCATGATTGACCAGAGCAGGAGAACTACAGAAGCACAGATCTAAAGGCAATACAGCCTGCAGGCACCGCAGGGCTATGATAGAAGAAACCAGCTGAGAGACCCTGCACTCTGCATGATTGACCAGAGCAGGAGAACTACAGAAGCACAGATCTAAATGCAATACGGCCTGGAGGCACCGCAGAGCTATGATGGAAGAAAACCAGCTGAGGGACCCTGCACTCTGCATGATTGACCAGAGCAGGAGAACTACAGAAGCACAGATCTAAAGGCAATACAGCCTGGAGGCCCCGCAGAGCTATGATAGAAGAAAACCAGCTGAGAGACCCTGCACTCTGCATGATTGACCAGAGCAGGAGAACTACAGAAGCACAGATCTAAAGGCAATACAGCCTGCAGGCACCGCAGGGCTATGATAGAAGAAACCAGCTGAGAGACCCTGCACTCTGCATGATTGACCAGAGCAGGAGAACTACAGAAGCACAGATCTAAATGCAATACGGCCTGGAGGCACCGCAGAGCTATGATGGAAGAAAACCAGCTGAGGGACCCTGCACTCTGCATGATTGACCAGAGCAGGAGAACTACAGAAGCACAGATCTAAAGGCAATACAGGCTGCAGGCACCGCAGGGCTATGATAGAAGAAACCAGCTGAGAGACCCTGCACTCTGCATGATTGACCAGAGCAAGAGAACTACAGAAGCACAGATCTAAATGCAATACAGCCTGCAGGCACCGCAGAGCTATGATAGAAGAAACCAGCTGAGAGACCCTGCACTCTGCATGATTGACCAGAGCAGGAGAACTACAGAAGCACAGATCTAAAGGCAATACAGCCTGCAGGTACCGCAGAGCTATGATAGAAGAAAACCAGCTGAGAGACCCTGCACTCTGCATGATGGACCAGAGCAGGAGAACTACAGAAGCACAGATCTAAAGGCAATACAGCCTGCAGGCACCGCAGGGCTATGATAGAAGAAACCAGCTGAGAGACCCTGCACTCTGCATGATTGACCAGAGCAGGAGAACTACAGAAGCACAGATCTAAATGCAATACGGCCTGGAGGCACCGCAGAGCTATGATGGAAGAAAACCAGCTGAGGGACCCTGCACTCTGCATGATTGACCAGAGCAGGAGAACTACAGAAGCACAGATCTAAAGGCAATACAGGCTGCAGGCACCGCAGGGCTATGATAGAAGAAACCAGCTGAGAGACCCTGCACTCTGCATGATTGACCAGAGCAAGAGAACTACAGAAGCACAGATCTAAATGCAATACAGCCTGGAGGCACCGCAGAGCTATGATAGAAGAAAACCAGCTGAGAGACCCTGCACTCTGCATGATTGACCACAGCAGGAGAACTACAGAAGCACAGATCTAAATGCAATACAGCCTGCAGGCACCGCAGAGCTATGATAGAAGAAAACCAGGTGAGAGACCCTGCACTCTGCATGATTGACCAGAGCAGGAGAACTACAGAAGCACAGATCTAAATGCAATACAGCCTGCAGGCACCGCAGAGCTTTGATAGAAGAAACCAGCTGAGGGACCCTGCACTCTGCATGATTGACCAGAGCAGGAGAACTACAGAAGCACAGATCTAAATGCAATACAGCCTGCAGGCACCGCAGAGCTATGATAGAAGAAAACCAGGTGAGAGACCATGCACTCTGCATGATTGACCAGAGCAGGAGAACTACAGAAGCACAGATCTAAATGCAATACAGCCTGCAGGCACCGCAGAGCTTTGATAGAAGAAACCAGCTGAGAGACCCTGCACTCTGCATGATTGACCAGAGCAGGAGAACTACAGAAGCACAGATCTAAAGGCAATACAGCCTGGAGGCACCGCAGAGCTATGATAGAAGAAACCAGCTGAGGGACCCTGCACTCTGCATGATTGACCAAAGCAGGAGAACTACAGAAGCACAGATCTAAATGCAATACAGCCTGCAGGCACCGCAGAGCTATGATAGAAGAAACCAGCTGAGGGACCCTGCTCTCTGCATGATTGACCAGAGCAGGAGAACTACAGAAGCACAGATCTAAATGCAATACAGCCTGCAGGCACCGCAGAGCTATGATAGAAGAAACCAGCTGAGAGACCCTGCACTCTGCATGACTGACCAGAGCAGGAGAACTACAGAAGCACAGATCTAAAGGCAATACAGCCTGGAGGCACCGCAGAGCTATGATAGAAGAAACCAGCTGAGAGACCCTGCACTCTGCATGACTGACCAGAGCAGGAGAACTACAGAAGCACAGATCTAAATGCAATACAGCCTGCAGGCACCGCAGAGCTATGATAGAAGAAACCAGCTGAGAGACCCTGCACTCTGCATGACTGACCAGAGCAGGAGAACTACAGAAGCACAGATCTAAATGCAATACAGCCTGGAGGCACCGCAGAGTTATGATAGAAGAAAGCAGCTGAGAGACCATGCACTCTGCATGATGGACCACAGCAGGAGAACTACAGAAGCACAGATCTAAATGCAATACAGCCTGCAGGCACCGCAGAGCTATGATGGAAGAAACCAGCTGAGAGACCCTGCACTCTGCATGATTGACCACAGCAGGAGAACTACAGAAGCACAGATCTAAATGCAATACAGCCTGGAGGCACCGCAGAGCTATGATAGAAGAAAACCAGCTGAGGGACCCTGCACTCTGCATGATTGACCACAGCAGGAGAACTACAGATGCACAGATCTAAATGCAATACAGCCTGGAGGCACCGCAGAGCTATGATAGAAGAAACCAGCTGAGAGACCCTGCACTCTGCATGATTGACCACAGCAGGAGAACTACAGAAGCACAGATCTAAATGCAATACAGCCTGCAGGCACCGCAGAGCTATGATAGAAGAAACCAGCTGAGAGACGCTGCACTCTGCATGATTGACCAGAGCAGGAGAACTACAGAAGCACAGATCTAAATGCAATACAGCCTGCAGGCACCGCAGAGCTATGATAGAAGAAAACCAGCTGAGGGACCCTGCACTCTGCATGATTGACCACAGCAGGAGAACTACAGAAGCACAGATCTAAATGCAATACAGCCTGGAGGCACCGCAGAGCTATGATAGAAGAGACCAGCTGAGAGACCATGCACTCTGCATGATTGACCACAGCAGGAGAACTACAGAAGCACAGATCTAAATGCAATACAGCCTGCAGGCACCGCAGAGCTATGATAGAAGAAACCAGCTGAGAGACCCTGCACTCTGCATGACTGACCAGAGCAGGAGAACTACAGAAGCACAGATCTAAATGCAATACAGCCTGCAGGCACCGCAGAGCTATGATAGAAGAAACCAGCTGAGAGACCCTGCACTCTGCATGACTGACCAGAGCAGGAGAACTACAGAAGCACAGATCTAAATGCAATACAGCCTGCAGGCACCGCAGAGCTATGATAGAAGAAACCAGCTGAGAGACCCTGCACTCTGCATGACTGACCAGAGCAGGAGAACTACAGAAGCACAGATCTAAATGCAATACAGCTTGCAGGCACCGCAGTGCTATGATAGAAGAAACCAGCTGAGGGACCCTGCACTCTGCATGATTGACCAGAGCAGGAGAACTACAGAAGCACAGATCTAAATGCAATACAGCCTGGAGGCACCGCAGAGTTATGATAGAAGAAACCAGCTGAGAGACCATGCACTCTGCATGATGGACCACAGCAGGAGAACTACAGAAGCACAGATCTAAATGCAATACAGCCTGCAGGCACCGCAGAGCTATGATAGAAGAAACCAGCTGAGAGACCCTGCACTCTGCATGATTGACCAGAGCAGGAGAACTACAGAAGCACAGATCTAAATGCAATACAGCCTGGAGGCACCGCAGAGCTATGATAGAAGAAAACCAGCTGAGAGACCCTGCACTCTGCATGATTGACCAGAGCAGGAGAACTTCAGAAGCACAGATCTAAATGCAATACTGCCTGCAGGCACCGCAGAGCTATGATAGAAGAAACCAGCTGAGAGACCCTGCACTCTGCATGATTGACCACAGCAGGAGAACTACAGAAGCACAGATCTAAAGGCAATACAGCCTGGAGGCACCGCAGAGCTATGATAGAAGAAAACCAGCTGAGAGACCCTGCACTCTGCATGATTGACCACAGCAGGAGAACTACAGAAGCACAGATCTAAATGCAATACAGCCTGCAGGCACCGCAGAGCTTTGATAGAAGAAACCAGCTGAGGGACCCTGCACTCTGCATGATTGACCAGAGCAGGAGAACTACAGAAGCACAGATCTAAATGCAATACAGCCTGCAGGCACCGCAGAGCTATGATAGAAGAAAACCAGGTGAGAGACCATGCACTCTGCATGATTGACCAGAGCAGGAGAACTACAGAAGCACAGATCTAAATGCAATACAGCCTGCAGGCACCGCAGAGCTTTGATAGAAGAAACCAGCTGAGAGACCCTGCACTCTGCATGATTGACCAGAGCAGGAGAACTACAGAAGCACAGATCTAAAGGCAATACAGCCTGGAGGCACCGCAGAGCTATGATAGAAGAAACCAGCTGAGGGACCCTGCACTCTGCATGATTGACCAGAGCAGGAGAACTACAGAAGCACAGATCTAAATGCAATACAGCCTGCAGGCACCGCAGAGCTATGATAGAAGAAACCAGCTGAGGGACCCTGCACTCTGCATGATTGACCAGAGCAGGAGAACTACAGAAGCACAGATCTAAATGCAATACAGCCTGGAGGCACCGCAGAGCTATGATAGAAGAAACCAGCTGAGAGACCCTGCACTCTGCATGATTGACCACAGCAGGAGAACTACAGAAGCACAGATCTAAATGCAATACAGCCTGGAGGCACCGCAGAGCTATGATAGAAGAAACCAGCTGAGAGACCCTGCACTCTGCATGATTGACCACAGCAGGAGAACTACAGAAGCACAGATCTAAATGCAATACAGCCTGCAGGCACCGCAGAGCTATGATAGAAGAAAACCAGCTGAGAGACTCTGCACTCTGCATGATGGACCAGAGCAGGAGAACTACAGAAGCACAGATCTAAATGCAATACAGCCTGGAGGCACCACAGATCTATGATAGAAGAAACCAGCTGAGAGACCCTGCACTCTGCATGATTGACCAGAGCAGGAGAACTACAGAAGCACAGATCTAAATGCAATACAGCCTGCAGGCACCGCAGAGCTATGATAGAAGAAAACCAGCTGAGAGACCCTGCGCTCTGCATAATTGACCACAGCAGGAGAACTACAGAAGCACAGATCTAAATGCAATACAGCCTGGAGGCACCGCAGAGCTATGATAGAAGAAACCAGCTGAGGGACCCTGCACTCTGCATGATTGACCACAGCAGGAGAACTACAGAAGCACAGATCTAAAGGCAATACAGCCTGGAGACACCGCAGAACTATGATAGAAGAAACCAGCTGAGAGACCCTGCACTCTGCATGATTGACCAGAGCAGGAGAACTACAGAAGCACAGATCTAAATGCAATACAGCCTGGAGGCACCGCAGAGCTATGATAGAAGAAAACCAGCTGAGGGACCCTGCACTCTGCATGATTGTCCACAGCAGGAGAACTACAGAAGCACAGATCTAAATGCAATACAGCCTGGAGGCACCGCAGAGCTATGATAGAAGAAACCAGCCGAGAGACCCTGCACTCTGCATGATTGACCAGAGCAGGAGAACTACAGAAGCACAGATCTAAATGCAATACAGCCTGCAGGCACCGCAGAGCTATGATAGAAGAAACCAGCTGAGAGACGCTGCACTCTGCATGATTGACCAGAGCAGGAGAACTACAGAAGCACAGATCTAAATGCAATACAGCCTGCAGGCACCGCAGAGCTATGATAGAAGAAAACCAGCTGAGGGACCCTGCACTCTGCATGATTGACCACAGCAGGAGAACTACAGAAGCACAGATCTAAATGCAATACAGCCTGGAGGCACCGCAGAGCTATGATAGAAGAAACCAGCTGAGAGACCCTGCACTCTGCATGATTGACCACAGCAGGAGAACTACAGAAGCACAGATCTAAATGCAATACAGCCTGCAGGCACCGCAGAGCTATGATAGAAGAAACCAGCTGAGAGACCCTGCACTCTGCATGATTGACCAGAGCAGGAGAACTACAGAAGCACAGATCTAAATGCAATACAGCCTGGAGGCACCGCAGAGCTATGATAGAAGAAACCAGCTGAGGGACCCTGCACTCTGCATGACTGACCAGAGCAGGAGAACTACAGAAGCACAGATCTAAATGCAATACAGCCTACAGGCACCGCAGAGCTATGATAGAAGAAAACCAGCTGAGAGACCCTGCACTCTGCATGATTGACCAGAGCAGGAGAACTACAGAAGCACAGATCTAAATGCAATACAGCCTGCAGGCGCAGCAGAGCTATGATAGAAGAAACCAGCTGAGAGACCCTGCACTCTGCATGATTGACCAGAGCAGGAGAACTACAGAAGCACAGATCTAAATGCAATACAGCCTGGAGGCACCGCAGAGCTATGATAGAAGAAAACCAGCTGAGAGACCCTGCACTTTGCATGATGGACCAGAGCAGGAGAACTACAGAAGCACAGATCTAAATGCAATACAGCCTGGAGGCACCGCAGAGCTATGATAGAAGAAAACTAGCTGAGAGACCCTGCACTCTGCATGATTGACCACAGCAGGAGAACTACAGAAGCACAGATCTAAATGCAATACAGCCTGGAGGCACCGCAGAGCTATGATAGAAGAAACCAGCTGAGAGACCCTGCACTCTGCATGATTGACCAGAGCAGGAGAACTACAGAAGCACAGAACTAAATGCAATACAGCCTGCAGGCACCGCAGAGCTATGATAGAAGAAAACCAGCTGAGGGACCCTGCACTCTGCATGATTGACCACAGCAGGAGAACTACAGAAGCACATATCTAAATGCAATACAGCCTGGAGGCACCGCAGAGCTATGATAGAAGAAACCAGCTGAGAGACCCTGCACTCTGCATGATTGACCACAGCAGGAGAACTACAGAAGCACAGATCTAAATGCAATACAGCCTGCAGGCACCGCAGAGCTATGATAGAAGAAACCAGCTGAGAGACCCTGCACTCTGCATGACTGACCAGAGCAGGAGAACTACAGAAGCACAGATCTAAATGCAATAGAGCCTGCAGGCACCACAGAGCTATGATAGAAGAAACCAGCTGAGAGACCCTGCACTCTGCATGATTGACCAGAGCAGGAGAACTACAGAAGCACAGATCTAAAGGCAATACAGCCTGGAGGCCCCGCAGAGCTATGATAGAAGAAAACCAGCTGAGAGACCCTGCACTCTGCATGATGGACCAGAGCAGGAGAACTACAGAAGCACAGATCTAAAGGCAATACAGCCTGCAGGCACCGCAGGGCTATGATAGAAGAAACCAGCTGAGAGACCCTGCACTCTGCATGATTGACCAGAGCAGGAGAACTACAGAAGCACAGATCTAAATGCAATACGGCCTGGAGGCACCGCAGAGCTATGATGGAAGAAAACCAGCTGAGGGACCCTGCACTCTGCATGATTGACCAGAGCAGGAGAACTACAGAAGCACAGATCTAAAGGCAATACAGCCTGGAGGCACCGCAGAGCTATGATAGAGGAAACCAGCTGAGAGACCCTGCACTCTGCATGATTGACCAGAGCAAGAGAACTACAGAAGCACAGATCTAAATGCAATACAGCCTGCAGGCACCGCAGAGCTATGATAGAAGAAACCAGCTGAGAGACCCTGCACTCTGCATGATTGACCAGAGCAGGAGAACTACAGAAGCACAGATCTAAAGGCAATACAGCCTGGAGGCCCCGCAGAGCTATGATAGAAGAAAACCAGCTGAGAGACCCTGCACTCTGCATGATTGACCAGAGCAAGAGAACTACAGAAGCACAGATCTAAATGCAATACAGCCTGCAGGCACCGCAGAGCTATGATAGAAGAAACCAGCTGAGAGACCCTGCACTCTGCATGATTGACCAGAGCAGGAGAACTACAGAAGCACAGATCTAAAGGCAATACAGCCTGCAGGCACCGCAGAGCTATGATAGAAGAAACCAGCTGAGAGACCCTGCACTCTGCATGATTGACCAGAGCAGGAGAACTACAGAAGCACAGATCTAAAGGCAATACAGCCTGCAGGCACCGCAGGGCTATGATAGAAGAAACCAGCTGAGAGACCCTGCACTCTGCATGATTGACCAGAGCAGGAGAACTACAGAAGCACAGATCTAAATGCAATACGGCCTGGAGGCACCGCAGAGCTATGATGGAAGAAAACCAGCTGAGGGACCCTGCACTCTGCATGATTGACCAGAGCAGGAGAACTACAGAAGCACAGATCTAAAGGCAATACAGCCTGGAGGCCCCGCAGAGCTATGATAGAAGAAAACCAGCTGAGAGACCCTGCACTCTGCATGATGGACCAGAGCAGGAGAACTACAGAAGCACAGATCTAAAGGCAATACAGCCTGCAGGCACCGCAGGGCTATGATAGAAGAAACCAGCTGAGAGACCCTGCACTCTGCATGATTGACCAGAGCAGGAGAACTACAGAAGCACAGATCTAAATGCAATACGGCCTGGAGGCACCGCAGAGCTATGATGGAAGAAAACCAGCTGAGGGACCCTGCACTCTGCATGATTGACCAGAGCAGGAGAACTACAGAAGCACAGATCTAAAGGCAATACAGGCTGCAGGCACCGCAGGGCTATGATAGAAGAAACCAGCTGAGAGACCCTGCACTCTGCATGATTGACCAGAGCAAGAGAACTACAGAAGCACAGATCTAAATGCAATACAGCCTGCAGGCACCGCAGAGCTATGATAGAAGAAACCAGCTGAGAGACCCTGCACTCTGCATGATTGACCAGAGCAGGAGAACTACAGAAGCACAGATCTAAATGCAATACAGCCTGGAGGCACCGCAGAGCTATGATAGAAGAAACCAGCTGAGAGACCCTGCACTCTGCATGACTGACCACAGCAGGAGAACTACAGAAGCACAGATCTAAATGCAATACAGCCTGGAGGCACCGCAGAGCTATGATAGAAGAAACCAGCTGAGAGACCCTGCACTCTGCATGACTGACCACAGCAGGAGAACTACAGAAGCACAGATCTAAAGGCAATACAGCCTGCAGGCACCGCAGAGCTATGATAGAAGAAACCAGCTGAGGGACCCTGCACTCTGCATGATTGACCAGAGCAGGAGAACTACAGAAGCACAGATCTAAATGCAATACAGCCTGCAGGTACCGCAGAGCTATGATAGAAGAAACCAGCTGAGAGACCCTGCACTCTGCATGATTGACCAGAGCAGGAGAACTACAGAAGCACAGATCTAAATGCAATACAGCCTGCAGGCACCGCAGAGCTATGATAGAAGAAAACCAGCTGAGAGACCCTGCACTCTGCATGATTGACCAGAGCAGGAGAACTACAGAAGCACAGATCTAAATGCAATACAGCCTGCAGGCACCGCAGAGCTATGATAGAAGAAAACCAGGTGAGAGACCCTGCACTCTGCATGATTGACCAGAGCAGGAGAACTACAGAAGCACAGATCTAAATGCAATACAGCCTGGAGGCACCGTAGAGCTATGATAGAAGAAACCAGCTGAGGGACCCTGCACTCTGCATGACTGACCAGAGCAGGAGAACTACAGAAGCACAGATCTAAATGCAATACAGCCTGCAGGCACCGCAGAGCTATGATAGAAGAAAACCAGGTGAGAGACCCTGCACTCTGCATGATTGACCAGAGCAGGAGAACTACAGAAGCACAGATCTAAATGCAATACAGCCTGCAGGCACCGCAGAGCTATGATAGAAGAAACCAGCTGAGGGACCCTGCACACTGCATGACTGACCACAGCAGGAGAACTACAGAAGCACAGATCTAAATGCAATACAGCCTGGAGGCACCGCAGAGCTATGATAGAAGAAACCAGCTGAGGGACCCTGCACTCTGCATGATTGACCACAGCAGGAGAACTACAGAAGCACAGATCTAAAGCAATACAGCCTGGAGGCACCGCAGAACTATGATAGAAGAAACCAGCTGAGAGACCCTGCACTCTGCATGATTGACCACACCAGGAGAACTACAGAAGCACAGATCTAAATGCAATACAGCCTGGAGGCACCGCAGAGCTATGATAGAAGAAACCAGCTGAGAGACCCTGCACTCTGCATGATTGACCAGAGCAGGAGAACTACAGAAGCACAGATCTAAATGCAATACAGCCTGGAGGCACCGCAGAGCTATGATAGAAGAAACCAGCTGAGAGACCCTGCACTCTGCATGATTGACCACAGCAGGAGAACTACAGAAGCACAGATCTAAATGCAATACAGCCTGCAGGCACCGCAGAGCTATGATAGAAGAAACCAGCTGAGAGACCCTGCACTCTGCATGATTGACCAGAGCAGGAGAACTAGAGAAGCACAGATCTAAATGCAATACAGCCTGCAGGCACCGCAGAGCTATGATAGAAGAAACCAGCTGAGAGACCCTGCACTCTGCATGACTGACCAGAGCAGGAGAACTACAGAAGCACAGATCTAAATGCAATACAGCCTGGAGGCACCGCAGAGGTATGATAGAAGAAAACCAGCTGAGGGACCCTGCACTCTGCATGATTGACCAGAGCAGGAGAACTACAGAAGCACAGATCTAAATGCAATACAGCCTGGAGGCACCGCAGAGCTATGATAGAAGAAAACCAGCTGAGGGACCCTGCACTCTGCATGATTGACCACAGCAGGAGAACTACAGAAGCACAGATCTAAATGCAATACAGCCTGGAGGCACCGCAGAGCTATGATAGAAGAAACCAGCTGAGGGACCCTGCACTCTGCATGATTGACCAGAGCAGGAGAACTACAGAAGCACAGATCTAAATGCAATACAGCCTACAGGCACCGCAGAGCTATGATAGAAGAAACCAGCTGAGGGACCCTGCACTCTGCATGATTGACCAGAGCAGGAGAACTACAGAAGCACAGATCTAAATGCAATACAGCCTGCAGGCACCGCAGAGCTATGATAGAAGAAACCAGCTGAGAGACCCTGCACTCTGCATGATTGACCAGAGAAGGAGAACTACAGAAGCACAGATCTAAATGCAATACAGCCTGGAAGCGCCGCAGAGCTATGATAGAAGAAAACCAGCTGAGAGACCCTGCACTCTGCATGATGGACCAAAGCAGGAGAACTACAGAAGCACAGATCTAAATGCAATACAGCCTGCAGGCACCGCAGAGCTATGATAGAAGAAAACCAGCTGAGAGACCCTGCACTCTGCATGATTGACCACAGCAGGAGAACTACAGAAGCACAGATCTAAATGCAATACAGCCTGGAGGCACCGCAGAGCTATGATAGAAGAAACCAGCTGAGAGACCCTGCACTCTGCATGATTGACCAGAGCAGGAGAACTACAGAAGCACAGATCTAAATGCAATACAGCCTGGAGGCACCGCAGAGCTATGATAGAAGAAACCAGCTGAGAGACCCTGCACTCTGCATGATTGACCACAGCAGGAGAACTACAGAAGCACAGATCTAAATGAAATACAGCCTGCAGGCACCGCAGAGCTATGATAGAAGAAACCAGCTGAGAGACCCTGCACTCTGCATGATTGACCAGAGCAGGAGAACTACAGAAGCACAGATCTAAACGCAATACAGCCTGAAGGCACCGCAGAGCTATGATAGAAGAAACCAGCTGAGAGACCCTGCACTCTGCATGATTGACCAGAGCAGGAGAACTACAGAAGCACAGATCTAAACGCAATACAGCCTGAAGGCACCGCAGAGCTATGATAGAAGAAACCAGCTGAGAGACCCTGCACTCTGCATGATGGACCAGAGCAGGAGAACTACAGAAGCACAGATCTAAATGCAATACAGCCTGGAGGCACCGCAGAGCTATGATAGAAGAAAACCAGCTGAGGGACCCTGCACTCTGCATGATTGACCACAGCAGGAGAACTACAGAAGCACAGATCTAAATGCAATACAGCCAGGAGGCACCGCAGAGCTATGATAGAAGAAACCAGCTGAGGGACCCTGCACTCTGCATGATTGACCAGAGCAGGAGAACTACAGAAGCACAGATCTAAATGCAATACAGCCTACAGGCACCGCAGAGCTATGATAGAAGAAACCAGCTGAGGGACCCTGCACTCTGCATGATTGACCAGAGCAGGAGAACTACAGAAGCACAGATCTAAATGCAATACAGCCTGCAGGCACCGCAGAGCTATGATAGAAGAAACCAGCTGAGAGACCCTGCACTCTGCATGATTGACCAGAGCAGGAGAACTACAGAAGCACAGATCTAAATGCAATACAGCCTGGAGGCACCGCAGAGCTATGATAGAAGAAAACCAGCTGAGAGACCCTGCACTCTGCATGATGGACCAGAGCAGGAGAACTACAGAAGCACAGATCTAAATGCAATACAGCCTGGAGGCACCGCAGAGCTATGATAGAAGAAAACCAGCTGAGAGAACCTGCACTCTGCATGATTGACCACAGCAGGAGAACTACAGAAGCACAGATCTAAATGCAATACAGCCTGGAGGCACCGCAGAGCTATGATAGAAGAAACCAGCTGAGAGACCCTGCACTCTGCATGATTGACCACAGCAGGAGAACTACAGAAGCACAGATCTAAATGCAATACAGCCTGCAGGCACCGCAGAGCTATGATAGAAGAAACCAGCTGAGAGACCCTGCACTCTGCATGAATGACCAGAACAGGAGAACTACAGAAGCACAGATCTAAAGGCAATACAGCCTGCAGGCACAGCAGAGCTATGATAGAAGAAACCAGCTGAGGGACCCTGCACTCTGCATGATTGACCACAGCAGGAGAACTACAGAAGCACAGATCTAAATGCAATACAGCCTGCAGGTACCGCAGAGCTATGATAGAAGAAACCAGCTGAGAGACCCTGCACTCAGAATAATTGACCACAGCAGGAGAACTACAGAAGCACAGATCTAAATGCAATACAGCCTGCAGGCACCGCAGAGCTATGATAGAAGAAACCAGCTGAGGGACCCTGCACTCTGCATGATTGACCAGAGCAGGAGAACTACAGAAGCACAGATCTAAATGCAATACAGCCTGCAGGCACCGCAGAGCTATGATAGAAGAAACCAGCTGAGAGACCCTGCACTCTGCATGACTGACCAGAGCAGGAGAACTACAGAAGCACAGATCTAAAGGCAATACAGCCTGCAGGCACCGCAGAGCTATGATAGAGGAAACCAGCTGAGAGACCCTGCACTCTGCATGATGGACCAGAGCAGGAGAACTACAGAAGCACAGATCTAAATGCAATACAGCCTGGAGGCACCGCAGAGCTATGATAGAAGAAAACCAGCTGAGGGACCCTGCACTCTGCATGATTGACCACAGCAGGAGAACTACAGAAGCACAGATCTAAATGCAATACAGCCTGGAGGCACCGCAGAGCTATGATAGAAGAAACCAGCTGAGGGACCCTGCACTCTGCATGATTGACCAGAGCAGGAGAACTACAGAAGCACAGATCTAAATGCAATACAGCCTACAGGCACCGCAGAGCTATGATAGAAGAAACCAGCTGAGGGACCCTGCACTCTGCATGATTGACCAGAGCAGGAGAACTACAGAAGCACAGATCTAAATGCAATACAGCCTGCAGGCACCGCAGAGCTATGATAGAAGAAAC
Source organism: Phyllobates terribilis (assembly GCF_046119375.1). Taxonomy (NCBI): domain Eukaryota; kingdom Metazoa; phylum Chordata; class Amphibia; order Anura; family Dendrobatidae; genus Phyllobates; species Phyllobates terribilis. The sequence continues at coordinate 168,748 of NW_027363441.1, read as the reverse complement.
CAGCTGAGAGACCCTGCACTCTGCATGATTGACCAGAGAAGGAGAACTACAGAAGCACAGATCTAAATGCAATACAGCCTGGAAGCGCCGCAGAGCTATGATAGAAGAAAACCAGCTGAGAGACCCTGCACTCTGCATGATGGACCAAAGCAGGAGAACTACAGAAGCACAGATCTAAATGCAATACAGCCTGCAGGCACCGCAGAGCTATGATAGAAGAAAACCAGCTGAGAGACCCTGCACTCTGCATGATTGACCACAGCAGGAGAACTACAGAAGCACAGATCTAAATGCAATACAGCCTGGAGGCACCGCAGAGCTATGATAGAAGAAACCAGCTGAGAGACCCTGCACTCTGCATGATTGACCAGAGCAGGAGAACTACAGAAGCACAGATCTAAATGCAATACAGCCTGGAGGCACCGCAGAGCTATGATAGAAGAAACCAGCTGAGAGACCCTGCACTCTGCATGATTGACCACAGCAGGAGAACTACAGAAGCACAGATCTAAATGAAATACAGCCTGCAGGCACCGCAGAGCTATGATAGAAGAAACCAGCTGAGAGACCCTGCACTCTGCATGATTGACCAGAGCAGGAGAACTACAGAAGCACAGATCTAAACGCAATACAGCCTGAAGGCACCGCAGAGCTATGATAGAAGAAACCAGCTGAGAGACCCTGCACTCTGCATGATGGACCAGAGCAGGAGAACTACAGAAGCACAGATCTAAATGCAATACAGCCTGGAGGCACCGCAGAGCTATGATAGAAGAAAACCAGCTGAGGGACCCTGCACTCTGCATGATTGACCACAGCAGGAGAACTACAGAAGCACAGATCTAAATGCAATACAGCCAGGAGGCCCCGCAGAGCTATGATAGAAGAAACCAGCTGAGGGACCCTGCACTCTGCATGATTGACCAGAGCAGGAGAACTACAGAAGCACAGATCTAAATGCAATACAGCCTACAGGCACCGCAGAGCTATGATAGAAGAAACCAGCTGAGGGACCCTGCACTCTGCATGATTGACCAGAGCAGGAGAACTACAGAAGCACAGATCTAAATGCAATACAGCCTGCAGGCACCGCAGAGCTATGATAGAAGAAACCAGCTGAGAGACCCTGCACTCTGCATGATTGACCAGAGCAGGAGAACTACAGAAGCACAGATCTAAATGCAATACAGCCTGGAGGCACCGCAGAGCTATGATAGAAGAAAACCAGCTGAGAGACCCTGCACTCTGCATGATGGACCAGAGCAGGAGAACTACAGAAGCACAGATCTAAATGCAATACAGACTGGAGGCACCGCAGAGCTATGATAGAAGAAAACCAGCTGAGAGACCCTGCACTCTGCATGATTGACCACAGCAGGAGAACTACAGAAGCACAGATCTAAATGCAATACAGCCTGGAGGCACCGCAGAGCTATGATAGAAGAAACCAGCTGAGAGACCCTGCACTCTGCATGATTGACCACAGCAGGAGAACTACAGAAGCACAGATCTAAATGCAATACAGCCTGCAGGCACCGCAGAGCTATGATAGAAGAAACCAGCTGAGAGACCCTGCACTCTGCATGAATGACCAGAACAGGAGAACTACAGAAGCACAGATCTAAAGGCAATACAGCCTGCAGGCACCGCAGAGCTATGATAGAAGAAACCAGCTGAGGGACCCTGCACTCAGAATAATTGACCACAGCAGGAGAACTACAGAAGCACAGATCTAAATGCAATACAGCCTGCAGGTACCGCAGAGCTATGATAGAAGAAACCAGCTGAGAGACCCTGCACTCAGAATAATTGACCACAGCAGGAGAACTACAGAAGCACAGATCTAAATGCAATACAGCCTGCAGGTACCGCAGAGCTATGATAGAAGAAACCAGCTGAGAGACCCTGCACTCAGAATAATTGACCACAGCAGGAGAACTACAGAAGCACAGATCTAAATGCAATACAGCCTGCAGGCACCGCAGAGCTATGATAGAAGAAACCAGCTGAGGGACCCTGCACTCTGCATGATTGACCAGAGCAGGAGAACTACAGAAGCACAGATCTAAATGCAATACAGCCTGCAGGCACCGCAGAGCTATGATAGAAGAAACCAGCTGAGAGACCCTGCACTCTGCATGATTGACCACAGCAGGAGAACTACAGAAGCACAGATCTAAAGGCAATACAGCCTGCAGGCACCGCAGAGCTATGATAGAAGAAACCAGCTGAGACACCCTGCACTCTGCATGATTGACCACAGCAGGAGAACTACAGAAGCACAGATCTAAATGCAATACAGCCTGGAGGCACCGCAGAGCTATGATAGAAGAAACCAGCTGAGAGACCCTGCACTCTGCATGACTGACCACAGCAGGAGAACTACAGAAGCACAGATCTAAATGCAATACAGCCTGCAGGTACCGCAGAGCTATGATAGAAGAAACCAGCTGAGAGACCCTGCACTCAGAATAATTGACCACAGCAGGAGAACTACAGAAGCACAGATCTAAATGCAATACAGCCTGCAGGCACCGCAGAGCTATGATAGAAGAAACCAGCTGAGGGACCCTGCACTCTGCATGATTGACCAGAGCAGGAGAACTACAGAAGCACAGATCTAAATGCAATACAGCCTGCAGGCACCGCAGAGCTATGATAGAAGAAACCAGCTGAGAGACCCTGCACTCTGCATGATTGACCACAGCAGGAGAACTACAGAAGCACAGATCTAAATGCAATACAGCCTGCAGGCACCGCAGAGCTATGATAGAAGAAACCAGCTGAGAGACCCTGCACTCTACATGATTGACCACAGCAGGAGAACTACAGAAGCACAGATCTAAAGGCAATACAGCCTGCAGGCACCGCAGAGCTATGATAGAAGAAACCAGCTGAGACACCCTGCACTCTGCATGATTGACCACAGCAGGAGAACTACAGAAGCACAGATCTAAATGCAATGCAGCCTGCAGGCACCGCAGAGCTATGATAGAAGAAACCAGCTGAGGGACCCTGCACTCTGCATGATTGACCACAGCAGGAGAACTACAGAAGCACAGATCTAAATGCAATACAGCCTGGAGGCACCGCAGAGCTATGATAGAAGAAACCAGCTGAGAGACCCTGCACTCTGCATGATTGACCACAGCAGGAGAACTACAGAAGCACAGATCTAAATGCAATACAGCCTGCAGGTACCGCAGAGCTATGATAGAAGAAACCAACTGAGGGACCCTGCACTCTGCATGATTGACCAGAGCAGGAGAACTACAGAAGCACAGATCTAAAGGCAATACAGCCTGGAGGCACCGCAGAGCTATGATAGAAGAAACCAGCTGAGGGACCCTGCACTCTGCATGATTGACCAGAGCAGGAGAACTACAGAAGCTCAGATCTAAAGGCAATACAGCCTGCAGGCACCGCAGAGCTATGATAGAAGAAACCAGCTGAGAGACCCTGCACTCTGCATGATTGACCAGAGCAGGAGAACTACAGAAGCACAGATCTAAATGCAATACAGCCTGGAGGCACCGCAGAGCTATGATAGAAGAAAAGCAGCTGAGAGACCCTGCACTCTGCATGATTGACCAGAGCAGGAGAACTACAGAAGCACAGATCTAAATGCAATACAGCCTGCAGGCACCGCAGAGCTATGATAGAAGAAACCAGCTGAGAGACGCTGCACTCTGCATGATTGACCAGAGCAGGAGAACTACAGAAGCACAGATCTAAAGGCAATACAGCCTGGAGGCACCGCAGAGCTATGATAGAAGAAACCAGCTGAGAGACCCTGCACTCTGCATGATTGACCAGAGCAGGAGAACTACAGAAGCTCAGATCTAAATGCAATACAGCCTGCAGGCACCGCAGAGCTATGATAGAAGAAAACCAGCTGAGAGACCCTGCACTCTGCATGATTGACCACAGCAGGAGAACTACAGAAGCACAGATCTAAAGGCAATACAGCCTGGAGGCACCGCAGAGCTATGATAGAAGAAACCAGCTGAGAGACCCTGCACTCTGCATGATTGACCAGAGCAGGAGAACTACAGAAGCACAGATCTAAATGCAATACAGCCTGGAGGCACCGCAGAGCTATGATAGAAGAAACCAGCTGAGAGACCCTGCACTCTGCATGATTGACCAGAGCAGGAGAACTACAGAAGCACAGATCTAAATGCAATACAGTCTGCAGGCACCACAGAGCTATGATAGAAGAAACCAGCTGAGAGACCCTGCACTCTGCATGATTGACCAGAGCAGGAGAACTACAGAAGCACAGATCTAAAGACAATACAGCCTGCAGGTACCGCAGAGCTATGATAGAAGAAACCAGCTGAGAGACCCTGCACTCTGCATGACTGACCACAGCAGGAGAACTACAGAAGCACAGATCTAAATGCAATACAGCCTGCAGGCACCGCAGAGCTATGATAGAAGAAAACCAGCTGAGAGACCCTGCACTCTGCTTGACTGACCAGAGCAGGAGAACTACAGAAGCACAGATCTAAAGGCAATACAGCCTGCAGGCACCGCAGAGCTATGATAGAAGAAACCAGCTGAGAGACCCTGCACTCTGCATGATTGACCATAGCAGGAGAACTACAGAAGCACAGATCTAAATGCAATACAGCCTGCAGGCACCGCAGAGCTATGATAGAAGAAACCAGCTGAGGGACCCTGCACTCTGCATGATTGACCAGAGCAAGAGAACTACAGAAGCACAGATCTAAAGGCAATACAGCCTGCAGGCACCGCAGAGCTTTGATAGAAGAAAACCAGCTGAGAGACCCTGCACTCTGCTTGACTGACCAGAGCAGGAGAACTACAGAAGCACAGATCTAAATGCAATACAGCCTGCAGGCACCGCAGAGCTATGATAGAAGAAAACCAGCTGAGAGACCCTGCACTCTGCATGATTGACCAGAGCAGGAAAACTACAGAAGCACAGATCTAAATGCAATACAGCCTGCAGGCACCGCAGAGCTATGATAGAAGAAACCAGCTGAGAGACCCTGCACTCTGCATGATTGACCACAGCAGGAGAACTACAGAAGCACAGATCTAAATGCAATACAGCCTGCAGGCACCGCAGAGCTATGATAGAAGAAACCAGCTGAGGGACCCTGCACTCTGCATGATTGACCACAGCAGGAGAACTACAGAAGCACAGATCTAAAGGCAATACAGCCTGGAGGCACCGCAGAGCTATGATAGAAGAAAACCAGCTGAGAGACCCTGCACTCTGCATGATTGACCACAGCAGGAGAACTACAGAAGCACAGATCTAAAGGCAATACAGCCTGGAGGCACCGCAGAGCTATGATAGAAGAAACCAGCTGAGAGACCCTGCACTCAGCATGATTGACCAGAGCAGGAGAACTACAGAAGCACAGATCTAAATGCAATACAGCCTGGAGGCACCGCAGAGCTATGATAGAAGAAAACCAGCTGAGAGACCCTGCACTCTGCTTGATTGACCACAGCAGGAGAACTAAAGAAGCACAGATCTAAATGCATTACAGCCTGCAGGCACCGCAGAGCTATGATAGAAGAAAACCAGCTGAGAGACGCTGCACTCTGCATGATTGACCAGAGCAGGAGAACTACAGAAGCACAGATCTAAATGCAATACAGCCTGCAGGCACCGCAGAGCTATGATAGAAGAAAACCAGCTGAGAGACCCTGCACTCTGCTTGACTGACCAGAGCAGGAGAACTACAGAAGCACAGATCTAAAGGCAATACAGCCTGCAGGCACCGCAGAGCTATGATAGAAGAAAACCAGCTGAGAGACCCTGCACTCTGCATGATTGACCAGAGCAGGAAAACTACAGAAGCACAGATCTAAATGCAATACAGCCTGCAGGCACCGCAGAGCTATGATAGAAGAAACCAGCTAAAAGACCCTGCACTCTGCATGATGGACCAGAGCAGGAGAACTACAGAAGCACAGATCTAAATGCAATACAGCCTGCAGGCACCACAGAGCTATGATAGAAGAAACCAGCTGTGGGGCCCTGCACTCTGCATGATTGACCAGAGCAGGAGAACTACAGAAGCACAGATCTAAAGGCAATACAGCCTGGAGGCACCGCAGAGCTATGATAGAAGAAAACCAGCTGAGAGACCCTGCACTCTGCATGATTGACCACAGCAGGAGAACTACAGAAACACAGATCTAAAGGCAATACAGCCTGGAGGCACCGCAGAGCTATGATAGAAGAAAACCAGCTGAGGAACCCTGCACTCTGCATGATTGACCAGAGCAGGAGAACTACAGAAGCTCAGATCTAAATGCAATACAGCCTGCAGGCACCGCAGAGCTATGATAGAAGAAACCAGCTGAGAGACCCTGCACTCTGCATGATTGACCAGAGCAGGAGAACTACAGAAGCACAGATCTAAAGGCAATACAACCTGCAGGCACCGCAGAGCTATGATAGAAGAAACCAGCTGAGGGACCCTGCACTCTGCATGATTGACCGCAGCAGGAGAACTACAGAAGCACAGATCTAAATGCAATACAGCCTGGAGGCACCGCAGAGCTATGATAGAAGAAAACCAGCTGAGAGACCCTGCACTCTGCATGATGGACCACAGCAGGAGAACTACAGAAGCACAGATCTAAATGCAATACAGCCTGCAGGCACCGCAGAGCTATGATAGAAGAAAACCAGCTGAGAGACCCTGCACTCTGCATGACTGACCAGAGCAGGAGAACTACAGAAGCACAGATCTAAAGGCAATACAGCCTGGAGGCACCGCAGAGCTATGATTGAAGAAAACCAGCTGAGAGACCCTGCACTCTGCATGATTGACCAGAGCAGGAGAACTACAGAAGCACAGATCTAAATGCAATACAGCCTGGAGGCACCGCAGAGCTATGATAGAAGAAACCAGCTGAGAGACCCTGCACTCTGCATGATTGACCAGAGCAGGAGAACTACAGAAGCACAGATCTAAATGCAATACAGCCTGGAGGCACCGCAGAGCTATGATAGAAGAAAACCAGCTGAGAGACCCTGCACTCTGCATGATGGACCAGAGCAGGAGAACTACAGAAGCACAGATCTAAAGGCAATACAGCCTGGAGGCACCGCAGAGCTATGATAGAAGAAACCAGCTGAGAGACCCTGCACTCTGCATAATTGACCAGAGCAGGAGAACTACAGAAGCACAGATCTAAATGCAATACAGCCTGGAGGCACCGCAGAGCTATGATAGAAGAAAACCAGCTGAGAGACCCTGCACTCTGCATGATGGACCAGAGCAGGAGAACTACAGAAGCACAGATCTAAAGGCAATACAGCCTGGAGGCACCGCAGAGCTATGATAGAGGAAACCAGCTGAGAGACCCTGCACTCTGCATGATTGACCACAGCAGGAGAACTACAGAAGCTCAGATCTAAAGGCAATACAGCCTGGAGGCACCGCAGAGCTATGATAGAAGAAACCAGCTGAGGGACCCTGCACTCTGCATGACTGACCAGAGCAGGAGAACTACAGAAGCACAGATCTAAAGGCAATACAGCCTGCAGGCACCGCAGAGCTATGATAGAAGAAACCAGCTGAGGGACCCTGCACTCTGCATGACTGACCACAGCAGGAGAACTACAGAAGCACAGATCTAAATGCAATACAGCCTGGAGGCACCGCAGAGCTATGATAGAAGAAACCAGCTGAGAGACCCTGCACTCTGCATGATTGACCAGAGCGGGAGAACTACAGAAGCACAGATCTAAAGGCAATACAGCCTGGAGGCACCGCAGCGCTATGATAGAAGAAACCAGCTGAGAGACCCTGCACTCTGCATGATTGACCAGAGCGGGAGAACTACAGAAGCACAGATCTAAAGGCAATACAGCCTGCAGGCACCGCAGAGCTATGATAGAAGAAACCAGCTGAGAGACCCTGCACTCTGCATGATTGACCACAGCAGGAGAACTACAGAAGCTCAGATCTAAAGACAATACAGCCTGCAGGCACCGCAGAGCTATGATAGAAGAAACCAGCTGAGAGACCCTGCACTCTGCATGATTGACCAGAGCAGGAGAACTACAGAAGCACAGATCTAAAGGCAATACAGCCTGGAGGCACCGCAGAGCTATGATAGAAGAAAACCAGCTGAGGGACCCTGCACTCTGCATGATTGACCACAGCAGGAGAACTACAGAAGCACAGATCTAAATGCAATACAGCCTGGAGGCACCGCAGAGCTATGATAGAAGAAAACCAGCTGAGAGACCCTGCACTCTGCATGATTGACCAGAGCAGGAGAACTACAGAAGCACAGATCTAAATGCAATACAGCCTGGAGGCACCGCAGAGCTATGATAGAAGAAACCAGCTGAGAGACCCTGCACTATGCATGATTGACCAGAGCAGGAGAACTACAGAAGCACAGATCTAAATGCAATACAGCCTGGAGGCACCGCAGAGCTATGATAGAAGAAACCAGCTGAGAGACCCTCCACTCTGCATGATGGACCAGAGCAGGAGAACTACAGAAGCACAGATCTAAAGGCAATACAGCCTGCAGGCACCACAGAGCTATGATAGAAGAAACCAGCTGAGAGACCCTGCACTCTGCATGATTGACTAGAGCAGGAGAACTACAGAAGCACAGATCTAAAGGCAATACAGCCTGGAGGCACCGCAGAGCTATGATAGAAGAAACCAGCTGAGAGACCCTGCACTCTGCATGATTGACCACAGCAGGAGAACTACAGAAGCACAGATCTAAAGGCAATACAGCCTGCAGGCACCGCAGAGCTATGATAGAAGAAGCCAGCTGAGAGACCCTGCACTTTGCATGATGGACCAGAGCAGGAGAACTACAGAAGCACAGATCTAAATGCAATACAGCCTGGAGGCACCGCAGAGCTATGATAGAAGAAAACCAGCTGAGAGACCCTGCACTCTGCATGATGGACCACAGCAGGAGAACTACAGAAGCACAGATCTAAAGGCAATACAGCCTGGAGGCACCGCAGAGCTATGATGGAAGAAAACCAGCTGAGAGACCCTGCACTCTGCATGATTGACCAGAGCAGGAGAACTACAGAAGCACAGATCTAAATGCAATACAGCCTGCAGGCACCGCAGAGCTATGATAGAAGAAACCAGCTGAGAGACCCTGCACTCTGCATGATTGACCACAGCAGGAGAACTACAGAAGCACAGATCTAAAGGCAATACAGCCTGCAGGCACCGCAGAGCTATGATAGAAGAAGCCAGCTGAGAGACCCTGCACTCTGCATGATGGACCACAGCAGGAGAACTACAGAAGCACAGATCTAAAGGCAATACAGCCTGCAGGCACCGCAGAGCTATGATAGAAGAAACCAGCTGAGAGACCCTGCACTCTGCATGATTGAACAGAGCAGGAGAACTACAGAAGCACAGATCTAAATGCAATACAGAATGGAGACACCGCAGAGCTATGATAGAAGAAAACAGCTGAGAGACCCTGCACTCTGCATGATTGACCACAGCAGGAGAACTACAGAAGCACAGATCTAAAGGCAATACAGCCTGCAGGCACCGCAGAGCTATGATAGAAGAAGCCAGCTGAGAGACCCTGCACTCTGCATGATTGAACAGAGCAGGAGAACTACAGAAGCACAGATCTAAAGGCAATACAGCCTGCAGGCACCGCAGAGCTATGATAGAAGAAAACAGCTGAGAGACCCTGCACTCTGCATGATTGACCACAGCAGGAGAACTACAGAAGCACAGATCTAAAGGCAATACAGCCTGGAGGCACCGCAGAGCTATGATAGAAGAAACCAGCTGAGAGACCCTGCACTCTGCATGATTGACCACAGCAGGAGAACTACAGAAGCACAGATCTAAAGGCAATACAGCCTGGAGGCACCGCAGAGCTATGATAGAGGAAACCAGCTGAGGGACCCTGCACTCTGCATGATTGACCAGAGCAGGAGAACTACAAAAGCACAGATCTAAAGGCAATACAGCCTGGAGGCACCGCAGAGCTATGATAGAGGAAACCAGCTGAGAGACCCTGCACTCTGCATGATTGACCACAGCAGGAGAACTACAGAAGCACAGATCTAAAGGCAATACAGCCTGGAGGCACCGCAGAGCTATGATAGAGGAAACCAGCTGAGGGACCCTGCACTCTGCATGATTGACCACAGCAGGAGAACTACAGAAGCTCAGATCTAAAGGCAATACAGCCTGCAGGCACCGCAGAGCTATGATAGAAGAAAACCAGCTGAGAGACCCTGCACTCTGCATGACTGACCAGAGCAGGAGAACTACAGAAGCACAGATCTAAAGGCAATACAGCCTGGAGGCACCGCAGAGCTATGATAGAAGAAACCAGCTGAGAGACCCTGCACTCTGCATGATTGACCACAGCAGGAGAACTACAGAAGCTCAGATCTAAAGGCAATACAGCCTGCAGGCACCGCAGAGCTATGATAGAAGAAAACCAGCTGAGAGACCCTGCACTCTGCATGACTGACCAGAGCAGGAGAACTACAGAAGCACAGAACTAAATGCAATACAGCCTGGAGGCACCGCAGAGCTATGATAGAAGAAACCAGCTGAGAGACCCTGCACTCTGCATGATTGAACAGAGCAGGAGAACTACAGAAGCACAGATCTAAAGGCAATACAGCCTGCAGGCACCGCAGAGCTATGATAGAAGAAAACAGCTGAGAGACCCTGCACTCTGCATGATTGACCAGAGCAGGAGAACTACAGAAGCACAGATCTAAAGGCAATACAGCCTGGAGGCACCGCAGAGCTATGATAGAAGAAACCAGCTGAGAGACCCTGCACTCTGCATGATTGACCACAGCAGGAGAACTACAGAAGCTCAGATCTAAAGGCAATACAGCCTGCAGGCACCGCAGAGCTATGATAGAAGAAAACCAGCTGAGAGACCCTGCACTCTGCATGACTGACCAGAGCAGGAGAACTACAGAAGCAAAGATCTAAATGCAATACAGCCTGGAGGCACCGCAGAGCTATGATAGAAGAAACCAGCTGAGAGACCCTGCACTCTGCATGATTGTCCACAGCAGGAGAACTACAGAAGCTCAGATCTAAATGCAATACAGCCTGCAGGCACCGCAGAGCTATGATAGAAGAAACCAGCTGAGAGACCCTGCACTCTGCATGATTGACCACAGCAGGAGAACTACAGAAGCACAGATCTAAATGCAATACAGCCTGCAGGCACCGCAGAGCTATGATAGAAGAAACCAGCTGAGAGACCCTGCACTCTGCATGATTGACCAGAGCAGGAGAGCTACAGAAGCACAGATCTAAAGGCAATACAGCCTGCAGGCACCGCAGAGCTATGATAGAAGAAACCAGCTGAGAGACCCTGCACTCTGCATGATGGACCACAGCAGGAGAACTACAGAAGCACAGATCTAAATGCAATACAGAATGGAGACACCGCAGAGCTATGATAGAAGAAAACAGCTGAGAGACCCTGCACTCTGCATGATTGACCACAGCAGGAGAACTACAGAAGCACAGATCTAAAGGCAATACAGCCTGCAGGCACCGCAGAGCTATGATAGAAGAAACCAGCTGAGAGACCCTGCACTCTGCATGATTGAACAGAGCAGGAGAACTACAGAAGCACAGATCTAAATGCAATACAGCCTGCAGGCACCGCAGAGCTATGATAGAAGAAACCAGCTGAGAGACCCTGCACTCTGCATGATTGACCACAGCAGGAGAACTACAGAAGCACAGATCTAAATGCAATACAGCCTGCAGGCACCGCAGAGCTATGATAGAAGAAAACAGCTGAGAGACCCTGCACTCTGCATGATTGAACAGAGCAGGAGAACTACAGAAGCACAGGCACAGATCTAAATGCAATACAGCCTGCAGGCACCGCAGAGCTATGATAGAAGAAAACAGCTGAGAGACCCTGCACTCTGCATGATTGACCACAGCAGGAGAACTACGGAAGCACAGATCTAAAGACAATACAGCCTGGAGGCACCGCAGAGCTATGATAGAGGAAACCAGCTGAGGGACCCTGCACTCTGCATGATTGACCAGAGCAGGAGAACTACAGAAGCACAGATCTAAAGGCAATACAGCCTGGAGGCACCGCAGAGCTATGATAGAAGAAACCAGCTGAGAGACCCTGCACTCTGCATGATTGACCACAGCAGGAGAACTACAGAAGCACAGATCTAAAGGCAATACAGCCTGGAGGCACCGCAGAGCTATGATAGAAGAAACCAGCTGAGAGACCCTGCACTCTGCATGACTGACCACAGCAGGAGAACTACAGAAGCACAGATCTAAAGGCAATACAGCCTGGAGGCACCGCAGAGCTATGATAGAGGAAACCAGCTGAGGGACCCTGCACTCTGCATGATTGACCAGAGCAGGAGAACTACAGAAGCACAGATCTAAAGGCAATACAGCCTGGAGGCACCGCAGAGCTATGATAGAAGAAACCAGCTGAGAGACCCTGCACTCTGCATGATTGAACACAGCAGGAGAACTACAGAAGCACAGATCTAAAGGCAATACAGCCTGGAGGCACCGCAGAGCTATGATAGAAGAAAACCAGCTGAGAGACCCTGCACTCTGCATGACTGACCAGAGCAGGAGAACTACAGAAGCACAGATCTAAATGCAATACAGCCTGGAGGCACCGCAGAGCTATGATAGAAGAAACCAGCTGAGAGACCCTGCACTCTGCATGATTGACCAGAGCAGGAGAACTACAGAAGCACAGATCTAAATGCAATACAGCCTGCAGGCACCACAGAGCTATGATAGAAGAAACCAGCTGAGAGACCCTGCACTCTGCATGACTGACCACAGCAGGAGAACTACAGAAGCACAGATCTAAATGCAATACAGCCTGGAGGCACCGCAGAGCTATGATAGAAGAAACCAGCTGAGAGACCCTGCACTCTGCATGATTGACCACAGCAGGAGAACTACAGAAGCTCAGATCTAAATGCAATACAGCCTGGAGGCACCGCAGAGCTATGATAGAAGAAACCAGCTGAGAGACCCTGCACTCTGCATGATGGACCACAGCAGGAGAACTACAGAAGCACAGATCTAAATGCAATACAGCCTGCAGGCACCACAGAGCTATGATAGAAGAAACCAGCTGAGAGACCCTGCACTCTGCATGATTGTCCACAGCAGGAGAACTACAGAAGCTCAGATCTAAATGCAATACAGCCTGCAGGCACCGCAGAGCTATGATAGAAGAAACCAGCTGAGAGACCCTGCACTCTGCATGATTGACCACAGCAGGAGAACTACAGAAGCACAGATCTAAATGCAATACAGCCTGCAGGCACCGCAGAGCTATGATAGAAGAAACCAGCTGAGAGACCCTGCACTCTGCATGATTGACCAGAGCAGGAGAACTACAGAAGCACAGATCTAAATGCAATACAGCCTGCAGGCACCGCAGAGCTATGATAGAAGAAACCAGCTGAGAGACCCTGCACTCTGCATGATTGACCACAGCAGGAGAACTACAGAAGCACAGATCTAAAGGCAATACATCCTGCAGACACCGCAGAGCTATGATAGAAGAAACCAGCTGAGAGACCCTGCACTCTGCATGATTGAACAGAGCAGGAGAACTACAGAAGCACAGATCTAAATGCAATACAGCCTGGAGGCACCGCAGAGCTATGATAGAAGAAACCAGCTGAAAGACCCTGCACTCTGCATGACTGACCACAGCAGGAGAACTACAGAAGCACAGATATAAAGGCAATACAGCCTGGAGGCACCGCAGAGCTATGATAGAAGAAGCCAGCTGAGAGACCCTGCACTCTGCATGATTGACCACAGCAGGAGAACTACAGAAGCACAGATCTAAAGGCAATACAGCCTGCAGGCACCGCAGAGCTATGATAGAAGAAAACCAGCTGAGAGACCCTGCACTCTGCATGATGGACCAGAGCAGGAGAACTACAGAAGCACAGATCTAAATGCAATACAGCCTGGAGGCACCGCAGAGCTATGATAGAAGAAAACCAGCTGAGAGACCCTGCACTCTGCATGATTGAACAGAGCAGGAGAACTACAGAAGCACAGCTCTAAATGCAATACAGCCTGGAGGCACCGCAGAGCTATGATAGAAGAAACCAGCTGAGGGACCCTGCACTCTGCATGATTGACCACAGCAGGAGAACTACAGAAGCACAAATCTAAATGCAATACAGCCTGCAGGCACCGCAGAGATATGATAGAAGAAAACAGCTGAGAGACCCTGCACTCTGCATGATTGACCACAGCAGGAGAACTACAGAAGCACAGATCTAAAGGCAATACAGCCTGGAGGCACCGCAGAGCTATGATAGAAGAAACCAGCTGAGAGACCCTGCACTCTGCATGATTGACCACAGCAGGAGAACTACAGAAGCACAGATCTAAAGACAATACAGCCTGGAGGCACCGCAGAGCTATGATAGAGGAAACCAGCTGAGGGACCCTGCACTCTGCATGATTGACCAGAGCAGGAGAACTACAGAAGCACAGATCTAAAGGCAATACAGCCTGGAGGCACCGCAGAGCTATGATAGAAGAAACCAGCTGAGAGACCCTGCACTCTGCATGATTGACCAGAGCAGGAGAACTACAGAAGCACAGATCTAAAGGCAATACAGCCTGGAGGCACCGCAGAGCTATGATAGAAGAAACCAGCTGAGAGACCCTGCACTCTGCATGACTGACCACAGCAGGAGAACTACAGAAGCACAGATCTAAAGGCAATACAGCCTGGAGGCACCGCAGAGCTATGATAGAGGAAACCAGCTGAGGGACCCTGCACTCTACATGATTGACCAGAGCAGGAGAACTACAGAAGCACAGATCTAAAGGCAATACAGCCTGGAGGCACCGCAGAGCTATGATAGAGGAAACCAGCTGAGGGACCCTGCACTCTGCATGATTGACCAGAGCAGGAGAACTACAGAAGCACAGATCTAAAGGCAATACAGCCTGGAGACACCGCAGAGCTATGATAGAAGAAACCAGCTGAGGGACCCTGCACTCTGCATGATTGACCACAGCAGGAGAACTACAGAAGCACAGATCTAAAGGCAATACAGCCTGGAGGCACCGCAGAGCTATGATAGAAGAAAACCAGCTGAGAGACCCTGCACTCTGCATGACTGACCAGAGCAGGAGAACTACAGAAGCACAGATCTAAATGCAATACAGCCTGGAGGCACCGCAGAGCTATGATAGAAGAAACCAGCTGAGAGACCCTGCACTCTGCATGATGGACCAGAGCAGGAGAACTACAGAAGCACAGATCTAAATGCAATACAGCCTGCAGGCACCACAGAGCTATGATAGAAGAAACCAGCTGAGAGACCCTGCACTCTGCATGATTGACCACAGCAGGAGAACTACAGAAGCTCAGATCTAAATGCAATACAGCCTGGAGGCACCGCAGAGCTATGATAGAAGAAACCAGCTGAGAGACCCTGCACTCTGCATGATGGACCACAGCAGGAGAACTACAGAAGCACAGATCTAAATGCAATACAGCCTGCAGGCACCACAGAGCTATGATAGAAGAAACCAGCTGAGAGACCCTGCACTCTGCATGATGGACCACAGCAGGAGAACTACAGAAGCACAGATCTAAATGCAATACAGCCTGCAGGCACCACAGAGCTATGATAGAAGAAACCAGCTGAGAGACCCTGCACTCTGCATGATTGACCAGAGCAAGAGAACTACAGAAGCACAGATCTAAATGCAATACAGCCTGCAGGCACCGCAGAGCTATGATAGAAGAAACCAGTTGAGAGACCCTGCACTCTGCATGATGGACCACAGCAGGAGAACTACAGAAGCACAGATCTAAATGCAATACAGCCTGCAGGCACCGCAGAGCTATGATAGAAGAAACCAGCTGAGGGACCCTGCACTCTGCATGATGGACCAGAGCAGGAGAACTACAGAAGCTCAGATCTAAAGACAATACAGCCTGGAGGCACCGCAGAGCTATGATAGAAGAAACCAGCTGAGAGACCCTGCACTCTGCATGATTGACCACAGCAGGAGAACTACAGAAGCACAGATCTAAAGGCAATACAGCCTGCAGGCACCACAGAGCTATGATAGAAGAAACCAGCTGAGAGACCCTGCACTCTGCATGATGGACCACAGCAGGAGAACTACAGAAGCACAGATCTAAATGCAATACAGCCTGCAGGCACCACAGAGCTATGATAGAAGAAACCAGCTGAGAGACCCTGCACTCTGCATGATTGACCAGAGCAAGAGAACTACAGAAGCACAGATCTAAATGCAATACAGCCTGCAGGCACCGCAGAGCTATGATAGAAGAAACCAGCTGAGAGACCCTGCACTCTGCATGATGGACCACAGCAGGAGAACTACAGAAGCACAGATCTAAAGGCAATACAGCCTGCAGGCACCGCAGAGCTATGATAGAAGAAACCAGCTGAGAGACCCTGCACTCTGCATGATGGACCACAGCAGGAGAACTACAGAGCACAGATCTAAATGCAATACAGCCTGCAGGCAGCGCAGAGCTATGATAGAAGAAACCAGCTGAGAGACCCTGCACTCTGCATGATGGACCAGAGCAGGAGAACTACAGAAGCACAGATCTAAAGGCAATACAGCCTGGAGGCACCGCAGAGCTATGATAGAAGAAACCAGCTGAGAGACCCTGCACTCTGCATGATTGACCACAGCAGGAGAACTACAGAAGCACAGATCTAAAGGCAATACAGCCTGGAGGCACCGCAGAGCTATGATAGAAGAAACCAGCTGAGAGACCCTGCACTCTGCATGATTGACCAGAGCAGGAGAACTACAGAAGCACAGAACTAAAGGCAATACAGCCTGGAGGCACCGCAGAGCTATGATAGAAGAAACCAGCTGAGAGACCCTGCACTCTGCATGATTGACCACAGCAGCAGAACTACAGAAGCACAGATCTAAATGCAATACAGCCTGCAGGCACCGCAGAGCTATGATAGAAGAAACCAGCTGAGGGACCCTGCACTCTGCATGATGGACCAGAGCAGGAGAACTACAGAAGCTCAGATCTAAAGACAATACAGCCTGGAGGCACCGCAGAGCTATGATAGAAGAAACCAGCTGAGAGACCCTGCACTCTGCATGATTGACCACAGCAGGAGAACTACAGAAGCACAGATCTAAAGGCAATACAGCCTGGAGGCACCGCAGAGCTATGATAGAAGAAACCAGCTGAGAGACCCTGCACTCTGCATGATGGACCACAGCAGGAGAACTACAGAAGCACAGATCTAAAGGCAATACAGCCTGCAGGCACCGCAGAGCTATGGTAGAAGAAACCAGCTGAGAGACCCTGCACTCTGCATGATGGACCACAGCAGGAGAACTACAGAAGCACAGATCTAAAGGCAATACAGCCTGGAGGCACCGCAGAGCTATGATAGAAGAAACCAGCTGAGAGACCCTGCACTCTGCATGATTGACCACAGCAGGAGAACTACAGAAGCACAGATCTAAATGCAATCTGAAGGGAAATACAGCCTGCAGGCACCGCAGAGCTATGATAGAAGAAACCAGCTGAGAGACCCTGCACTCTGCATGATTGACCACAGCAGGAGAACTACAGAAGCACAGATCTAAAGGCAATAGAGCCTGCAGGCACCGCAGAGCTATGATAGAAGAAACCAGCTGAGGGACCCTGCACTCTGCATGATTGACCACAGCAGGAGAACTACAGAAGCACAGATCTAAAGGCAATACAGCCTGCAGGCACCGCAGAGCTATGATAGAAGAAACCAGCTGAGAGACCCTGCACTCTGCATGATTGACCACAGCAGGAGAACTACAGAAGCACAGATCTAAAGGCAATAGAGCCTGCAGGCACCGCAGAGCTATGATAGAAGAAACCAGCTGAGGGACCCTGCACTCTGCATGATTGACCACAGCAGGAGAACTACAGAAGCACAGATCTAAAGGCAATACAGCCTGCAGGCACCGCAGAGCTATGATAGAAGAAACCAGCTGAGAGACCCTGCACTCTGCATGATGGACCACAGCAGGAGAACTACAGAAGCACAGATCTAAATGCAATACAGCCTGCAGGCAGCGCAGAGCTATGATAGAAGAAACCAGCTGAGAGACCCTGCACTCTGCATGATGGACCA
Organism: Phyllobates terribilis; assembly: GCF_046119375.1. Taxonomy (NCBI): domain Eukaryota; kingdom Metazoa; phylum Chordata; class Amphibia; order Anura; family Dendrobatidae; genus Phyllobates; species Phyllobates terribilis. The sequence goes on along the minus strand of NW_027363441.1, from coordinate 150,570 downwards.
GAGCAGGAGAACTACAGAAGCACAGATCTAAAGGCAATACAGCCTGGAGGCACCGCAGAGCTATGATAGAAGAAACCAGCTGAGAGACCCTGCACTCTGCATGATTGACCACAGCAGGAGGACTACAGAAGCACAGATCTAAAGGCAATACAGCCTGGAGGCACCGCAGAGCTATGATAGAAGAAACCAGCTGAGGGACCCTGCACTCTGCATGATTGACCACAGCAGGAGAACTACAGAAGCACAGATCTAAAGGCAATACAGCCTGCAGGCACCGCAGAGCTATGATAGAAGAAACCAGCTGAGAGACCCTGCACTCTGCATGATGGACCACAGCAGGAGAACTACAGAAGCACAGATCTAAATGCAATACAGCCTGCAGGCAGCGCAGAGCTATGATAGAAGAAACCAGCTGAGAGACTCTGCACTCTGCATGATGGACCAGAGCAGGAGAACTACAGAAGCACCGATCTAAAGGCAATACAGCCTGGAGGCACCGCAGAGCTATGATAGAAGAAACCAGCTGAGAGACCCTGCACTCTGCATGATTGACCACAGCAGGAGAACTACAGAAGCACAGATCTAAAGGCAATACAGCCTGGAGGCACCGCAGAGCTATGATAGAAGAAACCAGCTGAGAGACCCTGCACTCTGCATGATTGACCAGAGCAGGAGAACTACAGAAGCACAGAACTAAAGGCAATACAGCCTGGAGGCACCGCAGAGCTATGATAGAAGAAACCAGCTGAGAGACCCTGCACTCTGCATGTTGGACCACAGCAGCAGAACTACAGAAGCACAGATCTAAATGCAATACAGCCTGCAGGCACCGCAGAGCTATGATAGAAGAAACCAGCTGAGGGACCCTGCACTCTGCATGATGGACCAGAGCAGGAGAACTACAGAAGCACAGATCTAAAGGCAATACAGCCTGCAGGCACCGCAGAGCTATGATAGAAGAAAACCAGCTGAGGGACCCTGCACTCTGCATGATTGACCACATTTGACCACATTTTGGGGTGTAATAAGTGCAAAACAGCTCAGATTTAATCATGAGTTATACTGATACAACTAAATAAATATATGTGTACACTAATATGAGACAACATTGTGATTTGGGGAATTAACAATTTAAATATTAACTAGTGCACGCCTCATCCAATAGGTGTATATATAGAAATCATTGGGCTCTAAACCATTATAGAGAATTTAGCCACGTACACTACAACTTTTTTCAAGTTAATGACCACGATTTGGTTTTAGGTCTAAAATGCGTTGAATGATTACATATTTCTACACTGTTTTTCATATTTGATAAATGATATTATTGTGGTTGAGTGCAGCTGATACTAATGAAAATGAATTGTACAAGTATTTATAATGGCCTCTGTATAAATCTGTCCACATTGAGTGTGGGCTTTATCTATGAACTATGATAGCGTTATGGCAAGCAAGAGAAGTTTATTTCCACTATGGTTTCCATAGCTGCCATGTCCCCATCCTTTATGGTAAGTATCCAGGCTCAAATCTGCCTGAGCGAGATTTTACTGCTTTTTAGGCTCTGTTCACATCTACACTACAATGGGGAAAAAAAGTATTTAGTCAGCCACCAATTGTGCAAGTTCTCCCACTTTAAAAGATGAGCGAGGCCTGTAATTGACATCATAGGTAGACCTCAACTATCAGAGACAAAATGAGAAAACAAATCCTGAAAATCACATTGTCTGATTTGGAAAGAATTTTTTTTCCGATTTTGGTGGAAAATAAGTATTTGGTCAATTACAAACAAGCAAGATTTCTGTCTCTCACAGACCTGTAACTTCTTCTTTAAGAGGCTCCTCTGTCCTCCACTCATTACCTGTAGTACTGGCTCCTCTGTCCTCCACTCATTACCTGTAGTACTGGCTCCTCTGTCCTCCACTCATTACCTGTAGTACTGGCTCCTCTTTCCTCCACTCATTACCTGTAGTACTGGCTCCTCTGTCCTCCACTCATTACCTGTAGTACAGGCTCCTCTTTCCTCCACTCATTACCTGTAGTACTGGCTCCTCTGTCTTCCACTCATTACCTGTAGTACTGGCTCCTCTGTCCTCCACTCATTACCTGTAGTACTGGCTCCTCTGTCCTCCACTCATTACCTGTAGTACTGGCTCCTCTGTCCTCCACTCATTACCTGTAGTACTGGCTCCTCTTTCCTCCACTCATTACCTGTAGTACTGGCTCCTCTGTCCTCCACTCATTACCTGTAGTACTGGCTCCTCTGTCCTCCACTCATTACCTGTAGTACTGGCTCCTCTTTCCTCCACTCATTACCTGTAGTACTGGCTCCTCTGTCCTCCACTCATTACCTGTAGTACTGGCTCCTCTGTCCTCCACTCATTACCTGTAGTACTGGCTCCTCTTTCCTCCACTCATTACCTGTAGTACTGGCTCCTCTGTCCTCCACTCATTATCTGTAGTACTGGCTCCTCTGTCCTCCACTCATTACCTGTAGTACTGGCTCCTCTGTCCTCCACTCATTACCTGTAGTACTGGCTCCTCTGTCCTCCACTCATTACCTGTAGTACTGGCTCCTCTTTCCTCCACTCATTACCTGTAGTACTGGCTCCTCTGTCCTCCACTCATTACCTGTAGTACTGGCTCCTCTGTCCTCCACTCATTACCTGTAGTACTGGCTCCTCTGTCCTCCACTCATTACCTGTAGTACTGGCTCCTCTGTCCTCCACTCATTACCTGTAGTACTGGCTCCTCTTTCCTCCACTCATTACCTGTAGTACTGGCTCCTCTTTCCTCCACTCATTACCTGTAGTACTGGCTCCTCTTTCCTCCACTCATTACCTGTAGTACTGGCTCCTCTTTCCTCCACTCATTACCTGTAGTACTGGCTCCTCTGTCCTCCACTCATTACCTGTAGTACTGGCTCCTCTGTCCTCCACTCATTACCTGTAGTACTGGCTCCTCTGTCCTCCACTCATTACCTGTAGTACTGGCTCCTCTTTCCTCCACTCATTACCTGTAGTACTGGCTCCTCTTTCCTCCACTCATTACCTGTAGTACTGGCTCCTCTTTCCTCCACTCATTACCTGTAGTACTGGCTCCTCTTTCCTCCACTCATTACCTGTAGTACTGGCTCCTCTTTCCTCCACTCATTACCTGTAGTACTGGCTCCTCTGTCCTCCACTCATTACCTGTAGTACTGGCTCCTCTTTCCTCCACTCATTACCTGTAGTACTGGCTCCTCTGTCCTCCACTCATTACCTGTAGTACTGGCTCCTCTGTCCTCCACTCATTACCTGTAGTACTGGTTCCTGTTTGAACTTGTTATCAGTATAAAAGACGCCTGTCCGCAACCTCAAACAGTCACACTCCAAACTCCACTATGGTGAAGACCAAAGAGCTGTCGAAGGACACCAGAAACAAAATTGTAGCCCTGCACCAGGCTGACTAAATACTTTTTTTCCCCACTATGTTGTGATTTCCATATTTTTGTTCTATGATAAAAAAAGAAAAGATGAAGATAACGGAAGCGCCGGACCCCCTGTATATCGGACACTGAGGTTTGTCTAGTGTCCACTGGAACATCCAATATTTTACTGGACAGAATGGTGCAGCATGCTGCTATACATGCAACTCTTGGGGCCGACTGTGCAGTGAATATTGTGTGACAAGGAGCAAGGACCTAGCAAGGACCAAGTTCTAAAATGGTTTGAAACCACTTTAATAAAGTCTGATGGTTTACAGGTCTATATATTGCACAGTTTTATTATTTAAAAATACTTAACCACAGATTTCATCTCTAAGAAACAAGTTCAATGACATTTACCATATGGCGTTTAGATTTGTGTCTGGGGTTTCTCACTTACAGAATACAAGCTGACACTTTCTCATCATGTCCTTTTGCTACAAATAGGGCAATGTAATAGGGAGCATCTGACAGATACAGCAAATCTTCCTAAGGCATTTATATGGAACATATTCAATACAAGTCATGTATAAAAATGATGATATACAGTACAGACCAAAAGTTTGGACACACCTTCTCATTTAAAGATTTTTCTGTATTTTCCTGACTATGAAAATTGTACATTCAGACTGAAGGCATCAAAACTATGAATTAAGACATGTGGAATTATATACTTAACAACACATGTGTTAATTCATAGTTTTGATGCCTTCAATGTCAATGTACAATTTTCATAATCAGGAAAATACAGAAAAATCTTTAAATGAGAAGGTGTGTCCAAACTTTTGGTCTGTACTGTATATGCTTATATAGAATATACTAAATAAAGCTATTGGTCAGTTACTGGTCACATGGCCAGCTGTGCGGCCAGGCCAAGTGTGTATATAATATTTGAATGGAAGTTGACAGTTGAGAGTGACAGTTGGAGTTGACTTGCGACGGTGGAGGAGATATCTTCCAACCCTGAACTGAGTAGCAAAAATATGGAGATGAATGAAGACAGAGGACAACCGAGGAAGGGAAAGAAGAGGACAAATGCCACATTGATCTCATCAAATGAAGATAAGAAGACATCGAAGAACAGCAGCCAAGAGAGGAAGAAGAGAAGGACAAGCTCAAGGCCAGCTGAGAAGATGTCTTCCAATCTGAAGATGAATCAAGTGGATGAAGAGAGGAAAAAAAGTGCCAAGAAGAGAAAACACACCATAAACTCTTCAGGAGAAAAAAATCCGCTGCCCAAAAGAGCCAAAGGGGTCCTGAAAACAGAAGACCAGCAGGGACTCCAGAGAGGCTCAGGTAGATTAATACATACATTTATGTGTTTTTTTAAAACAAGTCATACCTACCATTGTGGAGGGTTTTCTTCACTATTTAGTGAGCAGACTATTTTGGGCCCTATTCTAATTTTTATTTTTTTTTGTTTTTTTTTCATTGTAGAACATCAAAAGGCATGACTTTATTATATCTTCATTGACACAGTTATAAAAGACTTACTTCTTCTGGGACAAATTGTATTTTTAAGTCATAATTTGGGATACTGTATATTTAATGCATTGATTTCATTTACATTTAAAGAACTTCTTGAGGGAAATCTAAAAAAACAGTTGCAATTCTGTCATTTATTCTTTTTTTTCATCATTCACTTTACAATATACATTACAAATCTCAAGATAATGTTAATCTCTGGGTCAATGATGTATTCAGCTGATATCTATGGAAATCGAGGTCTGGGGGTGGGCTGCTTATATGTGGTGCACAATAAAACATTGAAAATCGGTCCGGTGAGGCCTTGGACTCTTGTGTCTTTATTATCGGGGTCAGGACAATTATGGTGATTCCAACTTAATAAAGTTTATTGAAGTTCTACTGTTATTGCCATAAAAACACAAACACTTTAAAAAATTATTTTTTTCTGCCATCATATTTCAAGACTAATAACAGTCTTTTATTTTTCCAGTGACAGTGGCATCCATTGGTCACCAAAGAATGTGGTTGTGGAGTGCTGATGGGATGTCATGGCAGCCAGGGGACAGATCATTATCCCCATGGCTGCCATATTGGTACCCCTGTGAAGCCCCGTCAATGGCTGGGGTTCATAGGAGACAGTGATTTAGCTAAATATTACATTACAAGACAAAAAATAAATAAATTATATATATATATATATATATAAATATTTATAGTTGTGTGCACAGTATATATATATATATATATATATATATATATATATATATATATATGTATATACATATATATGTCTTTATTTTATTGGAAAAGATGGGGTGATATGAATTTTCATGTTTTTTTTTATTGTTACTGTATACATGTGGTATTGCTGCAACCATTAAAGTCAATTAAGTCCAATTAATGTGGTATGCTGCCAGTATTCATTACTATTTTAATGGTGGATGTGTGATACTAAGACCCCAATGATTGTAAGAATGGGGGTTCAATGAATCTTTTGCCAATAGACAATGAACTACTAATCTAAAACTTGGGTGCGTGACCCAGCAGACGCCCACCTCAGACTTTAAAGGATATTAGAAGATTATTTTTTTTATTCCAAATGCTTGGCTGCTATAACAATGATAAATGAAGCTGTCCTCCTCATCCTCCTCATCCTCCTCATCCTCCTCATCCTTCCTAGGTTGGGCAATGTCTCTCCGCTGTCTCGGTCCCTGGTCTTTGGTGGCAGATTATAGCAGAAGCATCATGACCACAGTGCACATTATGGCAGCAGCCAATCATAGGGTTCAGCAATGATGTTGATACAGTCATCACAATACCACTGAGCCCAGCGATTGGCTGCAGCGGTCAGATATGCTGGAGTTGTGAAGTTATCCCTGTAGCCTATCAACTTTAAAGAGTGGATGAGAATAGCTTTTTTAATATTTTTATAGTGGGAAAGTATATGGAATAAAAAAAATAATGTCTTTGGTATGAAAACTCCTTAATGTCTAATAAAAATGTGGTAAGGTCTATTCACAGTCCAGGTTTTGTCATGATTTTGATTGAGGTTTGCGAGTTTTATTGGGCTAAATGGGCCTGAATTATTTTGTGTTATTGGCATTTTTTGAGCCTCACTATTAAGGGTCTAGAAAAGGGGTTGATATAAAGTAAAGAAGTGTGGCTTAGTGTTCAACAGGTCTAGCAAGATCAAAATGTATCATACAGCATAGATGGGATAGGTCATCAATATAATATAGGTGAGGGACTGCCACCCAGCCCCCACTGATCATCTGTTATCCGCCATTGGCAGGATGTAAATAGTGTATGGAGCAGAATAGCACAGCGCTGGACATTGTGTAGTGGCCGCTGCCAGGAACTGCAGATAGGTTTCTAGTGAAGTGACTAGGAGCTGATCGGCAGTACCCCACAGCAGCCATTAAACAATGTCCACTGTGCACATCTAGCTGGTGGCAACTCACATACCAAATGATCGTGGTGGTGCTGGGAGTCAGAGACCGATCACCAACCCCTTGAACATATGGCCTGAACATACAATCCATAAGTGAACATGGGCTATTTATTTTTTAAAGCACATTCTGACATATGCTGATTAAAATACAGGGATGTAAAACCTCTTTATGGTAAGTTTAAGACCTTAAAAAGTTTATCCCAAGAACAAAAGTACATTTTAATCAATAGATCATGAAAAACGAAGCAGTTGCACAATTGGATATATTTTAAAAAAAATCATATTGTTGAGATAAACTTATAAATGCGCCCCTCATGTATACCGTGTATCTAGCTTTGCCCAAGTATGTAACATAGCAACATACAGTAGTAACATCGTTTTTAAAACCCCTTTACAACCTATGACGTCTTAGTACGTCATAGGCTACCTCCCCCGGTTCAGTGAGGGCTCCGGCGCTGAGCCCGCACTGAACCGAGCACATGTCAGCTGATTCTTACAGCTGACATGTGCCCGCAACAGCCTCGGGTGGAATCGCGATCCACCCGCGGCTGTTAACATGTTATATGCCGCTGTCAATCTCCGACAGCGGCATTTAACGCGCGCTTCCGGGAAGCGCGTCCTAAGCCCCGCCCATTGGCGACCCCGTCACGTGATCACGGGTCACTGATGGGTGGGCATGACAACCCAGGGTCTGCAGCAGACGCCTGCGGTTGTCATGAGCTGGACGCTATGAGCACCACCTAGTGGTCGGCACTCATAGCACAGGACCAATTCTGCTATATGCAGGGGATCTGCTGATCCCCTGTATGTAGCAGAGGCGATCGGATAGTTGCTGCTTCTAGTCTCCTATGGAGACTATAGAAGCATGCAAAAAGTGAAAAAAAAAACGTTTTTAAAAATATAAAAAAAATTAAAAAAATATAAAAGTTTAAATCACCCCCCTTTCGCCCCATTCAAAATAAAATATTAAAAAAAAAACCTACATACACATATTTGGTATCGCCGCATTCAGAATCGCCCGATCTATCAATATAAAAAAAGAATTAATCTGAACGGTAAACGGCGTAATGATAAAAAAATTCTAAACGCCAGAATTACGTTTTTTGGTTGCTGCAAAATTGCAATAAAATGCAATAACAGGCGATCAAAACATCAGATCTACGCCAAAATGTTATCAATAAATACGTCAGTCCAGCGCGCAAAAAATAAGCCCTCACCCAGCCCCAGATCCCGAAAAATTTAGATGCTACAGGTCTTAGAAAATTGCGCTATTTTTTTTTTTTTCAAAATTTTGGAATTTTTTTCACCACTTAAATATAAAAGAACCTATACATGTTTGGTGTCTACGATCTCGTAATGACCTGGAGAATAATGATGGCAGGTCAGTTTTAGCATTCAGTGAACGTGGTAAAAAAAAACAAAAAAAAAACAACTGTGGTATTGCACTTTTTTTGCAATTTCACCGCACTTGGAATTTTTTTCCCGTTTTCTCGTACACGATATGGTAAAAGTAGTAATGGCGTTGAAAAGTAAAACTCGTCCAGCAAAAAATAAGCCCTCATATGGCCATATTGACCAAAAAATAAAAACGCTATGGCTCTGGGAACAAGGGGAGCAAAAAACGAAAATGCAAAAACGACAAAACCCAAGGTTGCGAAAGGGTTAAGGTTGAAGGAAGACTAAGTCCATCTAGTTCAACCCATAGCCTAACATTTTAATCCAGAGGAAGGCAAAAAAAAAACCATGTGGCAAACACTAAGCTCCACATTGGGGAAAAAAATTTCTTCCCGACTCCATACGACAATCAGACTAGTTCCCTGGATCAACGCCCTATCAAGGAATCTAGTATTTATAACCTGTAATATTATACTTTTCAAGAAAGGCATCCATGCCCTTCTTAAATTTTAGTAGTGAATCACTCATTACAACATCATGCGGCAGAGAGTTCCATAGTCTCACTGCTCTTACAGTAAAGAATCCGCGTCTGTGATTATGATTAAACCTTCTTTCCTCCAGACGTAGAAGATGCCCCCTTGTCCCCGTCTCAGGCCTCGGAGTAAAAAGATCAGTAGAAAGGTCTTTGTACTGTCCCCTCATATACTTGTACATAGTAATAAGATCACCCCTAAGCCTTCTTTTTTCCACAGTAAATAACCCCAAGTGTAATAAGTGTAATTACTAATAACCTGTCTTGGTATTGCAGACCCCCCAGTCCTCTAATAACCTGTCTTGGTATTGCAGACCCCCCAGTCCTCTAATAACCTTGGTCGCTCTTCTCTGCACCCTCTCTAGTTCAGCTATGTCTTTCTTATACACCGGACACCAGAACTGTACACAGTATTCTAAGTGTGGTCGCACTAATGACTTGTATAGAGGTAAAATTATGTTCTCCTCATGAGCATCTATGCCTCTTTTAATGCATCCCATTATTTTATTTGCCTTTGTAGCAGCTGCCTGACACTGGCCATCAAACGTGAGCTTGTCGTCCACCAATACACCCAGGTCTTTTTCAGTGACAGTTTTGCCCAGTGTTTTACAATTAAGCATATAATTATACATTTTATTTCCTCTACATTTATCCCCATTAAAGCTCATTTGCCATTTATCAGCCCAAGCTTCTAGTTTACATACTGTACATTGTGAAAATGTTTGGACCCCTTGAACTTTTCTACCTTTTGCCACATTTCTGGCTTCAAACATAAAGATATAAAATTCAAATTTTTTTGGGAAGAATCAACAACAAGTGGGACACAATCGTGAAATGGAACAAAATTTATTGGATATTTTAAACTTTTTTAACAAATTAAAAACTGAAAAGTGGGGCGTGCAATATTATTCGACCCCCTTGAGTTAATACTTTGTAGCGCCACCTTTTGCTGCGATTACAGCTGCAAGTCGCTTGGGGAATGTCTCTATCAGTTTTGCAAATCGAGAGGCTGAAATTCTTGCCCATTCTTCCTTGCAAAACAGCTCGAGTTCATTGAGGTTGGATGGAGGGCGTTTGTGAACAGCAGTTTTCAGCTCTTTCCACAGATTCTCGTTTGGATTCAGGTCTGGACTTTGACTTGGCCATTTTAACACCTGGATACGTTTATTTTTGAACCATTCCATTGTAGATTTTGCTTTATGTTTGAGATCATTGTCTTGTTGGAAGATAAATCTCCGTCCCAGTCTCAGGTCTTTTGCAGACTCCAACAGGTTTTCTTTCAGAATGGTCCTGTATTTGGCTCCATCCATCTTCCCATCAATTTTAACCATCTTCCCTGTCCCTGCTGAAGAAAAGCAGGCCCAAACCATGATGCTGCCACCACCATGTTCGACAGTGGGGAGGGTCTTTTGAGGGTGATGAGCTGTGTTGCTTTTACGCCAAACATATCGTTTTGCATTGTGGCCAAAAGGTTCGATTTTGGTTTCATCTGACCGACCACCTTATTCCACATGTTTGCTGTGTCTCCCAGGTGGCTTGTGGCAAACTTCAAACGAGACTTTTTATGGATATCTTAGAGAAATGGCTTTCTTCTTGCCACTCTTCCATAAAGGCCAGATTTGTGCAGTGTACGACTGATTGTTGTCCTATGGACAGACTCTCCCACCTCAGCTGTAGATCTCTGCAGTTCATCCAGAGTGTTCATGGGCCTTTTGGCTGCATGTCTGATCAGTCTTCTCCTTGTTCGAGATGAAAGTTTAGAGGGACGGCCGGGTCTTGGTAGATTTGCAGTGGTCTGATACTCCTTCCATTTCAATATGATCGCTTGTACTGTGCTCCTTGAGATATTTAAAGCTTGGAAAATCTTTTTGTATCCAAATCCGGCTTTAAACTTCGCCACAACAATATGTCGGACCTGCCTGGTGGGTTCCTTGGTCTTCATGATGCTCTCTGCACTTGAAACAGAACCCTGAGACTATCACAGAGCAGGTGCATTTATACGGAGACTTGATTACACACAGGTGGATTCTATTCATCATTACCAGTCATTTAGGACAACATTGGATCATTCGGAGATCCTCACTGAAATTCTGGAGTGAGTTTGCTGCACTGAAAGTAAAGGGGCCTAATTATATTGCACGCCCCACTTTTCAGTTTGTAATTTTTTTTTTAGAAAGTTTAAAATATCCAATAAATTTTGTTCCACTTCACGATTGTGTCCCACTTGTTGTTGATTCTTCCCCAAAAAATTAGAATTTTATATCTTTATGTTTGAAGCAAGAAATGTGGCAAAAGGTAGAAAAGTTCAAGGGGGGCAAATACTTTCACAATGCACTGTAGATCCTCCTGTAATATAAAATTGTCCTCCTCTGTATTGATTACCTTGCAGAGTTTAGTGTCATCTGCAAATATTGAAATACTACTCTGTATGCCCCCTACAAGGTCATTAATAAATATGTTAAAAAGAAGCAGGCCCAATACTGACCCCTGTGGTACCCCACTGTTAACGGAGACCCAGTCTGAGTGTGTTCCATTAATAACCACCCTTTGTTTCCTATCATTGAGCCAGTTCTTAACCCACATACATATATTTTCCCCTATCCCCATTGTTCTCATTTTATGTATCAACCTTTTGTGTGGAACCGTATCAAAAGCTTTTGAAAAGTCAATATACACAACATCCACTGCATTTCCTTGGTCCAGTCTGGAACTTAAAGTAAATCTTCATAAAAGCTGATCAGATTAGTCTGACAGGAATGGGGTAAACCCATGTTGATATTGGGTCATAAGGTTATTCTTCTTCAGATACTCTAGTATAGCATCTCTTAGGAAACCCTCCAGGATTTTACCCACAGTAGAGGTTAAGCTTACCGGCCTATAATTTCCAAGTTCGGTTTTTGTCCCCTTTTTGAATATTGGCACCACATTTGCTATACGCCAGTCCTGTGGTACAGACCCTGTTATTATGGAATCTTTAAAAATTAAAAATAATGGTCTATCTATGACGTTACTTAATTCCTGCAGTACTCGTGGGTATATCCCATCCGGGCCCGGGGATTTGTCAACTTTAGTGGTTTTTAGACGCCGCCGTACTTACTGCTGGGTTAAGCAAGTGACATTTAATGGAGAATTTTTGTCATCACTAATCATGTTTTCTGTCATGCAATTTTCTTGGGCAAATGCTGTTGAAAAAAAAATCATTTAGCATATTGGCTTTTTCCTCATCCTCATGCATCATTTCACCCAGACTATTTTTAAGGGGGCCAAGACTATCATTTTTTAGTTTTTTACTATTTATGTAGTTAAAGAATATTTTGGGATTATTTTTACTTTCTCTGGCAATGTGTCTCTCTGTCTCAATCTTTGCTGCCTTGATTTTGTTTTTTATAGAATTTATTTAATGCCTCATCACTACCTACTTGCTTTAGTTCTCTAAATGCTTTTTTTCTGTCACTTATTGCGCCCCTTACAGCTTTATTTAGCCATAGTGGTTTCCTCCTATTTCTAGCATGTTTATTCCCATAGGGTATATATTGTGCACAGGTCCTATTCAGGATGCTAATAAATGTCTCCCATTTGCTTTGTGTAGCTTTATGTCTCAGGATATCGTCCTAGTTTATTGCACTAAGATCATCTCTCAACCGTTGAAAATTTGCCTTCCTGAAGTTTAGTGTCCTTGTAACCCTTCTACTACATATCGTATTAAAGGATACATGAAAACTTATTATTTTGTGATCACTATTACCCAAGTGACCCCCAACTCGTATATTTGATATGCGGTCTGGCCTGTTGGTTAGTATTAAGTCTAGCAGTGCCCCTCTTCTTATTGGGTCCTGAACCAGTTATAAAAGGTAATTGTCTCTCATAGCTGTCAAAAAGCTATTACCTTTGCTGGAACTACAGGTTTCTGTTCCCCAATGTATTTCAGGGTAGTTGAAGTCCCCCATAATACTGACTTCTCTTTGAGTCACTGCTTCATCTATTTGCTTTATGAGGATATTCTCCGCTACTTCCATTATTTTTGGAGACTTATAACAAACCCCTATCAGTAATTTATTATTTTTTCCCCCTCCCCTTATCGCCACCCATAGGGACTCTGCATTTTCATTAGACTCACATATATGCTCACGCAAGATGGGTTTTAAGGATGATTTTACATATAAACACCCCCCCCCCTTCACTTGTTTGTACGGTCATTTCTGAACAGACTATAGCCCTGTAAATTAACTGCCCAGTCATGGCTCTCATCCAGCCATGTCTCAGGTATCCCCACCATGTCATAATTATTTTCCAACAAAATTAATTCTAATTCCTCCATTTTGTTGGTGAGGCTTCTGGTATTAGTGTACATGCATGTACATGTATCTCTCTGTACCTGTATTCCTTCCTACTATATTGACTGTTCTAAGCCCACCCCCAATTTCTTTATTTGTGCCCAGGTCACTATCTGCATTATCTTCCCCACCTATAAAATGAATACCCTCCCTCCCCAATCCCTAGTTTAAACACTCCTCCAACCTTCTAGCCATTTTCTCCCCCAGCACAGCTGCACCCTCCCCATTGAGGTGCAGCCAGTCCCTAGCGTAGAACCTGTAGCCACCTGAGAAGTTGGCCCAGTTCTCCAGGAACCCAAACCCCTCCTTCCTACACCAATTCCTGAGCCACTTATTTATCTCCCTAATCTTCCATTGCCTCTCTGGTGTGGCACGTGGTACAGGCAGTATATCAGAGAATACCACCTTGAGAGTCCTTGCTTTAAGCTTGCAGCCTAATTCACTGAAATCATCTTTAAGGACCTTCCACCTACCTCTAACTTTGTCATTTGTGCCGTGTGTACCATGACCGCTGGGTCCTCACCAGCCCCTCTCAGTTATCTGTCAACCTGATCAGCGATGTGCCGGACTCAAGCGCCATGTACGCAGCACACTGTTCGACGATCCCTGTCTTTGTGACAGATTGCCCTATCTGTTCCCCTAATAATTGAGTCCCCCACTACCAGCACCTGCCTGGCCTGCCCTGCTCTCCTATTTCCCCCCTTACTGGAGCTGACATTCCTCCGGCTTTCAGAGGACATGCTTTGCTGCAGCAGTGCTACCCCTGTACCGACACCCCCCTCATCTGCCAACTTTGCAAACTTATTTGGGTGTGCCAGATCAGGACTACCTCCCTGGCACTCTTCCCTCTACCCCCCCCCTTCTAACGGTCACCCAGCTAGCTGCCACACTGTCCTGCAGCTTCCTAATACCATCCTCCCCCACATCTACCCCAGTGAGCAGCTGTTCAGTGAGCAGCAGACTCCTTTCCATATTGTCAATGGATCTCAGTGTTGCCAGCTCCTCATTTAGATCCAGTATATGGGCTTCCAAACGCACAACATGCACACATCTCGCGCAGCAGTAAGCAACCCCGACCGGCTGTTCAAGGAATGCATACATGTGGCAAGATGTACACTGGATAGCATTGCTAATAATGGAGCTCATTTCCTAATGGGGATTGCACTAGACAGAAATGTTAAGTAAAAAGAAATGTAAAGAATTAAGAAAATACAGACAGCAATTCAGTCCAAATTCCTCCCTTCCAAACTCCCTGAATCCAAGTCACTGAAAAACAAGTCACACACTTTACTTCTGTTTGCACTTACGCTCCGTTCACACTCGCTAAGGAAGAAGATTTAAAGAGGTTTTTTTTCTTCCCTTTAGCAGCAATCCAACCTACAGCTCAATGCACTTCCAAAGGACTGGATGCCCCAACCAGCTGCCGCTTATAAACCCTTATTTATAACCCCTCACCCTTAATTAACCCCTTGTGAGTATAGCTACACCTCCGGATTTAAGTGCAATGTAGTTAACTCTTAAATACAGAGGTAGTAGAGATGCTGCAGTTGATGGTGGCACATACACAGCTTCTGGCAGGGATCTAGCTGCTTCTTTGTATGTTTATTCCTGTAGTCTGCCTCCATGCAGCCACTATCCTGGAGGCAGATACAGTTGAAAGCAATGATGGAAGAGGGAGCCGTGAGCTCTTTCTTCCATCCTTCTCCCTGTTCGTCTTAAGTTTCAGCCTAGCAGGCACAATGACATCACTACATTGCGAGCGCTGTGCCGAGCAGTGCAGAGCTGTCAGACCACACGCTGCAGACACCGAAGCAGCAGGGGAACTGGGAGAGAGATTTATTTTTTGTGTGGGCCATCAAACTATATGGAAGGCTACTTGGGGGGCATCATACTACTTGGAGGGCTATGTGGGGTGCCAGCATACTATTATGAGGGCTATGTGAGGTCCACCATACTATTTGGAGGGCTATGTGGGGTGTGATCATACAATTTGAAGGGCTACGTGGCAGCCATTATACTATTTGGAGGGCAATCATATTATTTGGAGGGCTACTTGGGGGCTTATCATGCTATGGAGACTATGTGGGGACCATCATACTGTTTGGAGGGCTGAGTGGGGGCCACCATACTGTTTGGATGGCTGTGTGGGGCCATTATACTGTTTGGAGAGCTAGTGGGGGGGGGGGCATTATAATGTTTACAGGCCATTATATAGTGTGGAGAGTTGTTTGGGGACCATCATACTGTGTGGAGGGTTGTGGGGGCCACTATACTGTATGGAGGGCCACTATACTGTGTGCAGGTCATCATAATGTGTGGAGGGCTGTGTCAGGGGCCATCATACTATGTGTGGGGGACAATGTGGGCCATCATACTGTGGTGGGGGCATTGTGAGGGTATCATACTTTGGGGGGTGGGGTACTGTAGGGTCATCATACCATGTGTATAGAGGAATTTACTGTGGGGGTATCTTACTGTGTTTGGGCGCACAATTGTTGGCATCATACTTTATGGTGGCCATGAAAAAGATATCTTATTGCGTGGGAACACTAAGGGGCTTCAATAGGGGCAAAATTACTTTCTAAGGGCTGCAAAGTTGTAAAATATGCTCTTCTGTGACCCTGCTTAATTTTTATTTGTTTTGAGGGGAGGCGAGCAATTAGGACATCTGTCATGGGTTCCCATGATTTTAATGTACGCCCCTGTCCCTGCCTATTTGTTTAATCAAATTAGTGCCCGTATCTTTACACAGCTGTATCTGCTGTGTTCCTGTGAGCTCATCATGAATCAAACCAGTAAAGTATAAGCTCAGCAGACGGACCCCTAAACTGAGCACACAGCTTAGACCACGTCCCCATCTTCAGTATTTGGTCAGTATTTTACATCAGTATTTGTAAGTCAAAACCAGGAGTGGGAGAAAAATACAGAAGTGGTGAGGAGTTTCTATTATACTTTTCCTCTGATTGTTCCACTCTTGGTTTTGGCTTACAAATACTGGTGTAGAATACTGTCCAAATACTGAAGGTGTGAACGTGGCCTTATCGTTACAAAAAAAACGGAGCTATCACTCAGCCCTAGAGTGAACGACGTTAGTCTTCTCTCTGCTTATTCCTTTCATCTAAGGACTAACAGCATTGCAACACTTACCTCATAGGCCCCTGATGAAGCCACCATGCGTGGCGACACGCGTTGGGCATTGACAGCTCATCCACACCACCCCGGTCCCTGGTATTGGTGATAGGTCTTTGCCTATTTAGGATATGCTAGTGTTATTTTCCTTGAATTTATAATCTACCCTTAAAATCTAATGGCTGAACAGGAAGCCTAAATTTGATCTATTGTCTAGTGACTTTTGTATCTTTATTAGGCTTCATCTGGTCATTGCTGACATTCATCTGGTGTCCTCTTCTTGGGCAATCATTGTTATTGTGGTGTGTGTGACTTTAATATCACACTCTTTATTCATGTACAACAAGATTAGAGGATTCCTGTTACCATATTATATTTCTGCCCAGGTGGGGTATTGATTATCACAGATAGTTTTATTCCAGCCGGCTTTCATATAAAACTTTTACCTATCTTATTTATGATGATTTATTTTTGCAGGGTGGTCTTTGTAGTGGGTGGGCTCTCACTCAGTAAGGGATTCCACTGAGTTTTTACTTGTGTTTTAATGGATTTTGTGTCGTTGATGTGTATGTATTTTTCCTAATAAAATTGATATATATTTTTCTATTAATATCAGCTAATGATTTTTTATGCATGGCGATCACTGGTCTAATAGTATGCCCCTATTCTTTTGGGCCTTTCATCTAAGGATACATGCTATTGCATTGGACTTTTTACTAGCTTCTTCATACTAAGACTGCACTGGGCTGGGGGGGAGGGATCTCCCCCCGCGCCGGTTCCCAAGAAGATACTCAGGGGGGCTGCCGGGGAGCTGCACTGTAGCTGCTGTCCTGGCCACATCACAGTGATGCAGACATGCCAACTGCAGGCTATGTGTGCTGCGTCTGCAGAAGTGGCGTCACAGCGCGCCTGCAGCTGACTCATTCTGTCGGAGAGGAGCCTGTGGATCGGAAACCTCCGTGGATAAGTGTGACATTAAGAGGTCTGCAGTGAGGAGGCAGCAGGAAGCTGCTCATCTCCTCATAAGCCCACACGGAGGAGGTAGCAGGAAGCTGCTCATCTCCTCATAAGCCCACACGGAGGAGGTAGCAGGAAGCTGCTCATCTCCTCATAAGCCCACACAGAGGAGGTAGCAGGAAGCTGCTCATCTCCTCATAAGCCCACACAGAGGAGGTAGCAGGAAGCTGCTCATCTCCTCATAAGCCCACACGGAGGAGGTAGCAGGAAGCTGCTCATCTCCTCATAAGCCCACACGGAGGAGCTAGCAGGAAGCTGCTCATCTCCTCATAAGCCCACACAGAGGAGGTAGCAGGAAGCTGCTCATCTCCTCATAAGCCCACACGGAGGAGGTAGCAGGAAGCTGCTCATCTCCTCATAAGCCCACACGGTTTTGTGTTTTGTCCTGTCGGTGGTCGCTCTGCTGGTGCTCAGTGTTAGTTTTTGCAGGAGTCTGAACTTCGATGCAGATTAGGGTCGCCCTGTCAATGCAGAACGTTCAGTCTGGAGCAATAAATCACACTGAGTCCCAGCAGAGAGGCCCACAGACATCACTATACAGGATCCTGGATTGACTGATCACACTTGAACCTACAGCACATGACAGATTGTACTATATGGCCCAATATGTAATATGCTAGGTCCTGTAGGCCGGTCCAGGTGTGATCAGTACACTGCATTGTATATCTGTGTACATAATATACCACATCTAGTATACAGATTGGTGTATGATCTATTGTGATACAGAAATCAGATGTTTTAAAAAATACACATTGCTATATACCATCAGATGTCTGTGGTCACAGTATATTATATACCAGTCATGAATTCCCCCCCTATATTCTGGTAGCTCACAACTATCCCGGATTCAGCAGGACTCTCCCGAAACGTCAGCGCTTTTGTCCTGGCTTCTGATACTCACCTCTCTCCAATGTTTTCATCGCTCCGTAACTCCTCCTTTTTGGGGCAGGGCCGCTTCTCTACTCAGTGCATAAATTAAGTTATATATGAGACGCCCTCCCTGGGAGATGGGGTTACTCGGAGCCGGGTCGGTTGTAGGGGAGGGGGATGCAGTCGTGGCCTAGACCCATTCCGTGCCCAGGGCTGCCTCATAAAAAATTGGGCTTTTAAGTGAGAGTGGTATTTCGACTACACCACCTGTGGTTTCTGGTGATGGACACCAGCGCTGCTTCAGTCCACTGAGGCCGGTGTTACGGGCAGCTAAGATGGGATGGCTCTGTAGCGCTCCGAGGGTTCGGCCGCTACAGGGGTATTGCACCTCTGCCAGAGGTGTGGTATTCCACTCCCAGGTAAGGATGGAGTATGGACCAGGGCTCAGTTAGCTGCATACAGCACACTCACCCCATTTCCGAGGGACAGCTCAACGGTACTCCCATTAGACAGAAATGCAGGTACGACAGACCATGTCCCTGGCTGGAGTGGGGAGGGGGGAGGAATACCCAGTGATGTAGGAGCAGATAGGGGTTGGTTCCTGAGCGTAGGTAGGAGCCCATTGGTTGCTGGTCACCTGGGCTCATGTTCTAGAGGGAGGTATATAAGGTGGGCACCATCTTAGTTCTGGGTCAGTTCAGCCAGTTCAGAGTAGAAGGAGAGAAGTTGAGTTCAGCCAGAGAGGGCTGATAGGGAGCTGTGGCTCAGTCTGGGCCCAGCTCCATGAGGCAGGCCTAGGGTGAAGGCCGGGAACATAAAGGAACAAGAACAGAAAGGAACAAGAGTAGAAAGGAACAGAAACAGCAAGAAACAGCAGGAAAGAGAGAGAGAAGAACAGAAGGGCTCAGGAACAAGAAGGCAGAAGGGACCCTAAGAACCCACGAGAATACAGGGTGAAGGGTCAGGCAGATTAAGGGTACCGGATCCCAAGTTAGTGGAGGAGAAACAACCCTCAGCCAAAGACCGGAGGTCGTGATCATTTATTGGTGCGACACCTCAGCAAACCTGCTAAGAAGGCACCATATAGAACAGCGGGGAACGGGATCCACGTTTACCCACACAAGTTCGCGGCAGCTGGACAAAAGTGGGTCACTCGTGAGGCAGGCCAGAGAAAGGATAAAAGGGGGTCCTGTGCCATGCTCCTGAATCGTCTGGGAGTTGACCGAGCCCCTCACCTGGTGGACACCGCACGGCTTGGGTGGTCACTACCTGTACAGAAGTGACCCGGAGAATCTGAACTGTGAGTAAAAGACATTGGACTGTAGTACGTTGTCTGTGTGCTCTTTCGCTCCTCCAGCACTAACGGCACTGGGACTCTCTGCACCATCACCCCCACCATTCACAGCACTGACCTGGGGTTACACTTTTCCCGTGGGGAGTTACCCAATCTCAGCTGCACACACCATCAACCTCAGGGGACTGCCTTGCAGCGGCGGTTCCTAATAACCGCAATCCACGGGTGGCGTAGTCGGACATCACTTAAAATATCTAAAGGATTGCCACTGGTCTGACCACTCTGAGCCACGGGACCGGGTTGCCACTACTACCCCCATCGTCTCCCTATTGCCTGGTTCCGAGTGCCCCATGGCCCAGGGGGCGAGTCAGCTCCCCACAGGCGGAGCAGGCCTCAGGGCAGTGAGATGAAGGTGATGATGGGTGCAGTGCCACACAGAAAATAACAGGCTGAAGCGGTGTGTGAAGTCATCCAGGGTTTTTACTCACTTTCAGATGAACTTTATCTGCAAAGCCTCCCTGTGCTACACACGGCGTACTGCGGCCACCGGGAAGGGGGTTCAGCACTTTCCAGGTAGGTCAGGAGCACCTGTCGAGACCCCTCTGGTGTGTTCCTCTCCTTGGTAAGTTCTCCCACTAAGTCTTCTCCTGACTGTGCGTGGTATGAACGTGGTGTAAGGCCGGGTCCCACTGGATAAACGCACTTTAAGAGATACAGGTGGCGTAAGCCACTTCATCCATATCCCCCTGGGATCCACTAAGCCTCCGGGCTTTTCCGACTGAGACGTGAAGTAACAAAGTCAGATATCGGGGGCCGGTCACCCCTTTTGCAGCAGGAATCCCTCTGACTAAGCCAGAATAAAGAGTACAGGTGGCGTAGGCTGCTCCGTCCGTATCCCCTGGGATCCTTTTGCCTGTGGAGCCAATCTCCTCTGCTCCCCTCCAGGCCTTCATAGGTCAGGACCTTGACCAGGTAGAGACAGCTGTTAACTCTGACCCGCTCCTCGTCTCAAGGCCAGAGTACGAGGACCGTGTATCTTCAGCCAGCTACAGCCTCTTGCTGGACCCCGACAGAAGACCACAATCAAAGACCTTGAACTTAAGATGGCCGTAGATTAAATATGAAAGAATAAGTGTTTCCTAAAAGTGTGTCCTCCACCCTCACCCACTACATGGTTCCCCCTATCTTTGGTTCCCCCCATCTCCTCTATCCCGGCCCGGGGCAGCACCCTGGTGCATTTAGGCCCCCTACAGGACAGGAGTGGTGTAGTGTTGAGTGGTGAAGTAGGGTCCTGAGATATGCTCCACCCTTACCTGGAAGAGGAGATACCACACCTCGAGCTGAGGTGCAGTACCTCTGTGGCGACTGAACCCTCAGGGGCGCCACATTCCCCACCGGTGAAACACAGCACGTCCGCAGGCTGCAATAGAGTAAAAAGTTGGTACAGACATTCAAATTTTTAAATGCTTTTGTAAACAGTAAAACATTCTTCCCTTTATGGGAGGTTAGGACTCTTTTAACGTTGCATGATATATATATATAGAATATAAATATAGAAAAATATTAAAGAGACATTATACATGTATGGAAAACATTAAAGAGACATTATGCATGTAGACAGTTCTGTAGAAAATACGGTAGAAAGTGTCAGTTCAGCAGCATGAGGGACCTGTCCCAAACCCTCAACGTAGGCCCTGGGGTGGCTGCAGGGCATGGATATCCCGAGTTGGACCTCCAGGAGAGCCACACCAGACAGGTTTTGCTTCTGAGGTCTGAGTTAGAAGGGGTTTTGTATAAAACCAATAGGGAGCACCGTAATAGGTGCAAACTATTTACAAAGTTAGTCTGTCTACTGCTCAACGTCCGCAGGGACAAATGTCTCTGTTAACTCAAATCCGGGTGAAGAAAAAGGAAAACACATAACTGTTCAAACTAAGGGGAGATACATCTCCGAGGGCTGCTCAGAAGTGGTATCCCAACCGGGGAAATGGTTCATCTTTCCCGACGGAGCCCGACCGGTCCTCTGTAGGTAGGTGAGTGGGGGTATCCTCCTTAAATACCCTGTGGACGATCAGGGCATACCACCCACACTCCCCATGGTGGCGGGTGTAGGACACCAAATCGCCCGGGTAGAGGTTCCGGCCAGGGTGGCCCTGCTCCAGCCGCGGCTTGACGTCCCGCCGGTTGACGAACACGTCCCGGTCGAACTGTGGGCTGCGGATGAAGCCCCATCCTGCCACCTGGTGGAAGCGCACGACTAGGCCCTCTTCCTGGGGGCTTGGACGGGTGGCCTCCGCCTGACGGTCCTGCGACTTAGCAGCCCTGGCGCGCATCTCCATGCGCTCACAGCGGACCCGCTTCTCCCGTCGCTCTTTTTCAAATTGGAGGAGTACCTTTCGGCACGTCTCCTCCCGCCTCCGCGCTTCGGTCTTGGTTTCCCGGGGGAAGCCCATCAGGTCGCCCCCCCGGTTATCCCAGGCGAACTCTTCTGCCGCCGGGCAAGCGACCGGTGGCGCGGGCAGTGGCTGTAACGGGGGTTGCTGTGTGCGCTCTGTTGATGCGGCCCAGTCTGGGTTGGTGCAGGTGGACACCCAGGTTAGGGCAGGCGCTTCCGGATCGGGGGTCGGGAGGCATAGCAGGTCTCCGACTATGGCGGTGGCTTGGGACAGGGGTGTATCCGGGGACAGGGGTGCTGGCAGGATACTTAGGAGGGCTTCAGTGTGTCTCTCGTTCGGGGTAGGGGTTTTTGCCTTACCCGCACTTGGGCTGCACGGGGCCTCCTGGGCTTCCTCCTCCTGGGCTGGAGCCTCACTTGACAGGCGCAACGAGCTCTGGCGGCGGTCCCGGATCCTCCGCAACACATCCTCTCTCCACTCTGCGGCGGCCAGTCGCTGGGCCTCTTCGACCCTCCGGGTCAGGTCCTGCGATTCTCCACGGAGGAACTCGGCCTCCTCCGGGGTCAGGTGAATTCCCTCCATACCGAGGGAGGTGGCAGTTCGTGGGCCAGCGTCGGAGGACTCGGAGGACATCTCCTTTGCTGCTTCCATCTTTGCTGCTGGGTGCAGTCTCTTTCTCCTCCTTCTTTTGGGGCGGCTCCAGGGCAGCTGGCTGACGGGCACTCCTTGGGATGTCCCATCCGTCTTGACGGACACTACTATGCGGACTGTCTCTGCTGGAGGGGGCGGTCTGCACTTTTGGCGCCATTGGGGAGCCAGGCCCACGATGGGAGGACTTTGGTTGCTGTTGTTTTTGCACATAATGGCGTCCGTTCTTCTTGGGCGGGCGCCACTTTAAGTGTGAAGCGACAGTCTTTTTGTGAAAAGGCGCACAGTACCCGTCGGCAATGGGGACTATCTTCTTCCATTGCTGCGGGCACGCAATCCTTCCGACTACGCCAAGTTTGAGACGCCCTCCCTGGGAGATGGGGTTACTCGAAGCTGGGTCGGTTGTAGGGGAGGGGGATGCAGTCGTGGCCTAGACCCGTTGAGTGCCCAGGGCTGCCTCATAAAAAATTGGGCTTTTAAGTGAGAGTGGTATTTCGACTACGCCACCTGCGGTTTCCGGTGATGGACACCAGCGCTGCTTCAGTCCACTGAGGCCGGTGTTACAGGCAGCTAAGATGGGATGGCTCCCCACAGGCAGAGCAGGCCTCAGGGCAGTGAGATGAAGGTGATGATGGGTGCAGTGCCGCACAGAAAATAACAGGCTGAAGCGGTGTGTGAAGTCATCCAGGGTTTTTACTCACTTTCAGATGATCTTTAGCCGCAAAGCTTCCCTCTGCTACACACAACGTAATGCGGCCACCGGGAAGGGGGTTCAGCACTTTCCAGGTAGATCAGGAGCACCTGTCGAGAATCCTCTGGTGTGTGTTCCTCTCCTTGGTTATTTCTCCCACTAAGTTTTCTCTACAGCCAGCTACAGCCTCTTGCTGGACCCCGACAGAAGACCACAATCAAAGACCTTGAACTTAAGATGGCCGTAGATTAAATATGAAAGAATAAGTGTTTCCTAAAAGTGTGTCCTCCACCCTCACCCACTACATGGTTCCCCCTATCTTTGGTTCCCCCCCATCTCCTCCATCCCGGCCCAGGGCAGCACCCTGGTGCATTTAGGCCCCCTACAGGACAGGAGTGGTGTAGTGTTGAGTGGTGAAGTAGGGTCCTGAGAAATGCTCCACCCTTACCTGGAAGAGGAGATACCACACCTCGAGCTGAGGTGCAGTACCCCTGTGGCAACTGAACCCTCAGGGGCGCCACATATATTCACTGCTTCTCCAGTGATCTGGTCTTACACTCACATCTCCATGTTCACAAGCTGCCGCTCTACTAATGAGCCACAACTTATAATGATTCACATAGGAGAATTTGGCAATCTTGACCTCTATTGCAGGCAGTGAACCCAGAATCAGATTATACATGTCCATACAGATCCATTGTATATATAACAATGTATTTCTATGTTCCCTGTATACTGAGGTGAAGAAAAAGATTGCTATAAAAGTGGTAAGAATAATAAGAAGCAATTACAAAAACATAATTTTCTCTTATTTTGTGAGTCTCCCCAGGTCCCGAACCCATAACCTTAACATTACAGGCAGGAGCCTAAGCTACTGAGCTACAAGCTCTGGTCATGAGGAGAATTTAGTATACTTTATCTCTATTGCAGGCTCTGACTCAACAAACAGATTCTACTGATAGAAATACACTGCTGTGTACAATGTATGTATTTGTATTCTAGAGATAAAATTACTAAAAAATAATGAAAAACACTTCATAATGAAAAAAATATTGTCATTTGTAATGCATTTTTTTAAATTGAAATAAAAAACATCACAAATCAGCAAATAACACTGACATATTTGGTGTTCCTGTAATCGTGATAACCCGCACAACACAGCCATCAAATTATTTATGGGAATCAGTAAATGGCATAAAAAAAGGCGTGATTGATATTTCTCTATTAAACCAATAAAAAATGTAATAAAACTGTAGTGCTGAGGCCGTGTTCACACGTAGCGCAAATGCTGCGTTCTTTCTACAGCTTTTTTCTGCAGGTGTCCTCACCAAACGATGCAATAACAATCTTCCCTGATTGTTGTGTGTTTGCTGCGTTTCTTTTATGCGTGTTCCCCTTATTTCATGCGATTTTGTGGCAGATATAAAGCACAGTTTTTAGCACTTTTTTAATAGTACAGAAAAGTTTTGATTCTGCGCTTAAAAATGCATCAGCGTTTTTTTCATGCATTTTTTTCAGAAGAAGCCTATAGAGAAAAAGGCACTAAAACCGCAGAGTACAGCAGCGTATTTACATGCACAGAGGGCCGAGATTTCATGCAATCACATTTACTTGTTCCCATGTAGCATAAATGTTGCATATTTTCTGCTGCTTTTTTTGCACATAAATTCTGCTGGGTTTAGCTATCCAAGCGAAGTGGATGTGATTTCATGAGAACTGCGCCTTCTGTAGTCTCGACACGCTGCTAAACTGGGCAGTTTTGGTGTTTATTTCTTTCTCTTGTCTTCTATGTGGAGCCTAAAAAAAAAGCATGTAAAAAACTGCAGTTACTTTTTTAAGCGCAGAATCAAAACTGGGGGAACAAGAGCGAAGTGAGATGGTGTTGTTTTTTTTCTTTTATATGTGTTTGGGATGTGTGTCTGCATAAAGAAGGCTGTGTGAGAACGCATACTGTATATAGGAGGTTATGTGTGGGCTCATACTGTATATAGGAAGCTATGTGAGGGCATATAGTATACAGAGGCTATGCGGGGGCTCATACTGTATATAGAGAGGCTATGTGGGGGGTCCCACTGTATATAGGAGGCTATGTAGGTCTCCACATTGTATATAGGAGGCTATATGGGGCCTCACACTGTATATAGGAGGTTATGTGGGGCCTCACACTGTATATAGGAAGCTATGTGAGGGCATATAGTATACAGAGGCTATGCGGGGGCTCATACTGTATATAGAGAGGCTATGTGGGGGGTCCCACTGTATATAGGAGGCTATGTAGGTCTCCACATTGTATATAGGAGGCTATATGGGGCCTCACACTGTATATAGGAGGCTATATGGGGCCTCACACTGTATATAGGAGGTTATGTGTGGGCTCATACTGTATATAGGAAGCTATGTGAGGGCATATAGTATACAGAGGCTATGCGGGGGCTCATACTGTATATAGAGAGGCTATGTGGGGGGTCCCACTGTATATAGGAGGCTATGCAGGTCTCCACATTGTATATAGGAGGCTATATGGGGCCTCACACTGTATATAGGAGGTTATGTGGGGCCTCACACTGTATATAGGAGCCTATCTGGGAGCTCATAATGTATATAGGAGGCTATGTGAGGGCTCACACTGTATATAGAAGGCTATATGGGAGCTCATAATGTATACAGGAGGCTATGTGTGGCTCACACTGTATATAGGGGGCTATGTGAGGGCTCACACTGTATATAGGGGCTATGTGAGGGCTCATAATGTGTATTGGAGGTTATGTGAGGGCTCATACTGTATTTAGGAGGTTATGTGAGGACTCATTGTATATAAGGGCTATGTGGGGTCACACAGTGTATAATGGGCTTATACTGTGTATAAGGGGCTATGTGGGGCTCATACTAAACAAAGGGGGCTATGTGTGTGCGTTCATGCGGTATTTAAGGGGATGTCAACATACTTAATTCTGCTCAATATCAAGTGATGTAATTAATATTTTATATTAATATAAATTTTTGTTAATATTAATGTTTGTTAATATTAATATTGAGGAGAATTAACTTCAATCTATTGGTTCGACCCTCCACAACAGTCACGTTCTCTCATGTGGCCATTCGGGTAAATTAATTGCCCACCCCTGACATATGCTATCATATATTATCCAGTATATACCATCTTATGTCTGTATCAAAGTATGTCAAATACCATCCCATATTATCCTGTATACTGGATGTGATATACTTTGTGCTCAGACATCAGATGGTATATACAGGATAATATGTGAGTGGTGTAATATCTGATGTCTGTAGTCATAGTGTAATATGCACTAGTTACATATTATCCTGTATGTGGTATACTATATGCAAAGACATCCCATATTATATACAAGATCATTGATGGCTGGTATAATATCTGATGTCTGTATCACAGTATATCATATACCATCACATATTATGCTGTATACTGGATGTAATATCCTGTGATACAGACATCCAGTGCTAGGCTGGGGTCACACTAGCGTATAGCATCTGCTGCGAGAGTGAGCCGAGTGTCAGTGCACTGTGCTTCCATCCTCTGTAGGTGCAGAGCAGACGAAGAAAGTCATTTCTCCATCTCCTCCATTGCCAGCGTCCATGGTAATTGCACTGCATTGGGATGACATCCAAGTGCAGTCCGATGTTTCACACGCATCCATAGACTTGTATGGGTGAGTGTGAGCCAAGTCTTGCTGCCAATCGCAGCATGCTGCATCAGCATGAGAAAATAATCACAGATCTGAGCCGGCCCATAGAATAACATTGGGCCGAGGGCTATCAGATCAAACATCACATAATAGACACAACATAATATGGTGTCATATCTGACGTCTATAGTCATAGTGTCATATATAGCTGTCACATGATATCCTGTATATAATATCTGATACTGTATGTATAGTCATGATATGTCAGATACCAGTACAGATGTGCCAATTGATTCACAGGACACTGGTCAGTCACGTCAGTAGTCCATGGCCACCAGACCAGGGCCTGCGAGCCTCCTCCTACCTGCCGGCATCTCGGACTCCTCTTTTGATTTGTAGACCTTGAGTGGTGTCATCTTTGTGGCGTGACACATGCAAGACATTGTGCCTGCCTACAAATCAAAGAAAGACAAAAAGAATGGTGTCAGGTAGGAGGCGCTCATAGGGCTCTGATCAAGTAGCCACTGAATATTCATCTGACCACTAGATCAGGGTCCTGCAAATTAAGTTGCTGGTCTCTATATAGCAGCCATATATTCTCCTATGTATATTGTACTGTATGTGGTATAATATGTACACTGTGTGCACAGACATCAGATGGTGCACACAGGATAATTAGTGACTGCTACAATAATGTGACATCATCTATAATATAACGTTGGATGTGTCCGTCTGTCCGAAGCATATGTGGACTGAGCCTGTGCAATACGCCTGCGCAGTCTGGCCCCAGACAGAAGAACGCATCCAGCCGCTGCAGGTTACAGGGAGGAGGAGTGTGGCGCCAGAGATCGCGGTATGTGTAGGCACTTAACGCATACCGCCATCTCTGGCTCCATAAGCACATACCTACCTGGGAAGAGTGTCGCACCTCTGTTCGGGCCGGAGGCCGGGGAGGAGTGTGGCGTCGGAATCGGCGCCTGCACATAGCGCGATATCCGGCGCCATTTTAGTACAGACACATTTGCAGTGTGTCTTCAACAAAATGGCGCCAGACAGCATGGTATGCACATGTGCGTACTCCGACGCCATTTTGTTGAATACACTCTGCAAATGTGTCTTCACTAAAATGGCGCCGGATATCGTGCTATGCAGGCGCTGATTCTGGTGCCATTTTAGTAAAATAACACAGGCAACGCACTGCAGGGGAGCAATGGAAAGGTGAGTAGGAGTGTTTTTTTTACTTAATTGATGGAGTATGGGAGAGCATATAACAGGATTGGGGGAGCATATACCAAGATGGGGGAGCATATACCAGGATGGGGGGAAGCACATAACAGGATGAGGGGGAGCACATAACAGAATGGGGGAGCAGATAACAGGATGGGGGAATACATACCAGGATGGGGGAAGCACATACCAGGATGGGGGAAAGCACATACCAGGATGGGGGGAAGCACATAACAGGATGGGGGGAAGCACATAACAGGATGGGGGGGAGCACATAACAGAATGGGGGAGCAGATAACAGGATGGGGGAATACATACCAGGATGGGGGAAGCACATACCAGGATGGGGGAAGCACATAACAGGATGGGGGAAGCAAATAACAGGATGGTGGGAGCACATAACAGGATGGGGGAAGCACAGAACAGGATGGGGGAAGCACAGAACAGGATGGGGGAAGCACAGAACAGGATGGAAGAGCACATACCAGGATGGGGGAAGCACATACCAGTGTAGACCGTGTAGCGGGGAGGTCACTATCAGAATACAGCGGCCCGAGGACAAAGGATACTAGCAGACAATTTGTTAGGGAACCACCTTTTTACTAAGAACAGAAACTGGGTTGCCCCAGCAACGTAAAAAAGGAACACAAATGAACTTCACACATACCTAGCTCAGCACAGCTAGGACCCCTGCGCTGCACAACTGACAGGACCAGGATGTACTAAAAGATGAACTATAATTTGCCTGACCAGTGGTTCCACCTAATGCGGTAACCACGGGTTATCCGAAGCAAGGATGTAATTAGATGGGTGCAAGGGGCAGCCCCTGCAGGGGTGCAGTGCAAAAGTTCACAAACTTAACAACTTACTACGATTACAATACTGTTACACTATCTATACACAAGCTCACCCACTGAGGGGAGTATCTAGCTAAGGTTCACACAACCCTATTAGCAAACAATGTCTCTAACTGAGAATCTATGGTGCCAAACTCTCTCTATAGTCTGCGTGCACGTTCCCACTGGGATCCCTATTTTGGGGCCTGAGCTCAGAACTTACCGGCCATTAACTGATCTCTGAAGAGGCTGTCTAATCGTCCGATCAGCCACTTAGCTGCGAGACCAAGGAGGGAATGCTGGGCTTGTCACAGGAACGCAGTTTCAGTCTGACAGGCTAGCAGATGGCCCTTCACGTCACCGCAGATACCTTGGGGGGAATCCAACTCTGCATCCAACCGTAGTTGTCTCCCCAAAGTGATTCAGGATGTGAGAGCATTGACCAGGATGAGGACGCAAATACCGGGATGGGGGACCAGGATGGGGGAGCATATACCAGGATGGGGGACCAGGATGAGGTAGCACATAACAGGATGGGGCAGCATATAACAGGATGGGGGAGCATATATCAGGATGGGCGACCAGGGTGGGGGCACAAATACCTGGATGGGGGACCAGAATGGGGGGGCATGAACCAGGATAGGGGACCATATACCAATAAAACTGCTCGCCACCAGGGCGTAGAACGGGTTCAATAGCTAGTATACTATAATATGGAATGGAATTTTACAATGATGATTTGCTTGATCAAGTTTGTTTGAAAAAATACACAAAATAATTATTCACAGGTATCTATGTGGCAGATCTGGGCTTATGTGTGACCACCTTTACTCTGCTGATATGTTTTTTAGGAGTGTAGAAAAGCACAGCATACCTTGTTTTACTACATCTCTAATATTGTATATCCAATTGAAAAATGGTCATGCATAAGCATAATATGTACTGCGTCTTACCACTACAAACGCTCATCTGAACTGGTCCAAGTGCTGTGGGTTTTTCCATGGGCAGCTCTCAGACAGACAATATGGTTGTGTGAATATAGCCTATGAAGCTGCTGGAAATAAGCATGTTAAGGATGGGCCGCTACTTATGGGCCACTGCTGTGTGCTTGCCCCCCAGGCACTGCATGAGGTCTCAGCATTCACTGTAATGATAATCTGTGGGCTCAGATTAGGTGTCCGACCACTGAGCTTGTACTTCAATGGTTGGACTCATGATGAGCTCACAAGATGGTGAAGCAGCAGATACTCTCCTCCTTCAGGGAAACAAATGGGGAGAGAAAGGAGTGAATTCACACAAAGAAGCAGCTCTATCAGTCTCTTCCAGAAAGGGAATTAGGTGAAAGCCCCTCATGACTGAGATTGAATGAGAGGGTCAATTTGAAATAATGCAGGGGGTTTATAGGGTGGTCATTAGGGTTTAGAAAAAGGGGGTGGAGGATGAGCAGTATTTAGGGGAAAAATGCCGGAAAGAGGGGCCATCTTGGGTCAGTGAAGCTGAGAGTGACCCACCCTCCTTCCCTTAGGTGAAGCAGGGATTGGTAGGAGCTGTATGTTCTTATAGTTATATATGTATACATATTTATTAAAAAAAAAATTGTCACAGTGGTTGTTGGTGGGAGGGGGAGGGGTCCTGGGAGTTGGTGTATTATTGGTGGTGGAAGGAATTATATTGGATAATTCACTCTCAGTATAATATGGAGAAAGGGTTAATCTGGCATTTGTTGGGCTCTGGACGGGGTTTTACCCTGGGAGCTTAGGGTTTGACAAGCTATCCCAGACTGTGGTAGTATGGTGCACTCGAGCTAAGGTTTCACGGCTGAGGGTAAAATGGTCGGTTAATAATTTTATTAGGTGGTGCCAGATGTTTTAGCTCCAAGAAACCCTCCCACCTTCTTTCTTTAAAGAGGTTGTCCACTACTATAGAGAATGCCCCCGTCGATTTAAAAGGTGGAAATAAGATTTTTTGTAATTACTTTGTGTTGTGATTCTTGCCTGTGGATGGCGCTATCACTGACTGCTAACCAGGCATCATGTGACCCGGCTGCAGCCGGCTCTGACATCCGCTGATGTCACGTCAGGTTCTGGCTGCAGCAGGGCGTGACCCAGTGACGCGCTCCCACCTGATTGATGGGCTGTGGGCGGGATTTCACCGCACGTCACAGTCCAGCATCCACCAATGAATGCAGAGGAGAGGGAAAGCGCGGTGGATGCTGGGCTGTGACACGCGGGGAAACCCCACCCATAGCCCATCAATCAGGGGGGAGGGCGTCAATGGGTCACGCCTGGCTGCAGCCGGGATCACATGATCACTGGTGAGTGGTCTGCAATATCGCTGCTCACAGGCAAGAATCACAACACAAGGTACTTATAAAAAATCTTATTTCCACCTTTTAAATAGAAGGGGGCATTCTCTATACACTGTGTGCAGAATTATTGGGCAAATGAGTATTTTGATCACATGATACTTTTTATACATGTTGTCCTACTCCAAGCTGTATAGGCTTGAGAGCCAACTACCAATTAAGTAAATCTGGTGATGTTCATCTCTGTAAGGAGGAGGGGTGTTGACTAATGACATCAACACTGTAGTATCGGCGTCTCTGCCCCCTGACAGGCAGAGACTCCGTCCCAATTACCGCTGCACTCCCTGCCCGGCGTCCTCCGGCGCTCCTGCTTCTGTTGCTGCTGGCACGAGCAGCTTCCCGGGCACTGTTCTTAGGGCGCGCGCGCTTCCTCCCTCTTAAAGGGGCTGCGCGCGCCGTCCTAAGGAGTCCCCGGCCAATGGCCGGAGGACCTTTCATATAAAAGGCACCTCCTCCAAAATGGAGGTGCCCGTGCAAGGTTGTAGCTTTGTGTGTTTTACTCTGCTTCAGCCCTCAGGTCCCGCTGCTAGCCTGACTACCAGTCCAGCCCGCCAGCCTGACTACCAGTCCAGCCCGCCAGCCTGACTACAAGTCCAGCCCGCCAGCCTGACTACCAATCCAGCCCGCTAGCCTGACTACAAATCCAGTCTGCCAGCCTGACTACAAGTCCAGCCCGCCGGCCTGACTACAAGTCCAGTCCGCCAGCCTGACTACAAGTCCAGTCCGCCAGCCTGACTACAAGTTCAGTCCGCCAGCCAGACTACAAGTCCAGTCCGCCAGCCAGACTACAAGTCCAGTCCGCCAGCCTGACTACAAGTTCAGTCCGCCAGCTTGTCTACTCTCCAGCCCGACAGTCTGTCTACAGTCCAGTCTGCCAGTCTGTCTATGGGCTCTGCCCACCTGCTTACCTGGAAGCACCTGCCCATTACCTGCCGTGCCTGCCAGACCACTTACCTACAAGCACCTGTCTGTTACCTGCCGTGCCTGCCAGCCCGCTTACCTAGAAGCACCTGCCTGTTACCTGCCGTGCCTACCAGCCAGCCTACTTGGAGGCTCCTGCTTGTTACCTGCCGTGTCTGCCAGTCCGTCTGCCCGGATCACTCGTCAGCCTGCCTGCCGTGCTCATCTGCTGTACCGGTCAGTACCTGCCTTCTGACCCATGGGAGTCACCTGCTCTCATACAAGGTCGGTCCCCAGAGTAGCACCTGGTCCCTCTGCTCGGTCCTTCCCTGGTCACGGAGTCGATTGAGCCGCCGTACGATCTTGGTCGGTCCAAGTTGATACCTAGTTACTCCCCTCAGGTCCCGTCTTTCACCGCAGCACAGAGGTTCCACCACCCGGATCTGTAGCAACACCCTATAGAAGGTGTGCTTAATTATTAGGCAACTTCCTTTCCTTTGGCAAAATGGGTCAGAAGAGAGATTTGACGGGCTCTGAAAAGTCCAAAATTGTGAGATGTCTTGCAGAGGGATGCTGCAGTCGTGAAATTTCCAAACTTTTGAAACGTGATCACGGAACAATCAAGCGTTTCATGGCAAATAGCCAACAGGGTCACAAGAAGCGTGTTGGCCAAAAAAGGCGCAAAATAACTGCCCATGAATTGAGGAAAATCAAGCGTGAAGCTGCCAAGATGCCATTCGCCACCAGTTTTGCCATATTTCAGAGCTGCAACGTTACTGGAGTATCAAAAAGCACAAGGTGTGCGATACTCGGGGACATGGCCAAGGTAAGGAAGGCTGAAAAACTACCACCTTTGAACAAGAATCATAAGATAAAAAGTCAAGAATGGGCCAAGAAATATCTTAAGACTGATTTTTCAAAGGTTTTATGGACTGATGAAATGAGAGTGACTATTGATGGGCCAGATGGATGGGCCAGAGGTTGGATCAGTAAAGGGCAGAGAGCGCCACTCTGACTCAGACGCCGGCAAGGTGGAGGTGGGGTACTGGTATGGGCTGGTGTCATCAAAGATGAACTTGTGGGACCTTTTCGGGTTGAGAATGGAGTGAAGCTCAACTCCCAGGCCTACTGCCAGTTTCTGGAAGACAACTTCTTCAAGCAGTGGTACAGGAAGAAGTCGGTATCGCTCAAGAAAAACATGATTTTCATGCAGGACAATGCTCCATCACATGCATCCAACTACTCCACAGCGTGGCTGGCCAGTAAAGGTCTAAAAGAAGAAAAAATAATGACATGGTCCCCTTGTTCACCTGATCTGAACCCCATAGAGAACCTGTGGTCCATCATAAAATGTGAGATCTACAGGGAGGGAAAACAGTACACCTCTCGGAACAGTGTCTGGGAGGCTGTGGTGGCTGCTGCACGCAATGTTGATCGAAAACAGATCAAGCAACTGACAGAATCTATGGATGGAAGGCTGTTGAGTGTCATCATAAAGAAAGGTGGCTATATTCATCACTAATTTTTGGGGTTTTTGTTTTTGCATGTCAGAAATGTTTATTTCTAAATTTTGTGCACTGATATTGGTTTACCTGGTGAAAATAAACAAGTGAGATGGGATTATATTTGTTTTTCATTAAGTTGCCTAATAATTCTGCACAGTAATAGTTACCTGCACAAACAGATATCCTCCTAAGATAGCCAAATCTAAAAAAAAAACACTCCAACTTCCAAAAATATTAAACTGGGATATTTATGAGTCTTTTGGGTTGATTGAGAACATAGTTGTTGATCAATAATAAAAATAATCCTCTAAAATACAATTTGCCTAATAATTCTGCACACAGTGTAGTAGTGGACAACCTCTTTAAGTTTACATGGTATTGTTCTTAATATAATGTTATAATGTTATAATAAGTGGCCGCTGTGGTGAAAATTATCCAAAGGAAAAAAGTGTCAGTGTTTTAATTGGGGAGACGGAGTGAAGTGGTATTGGAGAGGGAAGATGAAGGGGTAATTTCGATCCATACCCAGTCATGTGGCATCAATACAATGTATTCTCTTATGCCTCTACCCCTTGCCAGAAGTTATGTGTGCATGGCCATCAGCTGTAGCATCTCTACAGGGTCGGGCATAGCTAGTTACACAGGATACAGCAGAGGCACCTTGATAAATTTATCACAGCACTTTTTATAAATACATCCATTTGTGGAACTACTTTAGTTTTCATGATCTCTTGATTAAAATCTACTTTTGTTCATCGGACAATAAATCTGCCCCATGGTTTACTGAATGACAACTTAAAAATGACATCAATAGCAATTCCCCAATAATGTTATGAATCATAATTACTTTTCCAAAGATTATTCTGCACAGTGAACACTAGTGATGAGCGAGTACCGTAATATTCGTAATCGCTATACTCGTAACGAGTACTTTGTAATAATTGCGTATTCGTTCGGAATAGCGAGTACAATGTAAGTCAATGGGAAATGCGAGTAATTTTCTGCTGGACCCTACAAAGGGGTCTGGGGGCTTGAGGAAAAGGCTAAAAAGGATGGGGAAGTGATGAAACAGAATGGGAAGAGCCTGGAGAATGGGCCTGCATGCATTTCTGACTCACACATGGTTTCTGGGAATAAGTTTGTCGCAGTATTACGCCACTTTTACAGACACACAAGAACAACTACCAAACCTAACCTAAATTGCATTTAACAGGCCAAAAAGGTTAAGAAACAGTTTTTCCTGCACAATCACTTGTTTATAAGGCCAAATAAACCAGAAAAAGCAAAAAATATCTCTTTTAGCGTTTGTTCACACATACTGTTGTGGCTTTTTTTCGCCTTTTACAATTGGGAGGGCCCTGACTTATACATTTTATAGGTCCCTCTGTCATACATCATTTTTAGCTCGCTATTCCCCAGCACTTTACAAGCACAGCTAGAACATACTAGTAGGTATGTTGATCTTTGACTTGAGATTCCTCAGGTAGCTCTGTAACATGCGTTTTGGAGGGACAGCTGTTACTTAGACATTTGGGCGGTCCCTCCATCATTGACACTCAGATAGTGGAATACATATTCCATGCCAGTTTACAATGTGCCCATTTTAGCGTTGGGCTTGACCCCCTCCTCCTCCTCCTCCACCACCATGTGATACTGCGGCACTAAATTCAAATGTTCAGAGGCCCTGCAGTAGGCAGGAAAGCTGAGTTTTGTGAGAGCCCTCGTGTGGCCCTGTAACATACATTTTGAAGTGCCCTCCTCTAGAAATTTTGGGGGTGCCTCTTGTGTACATTTGAGAGTGCCCTCACTTATTCATATTGTAGGGCCCTCACTATTATTTAACTAATTTAAGGGCAGAGACTACAGAGAAAATGGCAAAGAGACATGGCGTACTAGAAGGTAGCAGTGAGTGCGGCCTACGAACCTCAGGTATAGCTGAACTCTGTGATCCGGAAAAATAAAGCTGCACAAGTCAACTGGATGATGAGCTCAAATATATCACTTGTGCAAGTCAGTGGACTAAGGATATATGGTACCCCCTTCCAGGATGGGTTGGAGAAGCTTCTCCAAATGGCTTAGAGATTTTGATTTTCAATATTCCCCAGATTATATAGCAAGTAAAGACTTCATGATACTGTTCTACTTGGTCCAAAAATTACTCCTGGGGCTGGGGGCTGTGTCATAGGTGCAGGAAGATTCCATGACAAGGGCCTCCCTTGACAAACATTATCTACGATGGAGTACTGTAGTAGTTGTGGCCCTCAATTCAAGTTTTCAGAGGGCCATCATTCGGTCATCAACAGTCAGTGTAAATTTCTATTGAATATGTATCCCCTATCTCAATCACAATGTGACACAACCTGTAACAAGGGCCCATAATGACAGATATTAGTTTGGTAGGACTACTGTAGATTCCAGATTTGTCCACTGCACAATGTGCATCTGGTTTGTGAAAATTAGCTCTATGGGCTGAGTCATGGTTGATGCAGTAAGTCCCCATCCCAAGGGCCTCCAACCACAAATAGTAGTTAGGTTGGAGTAGGAATACTGTCCTGGTTTGTCCACTGCGCAATGTGCATAGGATTTGTAAAAAAAATTAGCCCTATGGCTATTTATTTATTGACTCACTATTTTGGCTGTGCCTGTGACAGCTAGCTTGGCTTGTGCTATCAACATCTGAAAATCTGTCAACAAAACCCAAAATGCCAAAAAAGCCTGTTGTTAAGGGACGTGGAGGTGGTGTTGTCAGTGGTGTTCGAGATGGCACTCAGTCTGTGTCAGGTTAGAAGAAGCTTGATGCATCCACTATGTTCCTGGAAAAATTTCCCGGTCTGGAACGTAAACGTGTGTGGAAGCCAGAAGAGCAAGAGCAGATTCTGTCTTGGATAGCAGACAAGGACTTTACACATTTTTCAAGCAGCAACATATCTTCCACGACCACACAGTCAACTGTGGATACACAGAAGGCTGGCCCTTCTAATCCTGAAGCTGGTTCTCCTTCCTCCCGCCATTATCAGTCACAGGAGACATATGACCCAAGCTTGGCTACTCCGAGGATCTGTTTGGTACGTATCATTTGGTTGGCTCTGGCCTATCATTGTGCAGCATTGAAGAGGGACAAGAGGAGGTGGCGTGCGTTGATGCTCAAGAATTTGAGGATCTATGGCCAGAAGAAAGCCACTTGGAGAAACGTCATTTACTGTCTTCAGAGGTGGAGGCTGATGATGATGAGACAAAGTTGCCATCAGGTCAGCCTACAACTGGGAAGGAGGATGAGATAGAAGATGAGGTGGTCGATGATGAGTCCACTGATCTGACCTGGACCGTTGGCATGCATAGCCATGACAGCAATACAGAGGAAGATGGATATGTAGCACCAATGCAGGCACCAAGGGTTCGTGGTTTACCCAGAGTGAGAACTGGGTCAACTGTTCCGAAGAGCACCCCCGCTGTGTGCCAAGTCAGGGCTAGGGGGTGTTCAGCTGTTGCGTGGAATTTTTTTTTCTGAAAGTCCTTCAGAGAAAAACATTGTTGTCTGTAGCATCTGCCATACCAAGTTGAGCAGAGGCCAGGGCAAAGGCAACCTGAGCACCACCAGTATGAGAAACCACATGGCAACCAAGCAGCCTAGTAGGTGGGCGGGACACCAGGGTACCAAATCTGCATCTACGGGTCAAACCAATAATAATAATAATAATAATAATAATAATAATACTCTTTATTTATATAGCGCCAACCTATTCCGCAGCGTTTTACAATTCAGAGGTTCATATTCAACAGTCATAAGTAACATAGCTAAAGATAATACTATAATTAAAGCAAAAATAATGACGACCCTGCTCGTAAGAGCTTACAATCTACAATGAGGTGGGGGTGACACAAAGTACAGGGGCTTATTTACAATGATGGTCCAGCCATCTTGAGGGGATGAGGGATAAATAAAGGCTGCATGAGCTCATCACCAGCCAGTATCTGTAGTGCTTTTGGGTTCGGTGGAGACTTATGCCATGTTGCCTGGGCTATGTCCTTCAGAATCTGCTGTTCAAGAAGCAGGCGCTCATATCTCCTGCCCACAAGCTGCGGTTGCTCTCACACAACAAACATCAACCACATCCACTTCCTTGTGCAAGCAAAGCGTCCAATTGTCCGTGTCTGAGAGCTTGGAAAGCTACGTAAATACCCAGCCACGCACCCACAGGCACAAATACTAAACTCGCACATTGCCAAATTGCTAGCTGTGGAGATGTTGCCGTTTAGGCTTGTGGGAACACAGTCTACCGTGATCTCTTGGCTGTGGCTGCCCCACAATACAGTGTTTCAAGCCGCCACTATTTTGCCCGGTGTGCCGTCCCTGCGTTACACAAGCACGTGTTAAACAATCTGAACCGTGCTCTCACCAAAGCCGTAACCCAGAAAGTCCACCTAACAACAGACACCTGAACAAATTGTTGTGTACAGGGACAATACATTTCTGTCATGACATACTGGGGTAACCTGGTAGAGAGTGGGACAAAGGCGCAAACTGGAACATCACACATCCCACCCACGCTAAGAATAGCGGGCCCAACTTCTGTCAGGGTTTCCACCTCTTCATATTCCACTTCCTCTCTCCCCTTCTCTTGCTCCTCATCCTCTGCTGAATTACCCTCCCCATCACTGCCAAGCTGGGACCTGTGCAGTAGTGCATCGGCAAAGTGGCAAGACGCTCTGCTGAAGCTGATCTGTTTAGGTCAGAAAGCACACACTGCAACAGAGCTGTGGCAAGCTTTAAAGCAACAGACCGATCAGTGGCTCTTCCCGCTGCACCTCCAACCCAGTCTGGTCGTCTGCGATAATGGGCCTAACCTGGTGGCGGCTTTAAAGATCGGCAAGCTGGTACACGTGCCATGCCTGGCTCACGTGCTGAACCTAGTTGTTCAGAAATTTCTGAAAACTTTCCGTGACTTGCCGTACCTACTTGAGAAGGTGCGCCATATTAGCACCCATTTTCGCCATTCCTTTACTGCTTTTGCTGCTTTTACAGCACTGCAAAAGCGCTTGAATTTGCCAAGTCACCGACTCATTTGCGACCTGCCCACACGGTGGAACAACTATCATATGTTGGCGAGGATTAGTGAACAGCAGAGGGCAGTAGCTGAATACCAGCTTCAGCATGCCGGTCAGACTGAGAGTCAGCCACCACACATAACAACTGTAGAGTGGGTGTGGATCACTGACATTTGTGAGGTTCTTGAGAACTTTGAGTACTGCACCAACCTTGTGAGCGGTGATCAGGCTATTATCAGCGTAACCATCCCGCTGCTGTGTCTCTTTAAACAATCACTGCATAATCTCAAAGAGGAAGCTTTGAGTGCCCAGCATGTTGGTATGGAGCCAGATTTCCCAATGGGTGATACTACCCAGCCCAGCCAATATTCTGAGGCAACATTGGGTGATGAAGAATAAGATGAGGAGGGAGATGACTTGATTTTCTGTGCTACCGAGGGGACTCGTAATGCTACAGAGGGGACACCCAACCCAAACTTCATGTCTGTCCAGCCTGGATGGGCTGGAGAGGAGGAGGTGGAGGAGGAGGAGGCGAGTCAGCGTGAGGAGAGGATGGGTACTGTTTCTACTGTTAGGGACACAAAACATTTGCCTTTTTGCAGCTGGCCCACATGGCACCGTTCATGTATAAGTGTCTGTGGCACTGATACACATTTTATCCAACAGTAATAATAATAATATTTTGTATTTATATAGTGCAAACATATTCCGCAGCACTTTACAATAAAGCAGAGACATGTACATACAATAAATTCAATACAAGGTAAGACAGTTTAAACAGTTACATTAGGAGTGAGGTTCCTGCTCGCAAGCTTACATTCAACAAGGAAATGGGTGGACACAATAGGTGAAAAGTGCTTGTTATTTCAGGTCAGGCAATTATAATAAGAAGGGATTTTCATATAAGACTGCATGAGCCAGTCATCAGCCAGTATGTTTAAGTGCAATAATCAAGTATCGAGTGTAGTTATCGTGTGCATGGAGGGTGTGGAGACAGATGAATAGTAGGGTGCAGATTAAGAATAATATTTAGAAGGAGGGAACAGGGGAAAGTTAGTTTGCTGAGTAGTTGAGGTGATAGGCTTGTTTAAAGAGATGGGTTTTTAAAGCGCGCTTGAAGACGTGGTGGCTAGGCATCAGTCGGATCGTCTGGGGTAGAGCATTCCAGAGAACTGGTGCACCACGAGAGAAGTCTTGAAGACGAAGGAGCGAGGTTCGGATTATGGGGGATGTTAGTCTTAGGTCATTTGTAGAACGGAGGGCACGTGTACTGTAGGGCGATAGAGATGAGAAAGGAGATATAAGGCGGTGCAGAACTGTGGAGAGCTTTGTGGGTGAGAGTGATGAGTTTATATTGGATCCTGTAGCAAATGGGCAACCAGTGTAATGACTGGCACAAGATGGAGGCATCGGTGAAGCGGCTGGACAGAAATATGACCCTGGCTGCCGCATTCAGGACGGATTGAAGTGAAGAAAGTTTGGTAAGAGGGAGACCGATCAGAAGAGAGTTGCAGTAGTCCAGACGAGAGTGAATAAGACTGACAGTAAGAATTTTAGCAGTTTCAAAGGTGAGAAAAGGTCGGATTCTGGAGATATTTTTAAGGTGCAGGTGACAAGAGCGACCTATTCTGGTTGGCCACTTTCTCGATCCATGGTACAAGGAGAAATTTCCTTCTCTCCTTGTGGAGTCAACAAAGAGTTTTACAATTGAATTGTTCAAGAGGGCCGTTGTAGATCAGTTGCTGAAAACATCACCCTCAGATAATGCTGGTGGCAGAGGTACCGGCTCTTTTCAACACCAAGGGATAATGAGAAGGGAAAAGAACACCAGCTCCAACAGAGGTGGGGGGGGGGGGGGATGTGCACAAATTGGGCAGTTTTCAATAAACCAGCACAACAGTAAAGGCTATCTGTGCCTGTAACAATGCCAAGGAGGGATAAGTTGCAGAACATGGTCAAGGGGTACTTAAGTGACCATACGTGCGTCCTTTCTGACGCTTCAGTTCCCTTTAATTATTGGGTGTCTAAGCTGAACACTTGGCCCGACCTCTCCTTATATGCCTTGGAGGTGCTGGCCTGCCCGGCTGCTAGTGTGGTGTCAGAGCGTGTCTTCAGTTCCGCTGGGGCAATCATGACTGATAGGCGCACACACCTCTCCATGTAAAATGCAGACAGACTTACTCTGATTAAATTCAACAAGGACTGGAGATCTCCATAGTTTGTAATCCCTCCAAATGATAGCAAGCCAACCTAAATTCACCAAAAATGCAGATTCATGCTACTGCTGTTAACATCACCCCCT
This sequence comes from Phyllobates terribilis, assembly GCF_046119375.1. Taxonomy (NCBI): domain Eukaryota; kingdom Metazoa; phylum Chordata; class Amphibia; order Anura; family Dendrobatidae; genus Phyllobates; species Phyllobates terribilis. Next base: position 109,534 of record NW_027363441.1, on the reverse strand, counting down.
TCCCATAAGAACCCTTTTCCTTCCTTCGTCAACCATGACTCAGCTTATAGGGCTAATTTTTACAAACCCTATGCAAATTGTGCAGTGGACAAACCAGGACAGTATTCCTACTCCAGCCTAACTACTATTTGTGATTGGTGGCCCTTGGGATGGTGGCTTCCAAAATAGTGGTTAAAATGGCCTGGTGAGTGCCTGGTAACAGGCAGTAGGAAATGTGGGGACTACTGCTTTGTGCAGGGCACTCAATGATTTTTTAAGTGGACTAATATGGACAGAAGGCAGGTTGACACCCCAAAATAGTGGTTAAAATGGGCTGGTGAGTGCTTGGTAGCAGGCAGTAGGAAAGGTTTGGACTACTGCTTTGTGTAGGGCACAAAACACCTTTTTAAGAGGACTAATGTGGACAGCATAAGCCAGGCTCTAACCCCTAAAACAGCAGGGAAAATAGACCGGTGCTAAAAAAAGAAAGGCAGCACAAAATACTACTTCTTTGTGTGCTGGAAAAATATTGCTTTGCATCTGACAAGAGCTGTTTTAAGATGGACACTGGAAGAACACTTTAACCTCTCCCTACCTAATACACAATCTTTCCCTCCCTGTACTCTGACTTTGTTGTGAGCCTTCAGCTCTTTTGGTGGAATTATGGAGCTAGTGAGCGGCTCCTTTAAACACAGAACTAGTATACCCTGCAGGTAGCCCTTAAAATGGCTTTTGTTTTAGCAAGAGGCCTAAACACTCTCCCTAGCAGCTCAGCGATCTCTCCCTAGGCTATTACAACGCCGGCTCTGGATGCAATGTGCATAAAATGGCAGCGGCAGGGCTTAAATAGACCCTATGACGCTGGGCACCAGCCAATCACAGTAATGCCAAAACCAAGATGTCTGCGGCATTACTGTGACTGGTTAAGAAGCCCAGCATGTCTAGTGGCGGCAAAGAAGGCACCAAAACTGCAGGGCGGGACAACCGAATATAGCGAGGCAAGTACACAAATACTCGCAGAATAGCAGTAACCCGAATACCGTACTATCCGTGTGAATAGCGAATAGTAACGAATACACTCGCTCATCACTAGTGAACACTCAAGCTGTCAAAACTGTGCAGAGAATGTGAAAGTCTGTACCACAGCGTATTGATGGAGCACAGGATCCATAAACAGCCTCCATTTAGGACTCCTCCAGGGAAGTTCTATAAGCTGACAATTCTGTATTTTAAGCTTCTATCAACACCGTGGAAACCTACAAAGAATAAATAGACAATCAAAAGATAACTGCAAATTCAATTTTCTTAAAGTAGATTCAACAAAATTCCTATAAAATAAGTGTGTAGTCCTTGAGAAGGCTATGGCGAAACATCCATTGAAGTCCTGGGGGATTCACTCTTCTGGTCAGTCTCTCTTCATGCACATGTTATCTTTACATTGGACATTTGTATTAAGTCAATGTTATGCTATTTTATTACGCCATATTATTTACATATGGTTTTATATCTATTGTGAGGCAGTGACTGGAATCGTATATGAGGGACGTTATATATCCCCCAGAATGTGTACAGAGACCTATTAAACCCATTGGAGTGCATTGCAGTCACAAACTCTCCTGCGGCTGCAATGCAGGAATGAAGGTGAGCAATGACCTGGTCAGGCTACCTGGCTAAGGCAGATTAAGTAAAACCCGGCAGGGCCTTCATTTCTTGAAGGAGGCTACAGGAGGCAGTGGGGCGGCCTCCTTCCTTCAACCTGGGTTTTCCAGTGGCTCTTGCCACAGGTCCTTTAACCTCTTTACAATCCAAGGTGGTTTGCGCGTTAATGACCGGGCCAATTTTTACAATTTTGACCACTGTCACTTTATGAGGTAATTACTCTGGAACGCTTCAACGGATCCCCCTGATTCTGAGATTGTTTTTTCGTGACATATTGTGCTTCATGATTGTGGTAAAATTTCTTTGATATCACTTGCGTTTATTTGTGAAAAAAACAGAAATTTGGCGAAAATTTTGAAAATTTAGCAATTTTCAAAATTTTAATTTTTATGCCCTTAAATCAGAGAGATATGTCACACAAAATAGTTAATAAATAACATTTCCCACATGTCTACTTTACATCAGCACAATTTTGGAACCAAAATTTTTTTTTATTGGGGAGCTATAAGGGTTAAAAGTTGACCAGCGATTTCTCATTTCTCCAACAAAATTTACAAAACCATTTTTTTAGGGACCACATCATATTTAAAGTCACTTTGAGGGGTCTTTATGACAGAAAATATCCAAAAGTGACACCATTCTAAAAACTGCACCCCTCAAGGTGCTCAAAACCACATTCAAGAACTTTATTAACCCTTCAGGTGCTTCACAGGAATTTTTGGAATGTGAAAGAAAAAAATTAACATTTAACTTTTTTCACAAAAATGTTACTTTAGACCCAATTTTTTTTATTTTTGCAGGGGTAACAGGAAAAAGTGGACCCCAAAATTTGTTGTGCAATTTTTCCTGAGTAAGCAGATACCCCATATGTGGGGGAAAACCACTGTTTGGGCGCACGGCAGGGTTCAGAAGGGAAGGAGCGCCATTTGACTTTTTGAATGTAAAATTATATTGAATATTAGCGGACGCCATGTTGCGTTTGGAGAGCCCTTGATGTGCTTAAACAGTGGAAACCCCCCACAAGTTCATAAGGTTAACAGGAGAAATTGCACCATGCAGTTTGTTGTGCAATTTCTCCTGAGTAAGCAGATACCCCATATGTGGGGGAAAACCACTGTTTGGGCGCACGGCATGGCTCGGAACGGAAGGAGCGCAATTTGACTTTTCGAAAGTAAAATTTGCTTTAATAATTAGCGGACGCCATGTTGCATTTGGGGAGCCCCTGATGTGCCTAAACAGTGAAAATCCCCCACAAGTGACACCATTTTGGAAACTAGACCCCTCAGGGAACTTATCTAGATGTGTGGTGAGCACCTTGAACCCCCAAGTCCTTTACAGAAGTTTATGACATGGAGCCGTGAAAATAAAAAAATCAAACTTTTTCCACAAAAATGATGTTTTAGCCCCAATTTTTTTATTTTCACAAGGGTAAGAGTAGAAAGTGGACCACAAAAACTTTTGTGCAATTTCTCCTGAGTACGCCAATACCCCATATGTGGGGAAAATGCAGTGTTTGGGCGCACGGCAGAGTTCAGAAGGGAAGGAGCACTGTGTGACTTTTTGAATGCAAAATCGGCTGGAATCGAGAGTGGACGCCATGTTGCGTTTGGAGAGCCCCTGATGTGCCTAAATAGTTGAAACCCCCCACAAGTGACCCCATTTTGGAAACTACACCCCTAAAGGATTTTATCAAGGGGTATAGTGAACATTTTGAACCCAGAGGTACGACACAGAATTTGATGACATTAGGTCATCATATTGAATAAGTTGTCATTAGTCTTGAGCGCAAGTGCTCGCTACTTGAGTTTGCATCGAGTACTCAGGTATGCACTATGTATCACGGGTGCTCAAGTGAAATGCTCGAATCCCCGCCCGCATGTTTCACAGTTATTAGACACCCCCCAAAAAACATGTGGAGATCGCTCGTGCATGGCAGGCAATCCCCGCAAGGTTTTTTTGGCCGCGAAGCATATGGAGCGGAGACTCAAGCACCCGCGATACTCAGTGCATACCCGAGCACCCGATGCAAACTCAAGTAGCGAGCACTTGCGTTCAACACTAGTTGTCATATCGTCATCTTTTTTTTTTTTTTACTTTTGAAAAAAAAAACAACCCTAACCCCAACCCTAACATTAGCACAACCCTAACCCCAACCCCAGCCCTAGCGTTTATTTTTTATGGTATAGTGCGGTATAAGTGATTAGACGACCATATTCTTCGTGTCGGTGTGACTACAGAGATACCAGAATCATATCGGGTTTTTATGATTGACAGCTGTCACACACTAAAAGACACATATTTTGTAAAATCTAGTTTTTGCATCGCCATATTTTGAGAGCTATAATTTTTCCATATTTTGGCCTACAGAGTCATGTGATGGCTTGTTTTTTGTGGGACCAGTTGTCGTTTTTATTGGTGCCATTTTCAGGCACGTGACATTTTTTGATTGCTTTCTATTCCAGCTTTTGGGAGACAGAATAAACAAAAATCAACAATTCAGGAATTGTTTTTTTTTTTAAATTTTTTTATTCTACTCCGCGTGTGGTAAAATTGATAAGGTAGCTTTATTCTTTGGGTCAGTACGTTTACAGCGGTACCACATTTATATTGTTTTTCTATGTTTTGGCGCTTTTACACAGTAAAAGCTATTTTATAGAAAAAATAATTTTTTTGCATTGCTTTATTCTGAGAGCTATAACTTTTTGATTTTTTGGATGATGGAGCTGTGTGGTGGCTTGTTTCTTGTGGGACAAGATGACGTTTTTAGCGGTACCATTTTTATTTATATTCGTTTTTTTGATCGCGTGTTATTCCATTTTTTGTTTGACGGTATGATGATAAAGCATTGTTTTTTGCTTCGTTTTTTTTTTTTACCTGAAGGGGTTAACTAGTGGGACAGTTTTATAGGTCAGGACGCGGCGATACCAAATATGTGTACTTTTATTGTTTTGTTTTTTTTTTCATAATAATATTTATTGATGGGTACATTATATTTTTATTTTTAGTGGATTATTTTTTTTATTTTATTTTTAATATTTTTACAAAAATTTTTTATTTTTATTTTTTCACTTTCTGAGAGTTTTTTTTACTTGTTTACTTTGTCCCACTATGGGACTTTCACTTTTTTATTCTGATCGCCTGCATAGCATAGTGATGGAGCACCATCCCTGTGCCATGCTGGCAGTCAGCGCTGCACAGTGAGAAGATTGTTTGGTCATGCACTGCGCATAACCAAAAAATCTTCCTGCTGTCTGGTGATCCGGATGTTGTCATGACGACATCAGGTCGTCATGGCAACTCCCGGGAAGCCGCGGCAGACAGCGCTGGAGGCGGAAGAGGAGGTGAGTATACCGATCACCTCCCATTAGCCACCGCAATGCTGCGATCGACTTTGATTGCAGCATTGCGGGAGTTAATGTGCCGGGAGCGGTGCGGGACCGCTCCCTGCACATAGTACCGGGTGTCAGCTGTGCCAATCAGCTGACACCCGGCGGCGATCACGCCCGCACAGCCTGTGTGCGCGCGCGATCGCGATGACGTACTAATACGGGTCAGGCTCTTAAGTCCCAGGGCACAGACACGTATTAGTACTTCATGGGCTTTAAAGGGGTTAAAAACCCTGCACTAAGGATTAGTGTTGTTCTATGTTGGAACCTGCTAGGGGCATAGCAGGAAAGCTCAGAAGGATTGAATGTGGCTGAACCCATTCCTGGGAAGGCTCTGCACCTGTCAGGCTCTGAGCGGCCCGGCGCGGCACCGTTGTTTAAGGACTCATGTTAACCCGGCTGCGAGCCAGAGGACTTTTCTGTTTACCCGTGAGTATCTGAATAAAGCTGTTTATGTTGGACTTGCTTGGGTCACTGCCTCAGTTACTGCACGGTGTGAACACCGCCGCCTTACACTATATACCACTATTTTACCTGCATAAATACTATGTGTCTAATTCACCGCCACTTTACTTATTATAGAGTTGAATACTGATCATTAAATTATACCCATATGTGATATGCTTTCCATAAAATTTCTATTGTGTGACGCTCTCCATGTATTTTAACGGAATTTTGTTTAATTCTCAATATTAATACTTTAATAAAATTTAATTTGTAGTTATCTTTTGAGTGGTGGCCATTTATTCTTTATAGTTTTAAATAGCTTAATGGGAACCTGTGACATAAAAAAACGGTATTAACCTGCAGATCTGGGGTTAATCTGCAAGTTAATAGCGTTCTGAACCTGCCCGGCGCCGGCACTTAGAACCCTGCTGCCAGGAGGAAATTAACTTTATTCCTTCCAGTTGTGTTTGGGTTTTAGTCACAGGGGTGAAAACTGATCCTAATGCAGAGCCTGCTGTCAGTTAGTGCCGGGGGTGTGATTACAGTCGCTGGTCTCTATACACAGAACTGTGGCTGAACCTGCACCAGCGCCACCTCCGTGACTGAAACCCAAATGGTAGCGGGAGGAATAAAGCAGGGTTATAAGTGTCGGTGTTGGGCATGTTAAAAATGCTATTAACCTGCAGATTAACCCCAGGTTAGTAGTGTTTTTTCATGCGACAGATTCCCTTTAAAGGGAATCGGTTAGTAGGATCCACCCTCCTTAGCCACCTATATGGGCATGCAGGTTTAAGGAAGCTGAATAAAATAATACCTTGATATCTGCGATCTGATGTCTTATTCCAGAGAAATGCACATTTTTCTGACCTTTTCCAGGCTATAGGGAGGATGTTGCCGGGAAGATAACTCGGCCTCAAGAGCTTATTTTAAATAAAAGGGGGAGTTACCAGTGTGAGACAAGTACCTGACACAGAACAGGAGAAATTAACTTTGTCTTCTTACAAACACATTTTTTGCAGCTCTCTGAGCTCTGCTGTATTGCAACAACATTGCAAGAGAGGAACCTGCAGATGTGTGAGGTATAATTGTGGTGCCCCTGAGGGTTCAGTCGCCACAGGGGTACTGCACCTCAGAACGAGGTGTGGTATCTCCTCTCCCAGGTAAGGATGGAGCACTACACAGGACCCCAACCACACACTCAACACTACACCACTCAATTCTGAAGGGGGCCTAAAGCACCATAGTGCTGCCCCGGGCCTGAATGGAGGAGTTGGGGGGAACCAAAGTAAGGGGGAACCACATAGTGAGTGAGGGTGGAGGAAGCATTTACCTAAGCACTTTATTAGAATTCTATATAACTGGAGGCCATTTTAATAACAAGGTCTTTGGTCGTGGTTCTTTGGGACGGCAAGTCAGCACAAGGCTGCAGCCGGCTGAGGGTCCACGGTCCCCGGTCTCAGGCCTCGAGACGGGGGGTCGGGGCAGAGTTATAACCGACACTGTCCCTGGTCAGGGTCCAAGCAAGAAAGCCCAGGAGGGGAGCAGAGGAGATAGGCTCCACAGGCGAAAGGATCTCAGGGGATGTGGACGGAGCGGAGTCGCCACCTGCATACCTTATTCTGGCCCAGCCAGAGAGACCCTGCCGCAAGAGAGGGTACCGGTCCCGATTATCTGACTTTGCACTTCACATTTCTGTCGGAAAAGTCCGGAGGCTTATGTGGATCCCAGGGGGATACGGACAGAGCGGAGTCGCCACCTGTATGCCCTAATCTGAGATTATCCAGAGGGACCCGGCCTTACGCCACGTTCTCACCACAAGTCACCAAAAAGGGCACCCAGTCGGTCTGGGGACTACACGTTACCCACAAGGGACATCGCAGTACCTGTACGGGACTCAGTGGGGGACACAAGGCGGGAGAAGTTGAACAAGAGAGGAACACACTAGAGCGGGGGTCCTGTCAAGTGCTCCTGAACTATCTGGGGAGTGCTGAACCCCACCCTGGCGGCCGCAGCTCATTGCGTGACAGCATAGAGAAGATCTGAGCTGAGTAAACACCAAAGTGAGTAAAGACTTGGATGACTTCAACTACCGCCTCTGTCTGGTCATTCCTCCGCGGCTCTGCACCCGCCAACGCTCTACTCTACACCCTCTCTACACTGCCCTGAGGCGCCGCTCCACCTGTGGTGAGTCGTACCAACTAAGTTGCCTAAACACCGGCCTCAGAGGACTGCTGCATCGCTGGTGATCCTCACCAGACACCACAGGTGGCGTCACGAACATTCCCTATCCCATATAACTTCCCCCCTTTCTTTTAAGAGTGACCCCAGGGTACAGGCCCGGGAGCCGGCCACCGCGACATCCCCCAAGATCAGGCAACAACTAGGCCCGGGCGCTGAGTCGTCCCCATCCCCCTGGGCGCGTCATAATCACACACAGTTCTGCAGTGAGATCAGAGAGCGGCCTTTACACATCACACTGGTAACTCTCCCTTCATGAAAAATAAGCTCTGGAGGCAGATTCTCATGCAGATCAGTGTCCACCCCATAACCTGGAAAGCTCACTTACATAAAAAAACATAGATTTCTCTGGAAGAAGACATTGGATCCCAGATATCAACGTATCATTTTATTCAGCTTCCTATGACCTACATGCACATATAGATGGCTTAGGGGGGACGATCCTACTGACAGATTCCCTTTAATACCCACTTAATTTTTGTATTTAGGATTTAACTCTTTTGTAGGTGTTTATAACTTTTTTTCCTATCAGCACAGTGTAAACAGTATAGTATATGTAAATGTAAATGTCTTCTCATGCTCTCTTATTTTTCATTCTAATAGAGGACAGCAGTGTCCGGCCAACCTGCTCTAGAAGTGCAATCTCACATAACATCAGAAAGAGATTATTATTCCATCATGTGCTCGGGCAGGGGAGCTTTGGAAAAGTTGTGCTGGCGGAGGACACTTCTAACCATCAGAAGTATGCTGTTAAGATCATCAGCAAGAGATCCCTGCTCGCTTCTGGCAATGAGGAATATGTGATGGTGGAGCGCCGAGTTTTACAGCTGGCATCTGGGAGCCCCTTCCTTGTCCGCGCAGACTTTGCATTCCAGACCAAGGTACAGTAGTGACTTATTGCTCCTTATTAAATGTCCCCCTATGTAACACAAACTTTCCCATTGTATATAAAATAATCACAAATGTATTTTATATAACAAAGTGTTCTTTAAGGTTACCATCAATAAAAAAAAAGCTTAATATTTGGGGAATTACAACCCATACTTGCGAGGATCATGAGAAAATTTGTAAAGATGTAGAAAAGCCACTGATCTCTTCTTTGTAGTAACTGTGTACATGTCACAATGGTTTGGCAACTATGGCTTTTTGATTCATCAAAGCTATGATGTCAAAATGATGGCATAAAAAGCTTTGAAAAGTCTCAAAATCTTTGTGCAACGCAAGGCTGCGCAAAAATGTTGCATCTTTTGGCATTTTCAAGCCATTTTCGCCAAACTCCAACAAGGTTGGTGGAGCTGGTGCATGATAGGATGTGGTGACGTCAAATTCTTGAAGCGCAGCTGCGACCTTTACGCCACAAATTTTACTCCAGTTACCTACAGGTGTAGCATTTGTGGCTAGGTGCGCACGAAGACAGACGCCACTAGGCTCCTGGCCTAATTCTTTAAGAGACGTGTCTCTTAACAAATCAGCACTCCATTCCACCTGCTCATCAAAAACAGTGTGAAAAATGCCAGTCCTGATGAATCAACGCAAAAGTCTTCTCTCTCTTTTATTTCTTCTATAGATGCTTGCGCTACTTGGGCTGGAATACATGAGCTGCGGGGACTTCTTCGACTTTCTAGAGATGAAGGGGCGGCTTGACATCCCCAGCGCAAGGTATAGTTTTAAGTTTTATCTTAGGTAAAGTAAATTGCAAATAATAGCCTACATTTCTCAAAGCTCCATCATGAGGATACAATACTTCTAATGTTTTCCTATAATACTAATGCCTTTTTTTTCCATAACGATACAACACATTCTTATTTTTAATCCTTTCCTAACCACCCACTGTCTTTTGATGGTTGGTCGTGCAGGTCCTAAGTCAGCAGTGACCTTCTCTGCAGTTGTTGCTTTAGCGCCCATGTTTCTGAAAGCCAGGAGGTACCGGTCAAGTCTCTGGCTGTTCACATCAAGCAGGGACCTTAAAGAGTTAACAGTCTACTGACTCATGTGAATTTCTAAAAATTCCCTGTCATATTCTGACATTCTTTCATCTTCTTTTCCGATAGATTCTATGCCGCTGAGCTCGTGTGTGGCATCCAGTTTCTCCATTCGAAGGGCATTATCCACAGAGATCTCAAGCCCGAGAACATCCTGGTGGCTGACACGGGCCATATTAAAATCACGGATTTCGGTCTCGCACTTGAGAACATGCTTGGAGACCGCACAGCCACCAAATATGTTGGAACTAGGGAATTTATGGCTCCTGAGGTGAGAAGAAGAGAACTCTCTTGCTGACTGATGTATTAATGATTTAATTTGTATCTGTATTGCTATTAATGGAGTCATCCAACTTGTAGAAAAATTATAGAAATGGCTGCCGAAATTGTAAAATAACAAAATCATCACACACCCTCTTCCCAATCGATCCAACGGTAACATTATTGCAGCGCTCCCAGACTTTGCGGCATGTGACCACTCCAGTCAGTCTGTTGTCCTGGCGGTTATATGCCAAATTACTGGTATCATGGCGTACATCACAGATCAGTGATGCTTTTTATATGGCACATGACCACTGCACCCACTGACTGGCTGCAGTGGTCAAATGCCACCTTCATTTAAATGAAGACTGGGAGCACTGCAGTGGGAGAAGTGAGTAGTGATGATTTTGTTATTTTACAGTGTTGCTAGTTAATTTTACTAAATTTCTACAAGTTGGAAAACCCCTTTAAATATTCTCATGGAAAACCTAAGGGCTGGTTCAAAATATTTTGTTTGACTCTTTTTAATGTATGGGCCAGTAAAACCTATCAATTACGTTAAATGGAAGCTTTGATGGATACCTGACAGTGGCATCCATCACCCATGGACCATAAAGGTATTCGCTTAACAGATACAAGTGCTTCTCACTAAATTAGAATATCATCAAAAAGTTAATTTATTTCAGTTCTTCAATACAAAAAGTGAAACTCATATATTATAGCGGGGCTCCTTTTGCATCAATTACTGCATCAATGCGGCATGGCATGGAGGCGGTCAGCCTGTGGCACTGCTGAAGTGTTATGGAAGCCCAGGTGGTTTTGATAGCAGCCTTCAGCTCGTCTACATTGTTGGGTCTGGTGTCTCTCATCTTCCTCTTGACAATACCCCATAGATTCTCTTAAGGTCAGGCAAGTTTGCCGGCCAATCAAGCACAGTGATACTGTTGTTTTTAAACCAGGTATTGGTACTTTTGGCCGTGTGGACAGGTGCCAAGTCCTGCTGGAGAATGAAATTTCCATCTCCAAAAAGCTTGTTGGCAGAGGGAAGCATGAAGTGCTCTAAAATGTCCTGTTAAACGGCTGCGCTGACTTTGGTCTTGATAAAACACAGTGGATCTACACCAGCAGATGACATGGCTCCCCAAACCATTACTGATTGTGGAAACTTCACACTAGACCTCCAGCAGCTTGGATTGTGGCCTCTCCACTCTTCCTCCAGACTCTGGGTCCTTGATTTCCAAATGAAATGCAAAATTTACTTTCATCTGAAAACAACACATTGGACCACTGAGCAACAGTCCAGGTCTTTTTCTCCTTGGCCCAGGTAAGATGCTTCTGGCGTTGTCTATTGGTCATGAGCGGCTTGACACAAGGAATGTGACACTTGTAGCCCATGTCCTTGATACGTCTGTGTGTGGTGGCTCTTGTAACAATGACACCAGCAGCAGTCCACTCCTTGTGAATCTCCCCCAAATTTTCTAATGGCCTTTTCTTAACAATCCTTTCAAAGCTGCGGTTATCCTGGTTGCTTGTGCACCTTTTTCTACCACATTTTTTCCTTCTACTCAACTTTCCATTAATAGACACAGCACCCTGTGAACAACCAGCTTCGTTAGCAAGGACCTTTTGTGGCTTACCCTCATTATGGAGTGTGTCAATGACTGCCTTCTGGACATCTGTCAAGTCAGCAGTCTTCCCCATGATTGTGGAGCCTACTGAAACAGACTAAGGGACCTTTTTAAACGCTTAGGAAGCCTTTGCAGGTGTTTTTTGTTAAGTATTCTTTACTGAGATAATCACTTTTGTGTTTTCATTGGCTGTAAGCCATAATCATCAACATTAACAGAAATAAACACTTGAAATAGATCACTCTGTTTGTAATGACTCTATATAATATATGAGTTTCACGTTTTGTATTGAAGAACTGAAATAAATTAACTTTTTGATGATATTCGAATTTAGCGCGAAGCACTTGTATATCAGTATAACCTATTGAAAAGTTCAGGATGTATCCCTGTAACAAATGCGTGTGATGGATGGCAAACAGTGGTATCCATAACTCACAGACCTACATGTTAAAAAAGTGTAAATTTAAAATATATGTTTATACTGTATTAAATGATGGAATAGTGTGTTCTACTAGCTATCCCATACTTTTTTTTCAGAATAGTAACATATACTGGACAAATAGACGGCAAAAAGACGTATTTAGAGAGGTTTGAAAAATTGGCTGAAAAAGCACTCATGAAAATATTATTATTTATTTATAGCGCCATTGATACTGTACATAAGGATGTACATGGTGCTGTACATAAGGAGGGGTTACATACCAAATACAGATATCACTTACAGTAAACAAACTAACAATGATAGACTGGTACAGAGGGAAGAGGACCCTGCCCTTGCGGGCTTACATTCTACAGGAATGGGGAAGAAGACAGTAGGTTGGGTTGTTGCGGTGGCTCCAGTGTTGTTGAGGTGGCAGCAGGCAAGGTCATGGCAGGCTGTAAGCTTGTTTGAAGAGATGGGTTTTCAGGTTCCGTCTGAAGGATCCAAGTGTGGAGGATAATCAGATGTGTTGAAGCACAGAATTCCATAGGATGGGGGATATTCGGGAGAAATCTTGGAGGCCATTGGGCGAGGAGCGAATAAGTGTGGAGGAGAGAAGGAGTTCTTGGGAGGACCGGAGATTACCGGGGTGAGGAAGTAGTGTGGGAGTGGGAGACGCTAAATGTGCGGTTAGAAAGGTATGAGGACATCCAGGATGGGGCAAGATTTTTGACGCCAAAGCAAGAGAGGATCTGTAGTAGGAGTCAGTGGTCAACTGTGTCGAAAGCAGAGGACAGGTCAAGAAGAAGGAGTACAGAGAATTGTCTGTTAGCTTTGGCTGTAAGTAAGTCATTGGTGATTTTGGTAAGGGCAGTTTCAGTGGAATGATGGGGGCGGAAGCCGGATTGTCGAAGAGAGAGTTAGATGAGAAGTAAGAGGAAAGTTCAGTGTGAACATGTTGCTCAAGGAGTTTGGAGGCAAATGGGAGCAGCGATATGGGGCGGTAGCTGGACAAGGCGGTTGGCTCGAGGGATGGCTTTTTGAGGATGGGCGTGATTGTGGCATGTTTGAAGGCAGCAGGGAAGGTGCCAGAAGTTAGTGATAGGTTGAAGAGATGAGTAAGGGATGGGATGAATGGTGGGGTGAGGTTGGGGAGGAGGTGGGATGGGATGGGGTCGAGTGCACAAGTGGTGAGGTGTGATTTGGAGAGGAGACGAGTAAGGTCTCCTTCCGTGATGTTGTGAAGGTAGGTTATGGGGGAAGGGCAATGGTCTGGAAAACAAAGGGGTTGTGGTGGTTGGGCAGTATAGACTTGCCTTGTTTGGTCAATCTTGTTTTTGAAGTGTGTGGCAAACTCCTCAACAGAGATGACGGCGGTCGGAGGGGGCAGTGGGGGGTGGAGGAGAGATTTAAAAGTGTTGAATAGCTGTTTGGGGTTGTAGGATAAGCAAGATATGAGGGTTGTGAAGTAGGCATGTTTAGCAGAGGTGAGGGCTGATTTGAATGCAAGTGTTGCTTGTTTGAATGTAGTCATCTTGAGAATGTGTTTTCTGCAACCCTGGATGCTTGTCGAAGCTGTTTAGTGAGGTTGTTGTGCCAGGGTTGCCTACTGACTCGTCGTGCTCTGCCATGCATAAGAGGGGCGACCGAGTCAATAGCTGATGCAAGAGTGGCATTGTAGAAAGCAGTGGCGCTGTCTGTGTCGTGGAGTGAAGATATGGATGTCAGTGGTAGAATAGAGTCAGAGAGTGTGTGAGTGTCTAGATGTGCAAGGTCTCTGTGGGGATGTGCTAGTTGCTGGACATGGGTGACAGGTGAGGAGGACAGGGATGACAACATGAGTAGATGGTGGTCAGATAGGGGTAGTGGGGAGGTTGTAAGGATATATAGGGAGCAGAGTCGGGTGAAGATGAGGTCTAGTGTGTGTCCGTCTGTGTGGATGGCTGAGGAGGACCACTGAGTAATTCCAAAGGATGAAATAAGCCACAGGAGTTTGGATGCTGTTGGCTGGTGTCAGTGGGGATGTTGAAATCGTCCATGATGATTGTGGGAATGTCAGCAGAGATAAAGTAAAGAAGCTAGGTGGAGAATTGGTCAATAAAGGCAGTGACCGGGCCTGGAGGTCGGTATATTACAGCCACTTGGAGGTTGGAGGGAGAGTAAATGCGGACAGAGTGGACTTCAAAAGAAGGTAGAATAAGAGAGGGTAGAGGTGGGATAGGGCTAAAGGTGCAGTTGGTAGAATGGAGTAGACCCACTCCTCCACCATGTCTGTTACCAGGGCGAGGAGTGTGGGTGAAGTGGAGGCCACCGTAACACAGCGCAGCAGGGGAGGCAGTGTCAGAGGGTGTCAACCATGTCTCTGTGATGCCCAGGAAGGAGAGATTGTGATAGGTAAAGAGGTCATGGACAAAATGGAGCTTGTTGCAGACAGAGCAGGCATTCCAGAGTGCTCCAGAGAGAGGGAGCAGGGGGATGGGCGTCAGGGGCATGGAAATGACGAAGAAGGGTAAAAAAAAAAAGATGCTTCAGGATAAAAATAACTCACACTTTTCCTGAAGCGTCTTCCTCTTGAAAAACTCGGTGGACTTGCCCCTCCTTCCCAAAAAATACATCATGTGCATTACCCTAGAGTACACTAAACTTTGGCCGACAACCTAAAATGCAAGGTTAAAAAATAATGCACTAAACTACAATGAAGTAGTCGGCAGTCGGCACATCTCTTCCAGGAAACTTAAAAGCCTCTTTTAGTAAACATCAATGACGCTTCTTACTTCAACTGACTCTGTCATTTTACCACAGAAGTACACAAACGTGATACAAAGCCTGATACATTCATGTGCTGACATGTCACCTATGTAGTAACTGTTCTCTCCTCTGTGACAGATGCTGGCTAGGGAGGAGTATGGCGCCGGAGTGGACTGGTACGCGCTTGGCCTCATCATAAATGAGATGGTTACCGGTGAGTGCACTTACCATCCTGCACTATTTGATACATCTTCCTCCGGCGCTGAAGACATCATTAGAGAGGTGAGAACGATACGGATATTGGATTTACTACTTAGTAATGTACTGCCATGGTAAATGTACTGAAGCCGCACAGAATAGGCCAATGTACTCTTAATTTTTCCCTTTCTAACCAGCAATGAATCCATTTGAGGATCTACATGAGTACTTGTTTTGCTGGGTAGAAGTGTTTATTCACTGAGCCTTGCTGTCATGGATCTACTGGCAGTCTACAGTCAGGTGGACCTAAGGAATCTTTCACACGTCCTGATATTTCTGGTCCCGGAGATATGCGTGTCCTTGTGCACCTGTGTGGCACACGTGTGACGCTCATGTGCCACCCGTGTGGCGCATCAGTAGCACACGCACCGGAATTTGGGAATCAGCGGTACAGTTAGCACTGTTTGCAAGCACCGGGCGCTGAACACTGCCCTCATCATAGTCCCCTGCCGACGCTGCGATCGGCACCAGCAGGACATAATGATGAGAGTAGTAGCAGAGGAGCAGGGGAGAATGACTCCTGCAGCGAGCAGGCCCCAGAGCTGCGCTGACCTCAGTGACTGACAGGACACCGCTCACTGAGCACAGCTCCTCTGCTGAGCGGTCGTGTGGATTACAGCGGGGGACACTTAGGACAGGTGAGTATAAGGATTTTTTAAATTTTATTCTTATTTTTACAGGTGGAGACACCGGGAGCAGAATTCTACTCTCATCACTATCCCCTGCTGGTGCTGATCGCTGCGCCGGCAGGGAACTATGATGAGGACAGCATTCAGCACCCGGCATTTGGGATTATCTCTAACTGTACCACTGATTCCCAAGCCCGGAACATATCACTCGGATGGCATCCATGTGCGGTACATGTTTACACAGACCCATTGACTTGAATGGGTCCGTGTGATCCGTGCTGCCAGCTGGCAAAAACTGGCATGTCTGTGTGGATCACACAGACACACGGTCCATGGAAACACACTGACATGTGCGCAGACCCATTCATTTGAATGGGTCTACGTGTGTCAGTGTCTCCGGTACGTGTGGAAACTGTCACCACACATTCCGGACACACAGACGTGTGAAAGAGCCCTAGGGTCTAACGTTGCACTACAGAAGTCCTGTAGAATTGTTCTGTTATAAGATTTTTTACCTGCACTGATTGACTATTAAGCATATTTTTCATTTCCAGCTCCTCCAGAGAGATCCCGCCAAGCGCTTAGGAGTCTACAGAAACATTAGAGATCATCCCTTTTTCCAGCATATTGACTGGGTCTCTGTGGAAGCCCTTCAGATGCCCCCACCACACATCCCTGTAGTAAGTAAATGGAAAGAAATTGTATCCAGGTCAGGGTGAACTTTTTACTATGTAATCTGTGGACAGCATGAGGAAGAGGTTAAATCACAGATTTCAATGATATGTCACCTGTAATGCTGTGTGCTGTTGTTTACTTACACTGAAAGTTTTATCACCTGGTGATTATCATTGCCAGGAATACAACAGCACATGCTTGCTAGTCCGACTCCGCCTCCTCCTGTGTTAAGCAGCTCAATGTCAATGGACTGTTTACATGCACAGCCTAGTGTGGGCGGGGTTAGCTTTCTCAACTCTGCTACATTGCTAAATCTAAGAACTCTGTATCAGAACCACTGCACAAAGTAAACTAAGTGATACATTGTTGGATTCAGGGTCTCTTTATCTACATCATGCTGCTCTCAGATAAGGTAGCAAAAACCTGGTGACATATTGCCTTTAATAGATTTACTGTTACATATTATAGAAAATGATACAAGGGTAGCATAGATGTATTTATCTCTGTAAAACTATTCAAGCACCAGATTTTTCTAAAGGCCATGCACCTTGTCATAAATTTGGTGCATTTTACTCCAATACACATTAAACTATTGTTGGCCAAACCCACCGATAACGATAGATTCTACCAACAGTCTAATCTGTATAGGAACCCCCGGACAATTGATTTTTGCGGGAGTTAAGTATCTGACATGTCCAATTCAGGGTTGCCAATCCTTTTGTTCTCATTGAGATAAACCACCTATAGGCATGTCTGGCAGCAGCTCTCACATAGGGAACACCGGAGAGCTCGGTTGAGCGAGGGCCGACATAGTAGCTGGCCAAATATCTGGTGGCGACTTATCTCAGTAAGAACAAAAGGATTGGCAGTCTGAAATTGTACAGCCATCTAATGTTTAAGAAGAGTAAGACTAGTGAATGCAACGCCCAATATATTCTTCTTTAACCATTGTACATAAGAGAAAGTGCTCATGGATAAGGTCGAATTACAGCTCGAATTTGTACAAAACTGTAATAGGTCTCCCAGAAAAGTCTATATATGAGCATGAGCAGTCTTCTCAATCCTCATATACCTCGAGGAGGCATATAGAGGCTTCTGCTGTCCGAATTAGTAGGAATCTGAAAGAAAAAAAATGATGCCAAGTGCCATCGGATTGTGAATTTAATGCCCCTCCATAATTGATTGTGCACAGGGTCTGTACAGAGCACCTGGGTTTGATGCATCTAGCTTGAGCTCTTATGTTCATACACCAACAATCTTTGACGTCATCCTGCATACATTAATGTTTGCTAGCATGAGCTTTGTATGACGGCACACTGGATTAGTGGGTGAGCAGCCTAAAAGGCGGTAATTTGCCAGCCAACAAACGAACCTGGCATAAATGTTTCCCATGAAGATCACCAATCTCACATGACAGAAATATTACAGTATATTACCGATGGAACCTCCCATGATTAGGTAATAAACCAAATATAGTCAATTGCTGTATTGATTCTCATGCTAATTGCAGTACATTGACCAGAAAACCAATATGTAGGATTACTTGGGAATAAAATATACACAAATGAAGAGCAAAGATTGTGACTTTATTTAATGTGATAAGTCATCATCCTTAAATACTAATCTTCTGTTGTGTTTCATCCAGACATCTGAACCTCATCACCGCCGCAAAAGGTTCCATCTAGGCAAGTTGGAGGCAGCAGAGGCCACAATGTCATCGATCCCCCCAGACAAACAGGCTGCATTCAGAGGGTTTTCATTTGTCAGCTAGAAAACCCTTGAAGACTCACGTGTCATCAGAGATAGTGCCCTCTTGAGTCCCTGGAAGAAGAACAGAAGGAAATGAAGATCATCAGAATATAGGAAGATTGAAGTATGGATCCCAGGATTGGCACTGGCTACAGGGCGACGTGGAGTAAGAAGATGTCTCCAATATCCATCAGGCACTTAACCTCGGGAGGAGCGAAGATGCAAACAGCAAGATGGAGGAGCCAAGAGATGCTTGGTAAGTAGAAGTGCAATAACACCTGCACTTCACCTCGGTCATAGGCATTTAGAACCGGTGACTGCATTTCCTCTCGCCCATCATAGCAGCAGATTATGGTGCTGTCCTGAGCTGAGAGGAAATAAAAGGTGCGAGACAGGCCGGCTATTAAGGGGTGGAAGGAGGCCGGACTTTTTTTTTTTTAATGCCTATGACAATTTTTAAATATACCGGTAATTTAAATTCCTCATATTCGTGACAGCAATGACACGGGCTGTGAGGAATAAGGTGTGAGATGGCCGGCTATTAAGGGGTGGAAGGAGGCCGGATTTTTTTTTTTTTTTTTAAATCATAGCATTTAAAGCTATATTGCTTTGCTATGTAAAATAATTATATTTACCGGTGACTACCGATGACTATAGTTATACTTTTCCCCCTCCTCCATAACAACTCATTGAGCTGTTCTGGGTGACGGGGAAATAAGGTGTGAGATGGCTGGCTATTAAGGGGTGGAAGGAGGCCGGATTTTTTTTTTTTTTTTTAAATCATAGCATTTAAAGCTATATTGCTTTGCTATGTAAAATAATTATATTTACCGGTGACTACCGATGACTATAGTTATACTTTTCCCCCTCCTCCATAACAACTCATTGAGCTGTTCTGGGTGACGGGGAAATAAGGTGTGAGATGGCCGGCTATTAAGGGGTGGAAGGAGGCCGGATTCTTTTTTTTTTTTTTTAAATCATAGCATTTAAAGCTATATTGCTTTGCTATGTAAAATAATTATATTTACCGGTGACTACCAGTGACTATAATTACCCTTTTCCCCCTCCTCCATAACAACTCATTGAGCTGTTCTGGGTGATGGGGAAATAAGGTGTGAGATGGCCGGCTATTAAGGGGTGGAAGGAGGCCAGTTTTTTTTTTTTAAATCATAGCATTTAAAGCAATATTGCTTTGCTATGTAAAATAATTATATTTACCGGTGACTACCGGTGACTATAATTACCCTTTTCCCCCTCCTCCATAACAACTCATTGAGCTGTTCTGGGTGACGGGGAAATAAGGTGTGAGATGGCCGGCTATTAAGGGGTGGAAGGAGGCCGGATTTTTATTTTTTATTTTTAAATCATAGCATTTAAAGCTATATTGCTTTGCTATGTAAAATAATTATATTTACCGGTGACTACCGATGACTATAGTTATACTTTTCCCCCTCCTCCATAACAACTCATTGAGCTGTTCTGGGTGACGGGGAAATAAGGTGTGAGATGGCCGGCTATTAAGGGGTGGAAGGAGGCCAGTTTTTTTTTTTTTAAATCATAGCATTTAAAGCTATATTGCTTTGTTATGTAAAATAATTATATTTACCGGTGACTACCAGTGACTATAATTACCCTTTTCCCCCTCCTACATAACAACTCATTGAGCTGTTCTGGGTGACGGGGAAATAAGGTGTGAGATGGCCGGCTATTAAGGGGTGGAAGGAGGCCGGAGTTTTTATTTATTTTTTTTCTATTGCTATTGCATGTCCATGTACATGTCTTTGGAATTCCTCATATTCAAGAAAGTAATGACATGAGCTATAAGGAATATAGTGTGAGGCAGACACCGCCCTAGGTCATAGGTGTATAATACCACCAATACCACCATACTGGATAACAACCACCCCCCCCCCCCCCGACTTTGGGAAGAATGAAGATGGATGCTGCAAGATGAAGGAGCCCGCAGATTAGTGATGGGTCGTTCACAAACGAACTGAAACAAACTGACGGCTTCCTGCTGTGAACGATGGGGGTCAGCCCCCCAGTGAGAGCCACTATTTTCTCTGAATGGCTCTAACTGGGTGTTAAATTCCAGTGTTCAGGGGTCGTAACTCCCACCCAGACCAAATTCTGCCCACTCATCAATTTAATTGGTCAACTGCAAGTAGGCAGAGTTTCAGCCTCATTAACATCATCTTAAATATGTGTTCACCTATTGTAAACACATATTTAATAGGGATCGGTTTAGGATCCAAAAGAGCTGGCTGTTTTTGGTGAGCAGAGCCAGGAGAGACAGATCGCCAAAAAGAGCCAGACTGTCCATCACTACTGCAGATGCACTGTGGGTAAATGGAAGTACAAGAATACCTGTTATAGGCATTTGTAACCAGTGATTCCTTTTCCTTTAACCTACAATAGTAGTAGTCTGCATCATTTCCCAAAGATGTTGACTGTTAGGGTATGTGCACACCGCCTCATTTTCAGGCATATTCTACCATGAACCCACCTGAAAAAACACTTAAAAAACATAAAAAAGAATGAATATATGCACAGCAATGTCAAAACGAATTGCTGTGCATATATTTCATTTCTTGTCTCTTCTGTTAAGCACTTCACGCTTCGAAAGCAACTAAAAGAAATGACCGTTCCAATCTTAAGCTTCCACTATTTTATCTATCCACACAGCCAGGGTTTTCCAGAAGCGTCTTTCTATAGAAAAAAAATAAGTGGATACGCCGATGTATAAAAGACTGCACATGCACATACCCCTATGTCACGTGCACACGTTGAGTATTTGGTGAGTTCTTTACATCAGTATATGTAAGCCAAAACCAGGAGTGGAACAATCAGAGGAAAAGTATAATAGGACCATGTCACCACCTCTATATTTATCACCCACTCCTGGTTTTGGCTTACAAATACTGATGTAAAAAACTCACCAAATACTCAATGTGTGTACGTGGCCTAATACAGGCAGCATCTGACTGTAACAGCAGCAGGCAGAGCTAAGCTCCACTCGCTGCTGTTAATCCCTTAAATGCTGCTGTCAATCTCATTTTTAAAGCGCAGTCTGGGGGGCACACCTTGCCCCTTCCTCCAGTAATGCAGGGTGCCGATGGTTTGTCATGGCTGCCGCTGGCCTGTTGAAGGCCCTGGAGCCTGTTCTGACGGCGCTCCATTGAAGATCAGCCTGTGGTGTGATTTTTACTACATATTGCAATATTGTGGTTTAGCATAGCATAGAATATAGCATAAGGATAATAGATTAGCATGTAACATAGGAAATGGTTAAGGTTAGGTTTAGCCCAGTGGGAGGGCACTAGTGCTGATAAGAAGGGGGGCACTTCCTGGTTAGAGGGGATTCAGTGTCAGCCAGTGAAGGGTAGAACAGAATTCAAGTTCAGGTGGGGTGGTGGGTTGCTAGGGGCAGCATGGGCCAAATGTTCTGTACAGTGGGAGGCCAAATGGAGATCCGTGATGGACATTCCAACAGCACCTGGAGCCTATGGCTCAGGCCAGGTACCATGGAGCGGGCTGGTCTTCTGACATTGCGACATGGAGTTACATGAGGAGCAGGTGGCAGGTCCCGGGTGCACTGCTGGAGTGGACAATGAATCCCTGGGGCTGATGGAGTCAGCAGACTTGGGGGTAGTCCAGAATGAACGTGTGGCAGAAGAGAAGAGGAGTTGTGCTAAGGAGGAAGGAAGTCTGCATTGCTGGGCCCTATCCCACTTGTACCCACATGATGAACTTGTACTTGTTAGTGAAAGTTTGACTGTTTGTTTGAATGTTGTTCCATGCATTGTGTACGGCGGCTCCTGAGGATGGAAGCCTGGAGGCAGCGGAAGCCTACGGCCCACAAGTGGGTGTGATGCCCCCCACACTTTATAGCACACTGGGACTGGGACACCCCTTGTCTGTAAAGTGCCAAAGGGACTGCAGCTCGGTCACGACTACAGCACTACAGCACTTTACACTCCCTCCACTGTTTTTATAGAGATGATAGAAGAGCCAATGCCTTCATTTTTATGATGTTTAATTGGCCAAAGGATTTAACTAAATGACTCTTATGAAAAATACATTTAGTTAGCGAAATGTTTACTGGGAATGTGTTAGGAAGTTTTTATGTTAAGGGCATTGACCACTCTCTGGTTATTGTTAACCAATGTGTTTGTAGATGATTAAAAGGCATTCAGTGCAGAAATTCAGCAGAGCCTAGATTTGTGTTTCCCATATTTGATATTTAGTGCTGAAATTCAAGAAAGGCCATATTAGTAAGTGCCTTATCTTCTTCTCAAACGCATTGGTCAACAATAAGCAGAAAATGGCCAATCCTTTTAATCATAGTTTAAAGTCTTGGAAGAATTTACTTTAAAGTTTGTCACCCCTTATATCATAAATAATAAATAAACAGAAACTGCTTTTCTAATAGACTAACAAGTCCAGAAGAGATCCCTTTTCAGCAGTGAGCTCATTATCATAACAAGCAGGATTACAATGAGAGATAACATAATCCACCATTCACAGTAGGTAGTGTCACAGCTCACCTCTCCCCCCTTCCTGCACAATAACATCTGCATGTCACTAAACATGAGAACATGTATAGAAAGCTCTCTCAAGGAAATAGAGTCCCCTATAATACAGTATCTTGTGACATATGTCCAATGTCCATATCTCCAAACAGGCAAGAGAGCAGCTTCCATAAATGTACAGGAAACAGAATATAATACCCTGAAATCAGAAATACAGATTATAAAAACATTATCACAATCTGGTTTCAATTAGTTTAAAAAAATGTATGTGACACATTCCCTTAAAGAGAAATAAGTACAAATATACCTAAAAAGAGTATTGGATATTTTAACAAATTTTTAATGTTAGAGTAGAGTAGGGCCCTGCCAAAAGAGTCTACCTTGTCGTGGTGGCAGGCTTAAAAAATCTTTTGGCCAAAACAAAAAAACAATGTATCTAATATGGTGTTCCATGAGAACTGTTAATGTGGGATTGGGAAGGACGTGGTGCAGAAGTGGGCTGTGGCACTATGAAAGATTTGAGAGATGGAGGCGGAGCTGGGGTGGAGTCTGGGCGTAGTATCAAGGGGCCCAAAAATGTCAGTATGGGGCCCTGAAATTCCTGATGGCAGCCCTGCAAACATACTGTAAATATACACACTGTATTCACATACAGGTGCATCTCACTGAATTAGAATATCATCAAAAAGTGAATTTATTTCAGTTCTTCAATACAAAAAGTGAAACTATATTATATAGAGTCATTACACACAGAGTGATCTATTTCACGTGTTTATTTCTGTTAATGTTGATGACTATGGTTTACCGCCAATGAAAACACAAAAGTCATTATCTCAGTAAACTAAAATAATTAACAAAAAACACCTGCAAAAGCTTCCTAAGCATTAAAAAAGGTCCCTTAGTTTGACACACTCCACAAGGTCCCAGAGTTCCAATTATCATTTGGAAATCAAGGTCCCAGAGTCTGGAGGAAGAGTGGAGAGGCCACAATCCAAGCTGCTGGAGGTCTACTGTGACGTTTCCACAATCAGTGATGGTTTGGGGAGCCATGTCATCTGCTGGTGTAGCTCCACTGTTTATTATCAAGACCAAAGTCAGCGTAGCCGTCTACCAGGACATTTTAGAGCACTTCATGCTTCCCTCTTTTTTTGGAGATGGAAATGTCATTCTTCAGCAGGACTTGGCCCCTGTCCACACTGCCAAAAGTACCAATACCTGGTTTAAAAACAACAGTATCACTGTGCTTGATTGGCCGCAAACTTGCCTGACTATTGCCCCATAGAGAATCTATTATAGAGAATCTATGGGGTATTGTCAAGAGGAAGATGAGAGACACTAGACCCAACAATGCAGACGAGCTGAAGGCTGCTATCAAAGCCACCTGGGCTTCCATAACACCTCAGCAGTGCCACAGGCTGATCGCCTCCATGACACATTGCCACATTAATTGATGCAAAAGGAGCCCCGACCAAGTATTGAGGGCATTTACTGAACATACATTTCAGGAGGACAACATTTCGGATTGTAAAAACATTTTTCAAGCTGTTGTTATAAAGTATTCTAATTTACTGAGATAATGACTTTTGCGTTTTCATTGGCTGTAAGTAGTGTTGAGCGATACCTTCCGATATCGGGAAATATCGGATCGGATTGGATCGAACCGATACTTTTTGGGTATCGGATATCGCAGATTCCGATACCGGAAACCAATGCAAGTCAATGGGACAGAAATATCGGAATAAAAATAAACCCTTTCTTTCCTTGTAGGTTAATTCTACATGAAGGAAAACAACTAAGAATAATGTAGAATGTATTGGGGGAGGTGGGGGAGACAATAAAGGCATAGAGGTTTAGCCCAATCAAATGGAATAGCAGGAATTAATATTTTTTTTAAAACATTCTGAGTTATGGAAATATTGACTATGTTAAGTTTTTTAATATTTTGTCAGATATTTATGTTTCACTACTTCCATGCTCTTCACCTTCTTTTTTACTTCTCCCACACTTTCCCCATTCATCATCCTCAGCATCAGCATCTTTTTCATCAACTTCTTCTTCACCTTCTACATCTTCTTCTTCACCTTCTTCCTATTATTCTCTTTTTTTTACATTCTTCATAATCTTCTTATTCAACTATTATTCTTCTTCATATTCTACTTCTTCATCTTCTTCATATTCTTCTTCTTCATCATATTCTTATTTGTGACAGGCATTCCTGTAGTTGTTATCTATAAAAGTTTGAACATTACACCTTTCGTTCTGCCCGTTACAAAAGATTTACAACAGGATTTGTCCGCGTTCAGTTTGGCCTGCAGCAGCAGGTCTTTTCCAGGGGCACCACGAGGAGGAACGGACTCACCCCCATACACTGCTTAGTCATCTTCTGCTTATAATTTAGATATTATCTTTTGCTCTGATTTTTAGTCTTATGCTTAATGTTCTTCCGCTTTTTGTTCTGCAGCTTCTTGTACTTCTGCTTCTTGGTTTTCTGTCTCTTGTTCTTCTGTATCTTGGTGGTTGTCTTCTTCTTCTTTGTCCTCTTGGTCAACTTCTTCAGGGTCATCTTCTTGGTCTTCTTTGGGGTGGTCTTCAGGGTCGTCGTCTTCGGGGTCCTCGTCTTCAGGGTCCTCATCTTCTTCGGGGTGGTCTTCAGGGTCCTCGTGTTTAGGGTCGTCGTCTTCGGGGTCCTCGTCTTCTTCGGGGTCGTCTTCAGGGTCCTCGTCTTCAGGGTCGTCGTCTTCGGGGTCCTCGTCTTCTTCGGGATGGTCTTCAGGGTCCTCATCTTCAGGGTCCTCTTCTTCGGGGTCCTTGTATTCTTCGGGGTGGTCTTCAGGGTCCTCGTCTTCAGGGTCCTCGTCAGGGAGATCCAGAGTGATTACCAAGAACCATTTCAAAAAGCTTCAACTTGGAAATGTAGCAGAAGGTACAAGAAGGCTGAGGAACTGCCGAGAACCAGCTGATGGTACTGGAACCCGGATGGGTAGTAGAAGGTACAAGAGCCAATGGAACTACCGAGGACCACCTGACGGTACTGGAACTCGGTTACTAAGCAGCAGGTACCTGTGCCAGAAAGCACTACCAAGGACCAGCAGACGTTGGTTGAACTTGGATACTGCGAAGGAGGCACCTAAGCCAAAGGCACTGCCAAGAACCAGCTGACGGTACTGGAACCTGGATGGGTAGTAGAAGGTACCCATGTAAAAAAAAGTTGCAAGGCCGCGAGCCGGCCGCAGTTACCTAAACCCACAGTCCTACAGGGGGTGCTTGTCCTATTGGCACTATGGAACCAGCCTTCATTGCCAGATCCCGCAGCCCACATAGGAGTCACCTAAACTGCAGACACCATAGAGTCGGCTAAACCGACAGCAACATGACAGTACAACGCATTGGAGGCAAAGTGACGTTGACACTACCCGGAAACAGCTGGCGTGCTGGAACCAGGCTGGGCAGGAGGGAGTGCCCGTGCCAAAGACACTGCCGAGAACCAGCTGATGGTACTGGAACCCGGATGGGTAGCAGAAGGTACAAGAGCCAATGGAACTACCGAAGACCAGCTGACGGTACTGGAACTCGGTTACTAAGCAGGAGGTACCTGTGCCAGAAAGCACTACCAAGGACCAGCAGACGTTGGTGGAACTTGGATACCGCGAAGGAGGCACCTAAGCCAAAGGCACTGCCGAGAACCAGCTGACGGTACTGGAAACCGGATGGGTAGCAGAAGGTACCCATGTAAAAAAAAGTTGCAGGGCTGCGAGCCGGCCGCAGTTACCAAAACCCACAGTCCTACAGGGGGTGCTTGTCCTATTGGCACTATGGAACCAGCCTTCATTGCCAGATCCCGCAGCCCACATAGGAGTCACCTAAACTGCAGGCACCATAGAGTCGGCTAACCCGACCGCAACACGACAGGACAACGCATTGGAGGCAAAGTGAAGTTGACACTACCCAGAAACAGCTGACGTGCTGGAACCAGGCTGGGCAGGAGGGAGTACCCGTGCCAAAGACACTGCTGGGAAACAGCTGGCGGTGCTGGAACCCAGGGTAAATACTAAAAACAGAGGAGCCAGAGGTGTAATTGGAGCAAGTTTTAAATCAGTAGTACAGTGGATGTGGACAAAGCAGGAGAATATGCCGGACACACAGCTGGGGATCAGCTGACGTTACTGAACCCCAATAACACTGGAGCAAGCGTTGACTGTGCAGACGGCACATCTGAGCAGCAACTAGCGGTATTGGAGCCCAGGGTGAATACTAAAAACAGAGGAGCCAGAGGTGTAATTGGAGCAAGTTTTAAATCAGTAGTACAGTGGATGTGGACAAAGCAGGAGAATTTGCCGGACACACAGCTGGGGATCAGCTGACGTTACTGAACCCCAATAACACTGGAGCAAGCGTTGACTGTGCAGACGGCACTTCTGAGCAGCAACTAGCGGTATTGGAGCCCAGGGTAAATACTAAAAACAGAGAAGCCAGAGGTGTAATTGGAGCAAGTTTTAAATCAATAGTACAGTGGATGTGGATAAAGCAGGAGAATTTGCCGGACACACAGCTAGGGATCAGCTGACGTTACTGAACCCCAATAACACTGGAGCAAGCGTTGACTGTGCAGACGGCACTTCTGAGCAGCAACTAGCGGTATTGGAGCCCAGGGTAAATACTAAAAACAGAGTAGCCAGAGGTGTAATTGGAGCAAGTTTTAAATCAGTAGTACAGTGAATGTGGACAAAGCAGGAGAATTTGCCGGACACACAGCTGGGGATCAGCTGACGTTACTGAACCCCAATAACACTGGAGCAAGCGTTGACTGTGCAGACGGCACTTCTGAGCAGCAACTAGCAGTATTGGAGCCCAGGGTAAATACTAAAAACAGAGGAGCCAGAGGTGTAATTGGAGCAACTTTAAAATCTGTAGTAGTGTGAATGAGGACAGAGCAGGAGAAATTGCCGTCCGCACAGCAGGGGAACAACTGACGTTACTGAACCCCAATAACACGGCAGCAAGTGTTGACTGTGCAGACAGCACTTGCGAGTGCCAACTGGCGGTGTTGGAGCTCAGGGATAATACTGAAAACAGAGGAGCCAGAGGTGTAATTGGAGCAACTTTAAAATCTGTAGTAGTGTGAATGAGGACCGAGCAAGAGAAATTGACGTCCGCACAGCAGGGGAACAGCTGACGTTACTGAACCCCAATAACACGGCAGCAAGTGTTGACTGTGCAGACAGCACTTCTGAGCGCCAACTGGCGGTGTTGGAGCTCAGGGATAATACTGAAAACAGAGGAGCCAGAGGTGTAATTGGAGCAACTTTAAAATCTGTAGTAGTGTGAATGTGGACAGAGCAGGAGAAATTGCCGTCCGCGCAGCAGGGGAACAGCTGACGTTACTGAACCCCAATAACACGGCAGCAAGTGTTGACTGTGCAGACAGCACTTCTGAGCGCCAACTGGCGGTGTTGGAGCTCAGGGATAATACTGAAAACAGAGGAGACAGAGGTGTAATTGGAGCAAGTTTTAAATCAGTAGTACAGTGGATGTGGACAGAGCAGGAGAATTTGCCGGACACACAGCTGGGGATCAGCTGACGTTACTGAACCCCAATAACACTGGAGCAAGCGTTGACTGTGCAGACGGCACTTCTGAGCAGCAACTAGCGGTGTTGGAGCCCAGGGTAAATACTAAAAGCAGAGGAGCCAGAGGTGTAATTGGATCAAGTTTTAAATCTGTAGTACAGTGGATGTGGACAGAGCAGGAGAATTTGCCGCACACTCAGCTGGGGATCAGCTGACGTTACTGAACCCCAATAACACTGGAGCAAGCGTTGACTGTGCAGACCGCACTTCTGAGCAGCAACTAGCGGTGTTGGAGCCCAGGGTAAATATTAAAAACAGGGGAGCCAGAGGTGTAATTTGTGCAAGTTTTAAATCTGTAGTACAGTGGATGTGGACAGAACAGGAGAATTTGCCGGACACACAGCTGGGGATCAGCTGACGTTACTTAACCCCAATAACACGGCAGCAAGCATTGACTGTGCAGACGGCACTTCTGAGCAGCATCTGGCGGTGTTGGAGCTCAGGGATTACAGTTCAGGTGGTAGAAACATGAACACAACAGGAGACCTGGATACTGTTGCCAACCAATTATTTATTCTGGAAGAGGACTGGCAAATTCCTGCGAGATCCAGGCCTTGTTCATTTTCAGAAAAGTAAGCCGGTCAACGTTATCGGAGGATAGTAGCATGCGACGGTCTGTTAGTACACCACCTGAGGCAGTAAAGACGTGTTCCGATAATACACTAGCAGCAGGGCAAGCTAGCACCTCCAATGCATACTGGCTAAGCTCTGGCCATGTATCCAGCTTAGAGACCCAAAACTTGAAGGGGGAAGAGCCGTCTGGGAGTACACTGAGAGGGCAAGACATGTAGTCTGTCACCATCTGACGGAAACGTTGCCTCCTGCTGACTGGAGCCGTCTCTGATCGTGTAGACATTTGTGGCGGCAGGGACACAAAACTTTGCCACATTTTGGCCATACTGGTCTTGCCTTGTGCTGAGGCACTGCTTCTGCTCCCTCTTTGTGCAGAGCTTCCTCCACTGCCTCGACGCACTGAGCTGCTTTGTAAAGCACTAGCAGCACTGCTCTCGGTTGGAATGGAGAACATGATGGAATGCACCAGTGCATCTTGGTACTCCCGCATTTTACGCTCCCGGTTCAACGGTGTTATGAGGCTTTGTAAGTTGTCCCGGTAGCGAGTATCTAGGAGGGTGGACACCCAATAATCAGCCGTGTTGAGAATGTGGGCGATGCGGCGGTCATTTCTCAGGCACTGCAGCATGAAATCAACCATGTGCTGCAGACTGCCAACTGGCCAAGAAACGCTGTCCCCTGCTTGAGGCGTGATCTCTGCCTGCTCTGCTTCACCCCACCCTCGCTCTAGATACTGACTACTAGAGCACTGTGTACCTCCCTCCTCTGGACAGATGTCTTCCTCCTCCATTGACTCCTCCTCATCCTCCTCACAAAGTGTCCCCTGCCTAGGGCTTTGTGAGGATCCACGTTGCGCAGACTGTACAGAAGCAGATGGCATTTGTGACTCCTCATCCTCCACCTCTTCCAAAACCTCCTCCCTTAGTGCTTGCAGTGTTTTTTTCAAGCAGGCAGAGAGCCCTGGACAGGAGCCATCTCTACTTCTGTTCTCTGAATCTCTTGGCTTGGAAAGAGGGGGCCAGCCAAGGAGAATTCTAGAATTTGAAGAAGAGGTAGTATGCAGTGATGCGCAACCGTTTTGTCTCTCTGAATCTGAAGAGGCGGGTAGGCCAGTGCCTATGGTCAGCAGCACACCTCAGTACGCATCTGATGATGAGACTCAGGTGCCACTTTCTGGTGCGTACTGTACTGTCGAGACTACCCAGGAGAAGCAGTTGTTTGAAGAGGGTGGTGTAGATGATGAGGTCCTTGACCCATCATGGCGTGAGGGACAGGAAGGTGGTGGGAGCAGCTCTGAGGAAGAGATTCCCCGAACGGCCCAAAAAGGAGGGAGAGGAAGGGGGCAGACTTGGTTGCCTGTAGCCTCCACTTCGGCACCCATTAGGAGCATGGCTCTTCCAAAATCCAAAGCGGGCGCTCCCAAGACTTGCAGTGCCTGGTCCTTTTTTGACACAGTTGCAGATGACATTTGCTTTGTCAAATGCAAGCTGTGTAATCAGAAGGTGAAAAGAGGGAAAAGTGTCAGCAACCTCAATACCACAAATATGTGGAAACATGTGCGGACCAAGCATGTGGTGGAGTTACAAAAACACACTGAAGACCTAGGCCAACCT
The DNA here is from genome assembly GCF_046119375.1 of Phyllobates terribilis. NCBI lineage: Eukaryota > Metazoa > Chordata > Amphibia > Anura > Dendrobatidae > Phyllobates > Phyllobates terribilis. Next base: position 79,129 of record NW_027363441.1, on the reverse strand, counting down.
ACAGCGCCACCTACCACCTCTTCAGCTCGTGTTGTAGCCTCTTCCTCCAGCTCACACACAGCTGGTTCGGCTTCCTCACAGGATCGCCATGGAAGAATCTCTGGCACTGTTGTACAGAGACACAGTGTAATTCCACCCACAGCACCACTTTCCCTGTCATCCTCACATTCCCAGGCCAGTCTACAGCCATCGTTAGCACAGGCATGGGAGAAAAGGACTCCGTGGGGGCTGATGCACAGGCCCTGAACCAAGCCCCGTAGAAAGATCTACACCACCAAGTAGAGGAGCTGACCAGGAGCGTCGCGGCATTGACAAGGACCGTCCAGGCGTTACAAGTGGACCCGTCAAGACCCATCGAGCTGGCTTCAAGTCCGGAGCTTGTTCCGTGGCGTCGACAGAGGAGGATCCCGTCGTTCCGAGGGAGGCCCACAGACCGCTACGCAGAGAATAGACAGACCATTTGCCGTCGATGCAACCAGCCCGGACACATTTCCAGGTACTGTAATTTAAACGGGTCCAACCTGGGGCAGAGGGCCAACCCCCAGGCATAAGATCACCAGGCCCTTATAATTGGCGTGATAAGTATGTTGGGGGGTGCCCGGTTTTACCCGTGGTGCTGGACGGTATCCCCATGAGCGCCTTGCTGGATACCGGGTCGCAAGTAACCACTATCCCTTATGTACTTTTTAAGCAGTATTGGACTGATGCTGATATAACGCGGTATCCAGACAGTAACTTGAGCATCATCGCCAGTAATGGCTTACCCGTGCCGCAGATGGGGTTCAAGGAGATGACCATTAAAATTGGTAAAGTTGAACTACCGGCACAGGGAGTAATTATTGTGGACATTGACCATCGTGAAAGTCACCCTAAAATAACTGTGGGTACTAACGTGATTGAAAATTGTCTTTCAGAGGTAATTGTAATTCTACAACAGGTGGCGGTGAATGCTAGTTCCAGCCAACAAAGAGTCCTCAACAAGGAGATAAAAGCCCTGATGAGACGGCAGCAGGTAGAACTGTCTGGTGGTGAGATCGGTAGCGTAAGACTCAGTGATCCATTCCCCATTTCCATGCCTCCCAAAAGTGAAATGATGATCTGGTGTCGGACTGCAATCGGGTTGAGAGGTAGAGACTACCAAGCCATGGTAGAACCCGTGTACTCAGACAGCAGGCCCACCATTTTGACAGCCCGGGGGGTGGTTGATGTCCGTCATGGGAGGATGCCCGTCCGCATCCTCAACATTGGGGAGAGGGATGTACACTTACCCAGGTACGCTAAACTCGCCAAACTGTTTGTTGTCGAACACAAAGCTATCAGGGCCGTGGAACCCTTGCCTCCATCTCCACAGGCGGAGGGTAGTGGCTCCCAGAAACAAAAGGAGGACTGGTGCCAGAAACTCCACGTGGGTGCTGACTCCACTCCCCTGCACCAAAAACAAGGAGTCTACCGGGTGGTACAGGAGTACGAGAGAGTCTTTAGTAAGCACCCGCTAGACTTTGGCAGAGTAAAAGGGATAGAACACCACATCCCTACAGGGAGCCACCCACCAATAAAAGAGAGACACAGACCTGTACCCCCTGCACATTATCAGAATGCAAAGGGCATTCTAAGAGAAATGAAAGAAGCTGGGGTCATTCGAGATAGCTGTAGCCCCTGGGCAGCCCCCTTGGTTCTGGTGAAAAAGAAAGACGGCACCATGAGAATGTGCGTAGACTATAGACAAATCAACCATATCACCCACAAAGACGCATATCCGCTGCCTAGAATAGAAGAGTCTTTAGCCGCACTAAAATCAGCTAACTTCTTTTCTACTTTGGACCTTACTAGCGGGTACTGGCAGGTTCCTGTGGCAGAGGCTGACAAGGAGAAGACCGCCTTCACCACCCCGATGGGACTGAGCGAATTCAACTGCATGCCTTTCAGGCTCTGCAACGCACCAGGGACCTTCCAGCGGCTGATGGAATGCTGTCTAGGGCACCGAAACTTCGAGACGGTCCTCCATTACCTGGACGACGTGATCGTCTATTCGAAGACCTACGAGGACCATCTCAAACACCTGGCTGAGGTGTTCGAAGCCCTGGCAGGCTATGGCCTGAAGGTGAAACCATCGAAGTGTCACCTGCTGAAACCAAAGGTCCAGTACCTAGGGCACGTGGTAAGCGTGGAAGGAGTAGCCCCCGACCCTGACAAGGTCACGGCAATCAAGAGCTGGCCAAGCCCCTCGAACATCAAAGAGGTGAGACAGTTTCTCGGGTTGGGAGGCTACTACCGAAGGTTCATCCCCAGGTTCACTAAGATGGCAGCTCCTATGCAGGACCTCCTGATCGGACAGTCTAAGTCCAGAAGTCAAAAGCCACCCTTCAAGTGGGGTAAACCGGAAGAGGAGTCCTTCCGCCAGTTGAAGATGGCCCTCACAGGAGATGAGATCCTGGCCTACCCTGATTATGGCCAGCCTTTTATTCTCCACACGGACGCCAGTAATGTGGGACTGGGAGCCGTACTGTCCCAAAATCAACAGGGCAGAGAACGGGTGATCGCGTACGCCAGCCGGAAGCTGAGGCCCACCGAGAGGAACCCGGAGAATTACAGCTCCTTCAAGCTAGAATTCTTGGCGGTGGTGTGGGCCGTGACGGAACGCTTCAAGCATTACCTGGCCTCTGCAAAGTTCACCGTGTACACGGACAACAACCCGTTGACACACCTGGACAATGCAAGGCTGGGTGTCCTGGAACAGCGGTGGCTGGCGCGACTCTCCAATTATGACTTCGTGATCAAGTACCGGGCAGGCAAAACCAATGCCAACGCTGATGCCCTATCGAGAATGCCTCACTTACCTGAAGGTGACAAAGACCCAGAAGAGCTGGAGGAGGTAGAACTCCCTGCGTTTCACCGGTATGGAGCCGCTCAATACTCTCACCGCGTGAAGGAGGAAGATTTAACAACCGTTATGATCAATCCCCTACCTCACCACAGCTGGACCGAGACCCAAGATAGTGTCCCTGCAATCCGCCTGGTGAAAGATCTGCTGACCCAGGAAGACGCCCGCTTAGATCCGGATGCTCCAGAGGAAGCCAAGCAGCTATGGAAAGAGAAGAGCAAGCTGTTCCTCTACGAAGGCAAGCTGTGCAGAAGACTTGTCAACCACCGGACACACGAGCTGACCTAGCAAGTCGTGGTCCCAAGGCGGGATGCAGCTATGGTCCTGGGGGCTTACCATGACAAAGCGGGGCACTTCGGTTGGAAGAAACTGGAGTTCCTGCTAAGAGGACGGTTCTTTTGGGTCGGCATGAGAGGGGCTGTAGAGAAGTGGTGCAGGGACTGTGGCCCTTGTAACTTAAGGAGAAAAGACCGCACCAGCCAGAAGACACCCTTGAAGCCCATCGTCACCCAGCAGCCTCTTGAGCTGGTAGCTCTGGACCACGTCAAATTGGCTCCAAGCCGGTCAGGATACATCTACGCCCTGACAATCGTGGACCACTATTTCCGTTTTCTAGTGGTGGTCCCGGTGAAAGACTTGACAGCCCAAACGGCGGCCAGAGCCTTCCAACAATACTTCTGCCATCCACACGGGTATCCGGAACAGGTCCTGACAGGCCAGGGTCCAGCGTTCGAGGCCGAAATCTTCCAAGAGTTCTGCAACCTCTATGGCTGTAAGAAGATTCGGACAACGCCTTACCACCCACAAACCAACGGGATGTGTGAGAAAATGAACAATATAGTCATTGATCTCCTGAAGACGTTGCCCCTGGAGGAACGCAGCCTGTGGCCAGAAAAACTGCCGGACCTGATAGACTTATACAACCATATCCCGGTGAATGCTACAAACTGCACCCCGGCTTACCTGATGCGAGCCAGACCAGGTAAGCTGCTCGTAGACCTGGAGATGGGAGTCCTAACATCTGAGGACACCTCCCCGGATGCGGACTGGGATACGGAAAGGCAACTGCAGTACAAGAAGGTACAGGAGAGTGTGGAGAAGAGCCTGGCCCAGGTGAGAGAGAGGCAAGAAAAACTCTTCAACCAACACGCCCCTGCTGGCCCCCTGGAACCTGGTGAGCAGCTCCTGAAGCGAAAGAGAAGGCTACATAAGTTGGACGACCAGTGGGAAAGGGAACCCTACACCGTACTGCAGTCTGATCACGACAACCCGAAGGTGTGCGTGATCACCAAGGATGGAGGAGAAACTACTAGTACCGTCTCCAGAGACCACCTAAAAAGGTGCCCCGAGCAACTCCGTATTGCAGAAAAGGATCAAAGTGACCTTGAACCCGCAGAGGACAAGGAAGAAATGATCAGCACCGTTCTTGGAGAGTTCCCTCAGTCCGGGACTCGAATAAACGATGCCATAGTGGTACCCGTCCTGCATTTCCTGCAACCGGCTCAGCAACAACCTACACCAGAGCTGGAAGGTGAAGAGGAGCAAGCAGTTCCAGAGGCAGAAGAGCCTGTACCAGCAGCCCAGGAGAGTCAACCCTCTGCTGACAGTGAGCCTGCCATGCCTGCGGTGAGCCAAAGGACCCGCAGACAGCTGCCTGCCCTACCTGTACACCCAGCTGGTAGCTGTACCCCTAACGCTAGTGGGGAAAGCCAGGTCGGTCTACCACCAGACAGTGGGTTAAGGAGGTCAACCAGGAGCACAAAGGGGCAGATACCCGCTCGCTGGAGAATATAGGATGCACTAGAACTGTAAATAACCCTGTTGCCAAATGTTGAAATGTTTGCCAAGTTACCTGCATGATTATTAATAGTGTATTTCAGTTTCTTGCAGTTACCGTACGGACTCAAAGGTTATGGACTTTTAATAACCGGGACTTTGTATGGACTGCGTACGGAGCCTGACCAAGGAATGAACTAAGACTGTAAAGGACTTGGGCTAGGACAGACCCCCACCTGGTTAAGGCTCCCCGTTGTGTTGGTGATATGGACAGCCGGTCACAGACCACACTGTGACCTTAAGAAGTCAACCTGTGCGTCGTTTGTCTACTAATGTTTTATAGTCATGTATATTATCTTTGTTTACTGTTTAGTCCCGGAGTACTAAATTCTACTAGGGGGGAATGTGTCACCCTGGCCTGGATGCCACAAATATAATAAAGCTGTGTCTGAGAGCAAGGGGGAGGTTCTCTAGTCAGGGGAACATTAGCATGCAATACCTCCTGTCTCAGGCCAGTAGGGGGAGCAGGCTGCCCCTATAAAAGCTGGAACTGGGGGCAGGGTTAGGGAGAACTGGACGACCTGTCTCAGGACTGAGAGGTGTCCCAGAGCAGAGAGAAACAGTTGTGTTGCACCCTAAGAGGACGTGTGGCAGTAGGAGAGCCACAAGCCAGGGACAAGAGGTGAAGTACGCCTGTCCTGGCAGACAAAGAACCAAATTTACCAGACTTTGGTGTCTGAGGCTGTGAGGATTCCACGTCCTGCAGCAGATAACCATTCCGCGGGGGACTGTATGTTCCTTGGCCTAAGAAGCCCGGAGGCTCCGCCACAGCAGAAGGGACCAGCAAAGCCGTACCAGGCCGAGAGTAGAAAGGGACCCACGTTGCAAACCATACGGGCGAGAGGACACGGTGAGCTCGGGAACGTGGGCTGTTACCCTATAAGGAGGAGATAGCCAGAAGGAGCGCAGAGAGCACGGTAGGCCTACACCCTCACCCTGACCAGGGCCAACTTCCCATTTGCTCTCAGACATCCAGGTCCCCTCTTAGCCGGGACTGTTTGTGGGTCAGTTCACCTGTTCTAGTAAAGACCCTGGACTGCAACCTGTTGTCTGTGTGCTCCTTGCTCCTCCAGCACTAACGGTACTGGGACGCCCTACACCATCACCCCCATCCTCCATTATACTGCCCTGGGGCCGCACTCTTCCAGTGGGGAGTCACACTACCCCAGCTGCATACATCATCAGCCCCAGCGGTCTGCCTGGCAGCGGCGGTTCGCACTGACCGCAATCCAAGGGTGGCGTAGTAGGACATACCAACAGCTCATAGCAGACTACCACCGGTCTGACCACCCTGAGCCACGGAACCGTGGTGCCACCACTACCCCCATCGTTTCCCTATTGCCCGGATCCGAGTGCCCCACGACCCAGGGGGCGAGTCATTAGTACACCACCTGAGGCACTAAAGACGTGTTCCGATAATACACTAGCAACAGGGCAAGCTAGCACCTCCAATGCATACTGGCTAAGCTCTAGCTATGTATCCAGCTTACAGACCCAAAACTTGAAGGGGGAAGAGCCGTCTGGGAGTACACTGAGAGGGCAAGACATGTAGTCTGTCACCATCTGACGGAAACGTTGCCTCCTGCTGACTGGAGCCGTCTGTGATGGTGTAGACATTTGTGGCGGCGGGGACACAAAACTTTGCCACATTTGGGCCATACTGGTCTTGCCTTGTGCTGAGGCGCTGCTTCTGCTCCCTCTTTGTGCAGAGCTTCATCCACTGCCTCGACGCACTGAGCTGCTTTGTAAAGCACTAGCAGCACTGCTCTCGGTTGGAATGGAGAACATGATGGAATGCACCAGTGCGTCTTGGTACTCCCGCATTTTACGCTCCCGGTTCAACGGTGTTATGAGGCTTTGTAAGTTGTCCCGGTAGCAAGGATCTAGGAGGGTGGACACACAATAATCAGCCGTGTTGAGAATGTGGGCGATGCGGCGGTCGTTTCTCAGGCACTGCAGCATGAAATCCACCATGTGCTGCAGACTGCCAACTGGCCAAGAAACGCTGTCCCCTGCTTGAGGCGTGATCTCTGCCTGCTCTGCATCACCCCACCCTCGCTCTAGATACTAACTACTAGAGCATTGTGTACTTCCCTCCTCTGGACAGATGTCTTCCTCCTCCATTGACTCCTCCTCATCCTCCTCACAAAGTGTCCCCTGCCTAGGCCTTTGTGAGGAACCACGTTGTGCAGACTGTAGAGAAGCAGATGGCATTTGTGACTCCTCATCCTCCACCTCTTCCAAAACCTCGTCCCTTAGTGCTTGCAGTGTTTTTTCAAGCTGGCTGATAAGGGGGATAGTCATGCTGACTAGTGCATCATCTGCACTCGCCATCCGCGTGGAATAATCGAAGGCACGAAAAACGTGGCAAATGTCCTTCATAGAGGCCCACTCAGTGGTGGTGAAGTGTGAACGGCGTGCACTGCGACTTGTTTGCGCCTGCTGCTGCTGGTACTCCATTACTGCTGCCTGCTGCTCACACAACCTCTCCAACATATGTAACGTTGAATTCCACCTGGTGGGTAGGTCACATATGATGCGATGTTCCGGAAGACATAATCGGCGCTGCAGAGTTGCAATGCGCGATCTTGCATTGCTGGAACACTGCAAGTGAGCGCACTCTATGCGGACCTTGTGAAGCAGTGCATCAAGATCCGGATAGTCCCTCAAAAAACTCTGCACGACCAAGTTGAGCACATGTGCCAGACATGGGATGTGAGTGAGCTTGCCTAGGCCCAGAGCTGCCACCAGATTTCGGCCATTGTCACACACTACCATGCCTGGCTGGAGATTCGCTGGCACAAACCACACGTCGCTCTGCTGCTTGATGGCATTCCAGAGCTCCTGCGCTGTGTGGCTTCGATTCCCCAAAGAAATTAACTTTAATACGGCCTGTTGACGTTTGGCCACGGCTGTGCTCATATCGGTCATCATAACAGGTAACCGTTCACGGGTCAATGTGGAGGTAGACCGTGACGGCTCCAGCTGCGCTGATTCAGAGGAACTGGAGTATGAGGAGGAGTCAATGTGTACAGACTGGATTCCTGCAATCCTTGGAGTTGGCAGAACACGTACAGCGCCACTCTCAAGATCTGTACCCGGCTCCACAACATTTACCCAATGGGCAGTGAGGGAAAGGTATCGTCCCTGTCCATGCTTACTGGTCCACGCATCGGTGGTCAGGTGGACCTTGCTACTGACGGCGTTTTGTAACGCATGTTTAATTTTTCCCTCCACATGCTGTTGCAGGGCAGGGAAGGCTTGCCTGCTGAAATAAAAGCGGCTGGGCACGTTGTATTGTGGGACTGCCAATGCCATAAAGTTACAGAATGTGTTAGTCTCCACCAGCCTGAATGATAGCAATTCAAGGGCCAGTAGTTTAGCAATGCCAGCATTCAGTGCCTGTGCTCGGGGGTGGTTTGCCGAGCATGGGCGCCTTTTCTCCCATGCCTGTGCTAACGATGGCTGTAGACTGGCCTGGGAGTGTGAGGATGACAGGGAAAGTGGTGCTGTGGGTGGAATTACACTGTGTCTCTGTACAACAGTGCCAGAGATTCTTCCATGGCGATCCTGTGAGGAAGCCGAACCAGCTGTGTGTGAGCTGGAGGAAGAGGCTACAACACGAGCTGAAGAGGTGGTAGGTGGCGCTGTAGGTTGGCCTAGGTCTTCAGTGTGTTTTTGTAACTCCACCACGTGCTTGGTCCGCACATGTTTCCACATATTTGTGGTATTGAGGTTGCTGACACTTTTCCCTCTTTTCACCTTCTGATTACACAGCTTGCATTTGACAAAGCAAATGTCATCTGCAACTGTGTCAAAAAAGGACCAGGCACTGCAAGTCTTGGGAGCGCCCATTTTGGATTTTGGAAGAGGCATGCTCCTAATGGGTGCCGAAGTGGAGGCTACAGGCAACCTAGTCTGCCCCTTCTCTCTCCCTCCTTTTTGGGCCGTTAGGGGAATCTCTTCCTCAGAGCTGCTCCCACCACCTTCCTGTCCCTCACGCCATGATGGGTCAAGGACCTCATCATCTACACCACCCTCTTCAAACAACTGCTTCTCCTGGGTAGTCTCGACAGTACAGTACGCACCAGAAAGTAGCACCTGAGTCTCATCATCAAATGCGTACTGAGGTGTGCTGATCATAGGCACTGGCCCACCCGCCTCTTCAGATTCAGAGATACAAAGCTTCATACTACCTCTTCTTCTAATTCTAGAATTCTGCTTGGCTGGCCCCCTCTTTCCAAGCCAAGAGATTCAGAGAACAGAAGTAGACATGGCTCCTGTCCAGGGCTTTCTGACTGCCTGGGCAATTTGGCAGGTGGTGAAGAGACAGATGGGTGCTCTTCAGTGCTCAGGACCTGAGAGGATCTGGAACTAATTGAAGTCGATGCGCTAGCTGCCATCCATCCGACAACGGCTTCAATTTGGTCCTTCCGCAGCAGTGGGGTATGGCTAGCTCCTACAAAGCTGCGCATAAAGGACTGTTCCCTGGTAAAACTGGGGGATGCTGAGTCACTGGTGCCCGCAGCAGGCACAGAATCCCCACGTCCTCTCCCTGCAGGCACAGAATCCTCACGTCCTCTCCCTGCAGAAACTCCACGCCCACGACCACATGCCTTACTCCCTGCCTTCTTCATCTTGGTAGACTGATAAAGATAGGCAGAAAAGTACTAAGGGCTTAGTGTGCTTATTCCTGAACAGCTGCTAACAGGTATAAGAAACACTAATTTTATAAAGTGTGGACTAGACTTTAATATGAGCTAATGTGGCCTACACAACTGTAAAGTGGAGTGTTTGGTGAACTTTATTTAGTTTTTTTTTGTCACAAAAAGACACTGGATGTGCCTAAAGATGTAATAACGATAGTATCACAAACTTTTTGTAGCTATTACAATGTAGGAAGGTAACCTACAATGCAATAGATGAGGCTACAAAAAATAGGCTAATACTAATCTGGCTGGGGCTGCAGGACACAAGGCTGCAGAAAGGCTCCTCTATCTACTCCTATATAGTGTGTTTGGAACCAATTTAGCTGAATACGGATGAAACCACCACACTAATAGGAGAAATCAGGAAAAATGATCAATTAGCAAAAAAGGACAATGTATGAGGCAGTGACACACACTGAGTGCACTACAACCAGACGTGGCTGAAGCACACACTACAGGGTGAGCTGCACTCACACACAGAGACCTTGCAGACAGTGGTGAACAGCACAGAGAACTGTGCACTAGCGCTGCAAGGCACAGCGATTTATAAAGTAGCTTGGGTAAAGCAGAATAGACCAAATAGGTAGCTAAAACTGTCCCTCAGAACAACAGCGTCCTATCCCTAACTGAATTCACAGCAGAGTGAGCTCAAAATGGCGGCGGCGGCTTTTATAGTGCATCATGACATCATTTCAGCAGCCAATCACAGCCATGCCATTAGTTAACATGCCTACATGCCTAACAGGATGTGCCCACACTTCTTAGGATCCTCATTGGCTGAATAAAATGAAACTGGCTCATTGCATTATGGGAACTTCCGAATCCGGTATACGATATTGTAAAAGTATCGGAACTCAGTAACGGAATTCGATTACCGCGAATATCGGTCGATACCCGATATTTCAGTATCGGAATGCTCAACACTAGTCCTTACATTTTCAGGAGGCATTAAAGAGGAAGTGCAGAAAGTAGAGTTCTTACATTTACAGGAGGGATTACAGAGGAAGTGCATGAAGTAAAATTCTTACATTTCCAGGAGGGATTACAGAGGAAATGCATAAAGTAAAGTTCTTACATTTCCAGGGGGAATTAAAGAGGAAGTGCAGAAAGTAGAGTCCTTACATTTCCAGGAGGGATTACAGAGGAAGTGCATAAAGTAAAGTTCTTACATTTCCAGGAGGGATTACAGAGGAAGTGCACGAAGTAGAGTCCTTACATTTCCAAGAGGATTTACAGTGAAAGTGCATAAAGTAAAGTTCTTACATTTCCAGGGGGAATTAAAGAGGAAGTGCAGAAAGTAGAGTCCTTACATTTAAAGGAGGGATTACAGAGGAAGTGCATAAAGTAAAGTTCTTACATTTCCAGGGGGAATTAAAGAGGAAGTGCAGAAAGTAGAGTCCTTACATTTCCAGGAGGGATTACAGAGGAAGTGCATAAAGTAAAGTTCTTACATTTCCAGGAGGGATTACAGAGGAAGTGCACAAAGTAAAGTTCTTACATTTCCAGGAGGATTTACAGAGGAAGTGCATAAAGTAAAGTTCTTACACTTCCAGGTGGAATTAAAGAGGAAGTGCAGAAAGTAGAGTTCTTACATTTCCAGGAGGGTTTACACAGGAAGTGCATAAAGTAAAGTTCTTACATTTCCAGGAGGGATTACAGAGGAAGTGCATAAAGTAAAGTTCTTACATTTCCAGGAGGGATTACAGAGGAAGTGCATAAAGTAAAGTTCTTACATTTCCAGGAGGATTTACAAAGGAAGTGCATAAAGTAAAGTTCTTGCATTTCCAGGAGGGATTACAGAGGAAGTGCATAAAGTAAAATTCTTACATTTCCAGGAGGATTTACAGAGGAAGTGCAGAAAGTGGAGTTCTTACATTTCCAGGAGGGATTACAGGGGATGTGCACAAAGTAGAGTTCTTACATTTCCAGGAGGATTTACAGAGGAAGTGCATAAAGTAAAATTCTTACATTTCCAGGAGGATTTACAGAGGAAGTGCACAAAGTAAAATTCTTAGATTTCCAGGAGGGATTACACAGGAAGTGCATAAAGTAAAATTCTTACATTTCCAAGAGGGATTACAGAGGAAGTGCATCAAGTAAAGTTCTTACATTTCCGGGGGAAATTAAAGAGGAAGTGCAGAAAGTAGAGTCCTTACATTTCCAGGAGGGATTACAGAGGAAGTGCACAAAGTAGAGTCCTTACATTTCCAGGAGGATTTACAGAGGAAGTGCATAAAGTAAAGTTCTTACATTTCCAGGGGGAATTAAAGAGGAAGTGCAGAAAGTAGAGTCCTTACATTTCCAGGAGGGATTACAGGGGATGTGCACAAAGTAGAGTTCTTACATTTCCAGGAGGACTTACAGAGGAAGTGAATAAAGTAAAATTCTTACATTTCCAGGAGGAATTGTAGAGGAAATGCACAAGGTAGAGTTCTTACATTTCCAGGAGGGATTACAGAGGAAGTGCATAAAGTAAAGTTCTTACATTTCCAGGAGGGATTACAGAGGAAGTGCAGAAAGTAAAGTTCTTACATTTCCAGGAGGATTTACAGAGGAAGTGCAGAAAGTAGAGTCCTTACATTTCCAGGAGGGATTACAAAGGAAGTGCATAAAGTAAAGTTCTTACATTTCCAGGAGGGATTACAGAGGAAGTGCACAAAGTAAAGTTCTTACATTTCCAGGAGGATTTACAGAGGAAGTGCATAAAGTAAAGTTCTTACACTTCCAGGTGGAATTAAAGAGGAAGTGCATAAAGTAGATTTCTTACATTTCCAGGAGGGATTACAAAGGAAGTGCAGAAAGTAGAGTTCTTACATTTCCAGGAGGGTTTACAGAGGAAGTGCATAAAGTAAAGTTCTTACTTTTCCAGGAGGGATTACAGAGGAAGTGCATGAAGTAAAGTTCTTACATTTCCAGGAGGGATTACAGAGGAAGTGCATAAAGTAAAGTTCTTACATTTCCAGGAGGATTTACAGAGGAAGTGCATAAAGTAAAGTTCTTGCATTTCCAGGAGGGATTACAGAGGAAGTGCATAAAGTAAAATTCTTACATTTCCAGGAGGATTTACAGAGGAAGTGCAGAAAGTGGAGTTCTTACATTTCCAGGAGGGATTACAGGGGATGTGCACAAAGTAGAGTTCTTACATTTCCAGGAGGATTTACAGAGGAAGTGCATAAAGTAAAATTCTTACATTTCCAGGAGGATTTACAGAGGAAGTGCACAAAGTAAAATTCTTACATTTCCAGGAGGGATTACACAGGAAGTGCATAAAGTAAAATGCTTACATTTCCAAGAGGGATTACAGAGGAAGTGCATCAAGTAAAGTTCTTACATTTCCGGGGGAAATTAAAGAGGAAGTGCAGAAAGTAGAGTCCTTACATTTCCAGGAGGGATTACAGAGGAAGTGCACAAAGTAGAGTCCTTACATTTCCAGGAGGATTTACAGAGGAAGTGCATAAAGTAAAGTTCTTACATTTCCAGGGGGAATTAAAGAGGAAGTGCAGAAAGTAGAGTCCTTACATTTCCAGGAGGGATTACAGGGGATGTGCACAAAGGAGAGTTCTTACATTTCCAGGAGGATTTACAGAGGAAGTGCATAAAGTAAAATTCTTACATTTCCAGGAGGATTTACAGAGGAAGTGCATAAAGTAAAGTTCTTTCCTTTCCAGGGGGAATTAAAGAGGAAGTGCAGAAAGTAGAGTCCTTACATTTCCAGGAGGATTTACATAGGAAGTGCATAAAGAAAAGTTCTTACATTTCCAGGAGGGATTACAGAGAAAGTGCATAAAGTAAAGATCTTACATTTACAGGAGGGATTAGAGAGGAAGTGCAGAAAGTAGGGTCCTTACATTTCCAGGAGGATTTACAGAGGAAGTGCATAAAGTAAAATTCTTACATTTCCAGAAGGATTTACATAGGAAGTGCATAAAGAAAAGTTCTTACATTTCCAGGAGGGATTACAGAGAAAGTGCATGAAGTAGAGTCCATACAATTCCAGGAGGATTTACAGAGGAAGTGCATGAAGTAAAATTCTTACATTTCCAGGAGGGATTACAGAGGAAGTGCATAAAGTAAAGTTCTTAGATTTCCAGGAGGAATTATAGAGGAAATGCACAAAGTAGAGTTCTTACATTTCCAGGAGGGATTACAGAGGAAGTGCATAAAGTAAAGTTCTTACATTTCCAGGAGCGATTACAGAGGAAGTGCATGAAGTAAAGTTATTACATTTCCAGGAGGATTTACAGAGGAAATGCAGAAAGTAGAGTCCATACATTTCCAGGAGGGATTACAGGGGATGTGCATATAGCAAAGTTCTTACATTTCCAGGGGGAATAAAAGAGGAAGTGCAGAACGTAGAGTTCTTACATTTCCAGGAGGGATTACAGAGGAAGTGCATGAAGTAAAGTTCTTACATTTCCAGGGGGAATTAAAGAGGAAGTGCAGAAAGTAGAGTTCTTACATTTCCAGGATGGATTACAGGGGATGTGCACAAAGTAGAATTCTTACATTTCCAGGAGGATTTACAGAGGAAGTGTATAAACTAAAATTCTTACATTTCCAGGAGGGATTACAGAGGAAGTGCATAAAGTAAAGTTCTTACATTTCCAGGGGGAATTAAAGAGGAAGTACAGAAAGTAGAGTCCTTACATTTCCAGGAGGGATTACAGAGGAAGTGCATAAAGTAAAGTTCTTACATTTCCAGGAGGGATTACAGAGGAAGTGCACAAAGTAAAGTTCTTACATTTCCAGGAGGATTTACAGAGGAAGTGCATAAAGTAAAGTTCTTACACTTCCAGGTGGAATTAAAGAGGAAGTGCAGAAAGTAGAGTTCTTACATTTCCAGGAGGGTTTACACAGGAAATGCATAAAGTAAAGTTCTTACATTTCCAGGAGGGATTACAGAGGAAGTGCATAAAGTAAAGTTCTTACATTTCCAGGAGGGATTACAGAGGAAGTGCATAAAGTAAAGTTCTTACATTTCCAGGAGGGATTACAGAGGAAGTGCATAAAGTAAAGTTCTTACATTTCCAGGAGGATTTACAGAGGAAGTGCATAAAGTAAAGTTGTTGCATTTCCAGGAGGGATTACAGAGGAAGTGCATAAAGTAAAATTCTTACATTTCCAGGAGGATTTACAGAGGAAGTGCAGAAAGTGGAGTTCTTACATTTCCAGGAGGGATTACAGGGGATGTGCACAAAGTAGAGTTCTTACATTTCCAGGAGGATTTACAGAGGAAGTGCATAAAGTAAAATTCTTACATTTCCAGGAGGATTTACAGAGGAAGTGCACAAAGTAAAATTCTTACATTTCCAGGAGGGATTACACAGGAAGTGCATAAAGTAAAATTCTTACATTTCCAAGAGGGATTACAGAGGAAGTGCATCAAGTAAAGTTCTTACAATTCCGGGGGAAATTAAAGAGGAAGTGCAGAAAGTAGAGTCCTTACATTTCCAGGAGGTATTACAGAGGAAGTGCACAAAGTAGAGTCCTTACATTTCCAGGAGGATTTACAGAGGAAGTGCATAAAGTAAAGTTCTTACATTTCCAGGGGGAATTAAAGAGGAAGTGCAGAAAGTAGAGTCCTTACATTTCCAGGAGGGATTACAGGGGATGTGCACAAAGTAGAGTTCTTACATTTCCAGGAGGATTTACAGAGGAAGTGCATAAAGTAAAATTCTTACATTTCCAGGAGGATTTACAGAGGAAGTGCATAAAGTAAAGTTCTTTCCTTTCCAGGGGGAATTAAAGAGGAAGTGCAGAAAGTAGAGTCCTTACATTTCCAGGAGGGATTACACAGGAAGGGCATAAAGTAAAGTTCTTACATTTCCAGGAGGATTTACAGAAGAAATGCAGAAAGTAGAGTTCTTACATTTCCAGGAGGATTTACAGAGGAAGTGCATAAAGTAAAATTCTTACATTTCCAGGAGGGATTACAGAGGAAGTGCATAAAGTAAAGTTCTTACATTTCCAGGGGGAATTAAAGAGGAAGTGCAGAAAGTAGAGTCCTTACATTTCCAGGAGGGATTACAGGGGATGTGCACAAAGTAGAGTCCTTACATTTCCAGGAGGATATACAGAGGAAGTGCATAAAGTAAAGTTCTTACATTAACAGGAGGGATTACAGAGGAAGTGCATAAAGTAAAGTTCTTACATTTCCAGGAGGGATTACAGAGAAAGTGCATAAAGTAAAGTTCTTACATTTCCAGGAGGATTTACAGAGGAAGTGCATAAAGTAAAGTTCTTGCATTTCCAGGAGGGATTACAGAGGAAGTGCATAAAGTAAAATTCTTACATTTCCAGGAGGATTTACAGAGGAAGTGCATAAAGTAAAGTTCTTACATTTCCAGGAGGGATTACACAGGAAGGGCATAAAGTAAAGTTCTTACATTTCCAGGAGGATTTACAGAGGAAATGCAGAAAGTAGAGTTCTTACATTTCCAGGAGGATTTACAGAGGAAGTGCATAAAGTAAAATTCTTACATTTCCAGGAGGGATTACAGAGGAAGTGCATAAAGTAAAACTCTTACATTTCCAGGAGGGATAACACAGGAAGTGCATAAAGTACAGTTCTTACATTTCCAGGAGGGATTAAAGAGGAAATGCACAAAGTAGAGTTCTTACATTTCCAGGAGGAATTACAGAGGAAGTGCACAAAGTAAAGTTCTTACATTTCCAGGAGTAATTAAAGAGGAAGTGCACAAAGTAGAGTCCTTACATTTCCAGGAGGATTTACAGAGGAAGTGCACAAAGTAAAGTGCTTACATTTCCAGGAGGGATTACAGAGGAAGTGCATATAGTAAAGTTCTTACATTTCCATGAGGAAGTAAAGAGGAAGTGCAGAAAGTAGAGTCCTTACATTTCTAGGAGTAATTATAGAGGAAATTTACAAAGTAGAGTTCTTACATTTCCAGGAGGATTTACAGAGGAAGTGCATAAAGTAAAGTTCTTACATTTCCAGGGGGAACTAAAGAGGAAGTGCAGAAAGTAGAGTCCTTACATTTCCAGGAGGGAGTACAGGGGATTTGCACAAAGTTGAGTCCTTACATTTCCAGGAGGGATTACAGAGGATGTGCAAAAAGTAAAGTTCTTACATTTCCAGGAGGGATTACAGAGGAAGTGCACAAAGTAGAGTCCTTACATTTCCAGGAGGATTTACAGAGGAAGTGCATAAGGTAAAGTTCTTACATTTCCAGGGGGAATTAAAGAGGAAGTGCATAAGGTAAAGTTCTTACATTTCCAGGGGGAATTAAAGAGGAAGTGCAGAAAGTAGAGTCCTTTCATTTCCAGGATGGATTACAGGGGATGTGCACAAAGTAGAATTCTTACATTTCCAGGAGGATTTACAGAGGAAGTGTATAAACTAAAGTTCTTACATTTCCAGGAGGGATTACAGAGGAAGTGCATAAAGTAGAGTTCTTACATTTCCAGGAGGGATTACAGAGGAAGTGCATAAAGTAAAGTTCTTACATTTCCAGGAGGGATTACAGAGGAAGTGCATAAAGTAGAGTTCTTACATTTCCAGGAGGATTTACAGAGGAAATGCAGAAAGTAGAGTCCATACATTTCCAGGAGGGATTACAGGGGATGTGCACAAAGTAGAGTTCTTAAATTTTCAGGAGGATTTACAGAGGAAGTGCATAAAGTAAAATTCTTACATTTCCAGGTATGATTACAGAGGAAGTGCATAAAGTAGAGTTCTTACATTTCCAGGATGGATTACAGGGGATGTGCACAAAGTAGAATTCTTACATTTCCAGGAGGATTTACAGAGGAAGCGTATAAACTAAAATTCTTACATTTCCAGGAGGGATTACAGAGGAAGTGCATAAAGTAAAGTCCTTACATTTCCAGGGGGAATTAAAGAGGAAGTACAGAAAGTAGAGTTCTTACATTTCCAGGAGGATTTACAGGGGATGTGCTCAAAGTAGAGTTCTTACATTTCCAAGAGGATTTACAGAGGAAGTGCATAAAGTAAAATTCTTACATTTTCAGGAGGGATTACAGAGGAAGTGGATAAAGTAAAGTTCTTACATTTCCAGGACGGATTACAGAGGAAGTGCATAAAGTAGAGTTCTTACATTTCCAGGAGGATTTACAGAGGACGTGCATAAAGTAAAATTCTTACATTTCCAGGAGGGATTACAGAGGAAGTGCATGAAGTAAAATTCTTACATTTTCAGGAGGGATTACAGAGGAAGTGCATAAAGTAAAGTTCTTACAATTCCAGGGGGAATTAAAAAGGAAGAGCAGAAAGTAGAGTCCTTACATTTCCAGGAGGGATTACAGAGGAGGTGCATAAAGTAAAGTTCTTATATTTCCAGGAGTAATTATAGAGGAAATGTACAAAGTAGAGTTCTTACATTTCCAGGAGGATTTACAGAGGAAGTGCAGAAAGTAGAGTCCTTTCATTTCCAGGAGGGATTACAGGGGATTTGCACAAAGTAGAGTTCTTACATTTCCAGGAGGGATTACAGAGGATGTGCAAAAAGTAAAGTTCTTACATTTCCAGGAGGGATTACAGAGTAAGTGCACAAAGTAGAGTCCTTACATTTCCAGGAGGATTTACAGAGGAAGTGCATAAGGTAAAGTTCTTACATTTCCAGGGGGAATTAAAGAGGAAGTGCAGAAAGTAGAGTCCTTACATTTACAGGATGGATTACAGGGGATGTGCACAAAGTAGAATTCTTACATTTCCAGGAGGATTTACAGAGGAAGTGTATAAACTAAAATTCTTACATTTCCAGGAGGGATTACAGAGGAAGTGCATAAAGTAAAGTCCTTACATTTCCAGGGGGAATTAAAGAGGAAGTGCATAAAGTAGAGTTCTTACATTTCCAGGAGGATTTACAGAGGAAGTGCATAAAGTAAAGTTCTTACATTTCCAGGAGGGATTACAGAGGAAGTGCATAAAGTAGAGTTCTTACATTTCCAGGAGGGATTACAGAGGAAGTGCATAAAGTAAAGTCCTTACATTTCCAGGAGGGATTACAGAGGAAGTGCATAAAGTAAAGTTCTTACATTTCCAGGAGGATTTACAGAGGAAGTGCAGAAAGGAGAGTCCTTACATTTCCAGGAGGGATTACAGGGAATGTGCACAAAGTAGAGCTCTTACATTTCCAGGAGGGATTACAGAGGAAGTGCATAAAGTAAAATTCTTACGTTTTCAGGAGGGATTACAGAGGAAGTGCATAACGTAAAATTCTTACATTTCCAGGAGGGATTACAGAGGAAGTGCATAAAGTAAAATTCTTACATTTCCAGGAGGATTTACAGAGGAAGTGCAGAAAGTAGAGTCCTTACATTTCCAGGAGGGATTACAGAGGAAGTGCATAAAGTAAAGTTCTTACATTTCCAGGGGGAATTAAAGAGGAAGTGCAGAAAGTAGAGTTCTTACATTTCCAGGAGGATTTACAGAGGAAGTGCATAAAGTAAATTTCTTACATTTCCAGGGGGAATTAAAGAGGAAGTGCAGAAAGTAGAGTCCTTACATTTCCAGGAGGGATTACAGAGGATGTGCAAAAAGTAAAGTTCTTACATTTCCAGGAGGGATAACAGATGAAGTGCACAAAGTAGAGTTCTTACATTTCCAGGGGGAATTAAAGAGGAAGTGCATAAAGTAAAGTTCTTACATTTCCAGGAGGGATTACAGAGGAAGTGCATAAAGTAGAGTTCTTACATTTCCAGGGGGGATTACAGAGGAAGTGCATAAAGTAAAGTTCTTACATTTCCAGGAGGGATTACAGAGGAAGTGCATAAAGTAAAGTTCTTACATTTCCAGGAGGATTTACAGAGGAAATGCAGAAAGTAGAGTCCTTACATTTCCAGGAGGGATTACAGGGGACGTGCACAAAGTAGAGTTCTTACATTTTCAGGAGGATTTACAGAGGAAGTGCATAACGTAAAGTTCTTACATTTCCAGGTGTGATTACAGAGGAAGTGCATAAAGTAGAGTTCTTACATTTCCAGGATGGATTACAGGGGATGTGCACAAAGTAGAATTCTTACATTTCCAGGAGGATTTACAGAGGAAGCGTATAAACTAAAATTCTTACATTTCCAGGAGGGATTACAGAGGAAGTGCAAAAAGTAAAGTCCTTACATTTCCAGGGGGAATTAAAGAGGAAGTACAGAAATTAGAGTTCTTACATTTCCAGGAGGATTTAAAGGGGATGTGCTCAAAGTAGAGTTCTTACATTTCCAAGAGGATTTACAGAGGAAGTGCATAAAGTAAAATTCTTACATTTTCAGGAGGGATTACAGAGGAAGTGGATAGAGTAAAGTTCTTACATTTCCAGGGGGAATTACAGAGGAAGTGCAGAAAGTAGATTGCTTACATATCCAGGAGTATTTACAGAGGAAGTGCATAAAGTAGAGTTCTTACATTTCCAGGAGGGATTACAGAGGAAGTGCATAAAGTAGAGTTCTTACATTTCTAGGAGGATTTACAGAGGAAGTGCATAAAGTAAAATTCTTACATTTCCAGGAGGGATTACAGAGGAAGTGCATAAAGTAAAATTCTTACATTTTCAGGAGGGATTACAGAGGAAGTGCATAAAGTAAAGTTCTTACAATTCCAGGGGGAATTAAAGAGGAAGAGCAGAAAGTAGAGTCCTTACATTTCCAGGAGGGATTACAGAGGAGGTGCATAAAGTAAAGTTCTTATATTTCCAGGAGTAATTATAGAGGAAATGTACAAAGTAGAGTTCTTACATTTCCAGGAGGATTTACAGAGGAAGTGCAGAAAGTACAGTCCTTTTATTTCCAGGAGGGATTACAGGGGATTTGCACAAAGTAGAGTTCTTACATTTCCAGGAGGGATTACAGAGAATGTGCAAAAAGTAAAGTCCTTACATTTCCAGGAGGGATTACAGAGGAAGTGCATAAAGTAAAGTGCTTACATTTCCAGGAGGATTTACAGAGTAAGTGCAGAAATTAGAGTCCTTACATTTCGAGGAGAGATTACAGGGGATGTGCACAAAGTAGAGCTCTTACATTTCCAGGAGGGATTACAGAGGAAGTGCATAAAGTAAAATTCTTATGTTTCCAGGAGGGATTACAGAGGAAGTGCATAAAGTAAAATTCTTACATTTCCAGGAGGGATTACAGAGGAAGTGCATGAAGTAAAATTCTTACATTTCCAGGAGGATTTACAGAGGAAGTGCAGAAAGTAGAGTCCTTACATTTCAAGGAGGGATTACAGAGGAAGTGCATAAAGTAAAGTTCTTACATTTCCAGGGGGAATTAAAGAGGAAGTGCAGAAAGTAGAGTTCTTACATTTCCAGGAGGATTTACAGAGGAAGTGCATAAAGTAAAGTTCTTACATTTCCAGGGGGAATTAAAGAGGAAGTGCAGAAAGTAGAGTTCTTACATTTTCAGGAGGATTTACAGAGGAAGTGCATAAAGTACAATTCTTACATTTCCAGGTGTGATTACAGAGGAAGTGCATAAAGTAGAGTTCTTACATTTCCAGGATGGATTACAGGGGAAGTGCACAAAGTAGAATTCTTACATTTCCAGGAGGATTTACAGAGGAAGTGCAGAAAGTAGAGTCCTTTCATTTCCAGGAGGGATTACAGGGGATTTGCACAAAGTAGAGTTCTTACATTTCCAGGAGGGATTACAGAGGATGTGCAAAAAGTAAAGTTCTTACATTTCCAGGAGGGATTACAGAGGAAGTGCACAAATTAGAGTCCTTACATTTCCAGGAGGATTTACAGAGGAAGTGCATAAGGCAAAGTTCTTACATTTCCAGGGGGAATTAAAGAGGAAGTGCAGTAAGTAGAGTCCTTACATTTCCAGGATGGATTACAGGGGATGTGCACAAAGTAGAATTCTTACATTTCCAGGAGGATTTACAGAGGAAGTGTATAAACTAAAATTCTTACATTTCCAGGAGGGATTACAGAAGAATTGTATAAAGTAAAGTCCTTACATTTCCAGGGAGAATTAAAGAGGAAGTGCATAAAGTCCAGTTCTTACATTTCCAGGAGGATTTACAGAGGAAGTGCATAAAGTAAAGTTCTTACATTTCCAGGAGGGATTACAGAGGAAGTGCATAAAGTAGAGTTCTTACATTTCCAGGAGGGATTACAGAGGAAGTGCATGAAGTAAAGTCCTTACATTTCCAGGAGGGATTACAGAGGAAGTGCATAAAGTAAAGTTCTTACATTTCCAGGAGGATTTACAGAGGAAGTGCATAAAGTAAAGTTCTTACATTTCCAGGAGGGATTACAGAGGAAGTGCATAAAGTAGAGTTCTTACATTTCCAGGAGGGATTACAGAGGAAGTGCATAAAGTAAAGTCCTTACATTTCCAGGAGGATTTACAGAGGAAGTGCAGAAAGTAGAGTCCTTACATTTCGAGGAGGGATTACAGGGGATGTGTACAAAGTAGAGCTCTTACATTTCCAGGAGGGATTACAGAGGAAGTGCAAAAAGTAAAATTCTTACATTTCCAGGAGGGATTACAGAGGAAGTGCATAAAGTAAAATTCTTACATTTCCAGGAGGATTTACAGAGGAAGTGCAGAAAGTAGAGTCCTTACATTTCCAGGAGGGATTACAGAGGAAGTGCATAAAGTAAAGTTCTTACATTTCCAGGGGGAATTAAAGAGGAAGTGCAGAAAGTAGAGTTCTTACATTTCCAGGAGGATTTACAGAGGAAGTGCATAAAGTAAAGTTCTTACATTTCCAGGTGGAATTAAAGAGGAAGTGCAGAAAGTAGAGTCCTTACATTTCCAGGAGGGATTACAGGGGATTTGCACAAAGTAGAGTTCTTACATTTCCAGGAGGGATTACAGAGGATGTGCAAAAAGTAAAGTTCTTACATTTCCAGGAGGGATTACAGAGGAAGTGCACAAAGTAGAGTCCTTACATTTCCAGGAGGATTTACAGAGGAAGTGCATAAGGTAAAGTTCTTACATTTCCAGGAGGGATTACAGAGGAAGTGCATAAAGTAAAGTTCTTACATTTCCAGGGGAATTAAAGAGGAAGTGCAGAAAGTAAAGTTCTTACATTTCCAGGAGGGATAACAGATGAAGTGCACAAAGTAGAGTTCTTACATTTCCAGGAGCAATTATAGAGGAAGTGCATAAAGTAAAGTTCTTACATTTCCAGGAGGGATAACAGATGAAGTGCACAAAGTAGAGTTCTTACATTTCCAGGGGGAATTAAAGAGGAAGTGCATAAAGTAAAGTTCTTACATTTCCAGGAGGATTTACAGAGGAAATGCAGAAAGTAGAGTTCTTACATTTCCAGGAGGATTTACAGAGGAAGTGCATAAAGTAAAGTTCTTACATTTCCAGGAGGGATTACAGAGGAAGTGCCTAAAGTAAAATTCTTACATTTCCAGGAGGGATTACACAGGAAGTGCATAAAGTAGAGTTCTTACATTTCCAGGAGGATTTACAGAGGAAGTGCATAAAGTAAAATTCTTACATTTCCAGGAGGGATTACAGAGGAAGTGCATGAAGTAAAATTCTTACATTTCCAGGAGGATATACAGAGGAAGTGCAGAAAGTAGAGTCCTTACATTTCCAGGAGGGATTACAGAGGAAGTGCATAAAGTAAAGTTCTTACATTTCCAGGGGGAATTAAAGAGGAAGTGCAGAAAGTAGAGTTCTTACATTTCCAGGAGGATTTACAGAGGAAGTGCATAAAGTAAAGTTCTTACATTTCCAGGGGGAATTAAAGAGGAAGTGCAGAAAGTAGAGTCCTTACATTTCCAGGAGGGATTACAAGGGATTTGCACAAAGTAGAGTTCTTACATTTCCAGGAGGGATTATAGAGGATGTGCAAAAAGTAAAGTTCTTACATTTCCAGGAGGGATTACAGAGGAAGTGTACAAAGTAAAGTTCTTACATTTCCAGGAGGGATTACAGAGGAAGTGCAGAAAGTAGAGTCCTTACATTTCCAGGATGGATTATAGGGGATGTGCACCAAGTAGAATTCTTACATTTCCAGGAGGATTTACAGAGGAAGTGTATAAACTAAAATTCTTACATTTCCAGGAGGGATTACAGAGGAAGTGCATAAAGTAAAGTTCTTACATTTCCAGGAGGCATTACAGAGGAAGTGCATAAAGTAGAGTTCTTACATTTCCAGGAGGGATTACAGAGGAAGAGCATAAAGTAGAGTTCTTATATTTCCAGGAGGAATTACAGAGGAAGTGCACAAAGTAAAGTTCTTACATTTCCAGGAGTAATTAAAGAGGAAGTGCACAAAGTAGAGTCCTTACATTTCCAGGAGGATTTACAGAGGAAGTGCACAAAGTAAAGTTCTTACATTTCCAGGAGGATTTACAGAGGAAGTGCATAAAGTAAAGTTCTTACATTTCCAGGGGGAATTAAAGAGGAAATGCACAAAGTAGAGTTCTTACATTTCCAGGAGGATTTACAGAGGAAGTGCAGAAAGTAGAGTTCTTACATTTCCAGGAGGATTTACAGAGGAAGTGCAGAAAGTAGAGTCCTTACATTTCCAGGAGGGATTACAGAGGAAGTGCAAAAAGTAAAGTTCTTACATTTCCAGGGGGAATTAAAGAGGAAGTGCAGAAAGTAGAGTCCTTACATTTCCAGGAGGGATTACAGGGGATTTGCACAAAGTAGAGTTCTTACATTTCCAGGAGGATTTACAGAGGAAGTACAGAAAGTAGAGTTCTTACATTTCCAGGAGGATTTACAGGGGATGTGCTCAAAGTAGAGTTCTTACATTTCCAAGAGGATTTACAGAGGAAGTGCATAAAGTAAAATTCTAACATTTTCAGGAGGGATTACAGAGGAAGTGGATAAAGTAAAGTTCTTACATTTCCAGGGGGAATTAAAGAGGAAGTGCAGAAAGTAGATTCCTTACATATCCAGGAGTATTTACAGAGGATGTGCATAAAGTAGAGTTCTTACATTTCCAGGAGGGATTACAGAGGAAGTGCATAAAGTAGAGTTCTTACATTTCCAGGAGGATTTACAGAGGAAGTGCATAAAGTAAAATTCTTACATTTCCAGGAGGGATTACAGAGGAAGTGCATAAAGTAAAATTCTTACATTTTCAGGAGGGATTACAGAGGAAGTGCATAAAGTAAAGTTCTTACAATTCCAGGAGGATTTACAGAGGAAGTGCAGAAAGTAGAGTTCTTTCATTTCCAGGAGGGATTACAGGGGATTTGCACAAAGTAGAGTTCTTACATTTCCAGGAGGGATTACAGAGGATGTGCAAAAAGTAAAGTTCTTACATTTCCAGGAGGGATTACAGAGGAAGTGAACAAAGTAGAGTCCTTACATTTCCAGGAGGATTTACAGAGGAAGTGCATAAGGTAAAGTTCTTACATTTCCAGGGGGAATTAAAGAGGAAGTGCAGAAAGTAGAGTCCTTACATTTCCAGGATGGATTACAGGGGATGTGCACAAAGTAGAATTCTTACATTTCCAGGAGGATTGACAGAGGAAGTGTATAAACTAAAATTCTTACATTTCCAGGAGGGATTACAGAGGAAGTGCATAAAGTAAAGTCCTTACATTTCCAGGGGGAATTAAAGAGGAAGTGCATAAAGTAGAGTTCTTACATTTCCAGGAGGATTTACAGAGGAAGTGCATAAAGTAAAGTTCTTACATTTCCAGGAGGGATTACAGAGGAAGTGCATAAAGTAGAGTTCTAACATTTCCAGGAGGGATTACAGAGGAAGTGCATAAAGTAAAGTCCATACATTTCCAGGAGGGATTACAGAGGAAGTGCATAAAGTAAAGTTCTTACATTTCCAGGAGGATTTACAGAGGAAGTGCAGAAAGTAGAGTCCTTACATTTCGAGGAGGGATTACAGGGGATGTGCACAAAGTAGAGCTCTTACATTTCCAGGAGGGATTACAGAGGAAGTGCATAATGTAAAATTCTTACGTTTCCATGAGGGATTACAGAGGAAGTGCATAAAGTAAAATTCTTATATTTCCAGGAGGATTTACAGAGGAAGTGCAGAAAGTAGAGTCCTTACATTTCCAGGAGGGATTACAGAGGAAGTGCATAAAGTAAAGTTCTTACATTTCCAGGGGGAATTAAAGAGGAAGTGCAGAAAGTAGAGTTCTTACATTTCCAGGAGGATTTACAGAGGAAGTGCATAAAGTAAAGTTCTTACATTTCCAGGGGGAATTAAAGAGGAAGTGCAGAAAGTAGAGTCCTTACATTTCCATGCAGGGATTACAGGGGATTTGCACAAAGTAGAGTTCTTACATTTCCAGGAGAGATTACAGAGCATGGGCAAAAAGTAAAGTTCTTACATTTCCAGGAGGGATTACAGAGGAAGTGCATAAAGTAGAGTTCTTACATTTCCAGGAGGGATTACAGAGGAAGTGCATAAAGTAAAGTTCTTACATTTCCAGGAGGGATTACAGAGGAAGTGCATAAAGTAAAGTTCTTACATTTCCAGGAGGATTTACAGAGGAAATGCAGAAAGTAGAGTCCATACATTTCCAGGAGGGATTACAGGGGATGTGCACAAAGTAGATTTCTTACATTTTCAGGAGGATTTACAGAGGAAGTGCATAAAGTAAAATTCTTACATTTCCAGGTGTGATTACAGAGGAAGTGCATAAAGTAGAGTTCTTACATTTCCAGGATGGATTACAGGGGATGTGCACAAAGTAAAGTCCTTACATTTCCAGGAGGGATTACAGAGGAAGTGCATAAAGTAAAGTTCTTACATTTCCAGGAGGATTTACAGAGGAAGTGCAGAAAGGAGAGTCCTTACATTTCCAGGAGGGATTACAGGGAATGTGCACAAAGTAGAGCTCTTACATTTCCAGGAGGGATTACAGAGGAAGTGCATAAAGTAAAATTCTTACGTTTTCAGGAGGGATTACAGAGGAAGTGCATAACGTAAAATTCTTACATTTCCAGGAGGGATTACAGAGGAAGTGCATAAAGTAAAATTCTTACATTTCCAGGAGGATTTACAGAGGAAGTGCAGAAAGTAGAGTCCTTACATTTCCAGGAGGGATTACAGAGGAAGTGCATAAAGTAAAGTTCTTACATTTCCAGGGGGAATTAAAGAGGAAGTGCAGAAAGTAGAGTTCTTACATTTCCAGGAGGATTTACAGAGGAAGTGCATAAAGTAAATTTCTTACATTTCCAGGGGGAATTAAAGAGGAAGTGCAGAAAGTAGAGTCCTTACATTTCCAGGAGGGATTACAGAGGATGTGCAAAAAGTAAAGTTCTTACATTTCCAGGAGGGATAACAGATGAAGTGCACAAAGTAGAGTTCTTACATTTCCAGGGGGAATTAAAGAGGAAGTGCATAAAGTAAAGTTCTTACATTTCCAGGAGGGATTACAGAGGAAGTGCATAAAGTAGAGTTCTTACATTTCCAGGGGGGATTACAGAGGAAGTGCATAAAGTAAAGTTCTTACATTTCCAGGAGGGATTACAGAGGAAGTGCATAAAGTAAAGTTCTTACATTTCCAGGAGGATTTACAGAGGAAATGCAGAAAGTAGAGTCCTTACATTTCCAGGAGGGATTACAGGGGATGTGCACAAAGTAGAGTTCTTACATTTTCAGGAGGATTTACAGAGGAAGTGCATAACGTAAAGTTCTTACATTTCCAGGTGTGATTACAGAGGAAGTGCATAAAGTAGAGTTCTTACATTTCCAGGATGGATTACAGGGGATGTGCACAAAGTAGAATTCTTACATTTCCAGGAGGATTTACAGAGGAAGCGTATAAACTAAAATTCTTACATTTCCAGGAGGGATTACAGAGGAAGTGCAAAAAGTAAAGTCCTTACATTTCCAGGGGGAATTAAAGAGGAAGTACAGAAATTAGAGTTCTTACATTTCCAGGAGGATTTAAAGGGGATGTGCTCAAAGTAGAGTTCTTACATTTCCAAGAGGATTTACAGAGGAAGTGCATAAAGTAAAATTCTTACATTTTCAGGAGGGATTACAGAGGAAGTGGATAAAGTAAAGTTCTTACATTTCCAGGGGGAATTACAGAGGAAGTGCAGAAAGTAGATTGCTTACATATCCAGGAGTATTTACAGAGGAAGTGCATAAAGTAGAGTTCTTACATTTCCAGGAGGGATTACAGAGGAAGTGCATAAAGTAGAGTTCTTACATTTCTAGGAGGATTTACAGAGGAAGTGCATAAAGTAAAATTCTTACATTTCCAGGAGGGATTACAGAGGAAGTGCATAAAGTAAAATTCTTACATTTTCAGGAGGGATTACAGAGGAAGTGCATAAAGTAAAGTTCTTACAATTCCAGGGGGAATTAAAGAGGAAGAGCAGAAAGTAGAGTCCTTACATTTCCAGGAGGGATTACAGAGGAGGTGCATAAAGTAAAGTTCTTATATTTCCAGGAGTAATTATAGAGGAAATGTACAAAGTAGAGTTCTTACATTTCCAGGAGGATTTACAGAGGAAGTGCAGAAAGTACAGTCCTTTTATTTCCAGGAGGGATTACAGGGGATTTGCACAAAGTAGAGTTCTTACATTTCCAGGAGGGATTACAGAGAATGTGCAAAAAGTAAAGTCCTTACATTTCCAGGAGGGATTACAGAGGAAGTGCATAAAGTAAAGTGCTTACATTTCCAGGAGGATTTACAGAGTAAGTGCAGAAATTAGAGTCCTTACATTTCGAGGAGAGATTACAGGGGATGTGCACAAAGTAGAGCTCTTACATTTCCAGGAGGGATTACAGAGGAAGTGCATAAAGTAAAATTCTTATGTTTCCAGGAGGGATTACAGAGGAAGTGCATAAAGTAAAATTCTTACATTTCCAGGAGGGATTACAGAGGAAGTGCATGAAGTAAAATTCTTACATTTCCAGGAGGATTTACAGAGGAAGTGCAGAAAGTAGAGTCCTTACATTTCAAGGAGGGATTACAGAGGAAGTGCATAAAGTAAAGTTCTTACATTTCCAGGGGGAATTAAAGAGGAAGTGCAGAAAGTAGAGTTCTTACATTTCCAGGAGGATTTACAGAGGAAGTGCATAAAGTAAAGTTCTTACATTTCCAGGGGGAATTAAAGAGGAAGTGCAGAAAGTACAATTCTTACATTTCCAGGTGTGATTACAGAGGAAGTGCAGAAAGTAGAGTCCTTACATTTCCAGGATGGATTACAGGGGATGTGCACAAAGTAGAATTCTTACATTTCCAGGAGGATTTACAGAGGAAGTGTATAAACTAAAATTCTTACATTTCCAGGAGGGATTACAGAAGAATTGCATAAAGTAAAGTCCTTACATTTCCAGGGGGAATTAAAGAGGAAGTGCATAAAGTCCAGTTCTTACATTTCCAGGAGGATTTACAGAGGAAGTGCATAAAGTAAAGTTCTTACATTTCCAGGAGGGATTACAGAGGAAGTGCATAAAGTAGAGTTCTTACATTTCCAGGTGGGATTACAGAGGAAGTGCATAAAGTAAAGTCCTTACATTTCCAGGAGGGATTACAGAGGAAGTGCATAAAGTAAAGTTCTTACATTTCCAGGAGGATTTACAGAGGAAGTGCATAAAGTAAAGTTCTTACATTTCCAGGAGGGATTACAGAGGAAGTGCATAAAGTAGAGTTCTTACATTTCCAGGAGGGATTACAGAGGAAGTGCATAAAGTAAAGTCCTTACATTTCCAGGAGGATTTACAGAGGAAGTGCAGAAAGTAGAGTCCTTACATTTCGAGGAGGGATTACAGGGGATGTGTACAAAGTAGAGCTCTTACATTTCCAGGAGGGATTACAGAGGAAGTGCAAAAAGTAAAATTCTTACATTTCCAGGAGGGATTACAGAGGAAGTGCATAAAGTAAAATTCTTACATTTCCAGGAGGATTTACAGAGGAAGTGCAGAAAGTAGAGTCCTTACATTTCCAGGAGGGATTACAGAGGAAGTGCATAAAGTAAAGTTCTTACATTTCCAGGGGGAATTAAAGAGGAAGTGCAGAAAGTAGAGTTCTTACATTTCCAGGAGGATTTACAGAGGAAGTGCATAAAGTAAAGTTCTTACATTTCCAGGTGGAATTAAAGAGGAAGTGCAGAAAGTAGAGTCCTTACATTTCCAGGAGGGATTACAGGGGATTTGCACAAAGTAGAGTTCTTACATTTCCAGGAGGGATTACAGAGGATGTGCAAAAAGTAAAGTTCTTACATTTCCAGGAGGGATTACAGAGGAAGTGCACAAAGTAGAGTCCTTACATTTCCAGGAGGATTTACAGAGGAAGTGCATAAGGTAAAGTTCTTACATTTCCAGGAGGGATTACAGAGGAAGTGCATAAAGTAAAGTTCTTACATTTCCAGGGGAATTAAAGAGGAAGTGCAGAAAGTAAAGTTCTTACATTTCCAGGAGGGATAACAGATGAAGTGCACAAAGTAGAGTTCTTACATTTCCAGGAGCAATTATAGAGGAAGTGCATAAAGTAAAGTTCTTACATTTCCAGGAGGGATAACAGATGAAGTGCACAAAGTAGAGTTCTTACATTTCCAGGGGGAATTAAAGAGGAAGTGCATAAAGTAAAGTTCTTACATTTCCAGGAGGATTTACAGAGGAAATGCAGAAAGTAGAGTTCTTACATTTCCAGGAGGATTTACAGAGGAAGTGCATAAAGTAAAGTTCTTACATTTCCAGGAGGGATTACAGAGGAAGTGCCTAAAGTAAAATTCTTACATTTCCAGGAGGGATTACACAGGAAGTGCATAAAGTAGAGTTCTTACATTTCCAGGAGGATTTACAGAGGAAGTGCATAAAGTAAAATTCTTACATTTCCAGGAGGGATTACAGAGGAAGTGCATGAAGTAAAATTCTTACATTTCCAGGAGGATATACAGAGGAAGTGCAGAAAGTAGAGTCCTTACATTTCCAGGAGGGATTACAGAGGAAGTGCATAAAGTAAAGTTCTTACATTTCCAGGGGGAATTAAAGAGGAAGTGCAGAAAGTAGAGTTCTTACATTTCCAGGAGGATTTACAGAGGAAGTGCATAAAGTAAAGTTCTTACATTTCCAGGGGGAATTAAAGAGGAAGTGCAGAAAGTAGAGTCCTTACATTTCCAGGAGGGATTACAAGGGATTTGCACAAAGTAGAGTTCTTACATTTCCAGGAGGGATTATAGAGGATGTGCAAAAAGTAAAGTTCTTACATTTCCAGGAGGGATTACAGAGGAAGTGTACAAAGTAAAGTTCTTACATTTCCAGGAGGGATTACAGAGGAAGTGCAGAAAGTAGAGTCCTTACATTTCCAGGATGGATTATAGGGGATGTGCACCAAGTAGAATTCTTACATTTCCAGGAGGATTTACAGAGGAAGTGTATAAACTAAAATTCTTACATTTCCAGGAGGGATTACAGAGGAAGTGCATAAAGTAAAGTTCTTACATTTCCAGGAGGCATTACAGAGGAAGTGCATAAAGTAGAGTTCTTACATTTCCAGGAGGGATTACAGAGGAAGAGCATAAAGTAGAGTTCTTATATTTCCAGGAGGAATTACAGAGGAAGTGCACAAAGTAAAGTTCTTACATTTCCAGGAGTAATTAAAGAGGAAGTGCACAAAGTAGAGTCCTTACATTTCCAGGAGGATTTACAGAGGAAGTGCACAAAGTAAAGTTCTTACATTTCCAGGAGGATTTACAGAGGAAGTGCATAAAGTAAAGTTCTTACATTTCCAGGGGGAATTAAAGAGGAAATGCACAAAGTAGAGTTCTTACATTTCCAGGAGGATTTACAGAGGAAGTGCAGAAAGTAGAGTTCTTACATTTCCAGGAGGATTTACAGAGGAAGTGCAGAAAGTAGAGTCCTTACATTTCCAGGAGGGATTACAGAGAAAGTGCAAAAAGTAAAGTTCTTACATTTCCAGGGGGAATTAAAGAGGAAGTGCAGAAAGTAGAGTCCTTACATTTCCAGGAGGGATTACAGGGGATTTGCACAAAGTAGAGTTCTTACATTTCCAGGAGGATTTACAGAGGAAGTACAGAAAGTAGAGTTCTTACATTTCCAGGAGGATTTACAGGGGATGTGCTCAAAGTAGAGTTCTTACATTTCCAAGAGGATTTACAGAGGAAGTGCATAAAGTAAAATTCTAACATTTTCAGGAGGGATTACAGAGGAAGTGGATAAAGTAAAGTTCTTACATTTCCAGGGGGAATTAAAGAGGAAGTGCAGAAAGTAGATTCCTTACATATCCAGGAGTATTTACAGAGGAAGTGCATAAAGTAGAGTTCTTACATTTCCAGGAGGGATTACAGAGGAAGTGCATAAAGTAGAGTTCTTACATTTCCAGGAGGATTTACAGAGGAAGTGCATAAAGTAAAATTCTTACATTTCCAGGAGGGATTACAGAGGAAGTGCATAAAGTAAAATTCTTACATTTTCAGGAGGGATTACAGAGGAAGTGCATAAAGTAAAGTTCTTACAATTCCAGGAGGATTTACAGAGGAAGTGCAGAAAGTAGAGTTCTTTCATTTCCAGGAGGGATTACAGGGGATTTGCACAAAGTAGAGTTCTTACATTTCCAGGAGGGATTACAGAGGATGTGCAAAAAGTAAAGTTCTTACATTTCCAGGAGGGATTACAGAGGAAGTGAACAAAGTAGAGTCCTTACATTTCCAGGAGGATTTACAGAGGAAGTGCATAAGGTAAAGTTCTTACATTTCCAGGGGGAATTAAAGAGGAAGTGCAGAAAGTAGAGTCCTTACATTTCCAGGATGGATTACAGGGGATGTGCACAAAGTAGAATTCTTACATTTCCAGGAGGATTTACAGAGGAAGTGTATAAACTAAAATTCTTACATTTCCAGGAGGGATTACAGAGGAAGTGCATAAAGTAAAGTCCTTACATTTCCAGGGGGAATTAAAGAGGAAGTGCATAAAGTAGAGTTCTTACATTTCCAGGAGGATTTACAGAGGAAGTGCATAAAGTAAAGTTCTTACATTTCCAGGAGGGATTACAGAGGAAGTGCATAAAGTAGAGTTCTAACATTTCCAGGAGGGATTACAGAGGAAGTGCATAAAGTAAAGTCCATACATTTCCAGGAGGGATTACAGAGGAAGTGCATAAAGTAAAGTTCTTACATTTCCAGGAGGATTTACAGAGGAAGTGCAGAAAGTAGAGTCCTTACATTTCGAGGAGGGATTACAGGGGATGTGCACAAAGTAGAGCTCTTACATTTCCAGGAGGGATTACAGAGGAAGTGCATAATGTAAAATTCTTACGTTTCCAGGAGGGATTACAGAGGAAGTGCATAAAGTAAAATTCTTATATTTCCAGGAGGATTTACAGAGGAAGTGCAGAAAGTAGAGTCCTTACATTTCCAGGAGGGATTACAGAGGAAGTGCATAAAGTAAAGTTCTTACATTTCCAGGGGGAATTAAAGAGGAAGTGCAGAAAGTAGAGTTCTTACATTTCCAGGAGGATTTACAGAGGAAGTGCATAAAGTAAAGTTCTTACATTTCCAGGGGGAATTAAAGAGGAAGTGCAGAAAGTAGAGTTCTTACATTTCCAGGAGGATTTACAGAGGAAGTGCATAAAGTAAAGTTCTTACATTTCCAGGGGGAATTAAAGAGGAAGTGCAGAAAGTAGAGTCCTTACATTTCCATGCAGGGATTACAGGGGATTTGCACAAAGTAGAGTTCTTACATTTCCAGGAGAGATTACAGAGCATGGGCAAAAAGTAAAGTTCTTACATTTCCAGGAGGGATTACAGAGGAAGTGCATAAAGTAGAGTTCTTACATTTCCAGGAGGGATTACAGAGGAAGTGCATAAAGTAAAGTTCTTACATTTCCAGGAGGGATTACAGAGGAAGTGCATAAAGTAAAGTTCTTACATTTCCAGGAGGATTTACAGAGGAAATGCAGAAAGTAGAGTCCATACATTTCCAGGAGGGATTACAGGGGATGTGCACAAAGTAGATTTCTTACATTTTCAGGAGGATTTACAGAGGAAGTGCATAAAGTAAAATTCTTACATTTCCAGGTGTGATTACAGAGGAAGTGCATAAAGTAGAGTTCTTACATTTCCAGGATGGATTACAGGGGATGTGCACAAAGTAGAATTCTTACATTTCCAGGAGGATTTACAGAGGAAGCGTATAAACTAAAATTATTACATTTCCAGGAGGGATTACAGAGGAAGTGCATAAAGTAAAGTCCTTACATTTCCAGGGGGAATTAAAGAGGAAGTACAGAAAGTAGAGTTCTTACATTTCCAGGAGGATTTACAGGGGATGTGCTCAAAGTAGAGTTCTTACATTTCCAAGAGGATTTACAGAGGAAGTGCATAAAGTAAAATTCTTACATTTTCAGGAGGGATTACAGAGGAAGTGGATCAAGTAAAGTTCTTACATTTCCAGGGGGAATTAAAGAGGAAGTGCAGAAAGTAGATTCCTTACATATCCAGGAGTATTTACAGAAGAAGTGCATAAAGTAGAGTCCTTACATTTCCAGGATGGATTACAGGGGATGTGCACAAAGTAGAATTCTTACATTTCCAGGAGGATTTACAGAGGAAGTGTATAAACTAAAATTCTTACATTTCCAGGAGGGATTACAGAGGAAGTGCATAAAGTAAAGTCCTTACATTTCCAGGGGGAATTAAAGAGGAAGTGCATAAAGTAGAGTTCTTACATTTCCAGGAGGATTTACAGAGGAAGTGCATAAAGTAAAGTTCTTACATTTCCAGGAGGGATTACAGAGAAAGTGCATAAAGTAGAGTTCTAACATTTCCAGGAGGGATTACAGAGGAAGTGCATAAAGTAAAGTCCTTACATTTCCAGGAGGGATTACAGAGGAAGTGCATAAAGTAAAGTTCTTACATTTCCAGGAGGATTTACAGAGGAAGTGCAGAAAGTAGAGTCCTTACATTTTCAGGAGGGATTACAGGGGATGTGCACAAAGTAGAGCTCTTACATTTCCAGGAGGGATTACAGAGGAAGTGCATAAAGTAAAATTCTTACGTTTCCAGGAGGGATTACAGAGGAAGTGCATAAAGTAAAATTCTTATATTTCCAGGAGGATTTACAGAGGAAGTGCAGAAAGTAGAGTCCTTACATTTCCAGGAGGGATTACAGAGGAAGTGCATAAAGTAAAGTTCTTACATTTCCAGGGGGAATTAAAGAGGAAGTGCAGAAAGTAGAGTTCTTACATTTCCAGGAGGATTTACAGAGGAAGTGCATAAAGTAAAGTTCTTACATTTCCAGGGGGAATTAAAGAGGAAGTGCAGAAAGTAGAGTCCTTACATTTCCAGGAGGGATTACAGGGGATTTGCACAAAGTAGAGTTCTTACATTTCCAGGAGAGATTACAGAGCATGGGCAAAAAGTAAAGTTCTTACATTTCTAGGAGGGATTACAGAGGAAGTGCATAAAGTAGAGTTCTTACATTTCCAGGAGGGATTACAGAGGAAGTGCATAAAGTAAAGTTCTTACATTTCCAGGAGGGATTACAGAGGAAGTGCATAAAGTAAAGTTCTTACATTTCCAGGAGGATTTACAGAGGAAATGCAGAAAGTAGAGTCCATACATTTCCAGGAGGGATTACAGGGGATGTGCACAAAGTAGATTTCTTACAATTTCAGGAGGATTTACAGAGGAAGTGCATAAAGTAAAATTCTTACATTTCCAGGATGGATTACAGGGGATGTGCACAAAGTAGAATTCTTACATTTCCAGGAGGATTTACAGAGGAAGCGTATAAACTAAAATTATTACATTTCCAGGAGGGATTACAGAGGAAGTGCATAAAGTAAAGTCCTTACATTTCCAGGGGGAATTAAAGAGGAAGTACAGAAAGTAGAGTTCTTACATTTCCAGGAGGATTTACAGGGGATGTGCTCAAAGTAGAGTTCTTACATTTCCAAGAGGATTTACAGAGGAAGTGCATAAAGTAAAATTCTTACATTTTCAGGAGGGATTACAGAGGAAGTGGATCAAGTAAAGTTCTTACATTTCCAGGGGGAATTAAAGAGGAAGTGCAGAAAGTAGATTCCTTACATATCCAGGAGTATTTACAGAAGAAGTGCATAAAGTAGAGTCCTTACATTTCCAGGATGGATTACAGGGGATGTGCACAAAGTAGAATTCTTACATTTCCAGGAGGATTTACAGAGGAAGTGTATAAACTAAAATTCTTACATTTCCAGGAGGGATTACAGAGGAAGTGCATAAAGTAAAGTCCTTACATTTCCAGGGGGAATTAAAGAGGAAGTGCATAAAGTAGAGTTCTTACATTTCCAGGAGGATTTACAGAGGAAGTGCATAAAGTAAAGTTCTTACATTTCCAGGAGGGATTACAGAGGAAGTGCATAAAGTAGAGTTCTAACATTTCCAGGAGGGATTACAGAGGAAGTGCATAAAGTAAAGTCCTTACATTTCCAGGAGGGATTACAGAGGAAGTGCATAAAGTAAAGTTCTTACATTTCCAGGAGGATTTACAGAGGAAGTGCAGAAAGTAGAGTCCTTACATTTTCAGGAGGGATTACAGGGGATGTGCACAAAGTAGAGCTCTTACATTTCCAGGAGGGATTACAGAGGAAGTGCATAAAGTAAAATTCTTACGTTTCCAGGAGGGATTACAGAGGAAGTGCATAAAGTAAAATTCTTATATTTCCAGGAGGATTTACAGAGGAAGTGCAGAAAGTAGAGTCCTTACATTTCCAGGAGGGATTACAGAGGAAGTGCATAAAGTAAAGTTCTTACATTTCCAGGGGGAATTAAAGAGGAAGTTCAGAAAGTAGAGTTCTTACATTTCCAGGAGGATTTACAGAGGAAGTGCATAAAGTAAAGTTCTTACATTTCCAGGGGGAATTAAAGAGGAAGTGCAGAAAGTAGAGTCCTTACATTTCCAGGAGGGATTACAGGGGATTTGCACAAAGTAGAGTTCTTACATTTCCAGGAGAGATTACAGAGCATGGGCAAAAAGTAAAGTTCTTACATTTCTAGGAGGGATTACAGAGGAAGTGCATAAAGTAGAGTTCTTACATTTCCAGGAGGGATTACAGAGGAAGTGCATAAAGTAAAGTTCTTACATTTCCAGGAGGGATTACAGAGGAAGTGCATAAAGTAAAGTTCTTACATTTCCAGGAGGATTTACAGAGGAAATGCAGAAAGTAGAGTCCATACATTTCCAGGAGGGATTACAGGGGATGTGCACAAAGTAGATTTCTTACATTTTCAGGAGGATTTACAGAGGAAGTGCATAAAGTAAAATTCTTACATTTCCAGGATGGATTACAGGGGATGTGCACAAAGTAGAATTCTTACATTTCCAGGAGGATTTACAGAGGAAGCGTATAAACTAAAATTATTACATTTCCAGGAGGGATTACAGAGGAAGTGCATAAAGTAAAGTCCTTACATTTCCAGGGGGAATTAAAGAGGAAGTACAGAAAGTAGAGTTCTTACATTTCCAGGAGGATTTACAGGGGATGTGCTCAAAGTAGAGTTCTTACATTTCCAAGAGGATTTACAGAGGAAGTGCATAAAGTAAAATTCTTACATTTTCAGGAGGGATTACAGAGGAAGTGGATCAAGTAAAGTTCTTACATTTCCAGGGGGAATTAAAGAGGAAGTGCAGAAAGTAGATTCCTTACATATCCAGGAGTATTTACAGAAGAAGTGCATAAAGTAGAGTTCTTACATTTCCAGGAGGGATTACAGAGGAAGTGCATAAAGTAGAGTTCTTACATTTCCAGGAGGATTTACAGAGGAAGTGCATAAAGTAAAATTCTTACAATTCCAGGGGGAATTAAAGAGGAAGAGCAGAAAGTAGAGTCCTTACATTTCCAGGAGGGATTACAGAGGAGGTGCATAAAGTAAAGTTCTTATATTTCCAGGAGTAATTATAGAGGAAATGTACAAAGTAGAGTTCTTACATTTCCAGGAGGATTTACAGAGGAAGTGCAGAAAGTAGAGTCCTTTCATTTCCAGGAGGGATTACAGGGGATTTGCACAAAGTAGAGTTCTTACATTTCCAGGAGGGATTACAGAGGATGTGCAAAAAGTAAAGTTCTTACATTTCCAGGAGGGATTACAGAGGAAGTACACAAAGTAGAGTCCTTACATTTCCAGGAGGATTTACAGAGGAAGTGCATAAGGTAAAGTTCTTACATTTCCAGGGGGAATTAAAGAGGAAGTGCAGAAAGTAGAGTCCTTACATTTCCAGGATGGATTACAGGGGATGTGCACAAAGTAGAATTCTTACATTTCCAGGAGGATTTACAGAGGAAGTGTATAAACTAAGATTCTTACATTTCCAGGAGGGATTACAGAGGAAGTGCATAAAGTAAAGTCCTTACATTTCCAGGGGGAATTAAAGAGGAAGTGCATAAAGTCGAGTTCTTACATTTCCAGGAGGATTTACAGAGGAAGTGCATAAAGTAAAGTTCTTACATTTCCAGGAGGGATAACAGATGAAGTGCACAAAGTAGAGTTCTTACATTT
Organism: Phyllobates terribilis; assembly: GCF_046119375.1. Classification (NCBI taxonomy): domain Eukaryota; kingdom Metazoa; phylum Chordata; class Amphibia; order Anura; family Dendrobatidae; genus Phyllobates; species Phyllobates terribilis. The sequence continues at coordinate 41,317 of NW_027363441.1, read as the reverse complement.
CCAGGAGGGATTACAGAGGAAGTGCATAAAGTAAAATTCTTACATTTCCAGGAGGATTTACAGAGGAAGTGCAGAAAGTAGAGTCCTTACATTTCCAGGAGGGATTACAGAGGAAGTGCATAAAGTAAAGTTCTTACATTTCCAGGGGGAATTAAAGAGGAAGTGCAGAAAGTAGAGTCCTTACATTTCCAGGAGGGATTACAGGGGATTTGCACAAGGTAGAGTTCTTACATTTCCAGGAGGGATTACAGAGGATGTGCAAAAAGTAAAGTTCTTACATTTCCAGGAGGGATTACAGAGGAAGTGCACAAAGTAGAGTCCTTACATTTCCAGGAGGATTTACAGAGGAAGTGCAGAAAGTAGAGTCCTTACATTTCCAGGAGGGATTACAGAGGAAGTGCATAAAGTTAAGTTCTTACATTTTCAGGGGGAATTAAAGAGGAAATGCAGAAAGTAGAGTCCTTACATTTCCAGGAGGATTTACAGAGGAAGTGCATAAGGTAAAGTTCTTACATTTCCAGGGGGAATTAAAGAGGAAGTGCAGAAAGTAGAGTCCTTACATTTCCAGGAGGGATAACAGATGAAGTGCACAAAGTAGAGTTCTTACATTTCCAGGAGCAATTATAGAGGAAGTGAATGAAGTAAAGTTCTTACATTTCCAGGAGGGATAACAGGTGAAGTGCACAAAGTAGATTTCTTACATTTCCAGGGGGAATTAAAGAGGAAGTGCATAAAGTAAAGTTCTTACATTTCCAGGAGGGATTACAGAGGAAGTGCATAAAGTAGAGTTCTTACATTTCCAGGAGGGATTACAGAGGAAGTGCATAAAGTAAAGTTCTTACATTTCCAGGAGGGATTACAGAGAAAGTGCATAAAGTAAAGTTCTTACATTTCCAGGAGGATTTACAGAGGAAATGCAGAAAGTAGAGTTCTTACATTTCCAGGAGGAATTAAAGAGGAAGTGCAGAAAGTAGAGTCCTTACATTTCCAGGATGGATTACAGGGGATGTGCACAAAGTAGAATTCTTACATTTCCAGGAGGATTTACAGAGGAAGTGTATAAACTAAAATTCTTACATTTCCAGGAGGGATTACAGAGGAAGTGCATAAAGTAAAGTCCTTACATTTCCAGGGGGAATTAAAGAGGAAGTGCATAAAGTAGAGTTCTTACATTTCCAGGAGGATTTACAGAGGAAGTGCATAAAGTAAAGTTCTTACATTTCCAGGAGGGATTACAGAGGAAGTGCATAAAGTAGAGTTCTTACATTTCCAGGAGGGATTACAGAGGAAGTGCATAAAGTAAAATTCTTACATTTCCAGGAGGATTTACAGAGGAAGTGCAGAAAGTAGAGTCCTTACATTTCCAGGAGGGATTACAGAGGAAGTGCATAAAGTAAAATTCTTACATTTCCAGGAGGATTTACAGAGGAAGTGCAGAAAGTAGAGTCCTTACATTTCCAGGAGGGATTACAGAGGAAGTGCATAAAGTAAAGTTCTTACATTTCCAGGGGGGAATTAAAGAGGAAGTGCAGAAAGTAGAGTCCTTACATTTCCAGGAGGGATTACAGGGGATTTGCACAAGGTAGAGTTCTTACATTTCCAGGAGGGATTACAGAGGATGTGCAAAAAGTAAAGTTCTTAGATTTCCAGGAGGGATTACATAGGAAGTGCACAAAGTAGAGTCCTTACATTTCCAGGAGGATTTACAGAGGAAGTGCATAAGGTAAAGTTCTTACATTTCCAGGAGGGATTACAGAGGAAGTGCATAAAGTTAAGTTCTTACATTTCCAGGGGGAATTAAAGAGGAAGTGCAGAAAGTAGAGTCCTTACATTTCCAGGAGGATTTACAGAGGAAGTGCATAAGGTAAAGTTCTTACATTTCCAGGGGGAATTAAAGAGGAAGTGCAGAAAGTAGAGTCCTTACATTTCCAGGAGGGATAACAGATGAAGTGCACAAAGTAGAGTTCTTACATTTCCAGGAGCAATTATAGAGGAAGTGCATAAAGTAAAGTTCTTACATTTCCAGGAGGGATAACAGGTGAAGTGCACAAAGTAGAGTTCTTACATTTCCAGGGGGAATTAAAGAGGAAGTGCATAAAGTAAAGTTCTTACATTTCCAGGAGGGATTACAGAGGAAGTGCATAAAGTAGAGTTATTACATTTCCAGGAGGGGTTACAGAGGAAGTGCATAAAGTAAAGTTCTTACATTTCCAGGAGGGATTACAGAGGAAGTGCATAAAGTAAAGTTCTTACATTTCCAGGAGGATTTACAGAGGAAATGCAGAAAGTAGAGTTCTTAAATTTCCAGGAGGATTTACAGAGGAAGTGCATAAAGTAAAATTCTTACATTTCCAGGAGGGATTACAGAGGAAGTGCCTAAAGTAAAATTCTTACATTTCCAGGAGGGATTACACAGGAAGTGCAGAAAGTAGAGTCCTTACATTTCCAGGAGGGATTACAGAGGAAGTGCATAAAGTAAAGTTCTTACATTTCCAGGGGGAGTTAAAGAGGAAGTGCAGAAAGTAGAGTTCTTACATTTCCAGGAGGATGTACAGAGGAAGTGCATAAAGTAAAGTTCTTACATTTCCAGGGGGAATTAAAGAGGAAGTGCAGAAAGTAGAGTCCTTACATTTCCAGGAGGGATTACAGGGGATTTGCACAAAGTAAAGTTCTTACATTTCCAGGAGGGATAACAGGTGAAGTGCACAAAGTAGAGTTCTTACATTTCCAGGGGGAATTAAAGAGGAAGTGCATAAAGTAAAGTTCTTACATTTCCAGGAGGGATTACAGAGGAAGTGCATAAAGTAGAGTTCTTACATTTCCAGGAGGGATTACAGAGGAAGTGCATAAAGTAAAGTTCTTACATTTCCAGGAGGGATTACAGAGAAAGTGCATAAAGTAAAGTTCTTACATTTCCAGGAGGATTTACAGAGGAAATGCAGAAAGTAGAGTTCTTACATTTCCAGGAGGAATTAAAGAGGAAGTGCAGAAAGTAGAGTCCTTACATTTCCAGGATGGATTACAGGGGATGTGCACAAAGTAGAATTCTTACATTTCCAGGAGGATTTACAGAGGAAGTGTATAAACTAAAATTCTTACATTTCCAGGAGGGATTACAGAGGAAGTGCATAAAGTAAAGTCCTTACATTTCCAGGGGGAATTAAAGAGGAAGTGCATAAAGTAGAGTTCTTACATTTCCAGGAGGATTTACAGAGGAAGTGCATAAAGTAAAGTTCTTACATTTCCAGGAGGGATTACAGAGGAAGTGCATAAAGTAGAGTTCTTACATTTCCAGGAGGGATTACAGAGGAAGTGCATAAAGTAAAATTCTTACATTTCCAGGAGGATTTACAGAGGAAGTGCAGAAAGTAGAGTCCTTACATTTCCAGGAGGGATTACAGAGGAAGTGCATAAAGTAAAGTTCTTACATTTCCAGGGGGGAATTAAAGAGGAAGTGCAGAAAGTAGAGTCCTTACATTTCCAGGAGGGATTACAGGGGATTTGCACAAGGTAGAGTTCTTACATTTCCAGGAGGGATTACAGAGGATGTGCAAAAAGTAAAGTTCTTAGATTTCCAGGAGGGATTACATAGGAAGTGCACAAAGTAGAGTCCTTACATTTCCAGGAGGATTTACAGAGGAAGTGCATAAGGTAAAGTTCTTACATTTCCAGGAGGGATTACAGAGGAAGTGCATAAAGTTAAGTTCTTACATTTCCAGGGGGAATTAAAGAGGAAGTGCAGAAAGTAGAGTCCTTACATTTCCAGGAGGATTTACAGAGGAAGTGCATAAGGTAAAGTTCTTACATTTCCAGGGGGAATTAAAGAGGAAGTGCAGAAAGTAGAGTCCTTACATTTCCAGGAGGGATAACAGATGAAGTGCACAAAGTAGAGTTCTTACATTTCCAGGAGCAATTATAGAGGAAGTGCATAAAGTAAAGTTCTTACATTTCCAGGAGGGATAACAGGTGAAGTGCACAAAGTAGAGTTCTTACATTTCCAGGGGGAATTAAAGAGGAAGTGCATAAAGTAAAGTTCTTACATTTCCAGGAGGGATTACAGAGGAAGTGCATAAAGTAGAGTTCTTACATTTCCAGGAGGGGTTACAGAGGAAGTGCATAAAGTAAAGTTCTTACATTTCCAGGAGGGATGACAGAGGAAGTGCATAAAGTAAAGTTCTTACATTTCCAGGAGGATTTACAGAGGAAATGCAGAAAGTAGAGTTCTTAAATTTCCAGGAGGATTTACAGAGGAAGTGCATAAAGTAAAATTCTTACATTTCCAGGAGGGATTACAGAGGAAGTGCCTAAAGTAAAATTCTTACATTTCCAGGAGGGATTACACAGGAAGTGCAGAAAGTAGAGTCCTTACATTTCCAGGAGGGATTACAGAGGAAGTGCATAAAGTAAAGTTCTTACATTTCCAGGGGGAGTTAAAGAGGAAGTGCAGAAAGTAGAGTTCTTACATTTCCAGGAGGATGTACAGAGGAAGTGCATAAAGTAAAGTTCTTACATTTCCAGGGGGAATTAAAGAGGAAGTGCAGAAAGTAGAGTCCTTACATTTCCAGGAGGGATTACAGGGGATTTGCACAAAGTAGAGTTCTTACATTTCCAGGAGGGATTACAGAGGATGTGCAAAAAGTAAAGTTCTTACATTTCCAGGAGGGATTACAGAGGATGTGCAAAAAGTAAAGTTCTTACATTTCCAGGATGGATTACAGGGGATGTGCACCAAGTAGAGTTCTTACATTTCCAGGAGGAATTACAGAGGAAGTGCACAAAGTAAAGTTCTTACATTTCCAGGAGTAATTAAAGAGGAAGTGTACAAAGTAGAGTCCTTACATTTCCAGGAGGATTTACAGAGGAAGTGCACAAAGTAGAGTCCTTACATTTCCAGGAGGATTTACAGAGGAAGTGCATATAGTAACGTTCTTAAATTTCCATGAGGAAGTAAAGAGGAAGTGCAGAAAGTAGAGTCCTTACATTTCTAGGAGTAATTATAGAGGAAATGTACAAAGTAGAGTTCTTACATTTCCAGGAGGATTTACAGAGGAAGTGCATAAAGTAGAGTTCTTACATTTCCAGGAGGATTTACAGAGGAAGTGCATAAAGTAAAATTCTTACATTTCCAGGAGGATTTACAGAGGAAGTGCAGAAAGTAGAGTTCTTACATTTCCAGGAGGATTTACAGAGGAAGTGCAGAAAGTAGAGTCCTTACATTTCCAGGAGGGATTACAGAGGAAGTGCATAAAGTAAAGTTCTTACATTTCCAGGGGGAATTAAAGAGGAAGTGCAGAAAGTAGAGTTCTTACATTTCCAGGAGGATTTACAGAGGAAGTGCATAAAGTAAAGTTCTTACATTTCCAGGGGGAATTAAAGAGGAAGTGCAGAAAGTAGAGTCCTTACGTTTCCAGGAGGGATTACAGGGGATTTGCACAAAGTAGAGTTCTTACATTTCCAGGAGAGATTACAGAGGATGTGCAAAAAGTAAAGTTCTTACATTTCCAGGAGGGATTACAGAGGAAGTGTACAAAGTAGAGTCCTTACATTTCCAGGAGGATTTACAGAGGAAGTGTATAAGGTAAAGTTCTTACATTTCCAGGGGGAATTAAAGAGGAAGTGCAGAAAGTAGAGTCCTTACATTTCCAGGATGGATTACAGGGGATGTGCACCAAGTAGAATTCTTACATTTCCAGGAGGATTTACAGAGGAAGTGTATAAACTAAAATTCTTACATTTCCAGGAGGGATTACAGAGGAAGTGCATAAAGTAAAGTCCTTACATTTCCAGGGGGAATTAAAGAGGAAGTACAGAAAGAGTTCTTACATTTCCAGGAGGATTTACGGAGGAAGTGCATAAAGTAAAGTTCTTACATTTCCAGGAGGGATTACAGAGGAAGTGCATAAAGTAGAGTTCTTACATTTCCAGGAGGGATTACAGAGGAAGTGCATAAAGTAAAGTTCTTACATTTCCAGGAGGGATTACAGAGGAAAAGCATAAAGTAAAATTCTTACATTTTCAGGAGGGATTACAGAGGAAGTGCATAAAGTAAAGTTCTTACATTTCCAGGAGGGATTACAGAGGAAGTGTATAAAGTAAAGTTATTACATTTCCAGGAGGGATTAAAGAGGAAATGCACAAAGTAGAGTTCTTACATTTCCAGGAGGAATTACAGAGGAAGTGCATAAAGTAAAGTTCTTACATTTCCAGGAGTAATTAAAGAGGAAGTGCACAAAGTAGAGTTCTTACATTTCCAGGAGAGATTACAGAGGAAGTGCACAAAGTAAAGTTCTTACATTTCCAGGAGGATTTACAGAGGAAGTGCATAAAGTAAAGTTCTTACATTTCCAGGGGGAATTAAAGAGGAAATGCAGAAAGTAGAGTTCTTACATTTCCAGGAGGATTTACAGAGGAATTGCAGAAAGTAGAGTTCTTACATTTCCAGGAGGATTAACAGAGGAAGTGCAGAAAGTAGAGTCCTTACATTTCCAGGAGGGATTACAGAGGAAGTGCAAAAAGTAAAGTTCTTACATTTCCAGGAGGATTTACAGAGGAAGTGCATAAAGTAAAGTTCTTACATTTCCAGGGGGAATTAAAGAGGAAGTGCAGAAAGTAGAGTTCTTACATTTCTAGGAGGATTTACAGAGGAAGTGCATAAAGTAAAGTTCTTACATTTCCAGGAGGGATTACAGAGGATTTGCACAAAGTAGAGTTCTTACATTTCCAGGAGGGATTACAGAGGATGTGCAAAAAGTAAAGTTCTTACATTTCCAGGAGGGATTACAGAGGAAGTGCACAAAGTAGAGTCCTTACATTTCCAGTAGGATTTACAGAGGAAGTGCATAAGGTAAAGTTCTTACATTTCCAGGGGGAATTAAAGAGGAAGTGCAGAAAGTAGAGTCCTTACATTTCCAGGATGGATTACAGGGGATTTGCACAAAGTAGAATTCTTACATTTCCAGGAGGATTTACAGAGGAAGTGTATAAACTAAAATTCTTACATTTCCAGGAGGGATTACAGAGGAAGTGCATAAAGTAAAGTCCTTACATTTCCAGGGGGAATTAAAGAGGAAGTGCATAAAGTAGAGTTCTTACATTTCCAGGGGGAATTAAAGAGGAACGGCATAAAGTAAAGTTCTTACATTTCCAGGAGGGATTACAGAGGAAGTGCATAAAGTAGAGTTCTTACATTTCCAGGAGGGATTACAGAGGAAGTGCATAAAGTAAAGTTCTTACATTTCCAGGAGGGATTACAGAGGAAGTGCATAAAGTAAAGTTCTTACATTTCCAGGAGGGATTACAGAGGAAGAGCATAAAGTAAAATTCTTACATTTTCAGGAGGGATTACAGAGGAAATGCAGAAAGTAGAGTCCTTACTAGTGTTGAGCCACCCCCGTAGTGTTCGAGTTCGGTTCGGTTCGTCGAACACCCGTGTGTTCGCCGAACTGTTAGTCGAACTGTTCGTCGAACACCTTCGAACAGCGTTAAAACCAATGGCAGGCAAACAAAAACACATAGAAACACATAGAAAACATATGTGTCTAAAAGCTGACAAACTGCTCAGAAGACACAACTAGCACATGGAAAAGTGACAAGTGCATATAGTCATGCGAAAAGAAAAGAGGTGGAGGAGTAAAAGGAGGGGGAGACACAGATATAGGCATGTCATGCCCTTCTAAAATCCAAAAAGTGAGAAGCCGACACGGCCAGTCCGTTCCTGCCCGTGCCACCTCCGTGTCGCCGGGTTTGTGCCAGAGCCGCGGTGGACCCTGACGGCCAGCCCCCCTATCCCAATACTGGTGCCTGTCCGCCGGTGGGTCGAGGCCCCCCACGGTGGGGGGGGGGGGGGAGTAACATCTGCAGAAGAAAGACCATCTTCCAGCCAAACTAAGATGTCGACTTCTTTTCGTGGACAATGTGATACGATCCCATTCTTACGGACACGCCCATCGCTACAAATTCTAGATGAGGCACAAAAACAGCAGGTGCTTCTACGGATATCAAGTGCTCCTTCAAGTGGGCTCTCCATCACCTCAATTTCAACATCACAAATACTCCAGTCCTCAGAGGTGTCACCCCAATCGCACTTGCTTCCTCACAGCTCCCAAGTCTCCAGCTGCCCGTCTGAGTATGGGGTAACACAGATGGTTGAGTCTGCACAGCTGTTTACTCATACTATAGCCTGGGAAACGGAGGTCTGCTCCAGAGCTTCTGTTAATCCAGATGAGGAAATGATCTGATCTGATGCCCAGAATCTTTATAAGTTGGATCCAGGACCAGATGAAGAAGGTTCTGAGCATAATGTAGACCCTCGTTCCCAAACTGTAATTCCTGTTGGTGGAGACAATGATGAAGACGATGATGAGACTCAAATACCTGATTGGAGCGACAACTTGACTTTTCGGTCAGGGCAGGAAGAGGTTGGCTCTGAGGGCGACGGGTGTGATAACACACAGGGTGATGATGACGAGGTTGGAGATCCCACTTACTGTCAACCCACAGTCAGCCAGTCGATGAGGTCAGCAGAGGAGGTGGAGGAGGATGTGACTAGCCCTGGGGATGGGGATGACTCGGTACCCGGGCATTTGCCTGGCCTTGGGGATGTCGCGGTGGTTGGCTCCCTGGTCCGTACCCTGGGGTCTCTCTTTAAAAGGGTGGATAATTGTTAATTTTATAAGAGTTCATGATGCCACCTGTGGTATCTGGTGACAAGCACCAGCGCTGCAGCAGTCCACTGAGGCCGGTGATAAGGCAGCTCGATGGTATAGCTCCCCACAGGTGGAGCTAGGTCTCAGGGCAGCGTATGCAGGGGGAATGCAGGACAGGCGAGACCCAGCCGGGTCAGAGCAAGAACGGGAACGGACACGGTAGTCACTTCAGTACCTTTTACTGGTGGAAATTCAGGCACATCCCGGAGCACTGTAGGGTGAAGGGTGCATATCAGGATCCTCCCCAATGAGCGGGTGTAGGGCCTCCTGTTTCTTGCCTCTGCGTAGTAAGTTTCTGACCTGCCTGGAGCTAGGCCTAACTTTGTCTCTGTCCTGCGCTGGCTGACCTTGTGGTAGTGCCTTCTCTTGGAGTTCACGCTCCCAGTATGCGGGGCCTAAGCGTCTCCTGGCTCTGTTACATATCAGCACCTTAGCGATCCTGGGACTTGTAGTTCTCCAGGGATTCCGGTTATGCCTTACTGGGTCATAGAGATACCGGTAAGCTCGGATCCTGTGTCCGGTAAATGCTTCGGGGTGAGCTGGTTAAGCTCCTCTGCCCCTTATGTACTAACTCGCCATTCGCCTTCGGCCTACTCGGGCCCTCACTAGGCTATACACACTAATGGCAGCTTGCCGCGCTTCACTGATCTTACGGCACCGGCAAACCTTAAGCTCTATCAGGGCTCGCTGAATCTAGCAAGCAAGAGCCTCGTGCTCCACTGCTGAACTATTAACTGCGTTCTCTAGACTAGACTGAGCTCCACTGCAGACTGACCTCTCTTAGGCTTCTCTACTGCAGGAACTCTTCAGAGGAACTGAACTGCCTAGCTCCACCTTCCCTATTTATATCCCTAACGGGCTCCCTCTGCTGGTCTGAGGTGGAAGGTGGAGATGTGTGAATGTTTATGGGGGCCTCTTGTGGAGGATTCCATCAATGCACTCTTCTAGGATCTGTGATACCAAGCGCAGCGGGGCATCACAGATGCTATTGACGACGAGGTTAGGTTGCGCCTTCCTGGACAGAGACGGAGTACTGGAAGCACGTCAACAACTGCATCCTCAAACACAACTCTGCCTCTCACCACAAGTCGTGGTGGCTCTTCAGGTCACATGGGCTCTAAGCCTTGCATAGCCTGGGCATTTATTCAGATCGATAAGGATGACCCAACTCGTGTTATCTGTAATATTTGTCAGCAAAAGCTAAGTAGAGGCCAAAAAATCCATAGTTTGAGTACTTCATGCATGTACCGTCACATGGATATGAAGCATAAGTTGCAGTGGGAAGCTCACTGTGCTACAATGCGGCCTAGCCGGCTGGGCCAACCACCGTCTGCCCCATCTTGTGCATCCGCAACCTCTTCATCCTCTGTGACTGGGGGGACAGCAGTCACACATGTTTTTGGACGCAGACCTGCCACCTCTTTACCCGCAACAGCCAGTGTGATTGGCAGGTCGTCAGTTCATTGGGAAGTGGAAAAACCTGCTAGTGTTGAGCGCTCTCCGACATCGAGAGCACCACCTTTGGATCAAGGCAACCTAACATGTCCGCCTGCATCTTCCTCACAGACCGGCAGTTTCCCGGGGACACCCTACTCAACACCGTCTAAGCACAACAGCCAGCCCTCGGTCCCTCAGATGTGGAAAAGTAAAAGACCATTTCCTCCTAGCCATGAGAAAGCTAAGAGGTTGAATTTCACCATCTGCAAGCTGTTGGCTACAGAAATGCTGCCTTTCCACCTGGAGGTCACAGAGGATTTTCAAGACCTTATGTCCGTCGCAGTGCCCCAGTACCAGATGCCCAGTCGGCACTACTTCTCAAAGAAAGGTGTGCCTGCGCTCCACTAGCATGTCGCACACAACATCACCGCTTCTTTGAGAAACTCTGTGTGTGACAGGGTGCACTTCACCACAGACACTTGGACGAGTAGGCATGGACAGGGGCGTTACATGTCGCTGACTGGGCACTGGGTAACTATGGTGACAGCAGGACAAGGGGCTGCTGTCCAAGTCTTACCGTCCCGAGTTGTGCGTCAATCCTCTTTATCTCGAAGTTCCTCCACTGCTTCTGCCTCCTCAACCTCCTCTCGGTCCGCCACCTGCACCCAAAGCCTGTCTGGTAATGCCACCTGCTTTCTAACTGCGCACCTCCTTACTATGCTGGCAGCAGGGCTCAACGGCATCAGTGTTTACTTTGAAATGTCTGGGAAATGTGAGTCACACAGCTGAGGAGTTGTGGTCAGCTCTGGAGACCCAGTTTCATGAAAGGTTGTCTCCACAGGACCTGCAACCAGGGAAGGCCATGTGCGACAATGCTGCAAACCTGGGTGCGGCACTTCGCCGGGGCAATGTCACACACGTGCCTTGTATGGCTCACGTGTTGAACCTGGTTGTCCAGCAATTTTTAGCCCACTATCCCGGACTAGATGGCCTTCTGCAGAGGGCACGGTCGCTGTGTGCTCACTTCCGCCGTTCGCATCCCGCAGCTCAGCGACTTACATCTCTACAGAAGTCGTTGGGCCTGCCAGTTCACCGGCTGAAATGCGATGTGCCGACACGGTGGAATTCAACTCTGCACATGTTGCAGCGACTGTGGCAGCACCGACAAGCTCTGGTGCAATACGTTCTGACGTATAGCCTGGGCCAACGAGATCCAGAGGTGGGGCAAATCATGCTGCAGGAGTGGTCTCAGATCAGGGACCTATGAAGTTGACGCGCCCCCTGGGCCATGGGGTACCCTGAGCCGGGCCGGTAGACGCTGGGGGTTGTAGTCACTGTGGCGGTGACCCAGTCCGTGACCCAGGGCGGTCAATCCAAGGGTAATTTGTATATATGGATTTTATAATGTCTGACTACGCCACCTGTGGAGTGCGGCCAAAGGGGCCGCCGCTGCGGAACAGTCCTCTGAAGCTGGTGGTTTTGCAGCAACGGTATTATTACTCACCACAGGAAGAGTGTAGCTTCAGGGCAGTGTGGGTGGATGATGGTGGTTGTAGTGCAGGGAGTCAGTAATGAACACAGAGTCCGTGTGATGCCGTCTCAAGATATTACTCACAGTTGTTGTAGTCCAGATTACAGGTACCAGAGCAATCTCCCCCGTCGTGCTGTGCATACTCAGTGAGGGGCTCAGTCCACCCCCAGATAGCTCCGGAGTACTTAGCAGGACCCCCTTCTGTGTGTCCTTTCTCTGGCCTTCTCCCTGCACCTCACACCCAGTGACACTTCTATCCGGTATCCTCGGGCCTTGGCGGGTGACGTGTGTTCCGTCCCCTGGGTCCTATGTGGCTACCTTCTTAGTGAGACTGGTGTGGACTTTGGCCTGCAGTACATGAAATGCAGCAGCCTCCGGTTTCTAGTTGAGCCTTGCTGTTTCTCCGCTAGTTGAGGGACCGGTTCCCCTTATCTGGCCTGACCCCTCTACCTCCTGGTAGCATAAGGAGTACGGGTGGCCTTCTGCACGGCCCGTAGCCGTAGGGTCCCTTCGGTTCCTGGAGCCTTCCAGCTCCCACTCCTCTCTTCTCTCCTTCAGTCCTGGGCCTCCCAGGCTAGGCCCGCCTCCGGAGCAGAGCTCATGCCTAGTCTCTGCTCCTGTCACTTTTCCTCCTCTGTCTGGCTTGCTCTTTCTAAGATGGCTTCCTATTTATACTCTCCTTGTCATGTGCTCCCCTAAGCTGCTCCCCTAAGCTCCCACTACATAGGACCCTCAAACCAGCTAGGGACCTGGGACTGTGCTCTCCCTTAGGAGCAATCTCGCCCTACCCCCACTGCGGGTATGTGTTGGATGCAGGTGTTAGGGTCCCGAGCCATACGCCTTCCTTACCTGAGGGTGAGATACCACACCTCTGGGTGAGATGCAGTAACTCTGTGGCGACTGAACCCTCAGGGGCGCCACACACCCTTCTGCACAGTTTTGAAATAGCGACGAAGATGTTTAGTGCTGACGATGATGCCATTATCAGCATGACTATTCCGGTGATTTACATGCTGGAGCACACATTAAACAGAATTCAGAGTCAGGTGGTGGGACAAGAGGAGGTGGAGAAAGTAGAGGAGGAGTCGTATGCGGAAGGGATAACATCTCCAAGGTCCAGACGGTTGGCAGCACCAAGGCGGCAGGCATGGGAGGGTGGGGGAGAGGGATTAACCAGGGCGCATGGTAGCAGCCAAACTGTTGAGGAAGGTGCAGGAGCCGAGGAAGAAGTGGAGGACGAACTGGCGATGGGCATGGAAGACTCATCAGATGAGGGAGACCTTGATCACATTTCTGTTGTGCGAGGTTGGAGGGAGAGGGCAGAGGAAGGAAGCATGATTCTTACCTCGCTACCAACACAACAAGGACTTGGTCCTTCTGGATGCACAAGACACATGAGTGCCTTCTTGCTGCACTACCTGCAACATGACCCCCGGATTGTCAGAATTCAAAGTAATCCCGACTACTGGGTTGCCACACTCTTAGATCCCCGGTACAAAAGTATATTTGCCGAAATAATTCCTGCCATAAAAAGGTATTGACGAATGCAGGAGTATCTGCAGACGCTGTTGCAGAATCTTACATGTGCTTTTCCACAAAACACCAGTGGTGCACGTAGTGAATCTCACAGTTCTAACTTGCCAACCGTGGGACTGTCGAGTCTTCATCACTCAAACAGTAACAGTAACACAGTATCTGCTGGTAACAGCAATTTTGTGGAATCGTTTCACCACTTTTTTAGCCCATCCTTTGCAAGGCCACAGGAGACAAGAAGTCTGACACATAATCAATGCCTAGAGAGGATGGTACAGGAGTATCTCCAAGTGAACATCGAAGCCATGACTGTGTCACTGGACCCTTGCTCATTTTGGTATTCCAATCTGGAAAAATCGCCGGAGCTAGCCACTTACGCCTTGGAGATCTTGTCATGCCATGCAGCCAGCGTTCTCTCTGAACGTGTGTTCAGCGCTGCTGGTGGTGTGCTGACAGATAAGCGCACGCGGCTGTCCACTGAGAATGTAGACAGACTCACGTTCATAAAGATGAACAAATCATGGATTCGCAAGGACATTTCTACCCCTGTGTCATCCTTGGGAGACTAAAAGCTTGGGGATTTGGTAAAATCACCTCACCAACCGTTTTAAGCAACAGTGGGGCAATTGATGCCACTTAACCCTAGAACGCATGACCATAAAAATCTACACTTTCACATACCTGGGGCCCTTTAGGCCCGTGTGCAAATAACATGGAATAACTCAAACTCAAATGACAAACAACTATATACATGAAGAATACCTAGAGTTTCAAAATTCTAACTAAAGTAATCTTGCAGAAAATAGAAAACAATTAACTGGGCGGGCCTGCAAGGCCACAGGTATGCGTTCTAGGGTTAAGTGGTGTCTGTGCCACAATTTTGGGAGTCCCCTTGCTGTGTCTTACGTGACGTTGGCATCGTCAATTCCAGTTGGGTTGGGTCGCACCCCCCCCCCTTTTAACTGTAAGAAACTACATACACTATGGCTTGGGGTAACACAGATGGTTGAGTCTGAAGAGCTGTTTACTCAGAGGTCTGCTCCAAATCTTCAGTGTCTGCTAGTCAGCGTAGAATTTTTAACTGCATCTAGCCTAGGCAATACTTTGGGCGTAGTAGCCCAGCTGCGAAGCAAGCTGCACCGCCTGTGTATCTAATAAGAATTTTTAAATGAATCTAGCCTAGGCAGACTGTGGGGACCCCCAACCAAACCCAGACGCTCAGCCCCCCTACCGCCCCCCTTTCATGGACAATACAATAATGTAACTCTTACAACTGGATGGGTGAGGATCGGTCACAGCTTTATTAACTCTTTATACTCATTCCATTAGAAAGGCATTTTATTTCTAAAATAATTCAGCTTGTTGCAGCATGCCCTGGGTCCCCACTCCGGCAAGTTGGCCAACAAGTGTAACTCTCCAACATGTCCTTTCTATTTCCAGGCCACGGAGGATCCAGCGTACTCGTATGCAGGACTCTGACCCCCACCCATCACTCTTAACGCTTGTTCCACTCCGTCCTGGAGTCCTGACAGGACTATGTCCAGTCCAATATCTATTAAGTGAACACCGTCGGGCCGTATGAGGCCTGCTTTATCTCCTTCCAGTTGTCGGTGTCGTATCACTACATCGCCTCTGTCTCTTCTAAATTTTGCCATCCGAATATTTATTACCCGCCTTGTCCATTCGATGGCCGTGATGTCTCGCGCACCTTACCATACCGCTATCGGCACAATCTCTGACCATACTATAGCTAATTTTGTGAAAAATTCTCTGAAGCGCTCAGTGTCTAGTTTCATTATTGCCATTAGTTATGCGCTCTTGTGATGACCTAGGTTGTTTCCCCCGGCCTGTATAACTAAGATGACCGGACCTCTTGCCTCTCTCCCTACCTTGATTACCTCCATTAGTACCTGTGGCCATAGCAGGCCTCTAATAACTCTCCAGTTGAAATATGTGTTATGAAACTCTAATTTCCTCCCGCCTGGGCGGACTTTCGCCCTTTTTTGTGCCCAATATATATACGAGTGGCCTATCACTCACACTGTTGGCTTATCGTCACCTGTAAAAGAAACAAACCACGTTAGGATAACAAGTCCGGTCTTATGTATCTCGCCAAACACGTGGATCGCCATCTCCCTATCCTTTGAACTTCCGTTTCTGACAGTCCTGCTCTTGCTGCTTCTGTGGCCGCACCTATGCGGAATGAGTGTGTCCCGTAATCTTTGGGGTGGTTCCCTGCCGATGTTATGCATTTATTAAATATAGCTTGGAACAGGTATCTTGATAATGGCTTTCCATCAATGTGTGATAGGAAGAAATTACTTTGTGATCTGATGGTTAGATATGTTTTTACTATTGTTACCCGACTCAGTGTACCGTTTGTGGGTTGTAGAAGTACCCAAGTACCCCTGCCCGCTGGAACCGTTTTCGATTGGTGTATGCGTAGACGTATTGCATTATTGGCTATGACTACGTCCTGGTGTAATAAGCCTCCACTGGTGGTAATTTTGGATTGAGGGACTAATTCGCTTATACATAGCGCCCCGAAGAAGGCGATCACAAATGCAGTAGACATTAGTGTTGCTTCAAATTGTGAGTGTCATGTTAATGGTGTTAGGGATAAGATGTGAGAATTCAGTATTAGTGACACGGGACGGGACGTCTACATTCCTGACTTGGCTGACCCCTTTTCCACCCTTTTATGGATTGTCTGATGATGAATCTTTGTCACATCTCCCCAATTCAGTAGTTGGAAGTGAAATGCTACTCCGGTCAGACACCGCTGCGCTGACGCCCCGGATATGCCCCTCATCATTAGCTGGTGGAGAAATTCTATGGTGACTTGTGATCTGGCTTGTTCACATTGGTCAACCCGTCTGCCTGCTACTAGTCGTGTCCACTCTTCCCATGCCTTACCGTATGCTTGCCACGTTGACGGGGCAACTGACGCTCTGATTAATGGCATCAACTATTCGCCACTAGATCCCATAGGGAGGGTGGGCAACTGTTGCCCGATGGGTGGGCGTTGTGGAAGAGCTCTGTGAAAATCTGCCAACTGAATTGTTATAAAGCGTTAGCAGCAGCTTTATACCCCTCAGCATAGTGGCTAGCGCGGACCCATACATTGTGTTTTAGGCACAGGAATGCTAGCCTGCCGTAGTAGGCCTAACACTGGGAGAGACGATGATGCCATCTTATTAATGCAGTGCGCTAGGCTGGTGTTTTGTGTTATGAAGCGTATATTTTTGTTAGCCAGGCACGCGCCCCATATTTCTATTGCTACCACTATTGGGAAAAATTATTTTCAGGGCTAGATGCAGCTAAAAATTATTATTAATTTCAAAGCTGGTGGAGCTTGGTATAGATGGCCTAATACAATGAGTCCCACACACTGCTAGAAGCCCAAATATTTTTTCAGAGGTAGATGCAGACAAAAAATTATATTCAGTTTGCAACCTGATGGAGGTCAGTATAGATGGACTAATAGAACAAGTCCCACTCACTGCTAGAAGGCCAAATATTTTTTCAGAAGTAGATGCAGAAAAAAATTATATTCAATTTGCAACCTGATGGAGGTCTGTATAGATGGACTAATAGAACAAGTCCCACACACTGCTAGAAGGCCAAATATATTTTCAGAGGTAGATGCAGAAAAAAAATATTTTTAATTTGCAACCTGATGGAGGTCAGTATAGATGGATTAATAGAGAAAGTCCCACACACTGCTAGAAGCCCAAATATTTTTTCAGAGGTAGATGCAGACAAAAAATTATATTCAGTTTGCAACCTGATGGAGGTCAGTATAGATGGACTAAAAGAACAAGTCCCACACACTGCTAGAAGCCCAAATATTTTTTCAGAGGTAGATGCAGACAAAAAATTATATTCAGTTTGCAACCTGATGGAGGTCAGTATAGATGGACTAATAGACCAAGTCCCACACACAGCTAGAAGGACAAATATTTTTTCAGAGCTAGATGCAGAAAAAAATTATATTCAATTTGCAACCTGATGGAGGTCAGTATAGATGGACTAATAGAATGATGCTATGCCCAAAAGATTTTACTTCACTAGGTGCAGTAAAAAAATTGGTATTCTATACACAGGTGGTATATCTTGCAACACAGATAGGCTACTCCACTGACTAACACACTCTGCAATAGGCCAAAAAGGATTAGCTTTGCTAGATTCAGCCAAATGCTGTGAAAAAAACTTGCACAGCACTGGCACAGACCTGCCTGGCAAAAACTGATAGGAACTGATGTAACCTAGTCCTGAAAAGGACTGCAATTACAATTAGTCTTTACTCCCACAATCTATCTATTTAAGAGCACAGACCTGCCTGATAAAAGTCGTAGGAAATGCTGTAACCTAGTCCTTAAAAGGACTGCAATCACAACTATTCCCTACTCCCAAGCTATCTGTAGATTTGTGCGAAAATTGGCTTGAAATTAACAAGGTATAGCGCACACAGCAACAGCGGTGCCGTCTAACACGCAGCTGCAGCAGTGAGAAAATGGTGGCGACGGGGAAAATGGCTTGGTCTTATAGGGCAAGGACATGTGACATACACTGCCAATCACACATGCCCTTGCTTGTGTGAAAAAAAGCACTTCGCTCCGTGTGTGCGCTGCTGATAGGCTGACAGATTGCACCTCCCCACTGCAAATGCGGGAAAGAGAAAAAAAAATGGAGATCTTCATTGTTCCTGCAGAGATCCATCCCTGCCCCTCCCCCCACCCCGCTGTACACTCAAACTGCGTATTAACATTAATTTTCATCATTACTGAGAAAAAATCCAGTTATGATTTTGGTGCACGAACAGTTATCGAACATAACCTCGAACAGCCGAATTTTTCTCAAATCGTTCGTGTTCGCCGAACGGCTCGAACACCGCCCAAAACAGCTCGAATTTGAGATTGGCGAACAGTTCGAGTAGAACAATGCTCATCTCTAGTCCTTACATTTCCAGGAGGGATTACAGGGGATGTGCACAAAGTAGAGTTCTTACATTTTCAGGAGGATTTACAGAGGAAGTGCATAAAGTAAAATTCTTACATTTCCAGGTGTGATTACAGAGGAAGTGCATAAAGTAAAGTCCTTACATTTCCAGGGGGAATTAAAGAGGAAGTACAGAAAGTAGAGTTCTTACATTTCCAAGAGGATTTACAGAGGAAGTGCATAAAGTAAAATTCTTACATTTCCAGGGGGAATTAAAGAGGAAGTGCAGAAAGTAGAGTTCTTACATTTCCAGGAGGGATTACAGAGGATGTGCAAAAAGTAAAGTTCTTACATTTCCAGGAGGAATTACAGAGGAAGTGCACAAAGTAGAGTCCTTACATTTCCAGGAGGATTTACAGAGGAAGTCCATAAGGTAAAGTTCTTACATTTCCAGGGGGAATTAAAGAGGAAGTGCAGAAAGTAGAGTCTTTACATTTCCAGGATGGATTACAGGGGATGTGCACAAAGTAGAATTCTTACATTTCCAGGAGGATTTACAGAGGAAGTGCATGAAGTAAAGTCCTTACATTTCCTGGAGGATTTACAGAGGAAGTGCATAAAGTAAAGTTCTTACATTTCCAGGAGGGATTACAGAGGAAGTGCATAAAGTAAAGTTCTTACATTTCCAGGAGGGATTACAGAGGAAGTGCATAAAGTAAAGTCCTTACATTTCCTGGAGGATTTACAGAGGAAGTGCATAAAGTAAAGTTCTTACATTTCCAGGAGGGATTACAGAGGAAGTGCATAAAGTAAAGTTCTTACATTTCCAGGAGGATTTACAGAGGAAGTGTATAAACTAAAATTCTTACATTTCCAGGAGGGATTACAGAGGAAGTGCATAAAGTAAAGTCCTTACATTTCCTGGAGGATTTACAGAGGAAGTGCAGAAAGTAGAGTCCTTACATTTCCAGGAGGGATTACAGAGGAAGTGCATAAAGTAGAGTCCTTACATTTCCAGGAGGGATTACAGAGGAAGTACATAAAGTAAAGTTCTTACATTTCCAAGAGGGATTACAGAGGAAGTGCATAAAGTAGAGTTCTTACATTTCCAGGAGGGATTACAGAGGAAGTGCATAAAGTAAAGTTATTACATTTCCAGGAGGGATTACAGAGGAAGTGCATAAAGTAAAGTTCTTACATTTCCAGGAGGATTTACAGAGGAAGTGTATAAACTAAAATTCTTACATTTCCAGGAGGGATTACAGAGGAAGTACATAAAGTAAAGTTCTTACATTTCCAGGAGGGATTACAGAGGAAGTGCATAAAATAAAGTTCTTACATTTCCAGGAGGGATTACAGAGGAAGTGCATAAAGTAAAGTTCTTACATTTCCAGGAGGATTTACAGAGGAAGTGCAGAAAGTAGAGTCCTTACATTTCCAGGAGGATTTACAGAGGAAGTGCAGAAAGTAGAGTCCTTACATTTCCAGGAGGGATTACAGGGGATGTGCACAAAGTAGAGCTCTTACATTTCCAGGAGGAATTACAGAGGAAGTGCATAAAGTAAAATTCTTACGTTTCCAGGAGGGATTACAGAGGAAGTGCATAAAGTAAAGTTCTTACATTTCCAGGGGGAATTAAAGAGGAAGTGCAGAAAGTAGAGTTCTTACATTTCCAGGAGGATTTACAGAGGAAGTGCATAAAGTAAAGTTCTTCCATTTCCAGGAGGGATTACAGAGGAAGTGCATATAGTAAAGTTCTTACATTTCCATGAGGAAGTAAAGAGGAAGTGCAGAAAGTAGAGTTCTTACATTTCCAGGAGGATTTACAGAGGAAGTGCATAAAGTAAAGTTCTTACATTTCCAGGAGGGATTACAGAGGAAGTGCATAAAGTAAAATTCTTACATTTTTAGGAGGGATTTCAGAGGAAGTGCATAAAGTAAAGTTCTTACATTTCCAGGGGGAATTAAAGAGGAACTGCAGAAAGTAGATTCCTTACATATCCAGGAGCATTTACAGAGGAAGTGCATAAAGTAGAGTTCTTACATTTCCAGGAGGATTTACAGAGGAAGTGCATAAAGTAAAGTTATTACATTTCCAGGAGGGATTACAGAGGAAATGCACAAAGTAGAGCTCTTACATTTCCAGGAGGAATTACAGAGGAAGTGCACAAAGTAAAGTTCTTACATTTCCAGGAGTAATTAAAGAGGAAGTGCACAAAGTAGACTCCTTACATTTCCAGGAGGATTTACAGAGGAAGTGCATAAAGTAAAGTTGTTACATTTCCAGGAGGGATTACAGAGGAAGTGCATAAAGTAAAATTCTTACATTTCCAGGAGGGATTACAGAGGAAGTGCATAAAGTAAAATTCTTACGTTTCCAGGAGGGATTACAGAGGAAGTGCATAAAGTAAAATTCTTACATTTCCAGGAGGGATTACAGAGGAAGTGCATGAAGTAAAATTCTTACATTTCCAGGAGGGATTACAGAGGAAGTGTATAAAGTAAAATTCTTACATTTCCAGGAGGGATTACACAGGAAGTGCATAAAGTAGAGTTCTTACATTTCCAGGAGGATTTACAGAGGAAGTGCATAAAGTAAAGTTATTACATTTCCAGGTGGGATTACAGAGGAAATGCACAAAGTAGAGTTCTTACATTTCCAGGAGGAATTACAGAGGAAGTGCACAAAGTAAAGTTCTTACATTTCCAGGAGTAATTAAAGAGGAAGTGCACAAAGTAGAGTCCTTACATTTCCAGGAGGATTTACAGAGGAAGTGCATAAAGTAAAGTTCTTACATTTCCAGGGGGAATTAAAGAGGAAGTGCATAAAGTAAAGTTCTTACATTTCCAGGAGGGATTACAGAGGAAGTGCACAAAGTAAAGTTCTTACATTTCCAGGAGTAATTAAAGAGGAAGTGCACAAAGTAGACTCCTTACATTTCCAGGAGGATTTACAGAGGAAGTGCATAAAGTAAAATTCTTACATTTCCAGGAGGGATTACAGAGGAAGTGCATAAAGTAAAATTCTTACGTTTCCAGGAGGGATTACAGAGGAAGTGCATAAAGTAAAATTCTTACATTTCCAGGAGGGATTACAGAGGAAGTGCATGAAGTAAAATTCTTACATTTCCAGGAGGGATTACAGAGGAAGTGTATAAAGTAAAATTCTTACATTTCCAGGAGGGATTACACAGGAAGTTCATAAAGTAAAATTCTTACATTTCCAGGAGGATTTACAGAGGAAGTGCAGAAAGTAGTGTCCTTACATTTCCAGCAGGGATTACAGAGGAAGTGCATAAAGTAAAGTTCTTACATTTCCAGGGGGAATTAAAGAGGAAGTGCATGAAGTAAAATTCTTACATTTCCAGGAGGGATTACAGAGGAAGTGTATAAAGTAAAATTCTTACATTTCCAGGAGGGATTACACAGGAAGTTCATAAAGTAAAATTCTTACATTTCCAGGAGGATTTACAGAGGAAGTGCAGAAAGTAGTGTCCTTACATTTCCAGGAGGGATTACAGAGGAAGTGCATAAAGTAGAGTTCTTACATTTCCAGGAGGGATTACAGAGGAAGTGCATAAAGTAAAGTTCTTACATTTACAGGAGCGATTACAGAGGAAGTGCATAAAGTAAAGTTCTTACATTTCCAGGAGGATTTACAGAGGAAGTGCATAAAGTAAAATTCTTACATTTCCAGGAGGGATTACAGAGGAAGTGCATGAAGTAAAATTCTTACATTTCCAGGAAGGATTACAGTGGAAGTGCAGAAAGTAGAGTCCTTACATTTCCAGGAAGGATTACAGTGGAAGTGCAGAAAGTAGAGTTCATACATTTCCAGGAGGACTTACAGAGGAAGTGCACAAAGTAAACTTCTTACATTTCCAGGGGGAATTAAAGAGGAAGTGCATAAAGTAGAGTCCTTACATTTCCAGGAGGGATTACAGAGGAAGTGCAGAAAGTAGAGTTCTTACATTTCCAGGAGGATTTACAGAGGAAGTGCATAAAGTAAAGTTCTTACATTTCCAGGAGGGATTACAGAGGAAGTGCATAAAGTAAAGTTCTTACATTTCCAGGGGGAATTAAAGAGGAAGTGCAGAAAGTAGAGTCCTTACATTTCCAGGAGGGATTACAGGGGATTTGCACTAAGTAGAGTTCTTACATTTCCAGGAGGGATTACAGAGGATGTGCAAAAAGTAAAGTTCTTACATTTCCAGGAGGGATTACAGAGGAAGTGCACAAAGTAGAGTCCTTACATTTCCAGGAGGGATTACAGAGGAAGTGCATAAAGTAAAGTTCTTACATTTCCAGAAGGGATTACACAGGAAGTGCATAAAGTAAAGTTCTTACATTTCCAGGAGGGATTACAGAGGAAGTGCATAAAGTAAAGTTCTTAAATTTCCAGGAGGATTTACAGAGGAAATGTAGAAAGTAGAGTCCTTACAATTCCAGGAGGGATTACAGAGGAAGTGCATAAAGTAAAGTTCTTACATTTCCAGGAGGGATTACAGAGGAAGTGCATAAAGTAGAGTCCTTACATTTCCAGGAGGGATTACAGAGGACGTACAGAAAGTAAAGTTCTTACATTTCCAGGGGGAATTACAGAGGAAGTGCAGAAAGTAGAGTCCTTACATTTCCAGGAGGGATTACAGAGGAAGTGCATAAAGTAAAGTTCTTACATTTCCAGGGGGAATTACAGAGGAAGTGCAGAAAGTAGAGTCCTTACATTTCCAGGAAGGATTACAGAGGAAGTGCAGAAAGTAGAGTTCATACATTTCCAGGAGGATTTACAGAGGAAGTGCATAAAGTAAACTTCTTACGTTTCCAGGAGGGATTACAGAGGAAGTGCATAAAGTAAAATTCTTAAATTTCCAGGAGGATTTACAGAGGAAATGTAGAAAGTAGAGTCCTTACATTTCTAGGAGGGATTACAGAAGAAGTGCATAAAGTAAAGCTCTTACATTTCCAGGGGGAATTAAAGAGGAAGTGCAGAAAGTAGAGTCCTTACATTTCCAGGAAGGATTACAGAGGAAGTGCATAAAGTAAAGTTCTTACATTTCCAGGAGGATTTACAGAGGAAGTGCAGAAAGTAGAGTTCATACATTTCCAGGAGGATTTACAGAGGAAGTGCATAAAGTAAACTTCTTACGTTTCCAGGAGGGATTACAGAGGAAGTGCATAAAGTAAAATTCTTAAATTTCCAGGAGGATTTACAGAGGAAATGTAGAAAGTAGAGTCCTTACATTTCTAGGAGGGATTACAGAAGAAGTGCATAAAGTAAAGCTCTTACATTTCCAGGGGGAATTAAAGAGGAAGTGCAGAAAGTAGAGTCCTTACATTTCCAGGAAGGATTACAGAGGAAGTGCATAAAGTAAAGTTCTTACATTTCCAGGAGGATTTACAGAGGAAGTGCAGAAAGTAGAGTTCTTACATTTCCAGGAGGATTTACAGAGGAAGTGCATAAAGTAAACTTCTTACATTTCCAGGGGGAATTAAAGAGGAAGTGCAGAAAGTAGAGTCCTTACATTTCCAGGAAAGATTACAGAGGAAGTGCAGAAAGTAAAGTTCTTACATTTCCAGGAGGATTCACAGAGGAAGTGCATAAAGTAGAGTCCTTACATTTCCAGGAGGGATTACAGGGGATTTGCACAAAGTAGAGTTCTTACATTTCCAGGAGGGATTACAGAGGAAGTGCACAAAGTAAAGTTCTTTCATTTCCATCCTGGCCATACACTGTTCGGCTAGCAGCCATCTCTCCCAACATACAGATGAGCTCTCATGTGTTCTGTGGGGAGGAGGGTAATCTGCTGCCTCTAAGCAATTTGTGCCTAGAGAACAAGGAGCGGGTATTTGAACTGAATATTTGTTAGGGCAGCCAGGAGACCCCCATACACATTACACAGCTAGATTAGACAGATATTAGCCCACTTTAATCCAACAGATAATAATGGGACTTGTAATAGTAGAACATGCCATGTGATCTTCTTGCAGATGTTCTTGTGGCATTTTAGGATTATGTAGATACAAGTCGGTACATCAGTACAGGGCAGAACACAAGAGCGGTGTATGATCAGAGCTGCGGTAATACATTATACCTGTATAACAGCTGGCGCAGGCTTTGGCACTTTCCGGTCTCCTTTCAGAGGCTGCCCGTTCTTCTGGGTCATTACTTGCTTGTTGACATTTCCCAGAGCTTTTCTTGATGTTTTCCCACTTGATGCAGAACTGCGCACTTTGCCCTGGTGGCTTTTGACAAGCGACTTTCCTATAGGGAAAAAGTCAAGTTACTTACCGGTAACAGGATCTTTCGGAGACCATGACAGCACCATGGGGGGGGGGGGGTCAGCCCACCAAGGACAGCAAACCTACAGGCTTAACAAGGGGTGCCACTTCTCGCCTCAGTCTGGATTACAGAGTATTGAGAGGACTGCCAGGATAAACATAGCAAACAATCACAAAATGACTCTATCATACACCACCCATTAAGTGTGAAATTCTAACAAACAGAGTGCTCCCACAAACATGAAGGGAGGAAATATAAGGGTGCTGTCATGGTCTCAGAAAAATCCCGCTACCGGTAAGTAACTTATGACCATCGGTCGACCATGACAGCACCACGAGAGAATTGTAGAGATTAAGAAGTCTAGGGAGGGTCCACAGCTTGGAGCACCCATCTCCCAAAGGTGAGGTCAGATGAAACACCCATATCCAGTCTATAGTGCCTATAGAATGTAGAGGGAGAAGACCAGGTAGCAGCCTTACATATGTCTATCGAGACACCCGTCTTCTCTGCCCAGGAGATAGACAGCCCGGGTGGAGTGAGCGTTCAACCCTTGTGATACTTCTTCGCCACTAAACGCATAAGCTAGAGAAATAGCCTCCCTCATCCATCTAGCTATGGGGACCTTGACTTTAAACCCTTTCCTACCCCCTTGGTAGGATATAAACAATGAGCTCTCTTTCCTAAAGTCTTTGGTAACCGAGAGGTACCTAACCACACAACTCCTTACATCTAATGTATGCAACTCTGCTTCCTTCTGGTTACTCGGATTAGGACAGAAGGAGGGTAGTACTACTTCCTGAAGTCAGTGGAAATGAGTAGCTACCTTTTATGAGATAGAGTAATTCTTAAACCTGATCCTGCCTATCATCCAGGATTTGAGTAAATGGTAAGGCCGTAGACAGAGCCTGAATGTGACCAATCCTCCTAGCAGAGGTTAAAGCTATTAGTAGTGCTGTTTTAAGGGAGAGGGATTTAAGGGTTGCTAATTCTACCACTGGGTGTGCCACCTGCTGGCCGTAGAGGTTATTGCAGCACTCCCTTTGGAGTCTGCACACATGTGGCCGGAACTTCCTGGTCCGGTCAAGTGACCACCGGGGCGCACAGCAGCATCATGCCACGCCTCCGGCTACATAGAGAGACCGGAAGCGTGTGGCCCCGCCGTATCATGCGGCACTGAAGCTGCAACTTCCCACAGGCACACCGCTGCCTGGCGCCAGAACGACACTGGGCGGCCCACCCCAGACAGGGGCGCAGCTCCCCCTTACCATCTGGCACCAGCATGATGTTGGGGCTGCCAACCCCAGACAGGGGCACAGCCCCTGCTGCCATCCAGCGCCCATTCGATGCTGGGGCTGCCAACCCCAGACATAGGCACCGCTCCACAGCCACTGATGCAGAGCGATGCTGGAGCTGCCGACCCCAGGCTGTGGGCGCTGCTCGACAGCTCGATTCTTCAGAATCTGTACATCTTCAACAGGTAAGCCTGCCACAGGTTCCCTTCATCAAGGACAGGAAACCAAACTGAGACGAGAGGTGCCGCCCCTTTTAAGCCTGTAGGTTTCTTGTACTTGGTGGGCGGATTCCCTCTCTCGTGGTGCAGTCATGGTCGACCGATAAATAGATACTTTGAGGATTGTTCCCGAGCATCAATGGGCAAGAAACTGAAAGATTGCCAACACCAAAGCAGCAGAGGCAGAGTCTTCCAATACACAAGGAACAGAATTATGCCCACCTGGATGTCAGGTGTACTAGTAATCCCAGCACCCATGCCCAATCTGAGCACATACTTGAAAATCATTTCTACACTAAAAGTGAAACAAAAAAAACCCACTGGAGTGGCACTTTAACCCCTTACCAACATGATTTGCAGTTACATCATATGCCAGCTGTGATATTTAGCCATCATCAACCTCTAATAGCCACATGTAGGGCAGAGCTCCACCTGTTAGAGACGGACAGCGGCATTAACAGCGAACTGAGAAGGGAGTCATGCCATGTGCCCATCTGTGCTCCTGTAACACGATCGTGGGATGCCATCACTGCCAGAAAGGAGTCTGCTGAAAAGACCCATGCCTGTCATGACAGATCTGTGAATGCTGGCTATATACTGCAGTATTGCTGTACGTAACAAGAATTCAGATGATTGCATGTTCAAGTCCCCTAAGGCTATGTGCCCACGATGCAGAAATGCTCCGTATTTTTCCTGAGCGTTTCTGCATCTCCCCTGGCAGAAAAAACGCATGTGGATTGTTCATGCGGATTGTACATGCGGATTGTACATGCGGATTGTACATGCGGATTGTCCATGCGGATTGTACATGCATTTTCCTGCCAGGGACATGCGGAAATGAAGAGTTCTTAACATGCATTTCCGCATGCGGGTTGTCAAGCGCTTTCCAAGCGATTTTAGCATCACTTGGAAAGTGCTTGTCAACTTGGTCACACTATATAAATACATGCAACCGGCATGGATTTATATAGTGTGACCCGAGAGAATGTCAAAAAATAAAAAATAAATCTATACTTACCTTCCGATAGACCCCAGAGTCTTGCTTCACTCGGTGCTGACTGCAGGCAGATCGCGGTACACTGCACTGAAGGACCTGCCGACGTCAGCGTCGCGTGACCCATCACATGACTATGACATCAGCGCAGGTCCTTCAGTCCATCGCGATTTGCCGGCATGAGAGGAGGGGCGCAGCGGGGGCCGCCAGAAGGTAAGTATCATATTTAGTTTTTATTTTATTCTTTTTTTCACAGTTTCTATGGTACCCGGGTCCGGAGGACGGTCTCCTCTCCTCTAGACCTGGGAACCATCCGCACATTGGAACGCGTGGATTGCGCATCTACATATACGGCGATGCGTAATCCATGCGATCTAATGCAAGTAAGTGGCGGCGAAAAAGCAGCACTTCCGCAAAATAATTGGTAGTGCTGCGTTTTTTTCCGCAATGATAATCCGCAGCAGAAATTTCCGCAGCATGTGCACAGCACATGCGGGTTATCATTGGGGAACATGGCAGGCCTTCTACCATGTGTTTTTTAAGCGTTTCTGCAGCATTTTTGCCGCTGCGGAAATGCTTAAAAAATGCATCGTGGGCACACAGCCTAAGGGGACAAAAAGGAAAAAGTATAATCTGAACCTTCAAATCACCCCTGCCCCTCTATGACCCATTTTAAAATAAAACATATGGGCGTTACTTCTGTAAAAGTCCAATCAAAATATAAAAATAATTTACCTGATCAGTGAACGGCATAAAAACAAAAACCCTCATATGGCTGTATTGACAGAAAGATAAAGTTACTGCTCTTAGAAGAATAAGAAAAATGCAGAGATGGGAAATAACACGGTCAGGAAGGGGTTAAATTCTGCCACTTCTATAGAAAATTGAACCCATTTCGCTGACTGCCTTCAATGGCAGCCAAATAAGGCAGAGGGTTAGAGGAATACTGACCTTATATTGTAGACTTCTAGGATGCTTAAGAAGTGGACATTCCCTTTAAGCTACATTGTGCAGACAAAGCCATGGCAGTGTAGAAGGCCGACAAGATCTCAGTGGAAAGGCTGCAGGTTTGCGTCTGCATTAGGCAAGTTATAGAGGTAGAAGTGTTGGGACCTTGTTGCTGTGCAGGTAGAATCTGGAGCCTCGGCACCGTCCTGCGTAGCCCATACTACAGGGAGGAGCAGCGCCATGTGTAGTAATCTGAGCAGGATAGTCAGTGTTCAGCCAGCACTGATGGAGACTGACACCCCAACTCATTACCCAATACATGACAGTCTTAAAGAACCTCTCCCATCAGAGCTTATCCTCTTACTATATTGTAATTATATAGGACTGTGTACTAACAATTGCTCACTTTACCTTTCTACCCAGTAAATTCTTTTCTATGTAGAAACAGGAAGCCTCTTCCCTGCAAAAATCATTCTCCTCTTCACCTCCTGACCCAGCTGCTCCCTCCTCCTCTGCAGCGACTTATGACTCATGCAGGAAAAGTTCACCTTGTGGTAACATAGAGATTAGAAGGATTCAGCTAGTCAGTTTTTAATCACATCTCTTTTCCATTAGGTAAATGACAATAAGCTGGGTAGAAAGGCAAAATGAGCAATTGTAAGTACACAGTGCTATATAATATGATGACTGCAATATATAGAGAATAAAAACTGATGGGAGAGATTCTTTAAAGATGGGTGGGCAAAAGTAAAAGCAAAGTTTATTATGAGGTGGACTCCACTTAACACTTCTGGTGAGGCGCACCATAGTGATGGGGTGCACTTAATTTATGGAAAGTTGTGACTCAGGTGGCTTCACCATGCTCCGTCCACTTGGCAGAGCTGGAGTGAAAGTGCTTAAATAAATAAATATATATATATTGAGTGCAAGGGATAATTTTATTTAATTGAACACGATGACAAAATCCCAAACCGACCCAAATTCATCTTCAAAAAGGCACGTAACCTAGGATCAATTATAGCCCCCACAGTAAGGATACACACCAGTTCTCAAAAACCTCAAACCCCATTCCATCAAAAACTAAAAGGCTTCTTTCCATGCAAAAAATGTAAGACATGCAAAACCCTAAACACACCAAAACAACACACCGTCAGCCACCAAAAAGAAATATACCCCATCACAGATTTTATAACATGCAACACCACAGGGGTCATATACGGGCTATATTGCCCATGTGGCAAATTATATATAGGCAGAACAAAAAGACCTATGAACATCAGGATCAACGAACATTTAAGGAACATCAAAAATAAATACATGGGCCACCCTCTCTCAAAACACTTTATAAAAAAACACAATGGGTCAATAAAAGGAATTAAAATAGTAGGTATACAAATCGTCCACAAGAACTGGAGACAAGGAGATTTTATTAAGAGCATGTCCAGGAAAGAAAGTGAGTGGATTTTTAAACTGAACACCTTAAGACCAAGAGGATTGAACAGCGAAATAGAGCTCTTTGCATTTAATGACTAACAAATTGACCTATGACGTCACCAGCCCTGCATATATAAGGACACCATTTGACTGGGTTAAGCCATCCCTGAGGAAGACAGCCGCAGTTGTTGAAACGCGTCGGACTGACCCTTAACACAGCTAAAGAGGCGCCCACAGGCCTCCGTACCTTGTGCACGCTGCACGCCACGTGACCCCACGTCACGCTGCCCCCCTCTCGCGCGCTCTCCACATACTCTCTCTCTCCTCCTCCTACCCGGAAGTAGCGAGCACGCGGCAGTCACCGGCCAGGACTCCGCTCTCGCTCCGGACCTCGACCACCCCCAGACGGTGAAGCCCTCTACAGACCGTAAGTAACAACGGGCCCCTGCCCCACCAAGTCCATACTGTACGCAGCTGACCCTTTAACGTTTTTTCCCTGTTCCCCGCAGTACTTGCTATCAACCCCTTCAGTTGGGCTCTGCACCAGCCACCCTCCCTATTGCTGAATCTGGCACCCACTGTTTCCAGCCAGAGCCTCCTGGTGCACCCAACATAGGAAAACATAAGCCTCCTACTGTATCCTATCTCTGGTTACCTCTGACATAACTATAGCCTCCTACTACAGCACCCTGCTGTATCTACATTATGGAGACCTGAACCAGCATCTACTATTGACACCCTAATCCCTACGAAGCAGGTAAATCACGATCTCTGGGTAAAAACTGGAGGCTACAGCCACAATCCAGTGATACCTTAACAGATACACCCCCTCCCCCTCCCTACAGATCTCTATACAGCGAACAGAGGCATTACATGCTAGTACAAGCCTCTTGCTGCATCCTACTTCTGACCTCCTCGTGCTACCTCCACTCAACAAGGGACCAGGACTACTACCTCCAGCTCATTCTAAGACGTCCCTGGATGCCCCTTGTACCTACCAACAGGTAACCCCAAACCTCTTGTCTCCAAGGCTTGTACCACAGCTACATCAGTTAATTTATGATCTATCCCTATTCCTTCCCCCTGCAGATCTAACTCAGATCATCAACCCACAGCCGTGTGTGACATATCCTCTACCTCTCTCCAAGAAGGACCAGGACCGATACCTCCTAGTCATCCAAAATAATCAGGACACCCCCCGCTACCCTCTAGAAGGTAACTAATCCAAAACTACCCTCTTTGAACCCCGTACCTTAACCCTTGAGCCCTGCACCCTATTCTTAATACTTGTCTCCTCTCACTCCCTATAGTACTGCTCCGGTGAATCCAGTATTATCCACACAGCCTGCTGACTGTCACACCAGTAGCAGTGCTACTGTGGATCAACAGCTAACTACTACCACAGTCTATTGAGTACCATACCAAGAACAGGTAACTCACGACCCAACTCAGAGTCCAGCAGAGACATCTCTGTTGAGTTCCACCCCCACTTATCCATACATTTTTTTGTGTACCCCACTCTAGGTACCCCTCGTCCTCCCTCCCAGGCACCAACACGTGCCACCAGTGAACCTCCATACCCCATACGAGGCACCAGTATCAGGTAACCACAGACAAACAGATACCTACCCCTTCCCCCATCGCTCATTAGTATACCATATTTATACATTCCTATTCTATCCCACCAGGTCTACAAGCCTTTGCCTCCTTATACATCTACTGCAACCGAACATCCTCAGACTACGAGGGAAAAAGGCCTATTTTTATCAATCAGTGATTACCTTGTATCAGTGGACACCTATCTATTTATCGATTTTATAACTTTTAATACTTTTAATAACTATTCTTATATCCGACCCAGTGACCTCACTGAGTCTGAATCATTTTAACTAGCTATTTTTAAGCACATGTTCGATTAAATAAAATTATCCCTTGCACTCAAAATCTCTCGTGCCGTCCTTCTGTTCACTACCACTAGCGCAAATTTACTTCTTCTCGGCTATATCAACACTTATTTGGACAACCCTGGTTCCCTGTCCACAAATTTGCTGCCACTAGTAGTGACGAGCCCACAGCGCCTCCTGTACCCATATACTAACCAATTATATATATATATATTATATAAAAAAATTAACATCTAGTTGCATAAAAGTTTTGACCTGTCAGAGTTCTGCTAGAAATCTATTAAACCCCTTGATGAATTGGGGCCAGATCGGCCGTTACCTTTAGAAACCACTTACCGGCACCTGATAGTTGTGCACGATCTCTGGACAACAGCGCAGCATTAACATCACCGTTCTCCTGGTCACTGTAGATCACGGGCGCCATTATAGTCAGATTCTGCAGGCAAAATATAAGAATGAGCCACGTTTCATATTAGAACACACCAACAAGTAGTGCCCTCCTCACCAACCCCTGGACAATCTCCTGACACCACAACTCAGGAATATTAGAGGAGCCCTTCATAATGCTGGTCCTTGTCAGGAGGAGTATAGCGTGAGCTCAGGAGAGGAAGCCATTCCTGGTAAGCAGGTGCCCAGTGTTATAGTGATGATCCTCCTACAGATGCCAGGACCAGAGAATAGAGGACTGTGCCTCCAACCACAGCAACAACCCATTACAGGAACCGGACAGATCCATAGAGCCATGAGCAGCACTGATCAGTAGCCATGTCTACACTGCAGCAATTACCCATTACAGGGTCCTGACAGATCCATAGTGCTATGAGCAGCACTGATCAGCAGCCATGTCTACACTGCAGCAATTGCCCATTACAGGGACCTGACAGATCCATAGTGCTATGAGCAGCACTGATCAGCTGCCATGTCTACACTGCAGCAATTACCCATTACAGGCACCTGACAGATCCATAGTGCTATGAGCTGCACTGATCAGGAGCCATGTGTACACTGCAGCAATTGCCCATTACAGGGACCTGACAGATCAATAGTGCTATGAGCAGCACTGATCAGCCGCCATGTCTACACTGCAGCAATTACCCATTACAGGGTCTTGATCGATCCATAGTGCTATGAGCAGCACTGATCAGCAGCCATATCTACACTGCAGCAATTACCCATTACAGGGTCCTGACAGATCCATAGTGCTATGAGCAGCACTGATCAGCAGCCATGTCTACACTGCAACAATTACCCATTACAGGGACCTGACAGATCCATAGTGCTATGAGCAGCACTGATCAGCAGCTATGCCTACACTGCAGCAATTACCCATTACAGGGACCTGACAGATCCATAGTGCTATGAGCAGCACTGATCAGTAGCCATGTCTACACTGCAGCAATTACCCATTACAGGGTCCTGACAGATCCATTCTGCTATGAGCAGCACTGAGCAGCAGCCATGTCTACACTGCAGCAATTACCCATTACAGGGACCTGACAGATCCATAGTGCTATGAGCAGCACTGATCAGCAGCCATGTCTACACTGCAGCAATTACCCATTACAGGGTCCTGACAGATCCATATTGCTATGAGCAGCACTGATCAGCAGCCGTGTCTACACTGCAGCAATTACGCATTACAGGGTCCTGACAGATCCATAGTGCTATGAGCAGCACTGATCAGCAGCCATGTCTACACTGCAGCAATTACCCATTACAGGGTCCTGACCGATCCATAGTGCTATGAGCAGCACTGATCAGCAGCCATGTCTACACTGCAGCAATTACCCATTACAGGGTCCTGACAGATCCATAGTGCTATGAGCAGCACTGATCAGCAGCCATGTCTACACTGCAGCAATTACCCATTACAGGGACCTGACAGATCCATAGTGCTATGAGCAGCACTGATCAGCAGCCATGTCTACACTGCAGCAATTACCCATTACAGGGTCCTGACAGATCCATAGTGCTATGAGCAGCACTGATCAGCAGCCATGTCTACACTGCAGCAATTACCCATTACAGGGTCCTGACAGATCCATAGTGCTATGGGCAGCACTGATCAGCAGCCATGTCTACACTGCAGCAATTACCCATTACAGGGACCTGACAGATCCATAGTGTTATGAGCAGCACTGATCAGCCGCCATGTCTGCACTGCAGCAATTACCCATTACAGGATCCTGACCGATCCATAGTGCTATGAGCAGCACTGATCAGCAGCCATGTCTACACTACAGCAATTACCCATTACAGGGTCCTGACAGATCCATAGTGCTATGAGCAGCACTGATCAGCAGTCATGTCTACACTGCAGCAATTACCCATTACAGGGTCCTGACAGATCCATAGTGCTATGGGCAGCACTGATCAGCAGCCATGTCTACACTGCAGCAATTACCCATTAC
The DNA here is from genome assembly GCF_046119375.1 of Phyllobates terribilis. NCBI lineage: Eukaryota > Metazoa > Chordata > Amphibia > Anura > Dendrobatidae > Phyllobates > Phyllobates terribilis. Next base: position 7,689 of record NW_027363441.1, on the reverse strand, counting down.
AGGGACCTGACAGATCCATAGTGTTATGAGCAGCACTGATTAGCCGCCATGTCTGCACTGCAGCAATTACCCATTACAGGGTCCTGACCGATCCATAGTGCTATGAGCAGCACTGATCAGCAGCCATGTCTACACTGCAGCAATTACCCATTACAGGGTCCTCACAGATCCATAGTGCTATGAGCAGCACTGATCAGCAGCCATGTCTACACTGCAGCAATTACCCATTACAGGGTCCTGACAGATCCATATTGCTATGAGCAGCACTGATCAGCAGCCATGTCTACACTGCAGCAATTACGCATTACAGGGTCCTGACAGATCCATAGTGCTATGAGCAGCACTGATCAGCAGCCATGTCTACACTGCAGCAATTACCCATTACAGGGTCCTGACCGATCCATAGTGCTATGAGCAGCACTGATCAGCAGCCTTGTCTACACTGCAGCAATTACCCATTACAGGGTCCTGACAGATCCATAGTGCTATGAGCAGCACTGATCAGCAGCCATGTCTACACTGCAGCAATTACCCATTACAGGGACCTGACAGATCCATAGTGCTATGAGCAGCACTGATCAGCAGCCATGTCTACACTGCAGCAATTACCCATTACAGGGTCCTGACAGATCCATAGTGCTATGAGCAGCACTGATCAGCAGCCATGTCTACACTGCAGCAATTACCCATTACAGGGTCCTGACAGATCCATAGTGCTATGGGCAGCACTGATCAGCAGCCATGTCTACACTGCAGCAATTACCCATTACAGGGACCTGACAGATCCATAGTGCTATGAGCAGCACTGATCAGCAGCCATGTCTACACTGCAGCAATTACCCATTACAGGGTCCTCACAGATCCATAGTGCTATGAGCAGCACTGATCAGCAGCCATGTCTACACTGCAGCAATTACCCATTACAGGGTCCTGACAGATCCATATTGCTATGAGCAGCACTGATCAGCAGCCATGTCTACACTGCAGCAATTACCCATTACAGGGTCCTGACCGATCCATAGTGCTATGAGCAGCACTGATCAGCAGCCATGTCTACACTGCAGCAATTACCCATTACAGGGACCTGACAGATCCATAGTGCTATGAGCAGCACTGATCAGCAGCCATGTCTACACTGCAGCAATTACACATTACAGGGTCCTGACAGATCCATAGTGCTATGAGCAGCACTGATCAGCAGCCATGTCTACACTGCAGCAATTACCCATTACAGGGTCCTGACAGATCCATAGTGCTATGGGCAGCACTGATCAGCAGCCATGTCTACACTGCAGCAATTACCCATTACAGGGACCTGACAGATCCATAGTGCTATGAGCAGCACTGATCAGCCGCCATGTCTGCACTGCAGCAATTACCCATTACAGGGTCCTGACCGATCCATAGTGCTATGAGCAGCACTGATCAGCAGCCATGTCTACACTGCAGCAATTACCCATTACAGGGTCCTCACAGATCCATAGTGCTATGAGCAGCACTGATCAGCAGCCATGTCTACACTGCAGCAATTACCCATTACAGGGTCCTGACAGATCCATAGTGCTATGAGCAGCACTGATCAGCCGCCATGTCTACACTGCAGCAATTACCCATTACAGGGTCCTGACAGATCCATAGTGCTATGAGCAGCACTGCTCAGCAGCCATGTCTACACTGCAGCAATTACCCATTACAGGGTCCTGACAGATCCATAGTGTTATGAGCAGCACTGATCAGCAGCCATGTCTACACTGCAATTACCCATTACAGGGTCCTGACAGATCCATAGTGCTATGGGCAGCACTGATCAGCAGCCATGTCTACACTGCAGCAATTACCCATTACAGGGACCTGACAGATCCATAGTGCTATGAGCAGCACTGATCAGCAGCCATGTCTACACTGCAGCAATTACCATTACAGGGTCCTGACAGATCCATAGTGCTATGAGCAGCACTGATCAGCCGCCATGTCTACACTGCAGCAATTACCCATTACAGGGTCCTGACAGATCCATTCTGCTATGAGCAGCACTGATCAGCAGCCATGTCTACACTGCAGCAATTACCCATTACAGGGTCCTGACAGATCCATTCTGCTATGAGCAGCACTGATCAGTAGCCATGTCTACACTGCAGCAATTACCCATTACAGGGTCCTGACAGATCCATAGTGCTATGAGCAGCACTGATCAGCAGCCATGTCTACACTGCAGCAATTACCCATTACAGGGACCTGACAGATCCATAGTGCTATGAGCAGCACTGATCAGCCGCCATGTCTACACTGCAGCAATTACCCATTACAGGGTCCTGACAGATAACATACAACATAAAAAAAATTTTTTATGGGCATCATAAACACCCTTTAAAAAAATTTGTGGGTGTTGCATCACGGACCACGGTCACCCTGGTGATATGGTGGTGGATGATGAGGAGAAGGAGGAGGACAAGAGCAAATAGCCACCAAAATCAGGAAGCGTATACCCATGTGTGGGTGTGAAAAGGTGCATGTGAATACACCTCCCAAAAAAAGACACTGGATTTGAGTTTATGTTACGCTGCTTTCATACTGTGGTGTTGAGAAGTCTGGCCCAATCCAGCCCTTGTTCATTTTTAGAAGAGACAGCCTGTCAGCATTTTCAGTTGACAGGCGGATGTGCTTATCAGTTATAATTCCACCGTCACTAAAAACCCGCTCTGATAAAACACTAGCGGCAGGGCAGGCCAGGACCTCCAAGGCGTAGAGAGCCAGTTCATTCCACGTATCCAGCTTGGATACCAAACAATTATAAGGCACAGAGGAATTACAGAGGACGTTGGTACGGTCGGCAAGGTACTCCCTCAGCATCTTCCCAAACTTTGCTCTCCTTGTGAGAGCACCCCGAGCCTCAGGGCCTGGGAGGGGCAGAGAAAATTCTCCCAGAACTTGGACAGTGTTCCACTGCCTCTGCTGGATTGGAGTTGTGTCTCTCGCCTCTGCTCCTTGGTTGTCCAACGAACTGTGACCTCTGCCACCAGCGTTTTCAGATTTTTAATAGTTCCGCAACAAGGGCCTTCTGGTACTGCCCCATTTTTGTAGACCTGTCCGCCTCAGGAATAAGAGATAGAAATTTCTACTTGTAGAGTGGGTCTAGAAGTGTCACCAACCAGTAATGACGGTCACCCAAAATTTTGAGAACGCGAGGGTCATGGGAAAGGCAGCGTAACAAACTCAGCCATGCGTGCCAGACTGCTAACAGGCAATACTTCTGTGTCCTCACCAATAGGACCACTGACCATGCTCTCCTCCTCTCTGTGCCCAGGCCATCCACGCTGAACAGACGGTATGACAGTAGTGCAGATAGTTCCATCTATAGCGCAGGAAACTAGCTCCTGTTCTTACTCCTCCTCTTCCTCATTGTCACCCAATCCACATTGGGATGAGATGAGGCTGGGCTGTGTGTAATCACCCTGTATGGTTCCTTGCTCCATCTCATCGTGCTCCGCCAGCAGTGCATACTCTTTTATTGTGAGCAGAGAGCATTTCAGAAGACAGAAGCAGGATGGTGACGCTAAGGCTAAGTGCCCACATAGCGTTTTTCAAGCGTATATGCTGTGGAATTTCCGCAGCATAAACGCTTGTTAAACGCTAGGTAATCCGCCCCCCATGGTCCCCAAGGGGATTCCGCAAGTTCTATGCCCATGCTGCGGATGTTTCCGCAGCGTTTATGCTGCGCTCAAAAATCCGCAGCATGTCCATTAATTTTGCGGAAGCGCAGCGTAATCGCCGCCATTGACTTGCATTGAGACGCACATAATTCGTGTCAGTACATTTGTACTCACGGATTATATGCGTTTCAATGTGCGGATGGTACCCAGTTCTGGAGGAGAGGAGACTCTCATCCAGACCTGGGTACCATTGTACCTGTAAAAAAAAGAATAAAATAAAAAATAAAGTTTATATTCACCTTTTGATGGCCCCCGGTCTCCTTCCCTTTGCTTGAGGGCAGGACCGAAGGACCTGCGGTGACGTCACAGTCATGTGACCGCAGGCCCTTCAGTGCAGTGTCCCGCGATCACCTGGCAGACAGAAGCGAGCGCAGCTACACACGCCGGGCCATCGGAGGGTAAGCATAGGTTTATTTTTAAACATTCTTACGGTCACACTATATAAATCCATGCCGGTTGCATGGATTTATTTAGTGTGACCAAGTTGTCAAGCACTTTCCAAGTGATGCTAAAATCGCCTGGAAAGCGCTTGTCAATCTGCATGCAGAAACGCATGTGAAAACGCTTCAAATCCGCATGTATTTGGCAGGAAAACGCATGTACAATCTGCCAGGGAGATGCAGAAATGATGCAGAAATTTTCTGCTTCATTTCTGCATCGTGGGCACATAGCCTAATTATGGCGTCATCGCCACTCACCATCTTGGTGGAGTCCTCAAAGTTTTGGAGGATATGTCTGACATCCATGTCCACTCCTGAGGTGTTACGTGGAGTCTGAACTGAATACCGACGGCCTTGTTGATGCTGGTAGTCAACAACTGCCCTCTTCTGCTCACAAATCCTTCCCAACATCTGCAGTGTAGAGTTCCAACGCGTAGGGACATCACATACCAGTCTATGAGCCGGAAGCTGCAAACGCTGCGGAAACACGGCAAGGGTGGCGAAGCTGGAGGTGATTTTCTAAAATGGCACACAGGCGGCGTACTTTAACAAGCAGATCCGGCAGCTCCAGGTAGGATTTGAGACAGCGCTGAACCACGAGGTTAAGCACATGGGCCAGGCATGGTACGTGTGTGAGCTCGCCTCAGAGCTGCCACCAGGGTCCGGCCATTGTCACACACGACCATGCCTGGCTTTAGGCTCGGCGGTGTGAGCCACAGATCTACCTGCTCTCCCTCCACTGTCTGATTCCGGAGTGACTGACGAGCACAGCGGCCCCAGGTCTGATATAGACCTGATGACTCTGTGCGGCCAGCCAATCACTGTAATGCCACAACCAACATGGCTGCGGCATTACAATGAGTGACAGGCAATCCCTGCATGTTCATTAGCTCGGTAAAGAGCAACAAGCATGCAGGGAGGGGACTCGAGCTCCCGCCGAGCAACCCCGGAAATACTCGGCGAGCGTGGAGCATCTCGAGCAGTGAGATGCTGGGGAGAGCACCGAGCAGTAGAGAGCATGCTCGCTCATCACTAGTCTTCATGCATCAGGTCCATGTATTCAGCAGTACATGATTCATCTGCACTACCACAGACTGTAGAGACAAGGAGAAGAGGAAACCCCAGAGAATTAGTAGGGAGGTTTCTCTCTAACTACAGAAGCCGGGCGAAGAGCAGCTCACCATTCAGCCCATGCTATACCTGCATCCACCACCAGGGGAGCCCGGGGAACAGACTTGGGTTATAGAGCCCATATATGAAATCCTATGCACAGGCTCCCCCTACTGGTGTCTAGCAGCAGCGCAAGACTAGAGTAAGGCCACAGGAGAGCCAACATGGCGACATTACAGCTCCCGGCACACCAGCACCATCAGGACATAGGCGGGCATGCTGGGAGTTGTAGTCTCACGGCAGCTGACAAGCCAGCGCTTGTCATGTAACGGAGGTAATAAGACGCCATAACACAAACCGCCCTCCACCAGCAGCGTAACAGGCAGGGAAGCCGGGAACGTATTCACAGACGGTTACTAGACACCGCCTGACAGCCGCTCCTGAGAGCGGAGCGGGCACCGATAAAGAGCACGGACGGGAAGCCGGGACCGCCGATCCAGAGCTGTCATCAGCGCGTCCTGATTGGTCACTGCCCCGGCACCTCTGTAATCTGATTGGATAATGGACGGGCCGCTCTTATTGGCTGGAGACACGTTACCTACTCGCCTGTATAGCGCTATAATAGTCCTGTTATCACTGTACAGGGGAGGAGCTTGGCTGCGCTTTATAGGGGGGGGGTTATAGGATTTCATCCCGGGGGGTCTCATCTGTTTTATCTTATGTAACGTAAATCTGTAGGCTCCAAGATACATAAAAGCACGGGGTTTCCTGTGTCCCTGCTGGGCTCTTGTGGTTATTCTCAGTCCTCCTCTCCGTCCTCCCCTCCGTCCTCCGCTCCGTCCTCCGCTCCGCCCTCCGCTCCGTCCTCCCTCCGTCCTCCGCTCCGTCCTCCCCTCCGTCCTCCCCTCCGTCCTCCGCTCCGTCCTCCGCTCCGTCCTCCCCTCCGTCCTCCGCTCCGACCTCCCCTCCGTCCTCCCCTCCGTCCTCCGCTCTGTCCTCCGCTGCAGAATATTATATATACAGCTCATCTTCTGCAGAATATTATAATATCCATCTCAATCTACTGCAGAATAATATAATATACAGCTCATCTACTGCAGAATATTATATATACAGCTCATCTACTGCAGAATATTATAATATACAGCTCATCTACTGCAGAATATTATAATATACAGCTCATCTGCTGCAGAATATTATATATACAGCTCATCTACTGCAGAATATTATAATATACAGCTCATCTACTGCAGAATATTATATATACAGCTCATCTACTGCAGAATATTATATATGCAGCTCATCTACTGCAGAATATTATATATACAGCTCATCTTCTGCAGAATATTATAATATCCATCTCATCTTCTGCAGAATATTATAATATCCATCTCATCTTCTGCAGAATATTATAATATACAGCTCATCTACTGCAGAATATTATATATACAGCTCATCTACTGCAGAATATTATATATACAGCTCATCTACTGCAGAATATTATATATACAGCTCATCTACTGCAGAATATTATAATATAACAGCTCATCTACTGCAGAATATTATAATATACAGCTCATCTACTGCAGAATATTATAATATACAGCTCACCTGCTGCAGAATATTATAATATACAGCTCATCTACTGCAGAATATTATATATACAGCTCATCTACTGCAGAATATTATATATACAGCTCATCTACTGCAGAATATTATATATACAGCTCATCTACTGCAGAATATTATATATACAGCTCATCTACTGCAGAATATTATAATATACAGCTCATCTACTACAGAATATTATATATACAGCTCATCTACTGCAGAATATTATATATACAGCTCATCTACTGCAGAATATTATAATATACAGCTCATCTACTGCAGAATATTATAATATACAGCTCATCTACTGCAGAATATTATATATACAGCTCATCTACTGCAGAATATTATATATACAGCTCATCTACTGCAGAATATTATATATACAGCTCATCTACTGCAGAATATTATAATATACAGCTCATCTACTGCAGAATATTATAATATACAGCTCATCTACTGCAGATTATAATATACAGCTTATCTACTGCAGAATATTATATATACAGCTCATCTACTGCAGAATATTATAATATACAGCTCATCTACTGCAGAATATTATAATATACAGCTCATCTACTGAAGAATATTATAATATACAGCTCATCTTCTGCAGAATATTATAATATCCATCTCATCTTCTGCAGAATATTATATATACAGCTCATCTTCTGCAGAATATTATATATACAGCTCATCTACTGCAGAATATTATATTATACAACTCATCTTCTGCAGAATATTATAATATACAGCTCATCTTCTGCAGAATATAATAATATACAGCTCATCTACTGCAGAATATTATATATACAGCT